>NC_132871.1:28737250-29389500 GCF_048164855.1 Canis lupus baileyi | reverse complement strand
AGTGAAACAACAGGTACCCCAGTCATTGAATCCAGTTGATTTGGCCTATGGTCCCCTTCCGGATGGGGAATGAATTAATACCATCGCTTTGTGTCCTTCTGACTAGTTCAGTAAATTTTGTGAATTTGCAATGATACTAAGATCCGTAAAGTCAAATTTCTGCAGAAAATGTCAGAGAATTGGGAGGATGAAAGTTTGACCCTGGAAGCATGCCATGTAATAGGTATTTTTGAAACAGAGCCCAGAGACAGTTACAGGAAATGTCCCGCGGTTCCCGGGGGTAGACCCGAGAAACAACTGTGGAATGACAGGAATGCTTTTCTAGCACTCTGCTTAGCACATACAGGCCTCTGTCTTTTTCAGGCAATTCTCATCCCAAGGTGGTCAGATGTTGCATGTGCTTGGGATAAGGTTTTATTATGTCATTTTAGGCAAAGTTAGAAAGAAGCCAATTTTATCTTTGGCATCCAAATTTGCACTTTTCTCTGCCTTTCTCCCCAGCCACATTGGCTGCCCTCCCACTTCAAACTCTTCCAGACACTCAGTATTATATTTCTTTCTTATTTTCTCCATCCTTGGTCTGTCAAAAACTTTTTCATCCAGAAGGCACTGGATGAAATTCTTACACTAGGGTTTGTATTTCTGATGAGGCTTCAAGTGTTCATTCTTTTCCTTCCTTCCTTCCTTCCTTCCTTCCTTCCTTCCTTCCTTCCTTCCTTCCTTCCTTCCTTCCTTCCTCCTCCCTCTCTCCCTTCTTTCCTTCCTCTCTCCCTTTTTTCCATCCTTTCTTTTTTATCAGATTTTCTCAGCTATAGGAATGAACTGCAAGGTGCCAGTGAACTAAGGGGGTAATGGAAGCGCCCTCTAACCGGCTCTCTTGGGCCCCTCCACTGTCACCACGCCCCTAGCAACTGCTGCACTGTAAGGCAGGCCCTCTCTTGGACTCTCTGCTTCTGCACCTGGAAAAAAAAAAGAATGTTATAAGTGATTCAGGTATCCAGACTCTCTTCCTCACTCCCTGCTCCTTACCACTGAGAGTGGCCTATGGGGATAGTGACCGAGGTGATTTTCTACTGTTAAGCCAGCTCTCCTCTTTGCTTGTTTGATTGTTTGTTCTGTTTTACTTTGCTTTCTTCTGCATTTCCTTTTGCAGCAGGCCTAACGACTGAACATGTTCCCTTTTCTTCTTTATACGTGCTACCACATTCTATCATGTGGGATTCTTTTTCCTTCTAAATCTGTTTCTTCTTTCCCTCATGCACTCCAGGCTTTGTTCATTAAAATACAAATATATGCATGTATTTTAATGCTGATTCCTATGGGGCATTATGCAACTGATTAAGAAAATAACTAGCAAAGGTAAGTACCAAAAAATAACCTTTCTGAAGTCAGCTGAATGGCTTCCTGCTATTCCTAATCTCTGGGTGTCTCATCATTCATAGTAAATATTAGCCTACAAATAGTCCTTTCATTAAATTATTTCAGTCAAAGCCTTTTAAATATACAGTATATTCTTTTAAAGTATTTTTTCAAGTGTAGTTGACACATAGTGTTACGGTAGTTTTAGGTGTACAACAGAGCGATTCAATTTCTCTCTGCATTATGCTGTGCTCACCACAGTGGGGCTGCCGTCTGTCACCATACAAGGCTCTTCCACTGACTGGAGTCCGTCCCCAGGCTGTGCCTTGTATTCCTGTGGCCTAGTCTTTCCATAGCTGGAAGCCTGTACCTTCCACTCCCCTTATATTTCTTGACCGACAGTCAGAAAATCATGTTTCATGAGGTGTCCCCAGCATGTGACAAATCCATTCACATTCACCCCCAGCCCTCAATGCACGGAGGTAGCAGCCGTCCAGTGAAGAAGACTATTCAGCTTCTGTTGGACAATCCACAGCCATCCTTATTCTTTGTTCTGCGTTTCTCACTCCTCATTTCCTGAGGCTTCTCCTAATCGGTCATTATAAGCGGAGTGAGGGTGGGTGGAAGATGGCCATTTCCACCGAACCATATTATAAATGAGAGCTTTGCTTGTGATTAAGTCCACAAACCGTTCTGCTAAAAATCTCTGGAAAGAAATTAGGTTTAGCTAAATTCTCAGGAGTCAATTCTTTGGCGTTTTGGATGACAATTTGCAATTGACAATCATAGGGGAAAAATAACCTGGCATAAAAATGTTCGAACATTCCTCTATCTAGCAAAATGTTAAGTCTCCTGGGTATGCATTTTTAAGATGAAAATAACTACTCAAACTCTCTTAATGCCAGCTTCAGCGAGGGCCAAACAGGGAACTTTGTATTTTGATTACACCGATCCTTTCCCTCCTACTCACCGTGTGCACTGTCTTCCCTGCCTACCTGATTTTTTGAGGGGGGAAAAAAGGCTCTAAGGAATGAATAACTAGAAAGGAATAAAACATTTGACACTGATAGTTATTGTACTCTAAATAAACATCCAAGTCTGTATTTTAAAGACATCAATGTGAAATGAATTTGTAGTGAAAAATCTTTGGGAACTAAAAAGTGAATAAAAGTATTCATCCGTTTAATGATTACTTGTATTATTTTTGGTTGAGTATGTATATTTAGCCATATTCCTGTTCCTCTGAGGGTACCTTTATAAAAATTTTAGACTCTTTTGAGTATAGATACTTAATCAGCCTGTAAAACTAGATTGATATGTTTCTTAAATAACGGAGCAAAATATGTATTAATTTTATTTATGGAGGTTTTAATTACTTACTCTTTTAAAAATTTACCACTTAGTATATTTAGTTTAGTTTTTTCAGTTATCTAGTTCTTTGTTAAAAATAGAACAATAATTTTGCATTTCCACTTTCAGCTTTTATTATAAGATCTTCTTTATTGAACCAGGAAAAAATAATTCTATGGTTTTGTAAGTGGTTGTATGAAACCTTGGGAAAGTTCTTTACATGGCAAGGACAAGGGACAGAGAGTGAGTGGAACGTGGGTCTTTAGAAGAGGGGCGATGGCCACTGGCACTGCTGCTTCCCCGAGCGGAGATGAGGGGACACAGCTCACCCTCCTTATGCTCTCTCTTCCTTTTCTCTGATATCCTATCAGTGTCTCTTATTTGTGGAGTCCAACTGGAGCCTGATAGTAAAAAAAAGTGGAAGTGACACAGTCCACAGAATTCAGCCTCTCAAATTAGAAAGCAGGGCACAGAAGGGCAAACTTTGGATTATGAGTTTGGGGAGAAAACAGTAAAAGTGAATGACTGGCATATTTGCACAGCTGTTTTTCTCATTTTGAGTAACCTGAAATGAACTTCAAGGTTGAGGGCAGTATGTTTTTGGCAGAGAACACAGAGAAGTGGGAAAGACATCTTAAACCATATGCTTTCTCTTCTATAGGGGAAAAAAACCCCAATACACAAATACTCCGTATTTTCCTTAATGTTAAAATTAATTTTCTAAGCATTACAAAAGTAGCAAAGAACAACATGATTGTCATAAAAGAATTAAGCAGGGCAGTGCACAAATGAAAGTCCCCTTTCCTCTATACTCTTCATTTCTTTATTCATTCATAAAATCATTTATGCTTCTATTCTTTTAGCATAGGTTAGAAATAATAATAGCTGACATCTATCAGTGATAGGTGCCAAACAGACTTCCAAGAGTTTTATACGTATTGAGACATCACAACATTAAAAATTGGTGCTGCTATTTTTATCCTAATTTTGCTAAATGAGTGGCATGTAAGTTAAGTGAATTACTAAAGACCACAGAGCTGCTAAATGGCAGAGGCGGAATTTGAACACAGGTAAGTTCATTCTAAAGCTTTAATTCTTAACCACTCTGCTATGCAATGATAAGCAGTGACTTATTGAGCACCTACTATGTGCCAGGAACTTTTCTAGGCATTGAAGACACAGGGATAAACGCAAAAGATAAAGTTTCTGCCTCGTGGAAAATATATTCCAGTTATGGAGAACAAAAATCACCAAATAAATAGGTATGTTTATAATACACTTTCAAGTTGAAAGTGTAAAATTTATATTTTATCTATACATATATATATGTAATACAACTAAAAATAAAGTTAGATAAAGAGAGAGAATCTGGAGCTATATTTTAGACAGGATGATTAGGGAAGCCTCACTAAAGAGATAATATTTGAACAGAACTGAAATGATGTCAGAAGCATGCCTCCACAAACCTTACTCTGTTCAAGAAAAACTAAGGTCACCAAAGGGATAAAGTGATACCCATCGGTAATAAACGTGATATGCTATTTTTAACTTATCAGGTCTAATCTTGGAACTTTGCTAATATTAACATTTAATTTCTTACAATCATATGAAGAAGATCCAACTATGATCTCTAATTTATAAGTAAAATAACTGACCTCCAATGTCATGTAACTAGTAAGGTAAGTCTGCTGATAAATTGAGAATCTAGGCTTCAACCCCAGGGAGTGGACGCCTGGGTGGCTCAGTGGCCCCAGAAGCCCAGGGCGTGATCCTGGGGTCCTGGGATCGAGTCCCACATGGGGCTCCCTGCGTGGAGCCTGCTTCTCCCTCTGCCTGTGTCTGCCTCTCTCTCTCTCTCTCTCTGTGTCTCTCATGAATCAATAAATAAAATCTTTATAAAATAAAGACAAACACGTAGTATGGTTGGTTTGATGGTGCCTCAGCTATCCTAACATTGCATGGGTCGGTCCTCTAATTTGTTTTTTTTCAACCATCTATCACATTGTAGAGCTTGAAAATTTTCATAAAGATTTTCTGAGTGCTGTTTTATTAGCTTTCAATTTTAAAATTTTTATTATCCATATTTTACTTTTTTTTTTGTTCTCTTTTTTTTCCCCATAGCATCCTTGCTTTATTTTATGGAGGGACTTGGACACAGTATAGATTTTTGAGGTTTTCTTTTGCTCTCTACATTGTCCATGCATCTTTTTTCCTTTTTTCTTTTCTTTCCTCCTTTCATTATTTTTCTTCCTTCTTTCTTTCCTTCCTTTCTTTTTTCTTTTCTTTTCTTTTCCTTTCTTTCTTTCTTTCTTTCTTTCTTTCTTTCTTTCTTCCTTTCTTTCTTTTTTTCTTTCTTTCTTCTTTCTTTCTTCATAATTTTTGGAATCTCTGACATGGACTTCTCCAAAAGTCAGGTGAAATTTGACTGTGTTCGTTTCAGTAGGTGGACACCAACAATCTGATTGGTGGCTCTGGGTGTGAGTAGTGAGCTTCACTACTCACCAAGTTGTGGAGGAGGCAAAGCAATTTCTTCCTCGCAAGAAATCCACATGTCAATGCAGAGGGCTTTTTAGTTTAGGGACATTCATTTTAGCTTGGGGACATTCATTCATTCATTCATTTGCAGAAATGAATATTTCAATTTCCTAATCAATGGTAGTTCATGAGGGAAGGATGGGTACTTGACTGCTGGTGTTCCTGAGAAAAACTGAGGGAAAGTTGCTGTGGTCTTACTGCTCAGTGTGTAGATTTCCACAGCTCTTTATTTTCATTCCATTGGTGACTACTCACTGTGAATGCCCCCAAGTACAGAGATTCTCTGGTTCAACTTTTCTGGTTTCATTGTAAGTGAAAAGAATTGGGTCATAAACCAACTGAAATTAAGGTTTGTAACAAACTCATTAACTTGCTTATTATCCATTGAACATCTACTGTTTCTTAGACACTTTTCTAGATGCTGGGAATTCAGCAATGAAAGAATGGATACAGTGCAATTGAATGCTCTCTGTTGTTACATGGCTTACTTTTTTTTTAAGGTATTTCGGTCAGCATCTATCTGTTGTGTTGGTTGTCATGTTAGGTGTGACATGGGGATCTAATATCTTTTTTAAAAGTTTGCGTGTTGAAGATTTTCTTTTGATTTTTAGATTTTGAAATTTTCAGAATGTGATTCCTTCTTGAATCATTTCCAAGAACATCCATTTTATTAATTTTAAGTCTTTTCTATATTAATTCTGTTACTGTGGAGTTAGTCTTTCAGTTTATTAATATTGATTAGTCTCTTTAATTCTTTTTTTAAGAGAGAGAAAGGGAGAAGAAGAAAGGTGGCGGGGAGAGGCAGAAGGAGAAGAAAGAAAGAATCTTCAGCAGACTCCACACTGGGAGGATCTCTTAAGGGGGCTCCCCCTAATGTGGGACCCTGAGATCATGACCTGAGCTGAAATGAAGAGTTGGAGGCTTTGTTGACTGAGACACCCAGGCGTCCCTAGTCTCTTCTATTCTGTTGAAACTTTTTCTCAAAAATGGTCATTGTTTTTGCCTGTGCATGTGTAGAGAAAGAGGTATATTGAGCCTTCTGGGCAATGGGGTCTATTTCTTAGTCTGTAAAGAGTCATGTTCTTTCTCTGACACAGTTTTTGATTATCATAAAGTAATTTACTATATCTGAGAGAGAGGGTCTGGGAGGGAGCCAGTGTGTGGGTACATTATTGTGAGAACTGCCCTGGTTCTCAGGGCCTAGCCCTGAAGCTCACTCTGCAGTGTCCTAGCAGACTCACTTTGGAGAGCTGGGCTAACTCCTTTAGCTGCTTCCTTACTCTCAAGTCTGTTGCTCTGAGAGTAGGAAGAGTCACATTTAATTAATTTTATTTTGATGACATCTCATGTCTGCCAGGCTCCATTTCCTCTGTTCCTGGTTCTCATTAGGTACATGCTTCAACTTTTTAAAACCAGTTTCAAAGTACACAGATATTCTTTTTATACTATAGAAATTTGAATAGAAGATATTTTTCTTTCCATTTTTTAATGAATAAGAACAATTTTCTCTAAGTAGCATAGGGGCAAACACAGCAAGATAAAACAACTCAGTTATTGTCACATTGTTAATACAGAAACAGTAGGGAATCCTGAGTGGTATAAATAAATAAATACAAGGACATTCTGGTACTATGAAAAGACTGGAATGCAGATGTGTGCAACCTTTCTAATAAAAGTATGGAGTTTCTTAGTGTTGTAGAATCAAGTACAGAAAAACTTGAGGAGAATTTGCAAGTTACAATACTGATCTAAAATGTGATACTAAGATGTGGCATGAAAATCTTAAGTACAAAGTAAAGACAGACAAACGAAAATGTTTGTTTGCATTTCTTTAAGATAGTTTCTAAAACATGTATATACGTGCTGAAGGAGTCCGTTAAGTAGCTGGAATGTAATATTCTTTCAAAGCCCACAGTAGATGCAACGATCTTCATCTTACAAAAGCAAATTCCACTCAAAATCTAATATAAAGAGAAGTGGTTTTCAAATTGAATCATGTTTAAGATACAGTGGAAGGTTTAACAATTCAAGGCAGCATTTGACTCTATCTTAATAAACTCAAATTTATATTCTGCACTAATTCTATTTGCAAACCTATAAGCCCTGTGGGATGTCTTGTTATTGTTCCCTCTAATCCTTTTGGGTGGTTTTCTCACATACATTTACTGATTAGTACTCATCTGAATACTTGGAACTTTCTCCATTTCTCTGGAATTCTTTCTCTCTCTTTTTTAAAAAAGATATTTACTTATTTATTTGAGAAAGAGGGAAGAGAAAAGGGAGGAAGGGCAGAGGGAGAGGAAGAGAGAGTCTTAAGCAGACTCCACGCTGAGTCCAGAGCCGGACACGGGGCACCATCTCAGAACCCTGAGATCATGAGCTGAGCTGAAATGAAGAGACAAACAAAATATTTGAGGAAGTAGTGGCCAAAATCTCTCCAACTTTGACCACAACTATAAATCTATAGATTCAAAACTCTCAATGAACCCCAAGTACAAGAAATAGGATGGAAACTTCATCAAGATAAATCATAATAAAATTGCACATACCAATAGTAGAGGGAAAATCTTAAAAGCAGTCATAGATAAATTATGTACAGAGGAACAAAGACAAGGATGATTGATTTCTTGTGGAAAATAATGCAACCAGAAGTATACGTCTATATAAATATTTGTATACACGTATTCACAGAAACTTTATTTACAATATCACCAAACTGGAAATAACCCCAACGTCCAAAAGAAGTGGAGGGTGGGACAGGAGAAAGCCATGCAGAGTCTCAAGGAAATTTCCTAAGGTGATGGATATCTCATTATCTTGACTGTAGTAATGGTCTCATGGGTGAATAAATTTGTGAAAACCTATCAAACTATAGAGTTTAAGGATGTGCAGTTCATCGCATGTCAACTATAACGTGATGAAGCTGGTAAGAGGGACATGACTGAATTTAATGGTGGAAAACAATCACCTCAGCATTTTCCCAAAATGTGTGTACAACCAACGAAATGTCAATTAGGGTTAATCCAATTATTGGTAAATATAATCATAGTTAAGAAAACAGGAGATTTAAACATTTTCAGAACATGTAAACATATAGATTTATGGAATAATATCATTTTATAGCTGGGAACAGTATTATATGGTATCTAGTTTGAAATCCCCAATTCTTGAGTCATAGATGATAGGGTTTAAGAAAACTGGAAGGGGCCATGTAGGACGCATATGCACACTTATTATGATGTAATCACAGAACTAAAGTCCACGGAAACTGAATGATTTTTGAGTCTAGATTGACTCACAGTCTAGAACTGTTTCCATTTCTATCATATTTCTCATTTGATTTGTATATCATTCTCTTGTGTCTCTTTAATTATGTTTTTCTCAGAACATAATGGTATATACTGGCATCGACTTTGCCTCAATTCATGACAATTGTTGGATTGCTCATATTCGTGGGCTGGCAGAAACTTAAATGCTTCATTTGGAGGTCCATCATAATTTCAGCAAATTTATGAAATTTTAGCTTTATTTTCATATAACCTTGAGACACATTTCTAATGAAAAGTCTTTTGGTAGTTCTTCTGTCTTAGACTATTTGAACAGCTACAATTCTTGGTTTAGCCATTCTTATCTGGCCCTATAACTTAACCTCTTAGCTTTTTAAAAACCTCAATTCTGTTTCTGGTTGCTCTTCACTTTAACTTATAGTTGTGACACAAATCTCACTAAAGCTTTAACTGTGTTACTCTGTTGCTTAAAACCTGGCAGGGATCGATTGTTTCTTATTTTAAGTGTTACATTTTCACTTGATATTAAAGAACATCCACATTTGGACTGAAATTACCTTTATGACCTTCTTTATTTCTACTCTTCTTCATATATTAAATTAGATGCTTGTATATCCCTGAAGGAAATCACCAGAAATTTATCTCAAGTATTAAAATATCCCCCATCTTGACATACACTTGATGAGATCTCATGAGACTTGACATTCCAGACTAAATTATCACTATCCATCATCTTTAACATGTGTCGCCTGTTCATACAAACCACAAGTGATCTCTCCTTTTCTTGGCTTTAATTATACTTCCTTGCCTTAGAATATGCATTTAATTTTGACTAAAATATCTACATCTGCCAACATATAAATAGAAATAAAAATTTAAACTTGAGTTCCTGAATGTTCAGGACAGGATAGTGAATGTTGTCTGTGATTGTAACACCGGAAGTTACCCCAGAAGGATGCAGAGTCATTAATGCTGAATCCCAAATCTGTAAGTCGCTCCCTGGTCTCCAAAAACCCAAATAGTTTATGTAATTCCTCTTATTTTCCCTCTTTCTGCTATGGAATGTAAAATAGAGAAAAGTGCATTTCTGGTGCTAGCAGTTAGTAGCAACAGTTGATTGCAGAATTAAAGAGGAATGGAGATTCTTGATTGTCCAGCATTTGTATGATAATCAACAGGCAAAACAAATACTCTGTGCATATTTCTTTGATGGAAACTCACAAATAAAGCAAAAAACTTGAGAAAATCTAGACAGATATTGAAAATGTTCAATTTTCTCATATCTTTGTATAAGTATGAAACACACAAAGATATTTAAATATTTGTAGGCAATGTACGTGTGTGTGTGTGTGTGTGTGTGTGTATACACCACTGTGTATTTATACATTAGTTTACCAAAGAGGATGATCCAGACAAGTTCAAAATGGAAGGAAGTATGTTATTCTAGTGAGGCTTTTCCTCACTAGAAGTTATAGGGGACCAGAATGTGTTTCATTTGTGTGTGAAACAGCTCATGTTAACTGATGTTTTGCTCTGGACAATGACTTTTTTCTATCTGAGTCAGGAGAGTTCAAGGTTGGGTGGGCCTTGGGTGGTGGGGACAAGCAGTAGTAGCTACTAGTCTTGCTTTGATTCCAGATCTCATCTCTTTCACCATCTCTCACCTTAGGAAAGGTATTCTTCATGTGACCCCGATGTTTGTCCATGATTGCACACTCTCATTTTAAGCCAAAGACCAAAATAGTAAAGCATATGCATTTATGGGTCTACGTCCTCTGTGTGCTTTGCCCTTTACCTTGGGGGGTTGGTCGAGAATAGGTTGGTGATAACTAGTATCTTAAACTTATTCCTCAAAACAATTATAACACCTTAAATTTCCTCTATTTTCTGTAAATTTGTGAAACTTTTATACATAAATGATTTTGTTTGATCATCATAACAATGTTCACTGTAAAGAGATGAATTATTTTTATCCCCATCTGGCCATTGTTCTGAGTCAGGCCTTATGATTCGTGTTGGGGATACAGTGGTGAATGGAATGGATATGGTCCCTGGCCTCATGGGCATTATAGTCCCATACAGAAACTAAAATATACCTGCAAACTGTGGCAAATTGGATGGAAAAAGGGATAAGGTCCCGGGAAAGAGAACAATAAGAGTGAATAATGTATTTTGGTGAGTCATGGAGACCCTCCCTGAGAAGGTGATAATGAAGATGAAGAACAAGAAGGCCCCAGTCATGTGAAATCTTGGGAAAACTCTCCAGATCTAGCCAATCACTTCAAGGATGTTCCAGAGTCATGCATCTAGTTAGGTAGCAGAGCTTGAAATTTAGGGAAAAAAAAATTCTGGAAATGATAATTAACATTTATGCAGCTCTTTTTAAAGTGCTTTCATGTGTATAATCTCATTTAGCAATCACACCATGAGGTGGAAAACTTGGAAGATGATTGATAGGTAGAAAATTCGCCACCATCCTTTTGACTTAGATTCCATCATTAATTGTGAGAGAGAAAAAAAAAAATCTGAGGTTAGATTAAAGGCATCCTGAATTGCACATGAATTGTTTGTAGGTAAAATGTTCAATAAGATATTTCCCATTTGCACAATGTGGAGAACCAAAGGATCATCCAAACAGAAGCATGTGATTATCTCCTTACTATACCCGCCAACATGGGCCGCGCGCGCACCTAAACCCTGACGACGGCGCCCGAGTCATTCTCGAGAAGCACTACCCGCGCCTGGGGAGCCACTTCCACACCAATAAGCGCGTGTGCGAGGACATTGCCATCAGCCCCAGCAAGAAGCTCCGCAACGGGATCGCAGGCTATGTCGCACATCTGACGAAGCGCATTCAGCAGGGCCCGGTTGCAAGAGGGGGAGAGAGGAAGAAGGAGACCTACGTGCCCGAGGTCTCAGCCCTGGATCAGGAGATCATCGAGGTAGATCCTGACACTCAGGAGATGTTGAAACTTTTGGACTTTGGAAGCCTGTCCAACCTGCAGGTCACTCAGCCTACAGTTGGGATGAATTTCAAAACACCACGGGGAGCTGTTTGAATCTTTCTGCTGTGCTGGAGTATCTTCAATAAACCTTGGACACACACACACACACACACACGAAGAAACATGTGATTAGAGACTAATCATTTATCTTTATTGTGTCTTCACTGTGTTTGGAATTTTGTGTGAGTTTTTTTTTAAGGAAAAAAATGACTGCATGGAGAAATAGGTTTTAAAACATTCTAATTCTCTTTTTCTCTTCCAACACAAGGTGCTTCGGTGCAGACATGGCCAAGTCCAAGAACCACATCACGCACAACTAGTCATGAAAATGACCCAGAAACAGCAACAAGAAGGATATGAAGATATGATTCTCTTAAGGGGATAGACCCCAATTTCCTGAGAAATATGTATTCAGCCAAGAAGCACAAGAAAAAGGGCGTGAAAAAGAAGCAGGCCGATAATTCTAAGGCTGTGAGTGCACATGCCCAGGCAATCAAAGCTCTTGTCAAGCCCAAGGAGGTCAAGCCCAAATCTCAAGGGGTGGCAGCTGCAAGCTCAATCGACTTGCTTACATCACTCACCCTGAACTCAGGAAAAATGCTCTTGTCTACATTTTTAAGAGTCTCAAGGATTGCCTGCCATAGTCCAAGGCCCAGACTCTTGCTATATATGTGCAAATGTATAGAAATACATAGTATTGCTTCCACTTACTATTGCTTCCAACTGACTATAAGTATGTTTTAGTTCATATATTCTGTACCAAATATCTCTCCATCTATTAAAAATGACAACACATATTAGGCTATCTAAAATGTTGCTGATTAAATTAGCACGTCATTAAAAACTCCGACTAAAGAAAACATTATTAAAATACATTATTACCCTGGAACAACTGGACATCCTTGTGCACGAAATGAATCTAGATGTAGACCTTATAACCTCCACAAAAAAATTAAGTCAAAATGGATCACAAATTTTAATATAAAATTTTAATATAAAATTTTCAAATATAAAATTTGAAACTTTAAAACACTTGGAGGATACCATAGGAGAAAACCTAGATGACTTTGAGTATAGTGACCTTTTTAGATATAACACCAAAGACACAGTCTAAGAAATAAATGATAGCTGGACTTCATTAAAATTAATGAAATTAATAAAAAAAATCTGCTCTGTGAAAGACAGTGTTGAGAATATGAGAAGACAGGGGCCCCTGGGTGGCTCAGTCAGTTAAGCATCTGACTTCAGCTTAAGTCATGATCTCAGGGTCCTGGGATTGAGCCCTGCTCCCTGCTCAGCAGGGAGTCTCCTTGTCTCTCTGCCCTAGTGTTCTCTCTTTTTCAAATAAATAAATTAAATCTTAAAAAACAAAAAAGAAAATAAGAAGACAAACTACAAACTGGGAGGAAATATTTACAAAAGACATATCTGGTAAGGACTGTTATCCAAAATTTACAAAGAACATTTAATTTCAATAATAAGAAAATAAGCAGCTAGATTGAAAATATTGTCAAGGACTTCAAGATATATCTCATCAAAGGAGATACACAAGTGGCAAATAAGCATATGAAAAGATGCTCCAAATCATATATCATGGGGAAATACAAATTAAAACAACAATGAGATACCACTACACCTTTATTATTAGATTGGCCAAAATCTGGAACACTGACAATAGCAAATGCTGACAAGGATGTGGAGCAATAGGAATTCTCTCATTCATTGCTGATAGAAATGAAAAATGGTATAACTACTTGGGAATACGGTTGGAAATTTCTTACAAAAGTAAACATACTCAGGGTGTCTGGATGGCTCAGTTGGTTAAGAGTCCGACTCTCCCACTCTTCAGGGCGTGATCCTAGTCCCGGGATTGAGTCCCATGTCGGGCTCCCTGCATGGAGCCTGCTTCTCCCTCTGCCTGTGTCTCTGCCTCTCTCTCTGTGTCTCTCATGAATAAATAAATAAAATCTTAAAAAAAAAAAAAAAGAAAAAGAGTCTGACTCTTGGTTTTGTCTCAGGTCATGGTTTCCAGGTCGTGGGCTCAAGCCTGCATTAGACTACCTTCAGTGCAGGGTCTGCTTCAGATTCTCACTCCCTCTCCCTACCACTCACTGTCTCTCAATCAAGCAAATAGTATCTTTAAAAAAAAGAAAGAAAAGAATGTAAACATACTCTGTGACCCAGAAATTAGGATATTTGCTCAAAGGAGTTGAAAACTAATGTCCAAATAAAGATTTGCACACAGATATTTATAGTAGCTTTATTCCTAATGCCAAAACTTGGAAGCAACCAATATGTCCTTCAGTAGATAAAAGGATACAAAGACTGTATACATCCAGACAGTGGAATTTTATTTATCACTGAAAAGAAATGAGCTATCAAGCAATGCAAAGATATGGAGGAAACTTAAATGTCTATTACTTAGTGAAAGAAACCAAGTCTGAAAAGGCTACACACCGTATATGGCATTCCAGAAAAGGCAAAACTATGGGGACAATAGAAAATCCAATGGTTGCCAGGGAATAGTAGTGGCAAAATGAATAAGCAGACACCGAGGATTTCTAGGTCAGTGAAAAAACTCCATATAATATTAAAATGATTGGTATATGTTATTATCCATTTGTCTAAATTCATAGAATGTATAACACCAGAAATGAACCAGAAGGTAGGCCATGGATGCTGGGTGACTGTGATGTGTCAATATAGGTTTATCCTTGGAAAAAGAAAAGAAAGAAGAAAAGAAAGAAGAAAAGAAAAGAAAGAAAAGAAAAGAAAAGAAAAGATCCTTGTGAAGAATATTAATAAGGAGAAGGGTATGCATGTGTGGATACAGGGAAATATATGGGAAATTTCTATGCCTTTCAATTTTCTTATAAACCTAAAACTACTCCAAAAAAAAAAAAAAGAAAGAAATCTCTAAAAAAATACATTACTGAATTTCAAAATCATCAAGCTGCGTATTTTTCCAAAGTTATTCATGTACTTGGACTTTCAAAATGTTATTTTTGTGTGAACATTCTGTGTATTTAGCTCAAACGTAGAAGAATGCACACCTATCCATTGGATTGCATGTGTTTCTCATGTACCATCCAAATAATTTCTTTTTCCACACCCATGAGCTTTCATGGTCCTTTGTTACCTCAGGAACTAGAGTGGCCTTTTTAAACCTACTCATCACATAGATAAAATGAGTCGGAAGGACACCTGCATGCAGGTGTGTTGAAATGCTAAGCCCGAGTGGTTACTTTTATTGTGCCTACAATATGTAACTGCCAAGGTCAAAATACTGCCTGTGCAGCCCGTCTCCCTCAGGGCAAAAGCTAAAGTGTTTGGGGCTCCCAACATCATGCTCTTCATATTCTTGCTTCTTCTCCGAGGCCCAGGTGGCAGCTTGCCATTTGTAGGACACACCACAGCGCTCTTCCCTCAGGCTCAGTGCTGTTCTCTCTGCCTGGCTTGCACACTCACTCTCATCAGAACTCTGGTCAAATGCCACCTTAGCAGAGATTTTCTTCACACTCTTTAAAAGTTAAATTCACACTCTCTGTCTCTTCTATTCTTTTATTCTGCTTTATTGTGCTTCATGATGTTTATCACCATCTGACAAATACTTTTATTATTATTATTGGTATTATTAGTTTTACTTCTACTGTTATATAAACACATGAAGGAGGGTCTTGTCTGTGTGTGTGTGTGTGTGTGTGTGTGTGGGCACGGACGCTATAACCCTGCTCTGGGGGAAAGTGGGTACTCAATAAATATTATTTGAATGGAAGTATTACAGCAATGCATTATAATGAGAAATACTGATAAGTTTAGTCTCCTAGTTGATACTTCTTTATGTAGATAGGTTTTTTTTTTATGTAGGGCTGAGACTATGCTAGTAGTATTTTTAGCCCTTCCCCCTTGGGTAACAGTGGTGTGATGAGTACGTGTGGTGCAGAAGCCGTGAAGTACAGAGGCTCTAACCTAAGGGCTTCTTCTTGGGTAAATTCAACTTAATGGTGTTGAGTTTTAGAAATGCACTCCATGTTTTCTAGAGACACACTCATACTATGCCCTTTTATGCATGAAAATAAGATATAGTGTGTTCAAGCTCAACAGAAGCAAAAGACATGACAGATAATATTTCAAACAGCATAGAAGAACCCTAAGATACCAGCCTAGAGCAAGAATGAAATCCTCATTTGGTCAAGATGGAGATCTTTATTTAAACATCATTCATCTCCTGTAACAAGGAGTCACAAACACTAATAAATACAATGGGAAGAACCTATTTTCAGAAAAGTACATCCATTCATTTACTTTTTAATTCCCCAATAAAGGGGGGGGGATCAGACTATTAGGTTGATAAAGGATGTCACCTCCAACTCCTCATGAGCCGAAGAGGAAGCCGGCGCCTAGGGAGTGGCCGGCCAGTGGAGGAGCCCAGCTAGCCTGCTGTTTGCTCCCGTTATCAATCCCAGCCATACCACTGAGCCCACATTCTCAGCATAATGCAGAATAAAATCACAGATCCATCAAAACAAATTTGACGAGTGATAAATAAGTCTGGGCAGGGGCACAGCAGTTTGTATCAGGCAGCAAGCACATAAACATAATAAATCACAATAAACAGAATATTTAGAGCTGCTTAGAAGGATGGTGATAAATTGGCACCTCGAGAAGGGCCGCAAATGCTCTCGTTTGGGCAAGTATTTGTTGATCCCCATCATTTCACATCAAAAGTGTAGTCAATTTTTTACAGTCTTAGATGGCCCAAAAGCTGTCTTCGTGTTTGGGTAGGCCTGTTTACTGAAAAGCTTATGGTGACTTCTTGGGGGCTTTTGTTTGGTTTTCGGTGATTCCTTTTACGCTTCTCCACGCCTGGCGGCCCCTAAGCACGGCCCCCCTCTGACTCCACTGGGGTCGCCGCTGGGGTGCCTGCTCCGGAGACTCGCAGTACTGGGGGAAATGGGGCTTTTATTCAAAAGTTTCATCAGCCTTCTTTGCTCTACTTCTAAAGCTAGACTGTCTCTTCCATCAGAGGAAGGGCCCGGGAAAGAAGCAAGCCGGAGGGTGCAGGGAGAAGGGAGAAGAGGTGGCCAAGAGCACGGAGGCCAGAGCAACTGCAAGAAGAATCACATCACCCAGGCAACAGCTGGGAGGGCAGAAGGCGCAGGGACAGAGGGCGGAACCCCGACGCCTCCGCAGCGGGAAGCCCGTGGAAGCCTGGGGCGGGGGGTCACTCGGTGGCGGCCCCGCGGGCGGGCGCTCGACGGGGGTCTCTGCCTCAGCACCGGGCTGAAGCGCGGGCTCTCCCGGGGATCCACAAAGGATGGCCTGCAGAGCCCGGGCCTCGGGCCCGGAGGAGGCGACTAACCTGTCCCTTCCCGGGACTGCAACCGAGGCAGTCCTAGTACTTCCCTTCCGATGTCTCATGTGAATGTCAGCCCGGGCCTTGACGTATGCAAAAGCGCTGTCACTGGAGTCACCTGCACGGTTAAATATTTTCCAAATTGCCATGCCAGGTGAATTTTGCTTATTTGGAAGTTTTATCAAGATTTGCAAAATCACGTGATACGGGGGGGGGGCGGGTCACAGACTGTATTATGGTTTAATAGCCACAGCAATGATTTCAAGAGTTGCTTGCAGAATGAATCCAGATGCTAGCAGGAGGAACATCTGAAACATCCTGTAATTTTTAAACAATTGCGTTTAATCTGAGATAAAAATATGTAACATTATAACACATCGAGAAACATTCACATACCTTGGAAAGAGACAATGAAAGCAGGAAATCGAGGAGTTTATTTGTAGGCATGTTGAGTCATACAGATGAGCTACTGAAAACAATTACACAGAAATTTAGGGAAAAAAACATAGACATTGTGAGAAGCTGACATTCTGAGATAGACATACATTTTAAAAGACTGACATCTATTGCAAATTAGAAATATCTATAAATGAATTAAATTTGATTTCAACAAAATTTTGGAGGAGATGAAGAACTACAGAAATAAATACCATGTTAAATTCAGAACAAGTTTTATTTTTTAACTCTTATTTTTATTTTATTTTTATTTCTTACAGCTGAGAGTAGGAAGCAAAATTGTAGTTCACTCTTAATTATAGAGTTGCAAAAGCAATGCTGTAATTAGAGCTGTGAAAATTGTCTGGCGACAGATTTTCTTTGTAGTTTGAAGGAGTGAAAAACCCTATTGATAGTATTTGATACGAGTTTCATCAAAGTGCACTAAAGGAATACACTAACTTCTTAATACTTCTCCAACACTTTGTGGCAACTGCTAATTGTTATCATTTTTGTATGTGGGTGCCACTTTTAAATATTTGGACTTGCATTTATAAAAGCTTTGCCACTTTTTTTATATCTAGAATTTCATATTTAGATTAGAGAAGTGAACAGGATATAAATAGCTACTGGTCCTTAGAGTCAAAGCTTTTAGTCCTTAATTTTTGATAGCATCAAAATTATTCAATGCTTGTAGTAGACATTAAATGATTTGTAATAGTTATCATTTGATCAATTTCCTGATTTCAATAGTTTACCCAAACAATGTAAGACAGCTACCCTGTGCTCTAAAAATTGTTAAGAATGTTTACATTAGCCTGAATCCAATGTTAATTTTTTTTCAATGTTAATTTTTTTTAAAGATTTTATTTATTTATTCATGAGAGAGAGAGAGAGAGAGACAGAGAGACAGAGGCAGAGACACAGGCAGAGGGAGAAGCAGGCTCCATGCAGGGAGCCCGAAGTGGGACTCAATCCCGAGTCTCCAGGATCACACCCTGGGCCCAAGGCGGTGCTAAACCGCTGAGCCACCTGGGCTGCCCACTTCTATTAATTATTGAGAGATATTTGTTGAAATCTCCAACTATTTGTAATTTTTCCCATTTTTCCTTTCAGTTCTATGCATATTTGCTTTATATATTTTGAACCTTTGAAAATCTTGATGGAGTTATTTACTTTATCTATATTAATATAACCACTGCAATGTTCTTTTGATTAATATTTGAGTAGTGTATATTTAAAGTGTTATTTATTTATTTATTTATTTTTAAATTATAGAGCTTCTTTTTTTTTCCTAAGATTTTATTTATTTATTCATTAGAGACACAGAGAGAAAGAGAGAGGCAGAGACACAGGCAAAGGGAGAAGCAGGCTCCATGCAGGGAGCCCGATGTGGGACTCGATCCCAGGACTCTGGGATCATGCCCTGGGCGGAAGGCGGGGCTAAACCATCGAGCCCACTCAGGCTGCTCCCAATGTTGATTATTTTTGAAAGTATGTCTGATTCTCTAATCTATTATAATATTCAGTGAGTTGACAAAGTGAAACTCTAGAAATAAGAAGATGAATTTAATTTTGACTTAAAAATTTTTTATTATAAAATTAAATTTGTTGATTTGGTCCTCCTAACTGTATTAGTTTAAGCTTAAAATATGAACTTACATTTTTTTTTCAGTATCTTCTTAGCTCATGATGTGATCAGAAGGGTATTAATTTGGTTCTGATCACTCACTACTGTTCCTGAAAATGAATGGCCTGCTTTTTTCACTTTTTGCTCAATGCAGTTTAAGAAATAAGGAAGAATCAATGAAGGTGTATTTGTTTCATATTAAATAAAATTAACTTGTTCCCTATTGGAAAAGATACACGTCTATAAGTTTTGTCTATTGGTCTTATCATCCTAGTCAAATATATAAACATATTTTATATATTTGATTTTTAAATCAAAACATCTTTGTCTTATATAGAAAAAGGCAAACTAGAGAAAACTTACAAAATTTCCTTTCAAAGTTTTTTTTTTTTTTTTTTTTTAAAGATTTCATTTATTGGGCAGCCCAGGTGGCTCAGCAGTTTAGCGCCACCTTCAGCCCAGGGCCTGATCCTGGGGTTCCCGGATCCAGTCCCACGGTCAGGCTCCCTGCATGGAGCCTGCTTCTCCCTCTGCCTGTGTCTCTGCCTCTCTCTGTGTCTCTCATGAATAAATAAATAAAATCTTAAAAAAAAAATTTCATTTATTTATTAGAAAGAGAGAAAGAGCCTGAGCAGAGGGAGAAGCAGACTCCCCCCGATCAGGGAGCCTGACCCGGGGGCTCAGGACCCTGGGATCATGACCTACGTGGAAGGCAGACATTAACTGACTGAGCCACCCAGGCACACCTCAAGTTTTCCTTTCAATAGAAAATTATTATGAGGGGACGTTAAAGTAACACTACATTAAACTATTCCAATAAAAACATATTCCAAGATATATTTGATGATATTTATTTATTTTATTTAGATTAATATGGGCATGGAGACGTCTGTGGCACAGGTAACATTATTTTTCTTCCCCTCTGTGATGGTTATATAGGGATTTTTTTAAACTGTGTTAAACTTCATCAAGCTTATAATATGCTTGCATACTTTAATAATTTAGTTTTAAAATCTTAAAAGTGTTCGATGTCCCTGCTACACCATTCTATGTGATTATAACCACACCCCCAGCTATTTTCTAGAAATAGTTCTTAAGCCTGTTTTCTTTGCTTATTTTGTGCCATTGCCTCTCTTTCTCTGCCTGCTAAATGGCAGCTACCTTGAAACCATCTGAAACCTTAGATGGACCAGAGAGAGCATGCTTTTCTTATTTATTTATCTATCTATGTATTTGTCACAAAACTAGGGCCTTTCATTTGCTGTTTCTTCAAGGGCTTTTATTGCTCAAGGCCCCCCACCCTCCTTTTGTTTCTGGTTCTTCTCTGGGGCCTTTGTTGTTCAAACTCTTTTTCAGTCTCATTTTTTGGCTGTTTGGGTTGCAGGACAATTGGCATTTCCACTTTGGGAAGAACTTAAATTATGGGTTCTCCACATTGTCCTCAATGTGTTTGCAGAAGACCTAGTTTGTTCCCCACCTCATTGCTTTCCAAAATATCTTGTTAGAAGAATCAAGAAGAAGCCAACATACACCAAATGTTGACTTTTTTTCCAAAATCTTCTAGGATTATACGCTCAGTAGGGAGATTGTAAGCTGTCCATTTATCTAAACCTTATCTGTTATCTTTCTGCTGTTTTTCCAAATGTTTTGCTATGGTGTAAAAAGGATTTTCAGCTTTCTTGTTGACTAAATCTGTTTTCCTGTTGCCCAGTAACTGACAGCTGAGCCAAAGTCATGACTTCTATTTATTCATTTTTAGTTCTACAGCTTTAGCAAATGGCTTTTAGACTTAAATTTCTCATGTAAAAGGGAAATCTTTTTCCTTTTTTCCTTTTCTTTCTTTCCTAGTACTTACCAATAAAAGTTAAACAGAACATAAATTCTTATAATATTTCTATGTAGTTGTTTGAAAAATGACATATAGGATCTATTCAGGGATTTTCTTTTCTTTTAGGAATGTGGTAGATGTATAAAGGAAACTTAATTAATTAATTAGTTAATTAATTAATTTTAAAGATTTTATTTATTTATTCATGAGAGACACACACAGAGAGAGAGAGAGAGAGAGGCAGAGACACAGGAAGAGGGAGAAGCAGGCTCCCTGTTGGGAGCTCGGTGTGGGACTCAATCCTGGGACTTCGGGATCACGCCCTGGGCTGCAGGCAGGTGCTAAACTGAGGTGCTAAACTGCTGAGCCACCCAGGGATCCCAACTTAATTTATTTTTAGACAGTGGTGATTAAGATCTTGGCATGCTCTTAAAAACTTTCAATTGTAAAAATACTTTTTAATTTTGTCTTTTGTGTTTAACAAAATTAAATCAGTCTCACATATTAGCTTATGTAAAAGAAATCAAGAATGTATTTAGATGTACTCCACTTAGGAGGCAAGGTGTATTTATGCTGCGTGAGAAGAAAAATCTATATGACATTTTAAGAGAAAATCGAATTTAGTCAGTGAAGATGATTTTGCAAAACTTATCCCACGGAGAAGCATATCAAGCCTTTAAAGCAAATGTCAAGATTAGTTGACAGAATGAAAGATGTCACAAAGGTGATTCATTATTATTTTTTTTCTCTTCTGTTATTACAAACAAACCGCCTACAATTACTGGGTGAATTAAGCAGGTAAGGGAAATCAAATATATTTTATAATTGAGAAACCAAGATGGTTACTCTGTATTATTATTTAGAAATGTTTCAAAATCAATTTCAAGTGCCTATTTTTTTTATCAAAAGAGAAAGAAACTAAATCAAAACTTGTAAAGCAACTTCACAAGTTTAATGAACTTGAGGCAGAGTTCCTGGAATTCAGTGACTGTGGTAGGCTCATTAATGTTAATGCATAGGTAAGAAACAGAAATAATATATTAGCCCAAGAAAAGGAGAAAAAAAGAAATAAAGCTAAAAGAAGGAAGAAATAAGATAAAATATTTTTTTAATGGGAATCACCTTCAGCGTCCAAACGTGAATGCTCTGGGAGTATATGCATTGCTGTCTTTTGTCACTAATTTTTAAATAAAATTCTTCTACTCAAATAACCTTTCCAACCTGGAAAAGAGATATAAAGAACCTTAAGAGCATTGCCTGGTGACCAGAAACTGTGTCATTAAATTGCACCACGTTGGCTACAAAGCATATGAGGTTTTATTAGGCTAAATATCAGATGGGAATCACATATCTCTTAGATATACACAAAAACAAAACATTTCATGGCAAGTTATAAATGAGAAGCCTCTTTAAAATATAAAGTTATTATGTATACTAAATATAAGAAAAGATATTTCTAAAAATTGAATAAGGGTAGTTCAAACAGGCACCACTAACCAGGTCTAAAATAGGCAAGAAAAAAGTGAAATATCCCAGACCCCAAACCAATGGTTAAAGAAAGAAATACACAATATATTTTTAAAATATTTTATTTACTTTTCTTTTTAAAATTTGTTGTTTTAAAAAATGTTCAATGCTAGATTTTAAGGATGAGTTACCATTCTTATAGACGCAAAGCTGAAAGCAAAGAATTTTCCCAGGTGAGAGCTATAGTGTTCATTTTAATAAGTATCTTAAATACGAATAGGCATGATTTAGCAAGAGGCTGTTCTCACTGTCTGTCCTCTTTCCTTGTCATGCTCAGAGAGGACATGCCTGAAGCCACAGCTAAGGAGCAGTTCTACTACGTGATTAGAAGGGAACTCTTGGGCTGTCTCTCCTGTTCTCTAGTTCCAAAATCTTGGTCATTGGACAGTTGGGTGGCTCAGTGGTTGAGCATCTGCCTTAGGCTCAGGTCATGATCCTGGAGTCCTGGGATCAAGGCTCCTGTTGGACTCCCTCCTCTGAGAGGAACCTGCTTCTGCCTCTCTCTCTCTCTCTCTCTCTTTGTCTTTCATGAATAAATAAATAAAATTAAAAAAATTTTTGGTCATTAAATTTCTCAACCTTCAATTTTTCTCATGAAGATATTAGTGACTGCATTACCAGGTGTTTCTGAGAACCAAATAATTTATCGCTATGCCTAGAATATAACCAGAATCATAAACAAGTGAGACTCATCAGATGAACAGAAAATGACTTTATTCGGTGTCCATATCAACACTATCTGTCCTGACCCGGGGTGAAATCCAGGAAAGGCTTTCTGGTCATTCTCAGACAATGAAAAAAAAAAAAAAATCCCTTTCAGAATTTCAAGATGCAAAAGTGCTCTCACTTCCATAATGAAAATCTATGTTCCAGGTTCTCGGCAAAGTTTCACAGTTTATTTAGAGTTAAAATCTTCTTCCTTTCCTAGCTCAGCCTCGCTTGTGGCAGGAAGGTGAGATGGAGACCAGGTGAGGGTGGAAGAAGAGGGCAAAAGGCGTCTTCTCTCTGGAGACAGCCCAGCCCGCTCCTCCTTCCCCCTCGTTAGCTATTACTCCCCACTGAGTTGAGGCAAAGGTGAGGCAGAGAGCAGGACACGGGCACATAAGGGGTGCTCCTTGCTGTGGCTAGTGGAGACCCCCCCTCGGCAGGCACCTGGGGGGCGAGCGCACGGCCAGCGAGGGCCCCCCTCGCTCCATCCCGCCCTTCCTCCAGGTGGTCGGACCTCAACGCCTGAAACCACACGTTCTGCTCCTCGGCGGTGGGAGGGCGGCTGTTTCTCTTCCACAGTCCTTTACTCTGCTGCTACAGGCCGCTTCATCAAGCTGCTCACTCCTCAGAGCTTTTGCTCAGTGTTGAGGTAGGTACCCCCTTCCTATCGCCCACTACAAACTCCTTGAGGAGACTTAGGAAGTCCTCTCCCTGGCCTCTGCGGAGCCCTCTTCGTTTCTCTTCTGTGAGGAGGAAGCACACTGACAACTCTCTCCACAGAAATCGCCTCTCTTGTACTTGACTTCTCTCTTGATCTTTCCAGATTCTTCTACAGGCTGGCTAGGAGTTAGTTGTAAATAGCACATTTAGTTGTATACATTTGAATAAATAATCTAGTCTTTGGAGGCAGTGAGAATGTTCTAGTTACCTATTATGACAAAGCTTAGTGGCAATGACAATTTATGATGATTCCTTAGCGCTCTGTGATTTTTGGCTCAGCTGGAGAATTCTTGTTTGAGATCTCTCATGGGTTTGTGTCAAGTAACACAGCTCAGACTAGCATTATCAGCAGGCCCCACCAGACAGGAAGCAGAAGCTGCCAGGGTTGTTAGGGACCATATCTGGAACGGAGTGATATTTTATTGGTTATAGCAGTAATAAGGCCTGTTCAGACTTGATTAATGGAAGAGAGGGATGGATCCCATCTTTAACTTTGCATGCAAAAGTGGCAAGTTGAAGAGCAAATGGCATGGGAGATATTGTAGCCATATTTGGAAAATATAATCTGCCATAGAGTACCTGCTGCTTATATTCTTGAAACATTCCTTGGAACAGAAACTTGTCAGTTTAAGTTCCTGATACGTAGGCATTCAGAGGTTGTTCATTACCTGTTTGTCCACACCATCCACATTTTATGATATTATCTTTCATGATGCTAAGATGATTTGGTTATCCTCTTGGTCCAACCTTATGAGTGTCTCCAAGGGTGGAAGTCAAATTGTTCAAAATATTTAAAACCAGAATCCAATGAAACCTTATGCAGGAGGAAATCTTTTGGAATGGAAGAGAAGAGAAATTTGTTTTCCTTTCTCTTCAGAGTTTATTTTCTTGAAACTTAACACAATTTTTTTTTGGTGCAGAATGTTATGAATTCTAATATATACATAGGTTTGTGTGGTCATGACTACCACAATCAGAATTCAGAACAATTTCATGGCCTCCCCCGCAAAACTGTCTTATGCTATTCCTTTGCAGTTACACCCTCCTTCAATCCCTCAATCTTAGCAACCCTTAATTTCTTTTATCCTAGATTGTATTTATGTATTTGGGGTGGGGGGGGCATGAGCAGGGCAGAGGGAGAGGGAGAAGCAGACTCTCCATGGAGCAGGGAACCAGAGAGGGGGCTCCATCCCAGGACCCTGAGGTGACCTGAGCCAAAGGCAGATGCTTAACTGACTGAGCCACCCAGGGGCCCCATCAACCTCTAATTTACTTTCCATCATTTAGTTAATTTTGTCTTTTTTCAGGATGTCAAATACATGGAAGTATATAGTATATAACATTTGAGACTAACTTTTTTTGCTCAGCATGATTCCCTTGAGATCTATCCAAGTTGTTATATGGATGCATAACACTACTTTTTATTGTGGAGGAATAGCCCGTTGTATGGATTGTAGCACAGTTTATCCACTCACTTGTGAAAAACCTAGTATTGTTTCCAGTTTTTGAAAACTGTGAACAGAGCTGTTATGAACATTAATATATAGGTTTTGTGTAAACATAAATTTTGAATCCTTTTGACTAAATTTCTAGGACTGAGATTGCTAGGTCATAGGGTAAGAATAGATTTAAATTCCTAAGACAGGACGCCTGGGTGGCTCAGTTGGTGAAGTGTCTACCTTTGGCTCAGGTTATGATCTGGGATCCTGGGATTGAGCCCCACATTGGGCTCCCTGCCCAGTGGGGAGTCAGCTTCTCCCTTTACCCCTCCCTCCTTATGATCTCTCTCTCAAGTAAATAAGTAAAATCTTTAAAAAAGAGAGAGAAAGAAATATTTCCTTTAAAAAGAATTCCTAAAGCACTACCAATTTCCTTCCCAGGATAGCTGTATCATTTTTGCATTCCTACTGGCAATATAGGGGAGTTCTCATTGTTGTGAATCCTCATCAGCACTTTCTGTTATCAGCAATATGTACATTATACTCATATATGTATGCAATATATTATTTTTAATTTTTAAAAAGATTTTATTTATTTATTCATGAGAGACAGAGAGAGAGAAACATAGACAGAGGGAGAAGCAGGCTCCCTGCAGGGAGCCTGATGTGGGACTTGATCCTGGGGTGGGGATTACACCCTGAGCCAAAGGCAGATGCTCAATCACTGAGCCACCCAGGCGTCCCGCAATATATTATTTTAATGAGCCTATTAGGTAAACACTATCTCATCATGGTTTGAATGTATAATTCTTTTCTTTTTTAAGATTTTATTTATTCATGAGAGATGCGGGGGGTGAGGAGAGGGAGAGAGAGAGAGAAAGAGAGAGGCAGAGACACAGGCAGAGGGAGAAGCAGGCTCTATGCAGGGAGCCCGACATGGGACTCGATCCCAGGTCTCCAGGGTCAGGCCCTGGGCTGAAGGTGGTATTAAACCACTGAGCCAACGGGGTGCCCATAACTCTTGAATGTCTAATGACGATGAATATAATTTTATGTACTACTTTATGTTCATTTATTCTCTTCAGTCAAGTGTCTATTCAAGGCTTTCGTCTATTTTTTAACTGAACTATATCTTTCTTTTTTTTAAAAAAAGATTTTATTTATTTATTTTAGGGAGAGAGAGAGAGAGAGAGAGCAAGCACGAGCAGGGGGAGGGGTAGAGGGATAAGCAGACTTCCTGCTGAGCACAGAGCCCAACTCCAGGCTTGATTCCAAGACCCTGAGATCATGTCCTGTACCAAAATCAGGAGTCAGACACTTAACTGAGCCACCCAGGTGCCCCAAGAGCTGTTTATTTTCTTAATGTGGAGTATTCAGTATTATTTATGTATACTAGATACATTATTCATTAAATATGTGATTGGCAAATATCTTCTACTAGTTCTTGACATTTTTATTCTATTAACAGTATATTTAGCAGAGCCTTTTTTTTTTTACCTTATGTAAGAATTCTTGCCCAGTCGAGGGGCATAAAGTTTTCTTCCATGTATTTTTCTTTAGTTTTACATTTTAAACCAAGATTTATAATTGAGTTAATTTTTATATAATGTATCAAGTTGAAATTGAGGGTTTTTTTTTAATACATCTGACTGTTTCAACATCATTTGTTGAAAAGATAAACTTTTTTCCTCCATTTATTTGTCTCTGTACTTAAAAAAAAAAATCACTGGCCCTATTTGTTTAGGTCTGTTTCTGGATTCTATTCTGCTCTATTATCCACTCACGTGTTTATCCCTTTACCAATTCTGTACTTTCATATTTACCAAGCTTTGCAGTGAGTCCTAAATCTAGGTAGCCTGATTCCTCCATCTTTGATCTTCTTTTATTAAAATTGCTTTGGCCAATCTACTTTTTATACTAGTCCATTGCTCTTTTCATATAAATTTTCAAGAGACCTTGTCTACACCTACCAAAATCTTGCTGGCAGGGAGTCAATTACAATAAATCCCTAGATCAGTTCAGGGAGACTTGACATCGTTAGCATGCTGAGTCATCTGATCAGTTTCCAATTGTGTCCTGCAACCTGGACCCAAAATATAAAAATTCAAGAAATATGACAAACAATATACTTAGTGAAGTAACTATGAAGAAATTATTAGTCCTTTCCTCTACTTGACTTACTCCTAAATATATAGATGATGCATGTCATCTATATATTTAGATAACCTGTCATGCTTCCTTCTTTTTAGGATCTTTTTTACAAGTATTATATGAGCATTATTTTTAGTATGCAAATTATGAAATTAGATACCTATTAAATTTTTGTTGGAATTAATGTACTGTCATCTTGTCATAGCCTGGTAATCTTTATGAACCTCTGGCCTCTGCAACCACCACATCACTAATAATTGTAGCCAGTAGAGTACAGGGAGGCTTAGCTGTCTTCATTTTAATTTTAGTTCTAAACTTTCATCATTATCTCTCATCATGTCAAGCAGGTGGGATGAATAATAGCTTCCATCTGCGACATTCAGTGGCTTATGAAATTCTAAGGTTGATTTAGAGTGATGCTATTGGCCCACATCCCATATGTTATTGTGGGGTTCATAATAATAACACTGGCTTATCATTTCTCATCCCCATACAAGATTTAATCTTATAAAATCATACTGCTGCCGTGCCATATGGACAATATAATTATGCACATTTCCAGTTTTTATCTCAATTTGCAACTGTGAGTATTCTAAATTGTATACTCTTCTAATGTGCATGTGTATCCCAAATATTAGTAAAGCCATGTTTAAGGTACATTTAATAATGATCGCAGGCTTCTATCTTTTGTGATGTTTCATGTGGGAGTATTTGAATAAACCTGGCATGATTTTGCTTCAGAGAAACTAACAGCAGTTAGTAAGTTGATTGATCAATTTCTGGTTCCTGACATTTTGATCCATGATGTGAGCACAGGATGCTTACTTACCATCTGAATCTCCTGGGGACTTAGAACACTACTCATCGATGCATCATTCTGGTGGGAAGGGGAAATGAAGCAGCAGAGGAATAGAAAAAGTCAGTAATTGTGGGCTCATAAAAAGGTTTAAACTCTAAGTTCTTGGCAGGGAATTAATAAGAGGAAAGAGGAAAACAACCATGGATCTGTGTTTCTGAATAATCATATTCTGCTCATCTTGATTCAAATAACACATAATTATGTATTTCCCTTTCCCTAACAAAACGTGTGCACACACATACAAATGGATGCATCTGAAAATTTAATTCATCCAGAATTTTGTAGTACTTTAGTTATGTCTAATAACATATTGCTTTAAGTAGGTCATTTTAGGGCGAGTATCACATGAACCACGGTTTCTTCTTTTAGAATCTTTAAAATTTATTCTCTTTGATCTTTACAGGTCATAAAAACCAATGAAAATTCTTTGGGTCTCACAGAGCCTTGAGAAACTGGTTATCTTGTACTGTTCCACTAGAGTTTTCTTTAATGGCTTTCATGTCTGGGTTCACAAAATGTTTCTGTCCATTTCTTCCTTTAAACATGAAGTTTTCAAATTTATCATGCAGCTGCATTGGTACTATCCTTCAGAGAGAAAAACATAATTCAAAATTACAGTGAAAAAAGTTCTTGAAAATCTTTTAGATTATTTTCTTCTAATAAAGTTTGTACAGTTTAAATTTTTAAAGCTTATCATTCTTTTTTTTAAATTGATCCATATTTTTCTTACATTTTTATTTAATTTCTGTAATGCTACTGTCCTAATGCACTAATATTGTCATATTATCCAACCACTGACTTTTTCATATCTTCTCTGTATTTGCAATGATTTACATAGAATATAATTTTTATTTAATGCTACTCTTTAATATGTGAAGGGGATATAACTTCTATTTTTGCAATTCAAGAAATAGATCAATTCCTATTAATGTCATCATTATCTTTTAGCCAGTGCCTTAGTTTCTTAAGTATTTGTGTGTGCACACATAGTGTGTGCATGTGTGTGTGTGGTTTACAAGTGATCAGCTTCTAAGGAGACTTTAAGTAACCCCTGCTTAAAACACACTGTTGAAGAATAAATAAATAAAGAGGTTAACCAAAATGAAATACATTTATAGAAAACAGAAGGAGTAAATGTTTCTAAACACTTGAAGATAAATTGATAGCTACAACATGGCACTGAAATTTATTCTTAGTTTTCTTGGAACAAAGGAAAAGAGAAAACATATTGGATTGTAACCTTTCATCTGGAAGCATATGTATACATCCACAAAGACAAAATATCTCTAGATCAAAATCCAAGGGAAAGAATATCCATTGAACAAGCCTGTGATAAGACCTTATTTTTAAATGCTATTTGTCACCAAAGTACAGATCTGCCCCTCAAAATTAAGACCCTTGAGGTAAGGCAATTTAAATGATAAAAATATAGACTTATTTGAAGACCCTACATTCCTCTGGGGGAAATGAAGCGTTTTGGACCTACAGTATACCAACATTAAGATTAAAAAGAATAATAAAAACAAAACACTTAACAATTACAAAAATATAGATAAAAGCTAATCCAATTCCTGAGAACTCACATCAGGATTGTAAAAAAAGTGCCCAGGTTTGGTACTCAGAACACACAAATTTAAGGGCATTGAAGATTACTAAGCAGTCAAAACATAATGGCACCACTTGAACAGACTTTTTGGGCCAGCCCCAGTGACATCCTTTAAATGCTCCAAAAGAGAAAAATGTATTATTTTATAAGTTTGGTTGAAAAAGAGTACAATTAAGAATCATCTATGTAAGAATCTTCTGAACCAAGTAGAAAGTGCTTGAGCTGAGTAAGGACAGACTAAGAACAATGGCTGCCCATGTGGGTACAGGTCATTGAGCAGAGGACCAGGATATCTGCAGAGCAGAGCCTGCCGTGGTGTTCGTAGCTGCTGGCGTGATATAAGGTGATGCTTCCAGAAGCCTATTAGAGAATAGCGGTAGCATATGCTGGAGTATTTCTGCCTCCTGCCTGCACTACATAAAGGAAAATATGCTTCTGATTCACATGCTTGTATAACGAGAGTCCTAGGAATATAATTCAAGGTCCCCGTGACTACAGAACATGGGAATGGGGAAATGAGAGGGGGGTTTGAATAGTAGATTGCTATGATTTGCAGCAAGGTTTGATTAACGTCATTGTACCTGTAGTCTGTTGGGAAAAGGTTCAACCAGCTTTAACAGGCATTATATTATGAGAGAAAGATTTATTTTAGCTAAGAAATATTTACTGAGCAAGTCACATGTACCAGGAACTGTGCTAGAAAATTCACAATATCTACTTTTACAAGACTTCATTTTGTTTTTTTTGTTTTTTTTTTTTAAGACTTCATTTTGGAATATGGGACAGATAAACAGATTTTAAAAAATATTACATGATTTAAAAATGTGATAAATGTAATGAAAGCAAAACTGAGTAAGAAAACAGGGCCTAAGGATAGAAATAATGCAGTGGGAGATTACTTATATAGGTTTGTCAGAAAGCAATGGCAAAAGGAGTCACCCTTGTATGAGATATGCGTGTTTGTGTACATATGCACACATGGTTGGGAGCAGGGGACTGAGAAAAGAAAGACTGCAATTTGCTAAGATAACACATGTGTGAAAAATAGACACTACCATGTGGTGAACAACTCAAAAAGCAACAGTGGACAAAGGACAGAAGAATGAAGAGGTGCAAAATGAAGTTGGGTTATGATCAAAAGATGGCATCATAAAGTTCCTGTTGGGCATGATAATTAACAGTTTGTGTTAAACTGCAGAAGATATTGAAACATTCTGAAAATGCTAGTAGTATATGCAATCTGATTTATTGTTTTTAAATATTATGATGGGATTTGGGGAAACAACAGCTAAGCCAGCATAGCTTTCTTCCTTTTTTAAAAGATTAATCAAATTCCACAATAAAAAAAAATACAGAGTAAATACAATAGCAAACACAGAACACATGGACAACACTGATCCAAAATTAGTTTTATCATGTGCGCTTCTGTATACCTGACATCAAACATATATATGAATGAAGAAATGGTGGAAAAAGTAAACTCCACTAAGCCCGGTTGTTTAGAAGAATTATAAAGAAACTGAAAATAACTATTTAAATACCCTATGTGAAAGGTTATGTGCAGTAATCCAATGGCTAACTATTTCTTAGTAAAAGTATTTTGGTACCATTGTGCAGATGCTTTGTATACAAATTTTACTGTGGACCTTGGAAGGTTTTTACATCAAAAATTTAAGATCTTTGGATTTCACAATCTAATTTAGTTTTGTAGAGATAATTTAAGTGTATCATTTTAAAATATCTTTTATAAAAGATTTTATTTGTTTATGTGACAGAGAGAGAGAGCACAAGCCAGGGGAGCATCAGAGGGAGAGTGGGAAGCAGAGTCCCCACTGAGCAGGAAGCCCCATGTAGGCCTTGATCCCAGGACCCTGGGACCATGACCCGAGTTGAAGTCAGATGCTCAACCAACTGAGCCACTCGGGTGCTCCTAAAAATATCTTAACTAGAGTTTTAGGGACCAATGTAGACAGATTAGTAGACATCATTGGAGGAAATCTTGTCACTCGGAAGGTTGTACAGTAATTGGAAACTTGTTAGCATGTTCATTTTGTGAACATGCCTGGTACATTTATTATCAGGCAATGTGGTGATTAAGCTCCTGATGGAAAAAGAGTCATTAAAATGATTTAATTAACTGAATGTTAGGAGAAAGAATAATATCCAAATTTAATAAAAGATTACAATCATGTACCTCATACTGAAATGCCTATTTTTAAAATTTTTAATAAATCTTTGAAAAGTTTCTTATATGGACAATTCTAGATTCTATATTGGATTAAAAGTTTTTAATATGAAGTGAGATAAAATTTTAGATATATGAGCAGTGTTATATTTTTAGGTATTTGTCATGCCTAATAATTAGTGAGTACTGATTTGCATTTAATGGATGAGTTTAGTCAATTTATACACTTAAATAGTATCTCTAAAGGTTTGTGTTATTGGATATAACCAAGGCCAGAGTATTTTCTCCAATATCCAATTCCATTTATCATATCCACTTATTTCGGTTACTGCCTAAAAACACAAACACATCACAGATTAGCCATTAGCACTCATTAACAAACCTTATTAATCACATCAGCTAGCTACAAAAATGAATATAATTTGGAAATAAAACTGCTAAGCACTTAATTTTTGCTGCATATAATGTGGGTTTATTGATGATTTAGAAAAATCTCTTACTTTACATCCTGTTACTTAACGTGACAAGTCCCCGTTATTTCTTTTGGCTTTCTAACGCTCACTTCCTCCACCGCCCCACATTCCAGTTATTTTATCATGCTTCCTAAATATTTTTTTCTCCACTTAGATAAAAGAGACATTTTAATTTCCATCTCCTTTACTATGGTTTCACTGATTCCTTCCTTGGATAACTATTGTTTCTCCAGTTAGATTGTGAGTTGTTAAGCAATACTGTTCACACTTTCTATAATTTTCATGTACACCTGTGAGCTTAGCCTAGCTATGTATCCTTATGTAGATGAATGGTTTTGGAAAAATTGAAGGAGGATAGTGTGGGAACATGTCTGCCAAAGAGTGTTCTTGGTGTAGCCAGGAGGCTCAGAGGCTTTAAGTTCTTTGAAAGAGAGATTGAAGGAGGGTAAAAAGCATCAAAGAAAACATTTTCTCAGTTCAAATTTTTCTTAAGTAACACAAAGGGAACAAAATACATTAATGTTAATAATATTGATTAAACATTATCTTAAAATTAGCCTAATGGCTTTATTGACTTTTCTTTTATTAAAAACTAAATAGAAAACGAAGTTCTCTCATTCCTCCCTTTCATCAATCTCCCCATTGTAATAATAGAATAAAAGCAGTAAGACTTTGAGAGTTCCTCTAAATTTATTTTCATGCATTTCAGTGGATCAGCTTGTAAAACTACTCAAGAGAGATGCATGAGGAATTATGATGAAATTGATAAGTAACTCATGGTTAGACTAAAAAATGCAACAGCATCAGCATTATTGGCCCAAGGATGAAAATTCATTTTACTGGTTACGTAATTCAGGAAGTGAGCAACTACTATAATTAAAAATATTACTTACACTAATGATAATGGAGGGATCTGACAGATATCACCTTAGCAAAGTGATTTTAATTTTAATTTTAAGGTTAAAATTCCCAATAATAAGTCATGCTGATGCCATGTACCTCCTGATATGATGGGATAAAAAGGGCCCTTCTCTGTCATATTATCTCCAGTCCAAGCATGAGAAATCATCAGAAAACCTGGAAATCAGGGGTGCTTTGTGAAATACCTGCCCAGTATTCTTCAAAAATACTAAGGTCATGAAAGACAAATAACAACTGAGGAAATTTGGCAAAGAGACATAATGGCAAAAAGCAATGTGGTATCCCACAGGATTTAGTTGAAAACTAATGTCTACATAAAAACCTGCATGTGGACATTGATACCAGTTTTATTCATAATTTCTAAAACTTGGAAACAACCAAAATGTCCTTCAGTGAGTGAGTGGATAAATACACTGTGGCCTATCCAGACAACGGAATATGATTCAGCACTAAAAGGAAATGAGCTATCAAGCCGTGAGAAGACATGGAAAAAATTTAAATGCACATTGCTAAGTGAAAGAAGTTCATCTGAAAATCTGCTACTTACTGTGTAGTTCCAATGATATGATATTCTGGAAAGGCAAATCTACGAAGCTAGTACAAATACTGGTGACTGCCAGAGGCTAATGGGGGAAGGGACGGCTATGCAGAGCACAGAGGATTCTCAGGGCAAACTAGTCTAATGGTGAATAAGACACAGATTTGCCAAACACCGTAGAAATGCACATCAAGAGTGAACTGTAATGCAAACTATGGATCTTGAGTGATTATGGTGGGCCAATGTAGGTTCAAATGATTATGGCAAATGTGCCACTCTTGGGGGGGAGGGCATGTTTATTGTGGGGGAGCTATGTATGTGTAGGAGCACATACAGGGAAGGGAAACTCCCTGCCTTCCTCTCACTTTTGCTATGAACCCAAAACTTCTAAAAAATTAGAAACTGGTGATATCTGCATAAAGTGTGATGACATATATATAAACTATTAACATGAAATTTTTAATCTTAGTGACTGTACCATGGTTATGTAAGAAGCTAACATTAAAAGGATCTGTGGGGGATCCCTGGGTGGCACAGCGGTTTGCCGCCTGCCTTTGGCCCAGGGCGTGATTCTGGAGACCCGGGATCGAATCCCACATCAGGCTCCCGGTGCATGGAGCCTGCTTCTCCCTCTGCCTATGTCTCTGCCTCTCTCTCTCTCTCTCTGTGATTATCATAAATAAATAAAAATTAAAAAAAAAAAAAAGGATCTGTGGGAATGGTATACAGGAACTCTGCACTGTGAATTTTCCATAAATGCAAAAATTATTTAAATATAAAGACTTCAGAAAATAAAAAAGCTTTAAATAGACAAGCAAAGGTATTTCTTATAACCTCGATCTATCCAACGACAAAGATAGCACTACTATAATAAATGTCATTTGTGTGGAACTAGAGAATATTTATATGGAAAGAAAGCTATCGTAATCCCAAGAAATGTTTTGTTAAAGTAAACTCATACACCTTCCTAAAGAGTCCTCTGTTATTAGAGTTATCTCCGAAGAGCTGATTTTCATAAATGCTTTCCATATTCAATATATATTGATTTTGACAGCAAGAAAACTTTCTACACTTTTAAATAATCGTGGACATAAAATATGAAAAAAAGGAAGTAAATAGATACCACAATTAAGAATTGTCCAAGAAGGGGCACCTGTGAAGCTCGGGCAGTTAGCAGGCCAACTCTTGGTTTTAGCTCAGGTTGTGATCCCTTGAGTTGTGGGATGGGATGGAGCCTCACGTCGGCTCCATGCTGGGCTGGTGGGGGGGGGGGGAGGGGAGGGGGGAGGGGGGTCGGCTTGAGAATTGTCTCTCTCTGCCCTTTCCTTTGCTCGCTCTCTCAAATAGGTAAATAAATCTTTAAAAAAAAGGAATAGTCTAAGAAATTTAAATGAGAATTTAAAAAAATCAGATGCTGAAGCTTATAAAAGACTATATTTAGCAAAATATTTATTCACGTATCATTCATTCAATATTACTGAGTGTCTACTTTGTGTCAGTCTCTGTTCTAATTTCTGGAAATCCAGGGCCAGAAGCAAACATGAGCGACAAGATTCTTGTGTTGTTGGAACACACCCTTCCCCGGGCGCCCCCATCCCCGCGTCGCCCCTTCCCCGGGCGCCCCCGGCCCCGCGTTTTAGAAAATCTGACAGTACGTGTTGTTTCACCTGGTGGGCTGGTTGGTTGAAGAAGGCAAGCAATGCTTTTACCAGCTTCCTGTATTCTAAGAAGGAACTAGAAATAACAGCATTCTTTAAATGAAGGGAATAAATATTAACAACATGATACCCACAATTTCTTTTGAATATTTCAAGAAACATAAAAATATAACCCACAACTAGGTATATTAGGAATCAATAAAAATGGATTCAGAAATGACACTGCGGAAATTAGCATAAAGTATTAAAATCGCTATTAGTATGTACACACAGAATAGAAGCCCCAAAGTGTAGACTTTTAACAAGTGGAATTTTTAAATTCAGGATATAGTTTTTGCGATAACAGTTTCCGAAACAGGCTTAACAGCATAGTGGGGCTTCAGGGGGAAAAAAAAAAATCTATGAACCTGATGTTTTCTAGTTGTTTGCAATGGAATAGTCCTCAATTTTATAAATTACGTTTTCTAAGTCATTCATTTAAAAATAATTTGGGTCCATTACTTTCCTAGCACTGGGCTAAACTTTGAAATAAAGGAAAACTTATCTATTTAAAGTATTAATAATTTCTTTGTATAGTGATGAAGTGTATGAAACAAGAATATGATATTGGTATTACAAAAGTGCTTTAGAAATTCAAAAGAAATCAAAGTCTGAATAAACTGCAGTAGTTAGACAAAATTGTTGCTCAAGTTGGCAACTGAAAAGCATAAAATTGGCACTTGAAAGATGGAAAAGAATTTGAGCAAAGAATTGAATAAATACTCATACAGCCCTTACTGTGTGTCTGATCGTATTTTTAAATTTTTACATGTATTATATATTAATACACTAACCTTGTGAGAAGGTAATATTATGATTTCACATTACTATGTGGAGCAGTCTCAAAATGGGTGGCTGCCAAAGTACAAGAAGTGGCAGCCCTAGGACCTGAATCCAGGCTGCCTGGCTGTGGGGCAAGGGCTCTAAAGTACCAGCCGGGCCTTTATCCGCCACATTTGGAGGGCAGCAAAGAGATCTCTCTGACTGTAATAAATGATTGTAGTTTGGACTTGGGAAATATCGGCTGCATAGGACAAGTTCAGGCTATTGCAGACCTTCTCTATTGTTTGTCAAAACTGCTGAGAGTCTTCTATAGGCACAAATAGAATTCCCTGTTCCTTCAATCGCTTTCAATTGATTTCTAGGCTAAGATAGAAAATGGAAACTGCATTAGTTAAGAGATGGATGATCCTCTTTAAGTGATGGACACAGAGCTAAAAATAGCAGCATGGAAATTCAATTCACAAAACACTGCTTCACAGGACACAGAGCAAGCTATTAGCTCAATTGGTATTTTTAATAGAGTCGCCTTCTGTGACTCCATTATTGCTTTCAGAGGTCATCTAAATGATTTGTTTTAAGGCAAGACCAAAAAACCTGTGTTTGAGAAACTAAGGGAACAGATATTATTTTTTAAAATATTGTTGTTGCTTTCCAACTGCAATAATTTAAAGCTTTACCTTTTTTTAGTGCTCTGAAACTGGTACCGGAAGGCACTGCTAATACACATGGTGTTGACATTGATTTATTTCTGATGGGCATATATCCTCGTACAACTTAGCCTTGTTTTGTCTGCTATCAACTGCTTTTGATATACTGAAAACTTCAACTTCTATACAAGTATAATGCATTTTGTGTATACGTGTATACATTAGAGTATATTTACATGGCATTGCTACTAAAAATAAGTGTGATCATCATAAACACTATTGATTTCTGAAGAAAAAATTATCTGATTTCTTTTTGAGAAGTTGTAATATGTAGTGAGGCCCACTAATTTGCCCAGCAACACACTGTACTCAGCAGTAAACACTTGTATTAATGCCAGTTATTTGAAATGGTGTGAGGAAAAATGAAAAACCATCCAAGAATCTGGGGTTTTCCAACTGTTTCTGAATGCTATTTTGGATAAAGTAGAAAGTACATAGTATTTCAATAGATTGAGCTTAAAAACTGATGAAAATAGATGAAAACAGTATTATGTAAAAATCTCAGGTGAACATTCACCTCCTTTTGCCAAAATCAGGAAGGCTTACTTTATTCTATAAAACTAAAGTAATTTTAGGTGCTTATCATGGTGTCAATCTTAGAACAAGATAGAACAAATAATTATTGAAGAAACATATTGGTGGAAAATGAACATATGAAAAAATAGATGGATCCTCAGTTATAAATGCTCATGCTACTAAAATGCAATTCTTATCAGGCCTCAGGGTCAGTAAACTGCTTGTGCTACAATAGTGAGGGACATAATGCTTTAGTAGCATCAAATTATTGCTCAAGGCAATATTCACTATTTTGCTCAAGGCAAGAAAAATATATATAAATAAAATAAAAACTGAGATACTTCTTTTTCTTATAGAATGAGAGTGGTAAAGCCTGTTGCTTCTCTGTCGGCTTTGACGCCTAACAATCATATTAACTTAAATAGTGTGTTTATTTGTATGTATGTATGTATTTATTTATTTATTTGTCTGTATTTATTTGTATGTTTGCCTTGTAGTTTAACTATTACTTACACATATTTCTTGTATTATAAGCTAATTTGGCCAATGTGCTTACTGTGTTACATTATCTGGGATCTAAGTTAGTCAATGTTTTACTCAAATATTCCTTAGGGCCAACAATAGAAACTTGATTTACAAGAGATTCTGTATTATGTAAGCAATTAATTTCAGTTATTTTATGTTTAATTTCCCTACCTTATTTTAATCATATGTAAAATCTAGAGAAAAAGCAAGTCCATAAACATCATATTTCCAGGAAGCATTATATTTATATTTGTAAGACAGACTTTTTTTGTATTTTTTTTTTAATTTAAGTAAACTCTATGCCCAATGTGGGGCTTGACCCCTTGACCTCAGATCAAGAGTCACATGCTCTACTGACTGAGCCAGCCAGACACCCCTCATATTGATGAGTCAGGCTTGATTTCAGTCAAAAAAGGGTTTGTATGATGACTGAGTTAAATTCAGTAAGTAAGTAGTTGTAGTTTCCTCCCGAGAACCTGAACTGTGGTCGGTACTATGAATTAGTTCTTCTAATTCGAAGATGAATATGATATGATTCCTTCAATAATAAGTAGACAGATGTACCCAACTCCAATCCTGTGGAGATAGGCATGTTGGTTTATTCTTTTTGAGTTATTTTGCAAACACTCTATAGCTACCCTTTGTATGCATGTGGAGGATACTTCCCAGTCTGATAATACATATCTTTGCTTAGTTTTCTCAGTCTTTCTGAGTTCCATATGAAAGTCCCTGTGTCTTTGCCTTCAAACCCTTAGGAATATCATTTGTGCAGATGAAATGGATACTAAGTTTCTGTAGGTCAAGAACTTTTTTTTTATATTTAAATGAATTTTTGAAGGTCCCAAAAATCGACGGTTCATAATAAGTGGTGTAATAGTTGAACAACCCAGGTTAAAGACAGACCTGTGTGGCATGTTACTTCACTCCACCTCATTTGTTCTGCCTTCAGTGAAAGGGAATAACACCACATAAATGATTGGACTAGATAATGACTAGTTTTCCTTCTAGATAAATGCTGCTATATATGACAATAGTTTAAATAGAATTTGAAACGAATAATGAAAAGAGAACCGGAAATGCTAAGAGTATTGTCTGACCTATAAAAGATCTATTTTTACCAACTACATGTAGGTGAATTACATGAATCGAATCAATAATTTCATTTATACCATTTTATAAGGACAATTCAAAGTTCCTTTCAAAAATGACATTTTCTTTGTGTACTAATTCTCTTAATAATAATATTAACAATAATAATAATAATAAATTGGCTTTTTCTTTTCTAGTATACTGCTTCAATTCTCATATTACAAGTATTTAATGGTCTTATTAAATCTTTTTTGAAAGAATGGTTTCTTTATTAAAATAAATATTTTAGTGACTATATGTAATTAAACTTAAATTTGGTTCCTAAGCAAGCAGGTAAGCTGGGTGGGTGTTGATAACATGGCAAATATTATTGTAATAAAGCAAGTTATGTTTGGAAAAGTTTTTCTTTCATCTCAATCAAAATTCTCCTAATTCCCAATTCATGTTTATTTTTATTGTGATGAAATTTATATACATTAAAACCCACCCACTCCATTGTACGGTCTGATGAGTTTTGACAAATAAATATAGCTAGCTATACAACTACTGCCCCTCATCAAGATATAAATCAATTACATCAACCCAAATTACCTCCTTGTGTGTAGAAATGCCCCTCCGGAATCAGAGTATGTAACTATATGAGTTGGCCTCCTGCCACTTATCATTGTTTATTTATGTGTTCTTCCATGAATCAAAAGTTCATTGCTTTTTATTGCCATGTAGTATTCCATCACAAAGATGTATCTAGTTTATGTATCCCTTCACATATTGGAGGATATTGGGCCATTTCTAGGTCTTGGCAATTATGAATAAAGTCACTATGAACATGTACATAGTGTATTTTACATGAACATGAATTTTTTTTTAGTTTGGATAAATCATACATAGGAAAAGGAATGCTGAGTCATATGGTAAGTGTATGATTTATTTTATAAGAAACTGCCATTTTTTAAAGTGGCTATAGCATTTTCTATTCCCAACCTTAGCATACGAGAGGTCTAGTTGCTGGGTCCTCAGATTTGCCAGCATTAACCATTGTCAGTTTGTTTATATATAAGCCATAGTAATACCTATGTAATGGAATCTTACTGCACTTTTAGCTTTCATTTTCCTAATAGCAAGTGATTCGTCAACAGAATTTGGTGAAGTATCTGGGATTTTTTTTCTTTCTTTCTTTCTTTTTTTTTTTTTTTTTTTTTGAGGTGGGATAAGGACTGCACTGAATCTACATATCTACAGAGAATCTTGAAGAGAACAGATATTTTTATTTTATTTTATTATTTTATTTTTTTGAGAACGGATATCTTAACAATGTATATTCTTGCAGGAAGAAAATTACCAAATGGAAATTTGGATCTAACCAAATAGTAAAGAGCATGATATGATAATTTTATGGGAATCAAGCCATTTGCAGTATGTAGCTATTCTTTTCTATGACTCTTGGAGCAAGGCCATATCTTGAAAGCCATACCCCCATCCAGTATTACTTAGGTCTGAGTGGGTAGATAAATTTAATTGTCCTCAAAATAATTAATCTTTAATATCTAGCCTTTAGTGGTAGCAAGGATTATATTTTGATCTCTATTTGTCATATTCCTTTGTCTTAGCCAGTGGGTACACAACTCAGATTGGTAAATGGAATACTATTTTGGGGAACTTCTTATAACCCAAAGCATCATCCTGTAGTCTGAGGGCTAAAAATATATTCATCTTTTAATTTTTTTTAGTTAGTCAGTCAGTATGTCAACATATTTATTCTCAGCATCTAAAGTGGGTACATTTGGGCAGCCCAGGTGGCTCAGTGGTTTAGCGCCGCCTTCTACCTAAGGCCCAATCCTGGAGACCCAGGATCGAGTTCCCCGTCAGGCTCCTTGCATGGAGCCTGCTTCTGCCTCTGCCTGTGTCTCTGCCTCTCTCTCTGTGTGTCTCTCATGAATAAATAAATAAAATCTTTAAAAAAATTAAAAATAAAGTGGGCCCATTTTCCACCTGCTAATATACAGTACATATTATAGAATTAAAAATGGGCAGGGGATCCCTGGGTGGCTCAGTGGTTTAGCGCCTGCCTTTGGCCCAGGGCATGATCCTGGAATCCTGGGATCGAGTCCCGCGTCGGGCTCCTGGCATGGAGTCTGCTTCTCCTTCCGCCTGTGTCTCTGCCCCCCTCTCTCTCTGTTTCTATGTCTATCGTAAATAAATAAATATTTTTAAAAAATAAAAAAATAAAAATAGGCAGAAGACATGAACAGATATTTCTATCTGAAGAAGACATACAGATGGCCAACAGACACATGAAAAGATGCTCATTGCCCCTCATCATCAGGGAATTACAAGTCAAAACCACAATGAGATATCACCTCACACTTGTCAGAAAGGTTAAAAGAAAAAATACAAGAAACAGCAACTATTGGTGAGGATGTGGAGAAGGAACACTCATGCACTGTTGGTGGGCATGCAAACTGGTGCAGACACTGGGGAAAACAGAATGGAGTTTCCTCAGAGTTTAAAATCAAACCATCCAGTAATCACATTACTGAGTATTTATGCAAAGAATACAACAATGCTAATTTGAAAGTATACATGCACCCCCATGTTTATTGCTGTATTATTTACAATAGCCAAAATATAGAAGGAGCCCAAGTGTCCAGTGATAGATGAATGGATAAAGAAGATGTGGAATATATACACAGTGGAATATTAACCAGCTATAATAACAAAGAATGAAATCTTGCCATTTGTCACAACATGGATAGAGCTAGAGGGTATCATGCTAAGTGAAATAAACCAGAGTAAGAAAAATACCATATGATTTTGCTCATATGTGGAATTTAAGGAACAAAACAAAGGAAATTAAAAAGAGAGACAAATCCAGAAGCAGACTCTTACCTATAGAGAACAGATTGTTACCAGAAGGGAGATGAGTGGGGGGTGGGTGAAGTAGGTGATGGGGATTAAAGAGCACACTTATTTAAAATAACAATAAATTTTATTATCAATTATACATAAATATTAGTGTTCTATAGTTAAAATATATTCTATATAATAATAGTATACATTATTACACACTGTACATATCATTACATAGACATAACTATTCCATTCTTTCGGCAGCTTTTGTTCTTCCAATCTTATTCTCCATTAATGTTGCTAGTGGGGGCTTTGGCAGCATATATTCCTGAGGTAGAGGCCTAAGCAGTTACCTCATTAGCAGGTATTTTTTAAGAACTACAGATGCTGCTTTATTTGTTCAAAATTCTCAAAGACTTTGGCCTACAGGTAAAATAACATTATTGCCTCAAGGAAAGCACCATTTGATATTTCGCAGTTATGTTCTGTCGGATCCTCTAGCATCAGCTGCAACACTGCTGAAGGAATGTTCATAATTCGGGAGTGACTCAAGTTTGTGTGAAGCATACAGTGGTGCTTCTTAAATTCCAAGAGGGGATTTTACCGCTGTGGTTAGAAAGTCAAAAAAAAAAAAAACAAAAACAAAAAAAAAAACCACATGTTGGTAATTTCAGAATTTCCAGGAGGCTTGTCAAAAATCTTAATTTCTTTTTCAGGACGCATCTCCTCACAACAGGGCATCCCATCGCATACACCTTCAGCTTCCACTTCCGCTTCCGCATGAATAGGCCAGACTAGCAATGCAACCGATGTTGAATAAATAGACTTGCAATGAAGGCCAAGAGAGAACAGGACCTCAAGAATCATAAAATTAATTTCACATTCGGAGTCGGTACATAAATGTTTAGTATTCTGCATTTTTCATGAGCATAAGCTTAGGTTTTTAACAGCTGTCATGGCGGAACATAAAATAATTTCACGTTGGTAGAAGAAGTGTACAAGATCCCTCTACACAGAAGAGAGGAGAAGGACAACTCTCATAAGATACAACTAAGAAAACAACTCAGATATGAATTCAGGAATGTGCTGACATTAAAAACAACAACAACAACAACATTAAAATATAAGCCGGGAAGTGGTATCAATCTGTTCCTCGTTTATCAAGCGCTCCCTTGGGAGGCCATGGCTTTGTTGGTACTCTCCAGGACACCTGGCGGCCTTGCATTTCTCTTCACATGGTTAAAGTGCAATTCATTTCACATTGTATCTCTCAGTCTGAACTACTATTTTCCTCATTATTTTCTATTACTCTTGAGTTTGCTTTTTACTGCCAAGTTTTCTGTAGAGAAAGTAGAATTGCATAATATTCACTGATGTTTTGGGGTGAACACAGCAATCACAAGCTTCTTAAGCTAAAAAGGGCTCAACATGACTGCAGGGTCTGCAAGCAGGACTATCCCAGGCTCTCTTTCCCTTAAGAACTGCCCTACTTTAAATGACAGGGTTTAATCATCCAAGAGACTCTACTGTGGGAACCCTATTTCTTATTTCGAGGTTAAAACAGTTCAGAAGTTGGCCTCCTGAAAATTGAACTAATCTTGAGAGTGACTTTCAGTCTGATTAATGCTGTAGAAAATTTTCCTCATCTCTTTGTTTCCTGTGTACATCTAGGTCACATCCGAACTACAACAAAATCCTCTTTTTATCTAGAAATGACTTCTGCACTCTTGCACAGGGATTTAAGTAATGCAGAAAAGCAAAAATAGAACCCCCTTCCTTAAAGTATTACATCTATATGTTTGTATACATTGATCACAAAATGCAACGCACTGGTTAACTGTATTTTTTATTTATTTATTTTTGCCATTTTACCTTTTTTTTTCTATCATATCTTTCCTGTATTTTTGATGTATAATTGACATATGAAATGTTATATTATTTTTAGGTGTATTGATTTGTATTGATTGACAACGTATTGATTTGACAATGCTATTACTCAGTGCTCAACATGATAAGTGTACTCACCATCTGTCCCCAAACAACCGTATTTCAGTATTATTGATTATATTCTCTATCTTGTATTTTCCATCTCCGTGACTCATTTACTTTATAACTGAAAATGTGCACCTCTTAATGTCCTCTATTTCACCCATCCCCCCACCCACCACCCTTCTGGCAAGTACCAGTTACTTCTCCGTGTTTAAGAGTCAAGGTTGACACTTTTTTTTTCATGGTTTCTTTATATAGTTTTAGCAAAGTAGTCACTTAGCTTATATTTCATTTACTCTTTACAACTGCCTCCACTCCCAGTACCACCAGGAACAACTGGAAAACAAGATCCCATTTAGATTATTGACAACCGTTAGAAGGTTTTACCATCACATTTATATTCCCCACAACTCAGGAAATAATAACCCATAGGTGTTCGTGGATACTTGAGTCTCATTAGGAGAGCACAAGGGTGAAGCGAGTAGGGGAAAGAAGTCGAAGAATAAATCTTTTGTAAGAATGTTTTGAAAGACTCAAACTTTTGCTTTTTTAACTACTGATCCTTTCAGGATCCTAAGGCAAATAGAAGGAGCCATGACCTCATTCTGTACTAATTTTCAATAATCTTCTATTTTTGTTAGACTTATTTCTCTATAAATAAATAGCAGGTGGACAGAAAGAGAAAAAGGCAAATGGGTGAGAGGTGTTGCCCCAGACTCCTGGAACTACAGCTCCACCAACTGGAGAGGAAGATTACCTTCCCTGGATATTGCTCTGCACTTTTTAGCTGCTGAGGCCATGGTCTCACAAGATTGCTTGGGGACCAAGACTGGAGTGAGTGGCTGAAAAAAGAATGAGGAATTTCACACCCTGAGTGTTAGAAGTTCTATTGCCTCTTCTTGAACCAGAGCTAGAAGGGAGGGATAGGTCTTGGAACTGTCAACGTTTTTGGACTGCTGGCCACTTCTAGATTTTAGTGGCTGTGGGATTGGATGGGGCTGGGGGTGAGGAATTAGGGATAGGGAAGAAAAAAAATAGATTGTAAGCCCATTCAGTGATACTGCAAATTCTGGTCTTCTTCCCTGATCTCCTTTGTTACCATTTTCTTTTCTTTCGAATCTTCAAATTGCTTCTCTGTGCATTCTCTCCACATTTAGCTGCATTCAATGAGAGAGAAAGGACAGAGTGTACTTTTAAGGTGCCTACGTACTTTTTCTCAATCCTAATGTATATTTTTATCTATATTCCATCTTTTATAAGTTTTATAAGGGACTACCTATTTTATTGATTTTTATTAATTTCAGTTTGTACCTTTACTTGATTTCTTTTCTTAATCTTTTATATGTTATAATTTATTCATTTATTTATTTATTTACTTTGAAAGATTTTATTTATTTATTTATTTATTTATTTATTTATTTATTTATTCATGAGAGACACAGAGAGAGAAGCAGAGACATAGACAGGGAGAAGCAGGCTTCCTGCAGGGAGCCTGATGCGGGACTCAATCCAGGAACCCGTGATCACAACCTGAGCCCAAGGCAGACCCTCTACCACTGAGCCACCTAGGCGTCCCTATAATTAATTTATTTTTGATTAATCCTCCCTTTTTTTACAAAGGTTTTAAGTGAGTGTAAACTCCTTTGTTTTCATTATTTTAATTTAAAAAACTTTTCTCTAACTATAGATATTCTAATGTTTATAGATCCTTTTTATTACCTTCCATATCTTATTTTACTTTGATTTCTTTTGATTAAAAGGTTATCTATATGTGTGTTGTCTAATACCAAATAGCTAAGAAATCTTGTTTACTTTTAAAATATTTATTTCTAATTGTATTTGTTATCAGAGATAAGCATTTGTATGGAGTGTGTTCTTAAGACCAAGTGGATCTTGAGCTTGTGATCCAAACAGGTGGTTTTGAGTTGTAGGAAATGGATGATAATCCATCTTGCTTACTGTAAAGGCATTGGATTGCCTTTAAAATTGGAATAAAAAAAATCTCTGTTAAGTATACATCCCATTTCCTCTCTTGGAATAAGTTGAGTCCACAAAAGGCTCCAGGAAACCATCCTGTCACCACTGATATTCCTTTAATCTGTCACAAGTTGCCTTAAAATAATTCAGGTTTTTGAGAGAGGGTGAGGGATAGATCAGACTATCCAAAGGCTTGATTGGAGCCACAACAATACTGCATGAAGGTGTCAGACACTGTAAGCATTAGGAGTTCTGTTGCCTTCTCCTTGAGCCAAATCCATAGGAGTTCACTCCTCCTAAGCCTGTTTGTGGGTTTGCGGGTTGCATGAACCCTTCAGTGTCTCAGTCTACAAAATCAAATCCAAGGTGAAAAAATTAAAACTTTGGAAAAATCCTCCATCTCACAAAACTATTTACAAAAAGAAGCATCTATTAAATTATACTATACCAATTCAATTAACTTCCTTTATTCAAACAGATGTAACTTTAAATATCCAGCATGTTTGGTCATATTTACTTTTTATAGTTTTCTCAGTTTTTAAACATTTGATTCTAATTTGATCATGTTTAAGAGCAAAGAGGGAGATTTTCTTGAAGACAATATACTTTTCAGTACTTTTCTTATTATATTCTATATGAGCACTGTTCTCTCCAGTGCCCAATGTTAGTGTGTAAAATATTGTAAAATATCAAAAGAAATTTCAAAATCAATAATTTCAGTGAAGTGTAATCTATTGAGTGTACTGATGTTCACATTTCTAGCTATAGGATAATATTTGTTATTAATTTATTCTAAACCTTTTCAATGTTTGCTATTGCTTATAGATAATGACATTTTAATTTCTTAACAATGTCCCTCCCAGGAATCACCAGGCAGGGATCAGGGGCAAGTGGTGCAGTGCCTGGCACAAACTGGGTACTAAATGGACATCAATCAAACAAACATGAGTCTGGATCAGTTAAATGGGGATCATATTGGTATTATCAAAAAGAAGTTGAACAGTGACAGCTCATATACATTTATGAAAGCATTTTCCCCTGCCTTTTGTTGTGTCATGTTAGTCTAGATGGAGACGGAACCAATTTCAGATTGTATCGGCTACAGCAGAGTTGTTATATGAATTGCTCTGAAATTTTTTTACCACTGATTTAAAAACCGACTTTGATAAAATCAGATCTATTTCCAGATAAGGACAGTCAGAATTACTCGTATCCACTTTGCGTGAAAAATTCTTGCAAACGTATTTGTAGAATTTTTGCGAAAGCAAATATGCTATAATGAATTAGCAGGAAAGCATGTTAATTTTTTAAATAGGTAATTAATCCATTTATTTAACAAATGTGTCAAACATTTGCTTATGTTCTCAGCAAATAAGGTACAAACTTCCCTAAAGGAGTCTAAGAGCGGAGAGATGACCAAACACATAACTACGATTAATGTGATAAATACTAAGGGGGAGAAACAATAAACAGAATAAGTCATTCTCATTTCAGAGGGCATGGAAAACCTTATAGACATAAGCTCTTCAGCAGGGTCTTACCTGAGGTGTAGAATTTTTCCAAGACTATGGTGGGGGAAGAAAATATGGGGTGCATTCCAGGTAGTATCTTGAAGAAATATGACACATTTGGGGTATTATAAGTTATTCACTAGGTTCAAAGTATCAGTCGTAGAAGAGGAGCAGAGGGGCAAACAAAGCATGGGCCAGATGGCAGAAAGCCTTGATGACAAAAATCCTTCTAGACCTTCAGAAAGATAACTCCCCAATTTTATCTATAGGTCTGGACTCTGGCCTGATTTTCAGACACATATTTTCAACTGTTTTCTGAGCATTTCTCATGTGCACTCCATCAGTTTTTCAGGGATAATAAGTTCCAACTGGAATACGTGTTCTCCCTTTTTCTCTCTCCCTCTCCCTCTTCCAGACTATTTGAAACCAGAAGTCACTCAACACAGTGATCCATGCAGACAGGAAAAAAGGCTGATTCACTCTGTCTTGTGTGGTTGAGCCATGCAGCTTCATCTTTGCACTTCCAGAATATAATATAGTACATTTATTGGAAATAACTTTGTAAGGAAAATTTCATTTTTCTGGATATATTTGAAAGACAACTGAATCTAGTTCCATCTAAAACAGTTTATTTATTTTTTTTTAATTTTTATTTATTTATGATAGTCACACACACACAGAGAGAGAGAGAGAGAGAGAGAGAGAGGCAGAGACATAGGCAGAGGGAGAAGCAGGCTCCATGCACCGGGAGCCTGACGTGGGATTCGATCCCGGGTCTCCAGGATCGCGCCCTGGGCCAAAGGCAGGCGCCAAACCGCTGCGCCACCCAGGGATCCCTAAAACAGTTTAAAATGTTAAAAGTGACATAATACATCTTAAGAAGTTGTTTTTATTTGTATATATTGCCTTTAATTACAGTTCAATGTAAGTGTAGAGTTAAAAAGGGACAACTAAACTGTTTTCAATTTTTTAATGTTGGTCTTACTCCATGAAATGTTAATATTAATTGCTATGTGCTTTTATGTAATAAGCATCTATTAGAATGTTCTATATCAAAAAGATACTCTTTATAAAGAATCATGTCAGAATGATTTTATAAAGTAAGCAAGAGATTTTTCAATATTTAGTTTTTCTGTAGGTTTTGATTTTCATGAAGTCACAATATTAGTTCTTTTGTATATATTACAAGTATAGTTTTTCCTTACAACTAGTGCATTCTTGCTATTGATTTAACATGCACAGCACATTTTTGATACATTTTCCTCCTTCGTGTTAAATTTAGTTTGATGTAATAAATCTTTATTTTGACTGTGCTTAGTTTTGACTCCCAGCCTTTATTAAATACATTATAGGCAGAGTTTGCTTTTCTTTCCCTTACATTCTAGGTCATGAATGTTACCAGAGCCACAATAATGTTACCTTTATGAGACAGATTTTTTTCATTATTTTACATATCCACTTAGACCATTATCAAGTGAAGAATTCGTCTTGTTCAATCCTTCCACTAATATTCCTTGCATACAATGATTGATGTGTCATGAATGTATGTATATTCTGCTGACTTATTATTTTTATTATTTTGTAGTTATTCTATCTCTTCAATTATATTGAATTTTAAATGTGATTTTTACATTGACATTATCGATCTTGGATTGCTATCTTGATAATTATATGGACACATTGTAACATTTAGCTAGAGAGCACAGGTTTAGTTTTAAAATGATATTTATCAAAGCTATAGTCATTCCCCTTCTAGGGAGACTGCAGCTACTCGGCCCTAATGATTGCCATGCCATTCCAGTGTCCGCGGATGTATGTGTTTTTCCTCAAAAGCTAACTATCTGGACTTTTCTGTGAAATGTCCTGATAGTAATTTACTGGTTCAGATACAGATAAGACACTTGCCAGGCAAATCAGCTTGTCTGAGGTCTCTACCCAGAGATGTGTAGACTCTGAGAAGTATTTTATTTGGAATGAGAAAACTATGCTATGAGAAGCACAGGTCAGACTTTCTAATCTGCCAGCAGGTGGAATGCAGGAGTGGGTGGCTTCCAGAAGATGCAGCACTGAGTTGAATCCAAGGGATGAAGTGTAGTTAACTAGGGGAAAAGAAAGTGAAAGGTCATTCCTGGTAAAGAGAACCGCAATTCTGGAAACCACAGAAGAAAGAGAGATTATAATAGTCAAAAACTGCTAAACTTGTAGACTTAAAAGTTAGGCAGCATAGTTGACAATAGAAAGGGATTACAGTGAATAAAGGCATTCTGTTACTTATGCTGCAGAAGCCATGCTTCAACAGCATTCTGTTTGAAGGAGTTGCCCAAAGAAGTTCCGTTTTATAGGTGGCCGTATTCTATATCCCATGACCCTGACCCCAAGCCTGTCAGGCTGGGCATTAGAGCAAAGACATCCAATTTATAGAACTGATGACCTTTTGGGTTTTGAATACAGCTTTCTGGATCTCTGGGACATTAACCTATCCTATCTCCTTTTGTAAAAAATACTTAAAAATTATGACCATACAGATTTGCAACAAAATTTTGGATGTATTGGCCATAGAGAAAAACTCTGAAACAATCAATACCACAGCAAGAAGAATGTGAATGTGCATATAATAAAGAAGTACTAGTGATCAAGGCAAAATTGTATTGTATATAATAAACCCAAAGGAACATTTCCTATCATTCAATAGTCCTGAAAAACTAGAGATGTAATTTACTTTACATAACTGATATATTTATGAAAACTTGAGAGCTAATTAAATTTTGATTAAATCATATTATGAAAGACTTGGGTAAGAACTACAGTATTTATGTGTGGGAGTGCTTATAAAACAACTCCTTTTGAAATTTCAGTAGTCAATCCTTACTTCATTGATTTAATTAGTTTGAATTAATTAGTATGTAATTACTAGGTGGACTTCAAAGAAGAATCATACATATTTTATCCAAGAATTAAGCTGACTTTTAGTTGTGTAATTAATTTTCTAATACATAAAAAAGTAAGAACACTTTGGGAGAAAACTGGCATTCACAATGTACCTATTAAATTATTTCTTTGTTACCTTAACTCAATTTTCAAAATGACTATAGGGGATTTTTCTAATTTAGAGAGGAAGAAATCAAAGTTTAGGGAAAGTAATTGACCCAATATTAAACAATAGAGCCTGTGTTTCTGCATTGATCTGATTTAAAGATTTGTGTTTATTTAAAGATAATGTGTTTCAAATATCATTCTGCAGAGTATTTCATTGCCTATAGAAATTGGCATTTATGCCCTTAAAAAGAAACACTCTTTTGGCAGCCCAGATGGCTCAGCGGTTTAGCTCCGCCTTCAGCCCAGGGTGTGATCCTGGGGACCCAGGATGGAGTCCCACGTCGGGCTCCCTGCATGGAGCCTGCTTCTCCCTCTGCCTGCGTCTCTGCCTCTCTCTCCCTCTCTCTCTCATGAATAAATAAACAAAATCTTAAAACACACACACACACTTTTATTTATTTATTTATTTATTTATTTATTTATTTTATGATAGTCACAGAGAAAGAGAGAGAGGCAGAGACATAGGCAGAGGGAGAAGCAGGCTCCATGCACCGGAAGCCCGACGTGGGATTCGATCCTGGGTCTCCAGGATCGCGCCCTGGGCCAAAGGCAGGCGCCAAACCGCTGCGCCACCCAGGGATCCCCACACACACACTTTTAAAATGTTATGATGTTTCAACTCTTCTGAAATTATTTTTCTTCACCTTGACTTTCTCCCAAATGTGAAGTGCTTAACTGATACAGCAGGCCATAGTTGGTAATATTCTGGAGGGTCTAAGAATAGTGGGTATAATAATTATTTACTTTAATTAGAAATATGCTAAGGGTAAACATATAACTGACTTTTAAGGCAATGTTTCTCAACTCTGGCTATGTTCTATATTTATGGCAGTAACTAAATAAAAATAACTCCAGCCCAAACTATACTCCAGAGCATTTATATCAAAATTACTGGAAAAACAAACAAACAAACCCAGGCATCTGAATTTTTAAAATTATCTGGATGATTCAACATATCAGCCAGAACTGAGAACCACTACTTTTAAATTTGAGTCTGAAAAGTGTTGTCCAAAATATTACATAAGACAGTATGTAGGCAACTGATAATTCCATTTTTAAAAAATGTTTTGGTTGCTTACTGTGCCGTGCAACAGCAAATTTCAACTTGGTGCAGTTGTCAGTTGTTATAATTTATTGGGTTAATAGATTCCCCTGAAGGGGAAAGTGTTTCATACTGTGTTACTAATCCATCCAGTGTGTGACTTTCAAAATGACATATGGAATTTTGCCACTTTAAAACTACTTAAGTGACAGACACTTCATTTCATAGCGATGTAAAGACAAAAATTTTAATAGTTGAAGTTAGAAATGTACATAGTTGAATTAACGTTTTTCTAGCTTCATGCTTTAATAAATGTGTAATATGTATTTGATGGAATGCAAATATATTATTATGTCATTTGTTATTTTAAAAACATTGATTTTAATGGATAAATGAGTGATCTTTTGTTGAAAATGCTTATGTTCTTAGAAACAGAGAATTAAAATAACCATGTATGGGGAGCAATCTCATTTTCTCCCTGCAGGGAAAATAACATTCTTTAAGTGAAAATGCACAAATGAATTAGGAAAAACAAACATAATGGAATTTTTAAAAATGACCATATCAGATCTAAAATCAATGAGGCTTTATGACATTTAAAATAAGACTGTAGAAAAAAAATAAAAACATAATAATCTTAAAATCTTATTAGCTTATACACTTTCCGTAAATGCAGATAAAGTATATTTGGATTTCATGTAATAGACAATTTTTATTCTTATTTGTACATTTAAAAAATTCCTAAATAGAATCGAATTGCAACTTTATGATTATTACTATTAATAATATCCCAAGACAATTAAGAAATAGAATTTATAACTTAATGATTTAAAACCTCTGCTATTCTAAAAATAGAACACACCCCAAAATTCAATATTTATAACTATTTTAATGTTTGAAACCCAACATCTACCTGAGTACCTCTGATTAACTGAATAAATTTTGTAAAAATAACTGTTGGATACTACCTATTACTTATCACATGTTATCAGCATGTATATTACTCCTTGAGTTATTTCCTACATATTAATTGTGGTTTACTGTAATTGCTTCATTTATATTCTTTATTTTCATGAATCTTTAAAGTAAAAAACTGGGGAAAAAGCATTTTTGCCATGGAAAACAATCAAACAAATTTATTATTTTCTTTATGAAAATAATGACACTTTAGACACATGAACTAAATATTCTATAAGAAACTGGCTTTAAATAATCGGCCTAAGATATGAGTGACATCTTCATTATGCAGAATAAGAGTTGTCTATAGTCTTCCACTCAAAGAATACCCATTTAGATAAATATCCATTGACAGGAGATCTTTGTGGAAGTCCAGGAGTCTAGCAGGACAATATGGGATCAAAAAATTCCTAGGTTGAATTCACTGAAGAGGGGTAACCCATGTTACCCCTCATCCATAGCAGCACCTCTGAAGCCAAGAGAGATCTTGGCCTATGATTACCCTTCTAAGGGAGAGTGAGAGAAGCCCATTTCTTTCTCACTGTATTCAGAATACATGTAAGTATGTTATACATTTGGGTGTTAGGTAGTAGTAGCAAGAACAGCAGACAGAACTTTTGACCGGCATCAAGGGAACATGGATCCTACTAACTGTGTCAATGACTCCATCAGAGAGCACACAGGGTCCCCTCACCTACAGATCCACTCAACTGGCCAAGGGCACCCTCCAAATACTTTATGTCTCACTCACACACTTACCACCCTCTGGCCAGCTTCCTGTGTGTACTCTCATGAGCATTGGGAGTGACTCTTTGCAGGTGGCTGCTCAGCATGTGCAAGATGCTGGCCTGACCCTGCAGGATAAGAAGAAACCACACAAACTTGAGGATTCAGTACCACCGAAGGGAAAGCAAAAGGGAGGTCATCAGCACCCAGGTTGGATTTGCAGGTTGAGAGGAGGCATACAAGTCTTAAGAATTCCTCCACAAGAGGAAATGAGAAATGTGGAGCAGGGATATCCATAGAAATACTCTGAGAAATCCTCAGTATTTCTAACAGGGTTGGTGGGAGGTGTTTCTCTCACAAAGTCAGTTGGTAAAGACTAAAGGAGATGACTGCTTCTTCATAAGTTAAAACAGCAGTGAAAGGTGTCAGAGAGCATCACAAATCAAAGAAACATGACACCAAAGGTAACACAACTATTTCCCAAAAGTTGACCACAAAGTAATGGAGATCAGACAGTTTCCCAGGAGGATTGAAGATAGCTGTTTTGAGGTCAGTGAGCTGCAAAAGCACACAGAAAGACATGTGATGAAATCAGGAAAACAATACATAAACAAAATGAGAAGTTTAACAGAGAGATAGGAATCATAAAAAAACAAACAAAAAAACAAGTAGATATTCTGAAGTTGAGGAAAATAAAGAATAAAATGAAAAGCACGATAGAAAACATTAACAATAGACAATCAAGAGGTAGAAGGAAGGTCCTTTGAAATTATCCGTTCACAGGAGAACCAAGAAAAAAGAAGGAAAAAAAGTTAAGAAAACCTATGTGAAATATGGGATACCTTTAAGAGGAAAAAAAAAAATCTGTATATCATTTGAGTCACAGGAAAGAAGAAAGTCCCAGAAAACTAATTAAAAAAAATAATGGCTGAGAATTTCCCAAATCTGGGGGGAGATTAGAACATCTAAGTTCATGAAGCTCATAGGCCCACAATAAGATTCAACTCAGAGATATCATCTATGACACATTAAAATTAAAGAAAGAACTTTAAAAGCAGCAAGAGAAAACAATTACATGTAAAAGAGTCCCGATAAGGCAGTCAGTGGATTTCTCAGCAAAACCTTGCAGGTCAGGAGATGGGATGATGCATTCAACTTCTGAAAGAAAAAAAAAAATAGAAACTGTTAAATAATTTACCTGTCAAAGTTATCCTTCAGAAATGAAGGATCGATAAAGACTTTCCCAAACAAATAAAAGCTGAGGAGTCTATCACCACTAGACTTGCCTTTCAAGAAATGCTGAACATTTTTGAGCCAAAATAAAAGGATACTAAGTAATAACATGAAAACAGATTAAAATATACAACACATTAGCAAAAGTAAGTATATAATCAGATTCAGGATACTCTAATACTATGGTATAATGGTGTGTTAACTACTTAACTAGTATAAAGATTATAGAACTAAACTATTAAAAATTACAATAATTTGTTGGTGAATATAAAATATAAAATGCAAATTGTGACATCAAAAACAAAATATTGAGAAGGGAGTAAAAGTAAATTTTTGGCATGTAATTGAAATTAAGTTAGCATAAAATAGACGGTTATATATGTCAGATGTTTTAGACTAGTCTTAGGGTATCCACAAAGCTAAGCCCTACAGTAAATGCACAAAATATAAAGAGAAGAGAATCAAAGGATATCATTATGGAAAATTATCAATTCACAAAGGAATACAGCAGGAGAAGAAGAAAGGAACAAAGGAACTATAAAACAACCAGAAGTCAATTAAAACATGGCATTAGTAAGTCCTTACCTGTTAATAATTGCCTAAACATAAATTAATTACATTATTCATCTCTATTCATCAATGGACTGAATGAATAGAAAGACAAGACTCAACCTCGCGCTACCTACAAGGGACTCACTTTAGCTTTAAGAACAAGCATAGACTCAAAATAAAGGAATAGAAAAGGTATTCCACAGAAATGGAAACAAAAAAGAGAGCAGAGGTAGCCATGCTTATATTAGACAAAATAGACGGTAAGTAAAAAACTGTACCAGGAGACAAAGAAGATCATTATATAATGATAAAGGGGTTAATTCATCAAGAAGATATAACAATTGTAAATATGTATATGCACCCAACAATGGAACATCCAAATATATTAAGCAAATGCTAACATCTGAAAGGAGAAATGGACAACAGTATAATAACAATAGAGGACTTCAATATCCTGTTTTCAACAACAGACAGATCATCCAGACAGAAAATCAATAAGGAAATATTGGATATGAACTACAATTTAAACTAGATGGACCTAACAGACACATTTAGAACATTCCATTCAACAACAGCAAAGTAGACATTTTTTTAAGCACACATGGAATATTCTCCAGGATAGTGCATTTGTTAGGTCATAAAACAAGTCATAGCAGACTTGAGATTATATGAAATTTGAGGTCAATAACAAAAAGGAGAACTGGAAGTTGAAATTGGAGAAGACGTAAATAACGAATAGATGCCTTATGCTCATAGATTGGAAGAATTAATATTAAGATGTTCATTATATCTAATGTTATCCATAGATTTAATGAAATCTCTATTAAAGTTCCAATAGCATTTTTTATAGAAAAAGAAAAAAAATTCCTCAAATTTGTAAGGAACCACAAAAGACCTTGAACAGCAAAAAAAATCCTGAGAAAAAGAAAAATGTTGAAGACATCACAATTCCTGATTTCCAACTTTAGTACAAAGCTATATTAATCAAAACAGTATGTAAATGGCATAAAAACAAATACAGACATTAATGGAATAAAATTAAGATCCATGAAACAAACCCACACATATCCAGTCAGTTAATATTTGACAAAGGAACGAAACATATTCAATGGGGAAAGAATTTTCTTTTCAGTTTATATGGTGCTGGGTAGACTTGGTAATCACATGCAAAAGAATGAAACTGGACCCCCACCTTATACCGTTCACAAAAATTGACTTGAAATGAACTAAATACCTAAATGTAAGATGTGAAATGGTAAAATTCTTAGAGGAAAATATGGAGAAAAAGCTCCTTAACATTAGCCTTGGTAGCAATTTTTGGGACATTACACCAAAAGTATAAGCAAGAAAAACAAAAATAACCAAGTGGAACTACATCAAACTAAAAAGCATACTCATGGCCAAAGAAACAATCAACAGAATTAAAAGACAATCAATAGAGAGAAAATAATAGCAAACCATCTATCTGATAAGAGATTAATATCCAGAATACATAAGGAATTCATATAACACAGTAACAAAAAATGAATAATCTGACTTAAAAAATGATCAGAAGACCTGAATTAATATTTTTCCAAAGGTGACATGCAAATGGCCAGTAGGTGCATGAAAAGACGTTCACCGTCACTAATCATCAGGGAAATGCAAATGGAAACCACAGTGAGATATCATATCACATCACACATGTTAGGATGGTTGTTATCAAAAGATAAGAAATAGCAAGTGTTGATAAGATGTGGAGAAAAGGGAACTCTTGTGCAGCACTAATGGGAATGTAAACTGATGCAGTCACTATGGAAAAAAGTATAGAGGTTCCTAAAAATTTGAATTACTACATGATCCAGCAAATTCACTTCTGGGTATATATCTGAAAGAAATTAAACCACTATACTGAAGAGATGGCTGCATTGTCATGTGCATTGCATCATTATTCACAATAGCCAAGGTAAAGAAAATGTTTGTGTATGTTATGTAGCATATAGCTATAATATATAATTGTAATAATTATATACAAATTACATATATAATTTGCACACATCCACACACAATGGAATATTATTCAGCCATAAAAAAAGAAGGAAATCTTGTCATTTGCAAGTTCAGGAGATCTAATGAACAGTATGTTGCCTATAGTTAAGAATACCAAATTATATACTTGAAAATTATTAAAAGAATAAATCTTAAATGTTCTCACACCAAAACCAGCAAAGACAAAAGAAAAATTGTGATTATATGCGGTAATAGCAATGTTAACTTGGTAATCACCTACCTATGATATATGTATTAACCTATTACATTGTACACCATAAACTCATACAAGGTTATACGTCAATTATATATCAAGAAAACTGGGGGAAAAGAATTGTAAGAAAATATGCTATAATAAACTGATAAAAATACCTAAAATTTACAAATTTAGTAATTTTAAAAAACAACTTTTCCAAACATAAGTATCCATTTATTTATAGAATAAGGCATTTATTTTCCAAGATTATCTACATACCTGGAGATGATTTGTTTTTAATCACTGGATTAAGAGTAACTTAAGAATGATTGGCAGTTTTGAATCAGATGAATTCTATAATATTGTTGAGATTGGTATTATTAATTCTAGACCAATTTTAAGAAACAATTTCTATGTTTGCATTTAATTGAATTATGTAAACAAATAGACTTTACCAATACAAATAATTATCTTCCTGTGACTAATATTTGAAAGGCAAAAATTAACTTTATAGTTTATTTCTTTTACCCAAGATGCCAAGCATAGAAAGGAATTTGGCTATAAATCTCGCCAAAATTGAGTATTTGTCAATAAAGTTAGTCAATAAGTTATCAAGAAATTAGAATCTTCTATGTGTGTCCGTATCCTTAAGCAAATGTTCATGAGGAAGACATTTAAAACTAAACAAGTTAAATTTATTACTTGTTGCAGTGAAGGACAATGCACACATTGAGGAACATGAGTATTTCGGTAAATGGTCCATTAGATGATTTGGGATAGGGTCTAAGGAAACGGGGATTTGTTCTATGAATGCTGTCATAAATCAGGGGCAATTCTACAGCTCAACACAGTCCTAGGGTATCTCAACACATCACATATACAGGAAAGGGAGACTAAAATGAAGATAAATTTGTATTTGGTACAGAAGTAGCAGTCACTCATTTTAGTCAAGAAAGGGGATAACTTTGATCTTGTCTGTGCTTAGACAAAATTGTGAGGTCACCTTGTTTTCTCATTTTATCACAATTTAGAGTATCCTTATCTATGTTTTTGGTACACTGTAAGATTGTTTATGACCAGATGGAGAACAAATGGCTAACATTCAGCTGTGAACATCAGATCAGTTCTAGATATCAGGTGCTAATTTTATTTTTTTATTTTTTATTTTTCTCATTAAGAACAAATCTTCATTTTCTTAACATCATGATGTGAGAGCAACGAAGAAAGGCCCTGCCACCTGTATTCACATATTGGCATTATTAGTAGTCGGGTTCAGGTCACCAACAACAGGTAATGCTACACTTTGGTTTCTATTATGGGCTGTTAGTCACTTTGTGTTGATTGGTAATTGTTTTTATTTTTTTTTAAAGTAATTTTTCATCTTCTTAATTTATAAGCAAAACATTTTGATTGTTAAATATTGGGAAAACATAAATAATGAATAATGAAAACCATCTCTCGTTCCACCAGGCGGAGAAATATAACTATTCTGGTTTGCCTAGGTGTCTCAAAAATTAGTGGTTCTCCAATTATGAAAGTTTTAAACTTAGTTCTGTTAAAGTGAATGCCAGTGGAGTCACTTATGTTAGGGAGTTTTAAAATGTAACTGGGAAGCCATTAAAGACTTGAGCTTCATTAGGGTTTTCTACAGATTGAAACCATGAACTTTGAAAAGAGCTGAATTTCAAATATACGAAGGACTCTGCCCCAACACTTGCAGATGCTATAGTAGGAGACAGTTTAGTGATGGCCTTAGCACCCAATTATATTTAGACAAGATCAGTTTCCTGCCACCAACACCAGTCAAAATTCTTTGTAAGCAACACATATGAGGATTTCCTTTTTGTCTTTAAAAACCTTTGACTTTTCTTCCCCAGGAGGACACAATTTGTGTCACTACCCAAATCTATGCTCCCTGAATTGCAATTATGAGACCCTAAATAAATGCTTTTGTTTTATTTAAGCTCTGCTTCTTTTATTCGTTGATATTTCAAAAGTGAATGCTCTAGAAAAAACTCTTGCTCCTGATGATATTGGAGACTTACTGCTTCCTTCCATGTATGTATGCATGTGTGTATGCATGTACACAAATTTTCACCAGAGTATAACCTAGAGAGTCAAATGAATTTTTACCAAGTGAACATACCCATGTAATCACCATTCAGATCAAAACATAGTATAGGACAAGTTTCAAGAGTCTTTCTTATGCCCCTTCCAATTTCTCTCTTACAGCCTTCTAGCTTTTTCACCAAGATATCCCTAATAAGGGAAGGGAGAAGAAATGTGTGGGAAATATCAGAAAGGGAGACAGAACGTAAAGACTGCTAACTCTGGGAAACGAACTAGGGGTGGTAGAAGGGGAGGAGGGCGGGGGGTGGGAGTGAATGGGTGACGGGCACTGGGGGTTATTCTGTATGTTAGTAAATTGAACACCAATAAAAAAAAAAAAAAAAAAAAAAAAAACAAAAAAAAAGATATCCCTAATGTGATTTCTGATACAATAGACATCTTTCCTACTTTTCATTTCTTATAAATATATTATCTGTGAATAATGACTATTTTATTTCTTATTGACCACTCATTACACTTCTTTTTTAAATCTTGTGTACTAAGACCTCTGGTATGATGTTAAATAGAACCGATGATGGCAGACAGCCTTGTCTTGTTCTTAATTTCGAGGGAGGGGAAGATGTTTTTAATTGTTCACCGTTGACTATGATATTAATCGTGTTTCCATCCGTGGGTCGTTTCCTCTTTGAATTAATCACTTCCTTCAATATTTACATTTATGTCACTCTTTTGGTGAAAATTTCTCCGAGTCTTTATTTGTCTGTACTTTGCCTTCCTTTTTGAAGCATATTTTTGATGAATATAGAGCTCTAGATTGTCAGTTATTTTATTCATCACTTTGAAGATGTCATTCACTGTCTTCTTTTAATCTAGCTATTTGATTTTTTCCTTTTGTTCCCCATTTCTTTTGGTTGGCTTCTTTTTCCTTTCTTTTCTTTAGGTTTTGGGTTTGACTTTCTTTGTGCTTACCTTGCCTAAAGTTCATAGCAATCTTGAAACTGGGGCTTGATGTCTTGTTAGTTTTAGAAAAATGATAGACTATTATTTCTTAATAGATTTGTGTGCCTCATTTTCTCTCTGCTTAACTCCTTGGAGTCTGAGTTTATGTATTTTAGGTACTTTCGTCTTGTCCTGTATATCTTATATGTTCTTTCCTATATTTTGCTACATATTTGTTACTTCCTAAATCTACTCTGCATATGCTTTATGAACTGAAAAACAAAACTTGGCTGACAGTGTATCTGTTTACAACCTGGTTTATTGAATATTTTAAGCTCATTGTTGAGAACTATTGCTCAGAAAATAAAGATTCCTTTGAGAATATTACTGCTAACTGACAATACTCTTGGTCATCAAAGTGTTTTGATGGAGATGTACAATGAGACTGATGTTTTCATGCCTGCTAACACAACATCCATTCTGCAGTCCACAGATCAAAGATCAATTTCAACTTTCAAGCTTTATTGCTTAGGGAATACATTTCATAAGATTATAGCTGCCATAGTGAATCCTCTGATGAACCTGGGCAAAGTAAATCAAATATCTTCTGGAAAGGATTCACTCTTCTAGAGGCCATCGAAAACATTTGTGATTCCTAGAAAGAGGTCCACATGTTAGTATTAACAAGGGTTGGGAATAAGCTGATTGCAACTCTCATGGATGACTTTGAAGGGTTCAAAACCTCAGTGGGACAGGTAATAGCAGATGTAGTGAAAATTGCGAGAGAATTAGAATTGAAAGTGGAGACTGAAGATGTGACTGAATTGCTACAATCTTATGATAACAGATGAGGCGTTCCCTCTCACAGATGAGGGAAGAGAGGACTTTCTTGAGCTGAAATCTACTCCTGGTTAAAGTGTTGTGAAGATTGTTGAAGTGACAACAAAGGATTTAGAATATCATATAAACTTAGTTGATAAGTGAGCAGCAAAATTTGAGAGGATTGATTCCAATTTTGAAGTAAGTTCTACTGTAACTAAAATGCTATCAAACTACACTGCATGGCACAGAGAAATGCTTCCTGAAAAGAATTTAGGTAGCAAATGTCATTGTTACATTATTTCTTTAAATTGCCACCACCACCACAACCTTCGGCAATTCTGTTAGCAACCATCGATATTTGGGCAAGATCCTCCAGCTGCAAAAAGATTATGAGTCCCTGAAAGCTCAGACCATCGTTAGCATTTTTTAGCAATAAAGAATTTTAAAGTTATGGTATGTACATTGTCTTTTTTAGGTACAATGCTTTTGTACATTTAATAAATTGCAATATGGTATATACATAACTTTTGCATGCACTGGGAAACCAAAATATTCATTGACTCACTTCATTGAGATATTAACTTTACTGTGGTGGTCAGGAACAAAACCTGCAATATCTTCTAGGTCTGCCTCCAGTAGCATTGACTAAATCTGAACATCAGGAGAAAACAGACTATCAGGGACCTGTGGAACAACAACAACAAAATTCCAAAACTGATATCACCAGAGTCCTAGAATCATAAGAGAAAAACAATGGGGTTGAAGAGTAACCAAAGAAAGAATTGCGGAATCCAATCCCCAAATTGGTGAAGGACACAAACAGCCTGATTAAAGAAGCTGTGAGAACCCCAAATTTAATAAACTCTAAGAAATCCATGCTAAGACACATTATAATTAAACTTCTGAAGACTAAAGATAAAGAAAAAAAAATCTTGAAAGCAGCCAGAGATAAATGACATATTATTTATAGTGGACTGTAAAAAAATGGAGAGAAAAATGAAATCTAAACTTTCTCTTGATAGATCATATTACTTCTCAAAATATTCAGTCTCCTTCTATAAAACCCCTTGCTGCAGAGAAATCACACATTTTGAACCATGGAATTGCTTTGCCAAATAGCTTATGAGCATAAATAATATGTAACGTGCCACTTACGAACATTGATCCATCTTATGATCTACTATTTCTCTCATTTCCCATTGCAGGTACCCCGAGTCCCAGAATGAAGATGTGCAGCTAACCCATGATAAAATTGCCTTCTGGAGAGAAATTATCCATTTTTGTTGTGAACAATTAGTATTTGGGAATTTTTTTTTTAACTTAAAGTAGCCTAAGCTGACTGGTATTCCTCATTCTGAGTGCTGGGTCCATGTGGTTATTTGGAAAGTAGGGTAGATGCAGGTTCACACGTCTGATCATGACTGGAAGATGCCTGCTCCCCATGAATATATTTTCCTGCTATGTTGAGCCTCCAATTTCATAAATAAAAATGTTTTAGTTTAAACTGCATATATTATGAAAATAATTATTACATGTATATTCATGGCCACTACTCTTTCTTCTTTATTTGTAAATTGCATCATTTTTTTGTGCATGAACTCTTACTACATTTTTAACCATTGCTATTTTGTCATTTCCAGTCAGTTATTCTTTTACTATCAATTCTTCTTTGAAAATATTTACAATCAACTATAGGCAAACAATGCTCCATGTACAAGGAAAGTCAGGAAAAAACCCAGACATATATTCTAGAACCCAGGTTTCTGATAGCTTTAAGATCCTAACACTGAACTGGGTAGGAATTTCTAAAAATCTAATGGAAAATTGATTGATTCATAAAGCTGGTAACCTAAGATGAAGTAAAACAAGAAATAATTACTTGAGACTGGATGAACTGATAAAGATGATTATAGTTTCTAATGACTCCACTTAAAACATTGTTGGTTCTTTAATGTTTTGTTTTCTAGATTTAAGAGATCCCCTTTTACTCCTTTCTTTTAAACTGTCACTTGCAGGAATTTGGAAAAGCATGGTTTCAAAACATTTATGTTTTTCTCCCTACCAGATCCTTCCAGAATTCAGAAACTCATACTAAATATTTTTATTTTTCATAGCAAAAGTATATATTTACATATGGTCAATAAGAACCTGTTCTTTTGTAGTAAGACATAATTAGGTCAGCCTTTAGCTTGGCTTCTTAGCCTAAAGGGACTTTTCAAGGCCTAATCTGAGATTCCCTATTACCAAACAATTTTAAAGAAATAAGATTGATTTTATGGAGCCAATAAAGCTCCTGAATGTTAAATCTTTGACTGGAATGTTGTATTTGAGAATATACATTGAATTATTCTTGTTACACTAACATAAATAATCAGGTGAAGATTAATAAGATTAAGCTTATTTTATGAACAACTTACTCTGACTATAATTATCTTTGATAAAAATGAGATGACTATAGAAACATCTATAGCACATCTCTGTTGCTTCTGTTGCTATATAGGCCACTCAAGAAAGTTAAGCAGGAGTCAATGACATTATCAAAGACAGTCAATCTACAAACTAGGAAAATAGATTGAGTTGAAACTGACATCCTTATTCCATCATCTAAAAATGCTTCAAATTCAAATCTGGGAATTTTCTCAATTGACTGCGCAAACTCAGAAGTGGAGTATATACTTTGCTTGTACTATTAACCTTTGTTTTTCTTTTGTTTCTATATAAATGCTTTTTATTAAACTATTTTTATGACTGATTGCTCACGTCATATAGAAGCCTATTTTAGGTGTAAGCTCACCTGTAATGTCATTTCCTGAAATAAAACATCCCCATGTTCACCCATCTCAAGAAATCATAGATATGTGATTGCAAATACATCATGCAGTGCCTATTTAAATAACCCAGAAAAAAAATGAAACCTGATTACATGTTACTTACAAAAATACAGATGAATTTATAAAGGTAAAGCCTGAATCTGATTATAACCCATTTGTTTTATTTAACTGATTAAGTCTTGGCTCCTGGGAATCTCTGCTTTGGAGAATTTGTCAATGCTTGGCTATTATTCTCTTTAGAGTCATTATATTAACTTGTCTAGTATGCTATATCCTCTGAAGGGCTTTTAATGATTTTGGACAGCCACTCACACATCAAATGATATCCATTAGGATTAGACAACTGGAAGAACTCAATGATCTGACTCATGTCTACAGTGACAATGCAAATTTTGGCAACAGTGACTACATGGCCATCTCTGTTGACACTCTACTAGTAGAAAGAGCAATATATGATGCTTTGGCCTGACCACATCAACTGTAGTCACTGAGAGTGATGCTGTCAGTGATGGTGATGCTTACAGCATCCCGAGGAAATGATATGGGAGGAATTGGTAAAATTAAATTCAAAATGGAGATTGGACTTAAAAATTCCCTGAATGGACAAAACCACTTCAGCCACATAAATGAAATTCAGTTTAGCTTATTCTGCAAAAAAAGCAAATCTTAACTTGGTTGGCTTTTGTGAATGTCCCTGATAATCAGAAAGAGACTTAAGTTAGCTTCCTAAAAAAGGTATAAGATAATCACTTTTAACCAATCCTCACATATGAAACCCCATTTTAACAACAAGTCTTTGAAAAGGTTAAGACAACTTTCTCACTTGCACTTTGTAAACAATCCTGTAATGTCAGGCCTCTGTGTTTCATATCAGTCTTTGAATTTGAAAGCTTCCAGGGCCCAAACTATTCTTACATGCACATTCAACTCTAACTAAATACTATTAACTCACTTGGTGGTTTTAGTTTTGCTATTTCTGGGTTTTTGATAGTGCTTTAGGACCATCTGTGGACTGTGTACTTGTAAGCGTACCTTGGATTCTAGCGGGAAAAGACTGTTCCCCTAGATTCCCCTTGTGCTAAGAAGGCCATTCCATTCAAGGAAATAGTTGCACAGAACTAGTTATAACAATGTATACTCTGCCATAGTTTATACCTGGAGCCATTGTTTTGGGAGTTCGGTGTGTGCCAGTGAAAAGTAGGCACCTCTTGGACTATGAAGACTGAGATTCAGTGAACCTTTCTCCAGGGCATTGGTGTGCAATCTTGCCAGTCCCGTCTCCCTGCCTGACCTAGACCTGCATGTGTCCAGGTGACAACAGAGCTGCACTACCTTGCTCCTTTAGCTGTCAAAGGCACCGGGCAGGGGGTGGTGAAACAGTCTTTGGTTTGTGTGGTGGTAGAGGCCAAGTGACCTTTGGAAGGCATTTTACTTAGTTCTGCAGGAAGAAGAGAAAGAAGATGGTGGAAGACAGGCAGTAGAATATAGTCAAAGCTGACAGCCCCCGTTCGTATCTGCCAGGCTGAAGATCCTCTGCCATGGAACCTCGTGTTCAGTTACGGAGGCTTTGGACCACGGCAGAGGTTAGATTGGGCCCCCAGGGTTCCGCATCAGAAGCCTGCATCACTGAACTCAGCCATTTTAATATTGAATATTCTTAAGGTGTTTGATAACTACAGTGCTAATTGGAACTTTATTCACTAATATTAATTGAATAAACAAAGTTATATGTTTACTTTAATGTGTTTCATTCTTTCCATTATTGGTGGTTCCATTATTTCATTCTTTCCATTATTTCCACTGTGTCCCACCTCTGAGAACTTCATTTCTTTTTTGTTGTTGTTTTTAACCTACTATGGCCTGAGAATCCAATTAAGCACGAGGGCAATGATTGATCTCAATGATCACTTTACCTGTGGAAACTCTAGTTGTTAATTTCTCTTATACTTGAGTGCGTGGCTATATTCCAGAATTTTGATATTACTCCAAATATTAACATATCTGTTTTTTTTGTGCAAATCATTGGCATTTTGTATAAATATAATTAGAGTATGTTTTCTGATTGGTAATGTTCATATGAATATTTGCTAGAAGTAGAAAATTCTAACCTAGTTATGTAATTAAAGAACATATTAAGAAATCTTAGAATTTGAGATCAATTCCTTAAAGATTGGAATCATCTTTTTCTATTTCCATGTAAAAATATTCATGCTTGGGATCCCTGGGTGGCGCAGCGGTTTAGCGCCTGCCTTTGGCCCAGGGCGCGATCCTGGAGACCTGGGATCGAATCCCACATCAGGCTCCCGGTGCATGGAGCCTGCTTCTCCCTCTGCCTATGTCTCTGCCTCTCTCTCTCTCTGTGTGGGACTATCATAAATAAATGGAAAAAAAATTAAAAAAAATAAATTAAAAAAAATGCATGCTTAAGTATAAATTATTGATAGTTACCTAATTTAATAAAGGAAATCCAATTACATATAACATCCGTGGAGAAATTTGTCTTAGGTTAAGCAAACTTGGCTCTTTTATGTGAACTTTGAATGCACACTCCCACAAAAATTAACTATAGACAAATAATCATAAAGTCAGATCATAAAAGCTGATTGGGACAGTTACCAAAATGGTTGGAATTCTTTATTCCTTCCTCATTTTCAAAGTTTAAATGAGGTATATAATGTATATATAGTATATAATGTATATAAGTATATAATGTATATATGTATGTATGTATGTATGTATATGTATGTACATATATAATATATATATAGTATATAATGTATATACTATATACATTGTACACTATATAATATAGTGTATAATGTATATAATATATAATATATATAGTATATAATGTATATAAAGTATATAATGCTTCCTCAAGAAGCATTATATACATATCACTTTTTTCAGTTACTCTGCAATCCATTTTTTTCTCACTCTGACACACTGTGCAAAATCCCACGTGTAGCGTGTCTTCAATTCATCAATAGTATCTTCCTCCAAAGCTCTGCTGTCCAGTCACTCTTCAGTATCAACATGTGCTTTGCTTTACGTGTATATTATTTAGCAAAGCCAAACAGTGAATTTGGGAGTGAAGATATTAATGATGTCATCTATAAGAGAAAATGAGATGCTGAAAATTAGTTTTAACAAGTGCTAGTTTGGGAGAATGGTGACTCTCCCAATGAGAGAGCACTGAGCAATGAGAGTTGCAATGGTGCAACAGTTGATAATTCTTAACTTAGTATATTGATACTATTAAATCTAAGTTGAACTGTAAGACCAAACATTTGGGAGAATTTTGGGGAGAAAAATGGCAAACATATTGAATCATATATGTGAGAGTGTTCTGTAAAGTATAACAATTGCACAAATAGGAGTTATTATTGAACTCTATCTATAAATCTTTTTTTAATAAACTTTTTTTAAAGATTGTACTTGTTTTTCATGAGAGACACACAGAGAGAGAGAGAGAGTGAGAGGCAGAGACACAGGCAGAGGGAGAAGCAGGCTCCATGCAGGGAGCCCGATGTGGGATATTCAGGATTCCCTTTGCAATAATCAACCACAATTACTAATCCTTTTCTCCAAGATCTTACCACTGCTCACTTATCTTTCAGGGTCTTCCAGATGCAGGCCAATAAAGATTTTCTGCTATATTGGAAATAGACTGAATGTGTTGCATTGTAAATAGTAAAAAAAAAAAAAAAGAAAAGAAAAAAAAGAAAAAAAAAAGAAAACTTACACTGTGCCTGGGCCCATGGAAGAGATATTTTGGGATCTATGAAAGTATATCTTTCTTCTCAATTCACTGAATTTTAAACTTGACACACAGCCTTGGTTTGTCTTCATTTTTTTAATACTATCTCTGACAATTTTTCACTTTTTTCCAGTTTTCAATTCCATCTTTAGGAAAATGATATTGTACTATTATTAGAACTATAGTCAGAGGCACCTGGTCAGTCAATTAAGCATCTGACTCTCGGTTTGGGGTCAGGTCACAATCTCATGGGTCATGGGATGGAACCCTGCATCCAACTCCATGCTTAGCCAGGAGTCTGATTCTCTCCCTCTGTCCCTCCCACCACTTGCACGCATGCACGGGAGCACACTTGCTGTCTCTCTCTCAAATAAATAATTTTGTTTTTTAAAAAAGAAACTGTAATCAATATCTATAATGCTGGAGGCAGAGGTACATTTTCCATAAAGGGAATAATAAAAGCTGATTTTCATTTCTTTATGGATTATATAGTTCTGCCCACTTCTCTACTCTTAATAGATCTACTTGGAATTAAAAATGGACATTCTAAAAAAAATGGACATTCTATGTCTCTAATTTCAATGATAATCAGAGACCTACCCTTTCAGACTTATTACATTAAAGCCATTATGTCAGTGATGAGGGAACAAAAAAATAGCCTGTCATGGTGGGAACATTAACACTTGGTAAAATGTGCTTTTTTTCACAGTGCTCTTTTTCCAATATAAAATAAGGAAAATTGCTATAAAAGTAAAGCCTAAAAGCTTTATTAGTGGTTTTGATATTTCAAAATATAAGATATATAGATAGAAAAGATGAGTTCATATTGAGCACTATATGGGGCTTGAAAAAGAATAATCCATTTTCTCAAGCAAAAGTACAATTTTTTTTAATCCAAAATAATGTAAGTAATGCAAAATAATGGAAATGTCAAAACTGACAGAACTAGTACAACCATGTTGGTAACTTACTGCTAAAAGAAGATTTTGATTCTATTTTTATGTATTTCACAGATAATCAAAGGAAGTAGTGTAAAGCACCACATGAAAATCAGTGGAAAGTATCTATATTGTTCAACAATGTATATGTTTATCTGTGCTTCAGTCCTTGTCTCCTGCATGTGTATATAGGCTGGATGGAATTAGATTAGGCTATGCTGGGTTCTAAGAATAGGCATAGTTAAAGTAAACCTAATGCTATTACATTTCACTGACATTCCAATTTTTCTTTTTAAAAATATGCTCTTTTATAGTTGATCTATTTTTAGTCATGGTTAAAAAGATTAGTGTGATATAAAGAGTAATTCATTTTTAACTTTAGGATGCTCAATTGTAGAAAGAAAACCAAGACACTGATTGGTTGATAATTAGATTTAAATGGCTATTTTACCTGCATATTTCAAAATATGTATATTTTATATCATTTATAATAAAATTCTTCTTTTGTTCTTTTCATGTAAACCTAAAAATAATACATATGATAACTAAGGGATACAGAATCATTTTTTTCTATTTTATTGAACTCATAACTTATTAAACCCTCTTATGGAATAAATCTAAGGGCAAACAGAAAAGGCAATTTCTATGTACTTCCATAAGAAGTATAAAATTATATTTCTAATTATTTCATACTTTTCTGCAAAATAATTTGCTGTAACTTAAGTAATATTTTTTTGAAATTCTCTATGAAAGTGTAATCTACCAATTCTCTTTAAAAATCCATAGAAAAGTTTAAAGATTTTCTTAAATGTCTTTTTTCTTTTTTTCTTTGGGAGGGAAATTGTATATCTGGGAGATAGTAAAGGTAGGAAAACTTCCTTTTAATTGAGTATCCTTGGTACCTTTCTAATTTTGTACTAGGTGCATGTGCTGCCTTTTAAAATTAAAAATAAAAATAATAATTTGACTGATCAATTCTGTGAAAATTCTATCTCATCTGTATAATAAACTGTGCAAAATGGTTAGATGGGGAGGAGGAGAGGAGTCCCCAGGGAGAAAGTAGAACAGGATGAATGTGACAGAAGAGGAAGGGCTCAAAAGACAAGGTGAGGTGGAATGGAAGTCAAAAGATTATCTGAGCTATTCGTAATGGCCATGAGATGATGTTTATAAGCAGGGCTATCTATTTACTGTATGTTAATTTGTTCCTGGTATTCCTTTCCCCTTCAGCCTACATTGTATCAGATGGTATTTTTCATATCACAGATGCTATGATTTCCATCCAAATTGGCTTCAGCAAAAAATTATTCATTGGATCATATCAACTGAAAAATTAAGACCTAGAGACCACTTCAAACATGGTGTTCAGACTTCAAAGAGTGCCTCCATCATGCACCTCTGTGTTTGGCCACCTTGACCTGATTGGTCTGATGCATATCAGGTACTCAGAGAATGGAATGTTAAGTGTGGCTTAGCTGAGGCCACATGACTATCCCTTGGATCTAGGTATGAGTGAGCATTACTGACGCATATTGCCTAAATACTGAAGATGAAACATCTGGATACTATTCCCAGAAAAGGGAAATGAAATGATGGGTAATAAAATAGTAACAATCTACTTTATTTAATAAATTTCTATTACAAATAGCTAACTTGTGTGAAATGTATTTGGGGAAACATAGATTTGTTCTACACTTGGGTTAATAGGCAGTAAAGAGAAGGAATATTGGTGAAACAAGAGACTACTAATTTAGCAATGGTAAGAAATCAGAACAAGAAAGAAAACTAGACCAAATCTAATTTCCAAAGAAGAAACCTGAGGATTTTGGACACTAACTTTGTTCTGTGGACACAAAATTTTTCTATAGTATGTTAGTTAATATCATAAGACTGCATATCTTTACTAACCTAGGAAACATAATTACAAGATTCCTGAGACTCACAACTATAATAAAATTAAACTTAGGGATTCCACATAGGTTTAACATTCATGCAAGGGGCAAATATTTAACTCTATTAGATGTAGTCTAGTTCTATTGGAAAGTAGGTGAAAATGTGCAAATAGCCTCAGGCAAGCACATCACAGAACCTGGGGACCAGGTGGGAGGTGGACAGAAGAAAGTAAATAAGGTATTTTCTCCAAAGACAGTCTAGATAAGTGAACAACACCCCAATGAGAAACTTTCTTTCCATGTAAGGAGGGGAGATATATTAAGCTTAAAGTCTAGGAAATTTAAATTTAGGATGATTTCCTATCTTTCACTATTCTTCTCAAAATGTTCTTCCACAGTTTTCCTTGCCCTTGGGTTGTTTGTTTGTTTGTTGTTTTTATATAAAACTAACTGTAGTGGGAAGACTTCAAATAGAAAAGGTTTTATATCTATTAAGGAAGCTAAAGTAGTGTAGAAAGTTGTAATCAGGGATCCTTGGGTGGCTCAGTATTTATTATATTGCTTCTCTCTCTGCCTATGTCTCTGCCTTTCTGTGTGTCACTCATGAATAAATAAATAAAATCTTTTTTTTTCTTTTAAAGAAAGTTGCAATCATTTTATTTAACCCTGAAAACTAGTAGTGAGAAAGGATAATTAAGTCACATCCAAAAGTGAAATCCAAACATTTTATATTTGCTGCCTACAGCAGTCAGACATTGACTGTCATTGCCTGGACCCAGTTTTGACAAATTTGCAGAGTCAGGAGGTGTGGTGGAAAGCAATCAGGCCCCCGAGTGACATCTGGGTTGATGAACACCAGCATACACCAGTTCTGTCAGCTTTAGCAAGTTCCTCCAGTGCATTTTAAGTCTCAGTCTCCTTTGCTATCAAAAGGCGAACGCATGGATTTTAACTGTAAATAGGTGGTACAGTGGTTTTCAAAACTACTTAGCCCAGCCCTTGGGTGTGGACCCCCCAGAGAGTCCACACAGGGACTTCCTAATGGGACCCCATTCTGTGCTTTCCTTCTCTTTGTGGTCTTTTCTGCTTTCCCTTCTCTGGCTCCTCATCTCAGAGGAGGTGCCATTGTCTGCTGGACTCCAGCTCACTGAATCACATTTGGGAAATTATCCCCAGGCAGAGACATAGGGAAATTAGGGAAATCATGAGTTTTTCTTCTCCCGGGACTTGCAGTCTTGAACCGACAATACTGACTAATTGTGAAGGCCTAAAAAAAAGTTGTCGTATATATTTTACCCAATTTGATAGTGGTTTATTATGGTAAGTTTATTCAAGTACAATATTTTTGCTGAAGTCAAAGTTCTTAAGAAATTTTTACATATATGATTTTTCATCATAAATAGATCTTAATATCTAGATCAGTCCTGAAATATTAAAAAATGTGTGTATATATATGCAAATAAATATAAATCTTTATGTTATATATACATAAAAATGTGATTTTGCTTATCAGCAACAGAAAAAAATTTGGTTTGCTACACTTGTGTAGGTAACCAGCATTTATGCTACTTTATGGGAGAGAGAAAATATTTTGTACTAGAGGAAATATTTTTCAGTACAAATTTATTTAATGTAGTCACATGTATACTCTTTATAGCAGTAGTATAGCAGAGTGTTCCTGCTTCTCAGAACTTAAGTAGGTTGAGAGAGACGCTAGGGTGACTTCATATATGGCCTAGGGCTGTGGTTTGATTCCCATATGAACCAAGGATGAACAGTGCCAAAGTATGTTAGGGAGTAAGAGGATATTCCATTGTACCAACTCTAGTAAAACTTAAGTAGGTCATGGGACAAGTTGGGAATGTTCAGGAATCAATGCAACTAAAAGATCCCATAAATTTGCAAACAAAATAAAACCTAGCATTCTTTAAAATAGTGTCCACATGTAGTTAAGTGGTCAACCAAAGCATGTGATATACAAAGATCGTTTTCAGGAAAAGGGTTCATTAAAAGATTAGTTCTGAAAACAACCCAAGCCGGAAACTTTGTGTTAATCAAGACCATAAACAAGCTTTGAATTTCTAATAACTGAAAGATATTGTAAAGACCAGCAACTCTTCTTCAAACAAGGAAACTGAAGTCTAAAGAAATCAGGTGAAACTAAGTCTCACAAAAATGAGATAATTTGAACAAAGCCACTATGCTAATAAGTGGTAGTGTTGAATGGAGAGTCTAGTTTAGTATGTTTTTGCCTAACACCAGGCCACTGTAGTCTAGTCCAAATTTCCCCTACTTACGAACATCAAGATGGGGATAATCTGTTCTGTTAATTTGTTGACTTCCTAATTACCACAAAATTTGTTTTTTCTTACTTTGCCTTTAACTTTTTAAATACCTTTATCTTCTTTATATCTTTGGCCTTAACATTTTCCTCTGCTTTCCATTTTCTCCATTGTTTATATGTCTCCATTATAACTATAAAGCTATGCATACTTTTGCGATTGTTATTTCCAGGACTCAAAGACAACACAGAGAGCAAATTTTTCTTTAATGTTGGATCCTGTGGGCTTGAGTGAGTTTACCCAGTAGCCTTAGCCTGGTCGACATTTCTGCAGGGCATCACTGAAACTAGGTCGTTTCACAGCCCCAACTTGCTGTGACTTGTGCACATGGTCCTTGTACAGTTGAGGCTGGCTCATCTAGCTTTGTCACTGGGACAATCAGGCAGACGTTTTGCAGCAGATTGACCCTACTAGGACCTATCGATCATTTTGATTTAACTCCATACATGTAGGCTCAGCCTGAATCTGAAAGCTCTATTTTTTAATTGGGCTTAAGTCTCTTTTTGTCACTTTTGCGCCAGGAGAAATGCAGTGGAAATTCTAGGAGTCTAGAAAGAATGAGATTCTCTAATTAAAAATGGTTTGAGAACCAAGCAACTCTATTAATTATGTTGCCACGGATCAGGTGAGGTTGAATATCTGAAAAAGAAGTTTTAGATTTTTGCATGTTGAGCTTCGGGATAAACTATTCCCAAAAGATTTTAATGGAAGAATGTTTTCTTAACACCTTAATATTACTCGATATATGGATGTAGGTGTGTGAATAATATTTGTGGCAGAGAATAATAATTTTGTGTATGTTAAGAATTGATTTCCAGCGGCTAAACATTCTGGACAAACCCAGTTAGGATGAATAATTCATCTCTTCCAAACCCGTATAATGCGTGAATCAAAGAAGAGATACAGATGCCAGGAGTAGAGTTGCACAGCATAAATGCCATGTAAAAGAGATTTTTACCCATGCGGTGCAGTTCCAGGGGATATTATCTGAATTTTGTTTCAATGATATGATGATGATGGTGGAAGTTAGCTGTTAAGTGCCATAGATACAAGACATTTTGCCATGGGTTGGACTACTTTAAACAAGAAATGGTGGTTTCATATCCCACACAACTTTCAAATGCTTTGGTGGATGATGATGTACATTACAAATTTATAAAATCTATTCTTTAAAATGTAAATCCACACAAAAATACTTATGCTTAGGACACCCGGGTGGCTCAGTGGTTGAGCGTCTGCCTTCTGCCCAGGACGTGATCCTGGAGTCCCATGTCGGGCTCCCTGCGAGGAGCCTGCTTCTCCCTCTGCCTGTGTCTCTGCCTCTCTCTCTCTCAGTATATCTCATGAATAAATGAATAAAATCTTTAAAAAAACACAAAAACTTGTGCTTGGCTTTAATGACATTTAAATATTTACAAATTAATTCAATAAGTAAATTAAGGAGTGATTATACTCTAGCTAGTTTCCAATTTACACAGTGTAATTGAATACATTAGAAATCATACCACTAATAGCAAAATTATTTGAGGGATTTTAATTGCTAGTAATTTCACTCATGCCAGTCTGTCTGCACATGACTTTATATTAATATTTGAAAATATCTATTTCTTAAGAAAAAGAAAATATTTATTTCTTATGGATTTACTACTAACTCCAATATATTAACTACAAATCATATAAAACAATTTTTTGGTTGTATATTTCAAGGTGGGTTTTAAATATCTGCCACAAATAATGGTTATCAATGTCCCTAATATGCAGATCATTTTTGTTTTAATGAAATAATTAAATATTAAGTTGAATAAATTAGTTTACAATGAAACCTGCTGATAAGGTTGACAAATAGAACATACCTCAGGGAAAACTTTCAAAAACTCTATAACTATATTTTTATGCTAAAAAAAATAACTTTAACATTAAAGAAAAAAAAGAGAGGCCATTGTTTCTTTAGGAATAGCACAAATGACCTTGGACCATGCTGAACCTTACACTATTAGGAAAAGGATTAAAATTAAACCTGCCTCCTCATGGTTTCTTATATTACCCCTTTGTCCACCAACCCCACTCCTCCTTCCCCCATTACATCTTCTTTTCCTCTTTTCCTTGCTGCCAGTCTAAAGATATGATCTCTGAGGTGTTTTTAAATACAGAGAGACAAAGTATACTTCCGGTAGATAGTGACATTTCAAGATATGAAATAAGGTCAGGTGACAATCTGTCACTACTTTATCCTATGTCACAATGTAAATGAGAGAAGCTTGCCTTTGAGCACTCGGTACTTCACTCTGTGTCACTCTGTGGCAATGGTATGTCATGTGTCTTGGAATGTTTTCCCTGATTGGAATGTTAGTTCACTCTGTCTTAGGGAGCACAAATTTAGTCAGCTATTTTATATCTATTATTTTTAAATTTTTAATTCATTTTTTTAAAGATGACATAGTACAATTCACTCTATCAGAAGAACCGTTTTATCAGTGAGCTGTCATATCAACATGATGTCAGAATCAACTATTGTGTTTAACAAATGGAAGCAATTGTATGAACATCACCATCAATCAATATACAGAACAGGTCCATCAATCCCCTAAATTCCTTCCAACAATAACCCCTGTAGGGCTCTGGCCTATTTTTATTCTTCTACTTTTACTATTTCCTGGATGCTTGTACAAGTGGAAAGTGGAATCTTAGAGTTGGTTAGACATTTGAGTCTGGCTCATTCACTTAACATGTTTGAGATTCATCCATGTTGTTCTGTGCATCTGTTACTCCTTACCCTTTATTCTTGGGTTGTGTTCCGTAGTATGGTTGTACCAGTACATTTATCCCTCCATCCAGTCGGAGGACAGTTGGGCTTTTTCCAGGTTTTGGGGGTTATGAAAAAACTACTGTAAATATTCTCAGGGGCATTTGGTGATCAAGAGTTTTGACTTTTCTTGAGTATGTATTGATGGTATGGTATCGATGGGTCATATAAGTATGTGTTTAAACTCATAAGGAACCACCAAACTATTTTCCAAAGTGAGTGTACCATTTTGTGTTTCCACCAGCAGTGTATGGGAAGTCTACTTGCTCAGTATCTTCTTGTTATTTGTGTTCTTATTATTGAGAATTCAAAGTTCTTTAACATTCTGGATACTAGTATTTTTTTGTCAGATACGCAATTGCCAAAGTTTTCCCCGGTCTGTGGCTTGTCTTTTCATTAACAGTGTCTTTCATGGAGTAAACATATTGTTTTATTGAGCTCTAATTTATCAATTTATTTGTGCTTTTGGTATCACATCTAAATTTTTTTTCTTAATTCAAAGTCACAAAAATTTTTCTACTAGGTTTTGTTACTAGTTTGTTAGAACTTTTGTAATTTTAAGATTTATATTTCAATCCCTGGCCCATTTTAAGTTAATATTTGTATGAAGTGTGAGGGCATGAGTTGAGATCGATTGTTTGTATATAAATGTTCAGTTGTTTCAACATTATTTTTTGAAAAGACTATTTCTCCAATGATTTGTCTTTTCACTTTTCTAAAAAATCAAACAACCATATATATGTAGCTTTATTTCTAAACTCTGTTCCACTGATAAATGCAAGTATCTTTTTGTCAATATATACTGTCTCAATTATTTTAGTTTTAAAGTCCTGAGGGGCGCCTGCCTGGCTCAGTTGGTAGAACATGTGACTCTTGATCTTGGTGTTGTGAGTTCAAACCCCATGTTGGGTCTAGGGCTGATTAAAAAAAATAATAATAAAGTAAGTTTAGAAATCAATTAGGGAGAGTCTTTCCAACTTTGTTTTTCCTCTTTGAAATTTTTTGGCTATGCAAGTTCCTATAGCCTTCTATGTAATTTTTAGATTCAATTTTTCAATATCTATTAAATAGCCTAATGAATTTTGATTTGAATTGTTGACAGCGTAAATCACTTTGCAGAGTCTTGGCATCTTGACTATATTCCGTTATCCGATCTATATAGCATATCTTTGAATTTATTTAGGCATTCTTTGATTTCCTTCATTGATGTTTTCTAGTGATTGCATACATTTTTGTTTATATATTGTTAGAATCACATCTAAATATACCTGTTATTTTTAGATTTTGACTTTTAATTGTTCATAACTAATGTATAGAAATATAACTTATTTCTCAAATATTGACCTTAGCTAATATTTGCTTTAATTATTGAGTCCATTCACTTATATCTTTAACCATATATTTTCCTATTCTTCTTGTATGGAATGGCTTCTGATCTTCATACTTAAATACTTAACTGTAAAGAAAGAAGAAAGCGAATCTTAAGATTGTTATGTATTCTAACACACACTGATATTTTTATTATAAATCACTTTTGGTTTCTCTTTATCACACTTAAACACATTATATTTATATATTTGCTGATATTTTTCTGCCATATTGATGTGCCAGGAGAAGTTTATTTTCCTTATTCTACTGCTCTGAATGGAATGGTTCCCCCTTGCTAATAATTAGCCCTACATTAAGAATAGTTAGTTTTTATAATACCATTTTTTAATTATAAGTTTTTATTTTAATTCCAGTTAGTTAACATACAGTGTTATCTTAGCTTCAAGTGTACAATATGGTGTTTCAACAATTCCATACATCACCCTTGCTCATCAAGAGATAAGTGCATCACCTATTAAACTACTCCCCCCACTTATCTATTCTCTGGTAACCATCAGTTTGTTTTCTATAATTAAGAGTCTCTATCTTGATTTGTTCCTTTCTCTCTCTTATTTTTTCCTGCTGGTTCTTTATTTCTTAAATTCTACGTATTAGTGACATCATATGGTATTTGTCTTTCTCTTACTGACTTATTACAGCATTATACTCTCTAGTTCCATTCATGTTATAATGCCATCTTTATAATTTTAGTTTGTTGATTATTTTCCTAAGTAGATTCCAAGATTCACTTAAGGTTTTCAAAAATAGTAATATAAATTAGTTTTTAAAATATTAGTCTTGAGAAATGGAGGTATTCATTATCTGATTTTTCAACTTCAGAACAGGAGGGGATTGTTTAAAATATAAATATCAGCATCTAAACAAACAATAAAAATATTTATGTATACCTTTAGTATGTATCTGTCAATACTAATTCCCACACTATGCAAAGGCAACATTCAACGGGAAAGAGGATGCTAAATTACAAAACTACCCCAAATACTCTATCTGCTTTTCCATGTACATATGGTAAGATTTAATTAAGAATTAATACATATGGTAAAAATTAGTTAAGAAGAATTAATTAAAAGAATAGCAGGAAATCTAATGGTCATTAGCTCATTTTCCATACATTATCAGTTTTAGTCCTGGGATGTTTTGTCTTTGAATTTATTTGCTAAGAAAGTAACATGCATACTTCCAGCAGAATTTGAAATTAAATAGAGATGGTAATCAAGAAATCTGTAATATTCCTGTGTTGTTTCTGAAATCTTGAAATTCAATTTGTTTTAAAAGTTAGAATATATGTTATTTCACAGTCCCATTAACTCTCTAAAGCACTTGGTTATAGCACCCCAAATAATTGAAAATGGAGTGAAGATACTTAATTTATGTTATTAAGGAAACAATTCTAGGACGTGATAGAGTCTCCCCAATGGTTTTATTTAGGAACAGAGGATGTACTGATGATGTGCTCTCTCAGCATTCAGAAGACAAACCTGGATGGCCTGGTAGGCTCATTTACTCACCATTTTGGAAAATGAAGCAGAGAACTAGCTCAGTGAGCTCCTGAAGGAGGAGGCTTACATGATGAGTCCACGAGCTCCAGTGTGCCCCCTTTCTGAGAAGGCCACTTTACCAGCCTAGGAGCTTCTACTTTACATGGGGTCCCATGGATGTTTTCCTGTTCCTCCTCTTGGAAACTGCACTAGATTTGGGCAAGGTTCATGTGTTGTATCCTTCTACATAAAGGAATTATAGTCTAGGCAAAATGTTTGATAAAATTATATAAGGTTTCTATGGGTAATAGGTTTATGTGATTATTGTGGATTCAAATAATGGTTTATATATATGTATTTTTATTTTTTAAAGATTTTATTTATTTAGTCATGAGAGACAGAAAGAGAGAGGCAGAGACATAGGCAGAGGGAGGAGAAGCAGGCTCCATGCAGAGAGCCTGATGCGGGACTTCACACCCCAAGTCGAAGGCAGACACTCAACCACTGACCCTCCCAGGTGTCCCAAAATAATGGTTTATAATGAAAGGAAGCAAATATTCATAGTTTGGAAGGAATATGGGGAAAAAAGAAGTAAGAATGTTTTTGCCATGGTACATTCACTGTCTGTTAACATTGAAAATAAAAATAGTTAAACCCTGAATTCTAAAGTAATCTGAACCATGTTCCTCAATGTGTTTTGATAATTTTATCAAATAACTTTTCTCATATTGTTAACGTGTTCTCATTCAATAAATAAGTTATGGCGGGGGGCACCTGGCTGGTTCATTCGGTTGAACATGCAATTTTTGATTTTGGAGTCCTGAGTTTCATGCCCTACATTGAGTGTAGAGATTACATCAATCAATCAATCAATCAATCAATCAATCTTTTAAAAAATCATTGTGAGAAATTATAAAAATTATAATTTGACTTTATTCACACCATTTGCCCTAGGCTTCCTTTTTGGTTTAAATAATAATACAAAAGTTTCTCAATAGATCAAATAGCTACAAGAACAGGAAAAAGAAAAGATTCAACTGAATGCAACCAAACTGTATAAAGAAAGAAAAATCCTAAAAATTAAGGAAGTTAGTACCTGTTAATATCTTGATGGGAGAAAAGAAATGTGTTGTATGGTAATTCACATGTTGAAATATAGTAGTATTTTCTTTGAATTCCTCATAATAACAAACTATAGTTTAGTGAGAAATGGATATTCTTCAAAATAAATAAAATCATATGTGCATATGCTTCAGTGAGCTATTACACTTTTCTCATTCAAAGAAGTGAGCTGAAAAACCACTTAAAAGATGAAAATCCAGTCTGTCATTTGTATAATAAGGCAGCTTATATGGATGTCTCAGAGTGATTTACATATCAAAACAAACCGAGAGCATAACACTTCAAATGAGGCTATCAACTTTTAAGATGATTTGAAATTCAGACGGTAGAGAGGATGGATAGTTTAAACCCCAAAGAAGTGAAAGTACCACATAAAAATGTATTCAGTGTTTCTATCTTTAATCCCTAAAGACCCAAACCGACACTGGTTTGGGGAAAAGCACAGGATGAAAATAAGACATTATTAAAAGGCACTGCAGCAACCCATATTGAGGAGCTCTCTGGTGCTGCCCCTCTTTGATTCTCTTAGTTATAAATGTATAGAGCTACTCCCCTAACTAGATCGCACATGCATAGACATTAGAGGTTATATAAAATAACTTTATATTCGCTCCCTCAACTAAATTGAAAATCAGGAAACTTTAAAGGGCTTTTAAACAATCAAAACTAATCCTAGCTTCCACTACCTTCAATGACACAATCTAATCAAACTTATTTTTTGCTGTTGTTATTTGCTGAGGAAAAAAGATATATAGACACATTGAAGTTTGTTCATCTTTTGGACATCAAACCACTGATTGTTACAAAAAGCCTTGACAGACATGTATGGTTGCCCACGATTCAGGAAAAGATGCTGCTGTCCACATTTTCCTCTAGATAGGCTGCAGGAATCCACAAAGAAAGAGAGCTCAGTGATGACATTGATGATTCTCTACAAATCAAGGTGGAAACTTTCTTAAAAAAATACAGAGTCCATGGCACCACTTCCTAAGATTCCAACAAGCTTATAATGAGGGGTCTGCTTTTCTGAAATGCATCCATGCTAATTCTGATATACAGCCAAATTTGGAAAAGTATGGGTTAGATTATTTTGGGACAAAATATATTTTTTAAATTAAAAAAAAGATTTTATGTATTTATTCATTAAAGACACACAGAGAGAGGCAGAGACACAGGCAGAGGGAGAAGCAGGCTCTAACAGGGAGCCCGACGTGGGACTCGATCCCAGGTCTCCAGGATCACGCTCTGGGCCGAAGGTGGCGCTGAACCACTGGGCCACCCAGGCTGCCCTATTTTTTTAAATTTTTATTTTGGGGCACCTGACTAGCTCAGTTGGTAGTATATGTAACTTTGATCTCGAGGTCATGAGCTCAAGCTCCACATTAGGCATAGGGCTTACTTAAACATTAGTTAACAAATTTTGTACAATGGTATAAATACTTTTATTAACTTTACTTCCAAACCCATCCCAAACTATGGATATTTGCTTATTTGTATTACAAATAGACAAGATTGATCTTTTTCCTTTAAATGTACTCAGAAACATTTCCTGTGAAAAAATTATTCTAAAGAGTAGAATATATATATAATGAATTTATGTGACTACAATATTTAAGTAAATACATGCATTTTTCCCAGCTTGTAATAATAACTATGATACTTTGACAAAATTCCTTGGATGAGCATTGCTGGTATCTTATTTTATCTGTACAATGGGTTACATATTTTTAAGGGCATTGGAGTTTTGAGATGGCAATAAATAGTTTAGAATATCACCTTTTGCAACATTGATGGAAATCGTTCTTCAACAATTTCAGCAATAGCTGGTATTCAGTTTAATTCTTGCTCCTCAAGGATAGGAAATATGATGAAGTGTTTAGTTTAGAATACTTCATTTTATAATGTGAAGAAGCCTTTTCCTTTATATCCATCAAATGGTCTTATGTAAACCTTATAAGCAGCCACACTGGTGTGGATCTTTATTGCCTAAAGACTCACCAAACACTGAGGAAATAAAATTGGAAAACCCTTATTCAGTATACAAAACTCTATAAATTTGCTTTTGAGACCATTGTACTTAGACTACTTGAATCTTCATGCAATTCTTGTGTTAATTCTTATATTTTAAAAAACATGACTTATTTACTCTTAAAGTCTTTTCATCCATAATAGCTCTCACATGTTATTATAAATAAAATGCTTGTTATTAAGAGCATTAGGGGCTGTGGTTACAAAAATGACAGCATAGATTAGGGGAAGTGTTTAGAATCTGTTTAAATAGTAAAGATTCATTATTGTTATAACGTTCCAGCAATGAGCGCTTATTCAAAATAAAGATGCTAAGAATTTAGAATCTGCTATAAGCTCTTTTAGTTGATTTTCTATGCCCATGAAAAAATAAAGGTAAATTTTTAGCATCTTGCTATTTACATACTTTTTCTTATCATTTCTAATTTAGAAATGTGATTTCTGTAATAAAAACATTAATCTAGCAGGAGATTCATGTTATAGTATATATTTTGCTGCTGACTCCCTATGGGATTTATATGTGTGACTTTACTTCTCTCAGTTACACTTTTCTCATTGTAAAAAAAGTCTGTTGGACTGGATTATAACTACCATTCCTTCCATCTCTAAAGTTTTATAATTCTGTGCCTTTATGCTGATTTGCTAGGAAAATCAGATAATTATATAATATTTAGCAAGTAAGATATTAATATTTTTCTTATTTTGCAGGTATTATACTATTATGACATTTTTATGCTTCCTGACTATAAAATTCATCTTCAGATCATTCTTAAAAACAGAATCCTTACTATAAGAAAATGCTCAGGGAAATAAATACCACCTTATTTTTATGATCATGCAAGTTTGAAGACACTGAATTATGGTATTGGGCACCAGAAGGAATTATATGATATGTTGGGAAAAAATTTTACTGGAAAAGACAGAAAATCGAACTTACTTTAAGCATCCTAAAGGAGAGACAGAGAGAGGGAGACATTTATTGGATCATTTAACTGAAAAGCCCAGGAGTAAGATAGTCTTCAGTCTCTAGAAGATCCATGCTCCGATGCTATCATCAGGCTGCAGTTTATCTTTCCTTTTATCTGTGTATCTTGCTGTATCACTCATGATTCTGCTTTCCTCTGTGCTTTATCCACTCTCCTATGAACGTGGCACAGGAGAGCCCTAGCCGCAGTTTCCTGGATCTCCAGGCATCTGTTCATCCTGCTTTAAGTGAACTGGAATAAACAAACGTCTCCACTGGTCGCTCCACAAAATGCCTAGATCAGCTCTGATGACCTTTGATTCATATTCATATTCTTGTACCGGAACCAAGCTCTCTGGGCAGAGTGGAAAGCAGCGCTTCCCCCCCTACCCCCGGAGGAAAAGTCAGGTGTTTGAAAATTGATCTTGGACAGCAAGACTTCAACTGTTTCCCACTGAGGGGATCCATGTACATGCTTCTTAATTTAATTAATTTTATTGTGCATTGATAGTGTATTTATCTTCACAGGAAATGCAATTTATAGCTTGAAGGGGAATCTGCGCAAACAACTAAGTAACCAGAATGACGTGTTTGGGGCCTTCTGGATCTGGCTGAGATGCGGGAAGCACACTCCACCCTGCCTCTCCCAGACCACAGCCTGAAACCCTGGGCACACACATGAAGCAGACACCCGAGGGCCCCGAAAAGAAAACAAGGGCAGGTGGATTACAGAGGAAAATCATAACTCAAGGAAAGACAAATGTAGCTATGTTTTCTCATTTTCTTTTTCCCTTCCCAAGACCTGGCTTAGACTTTATGGAAGCCTAAATTCCAAAACTGTGTGAACATATAAAGTCACAAGAACCATTTTCTGGCCAGAAAATTAAAAAGAGAAGACCTTTGGGCTGTGTGGGGGGAAAGCCCTTTCTTTTCTTTTCTCTTTTTACTTTCCTGGCCCTGGTACAAGCAGCCTCTGTCAAAGCTGCACGTTTACAGCTGCGGTGGTGGCAGTGCTGCAGCAGCTGTCACACACGGACTCAAAACACCGGGAGAAAATGTGCCTCCCTGTTCAGAGGGACTAAGAAGGGGGACTTCCTTTGTCTTAAATGTGGGAGGAAAACTCTTGCTATTGATTTCCTTTCTTTCTTTTCTCTTCCCACTTTGTCCCAGAGGGAGCACGACAGTGTAGGGAGTCCTGGTGCTATTTGGAGGGGGGGGGGGGAATGTTTACAAAGAGTGCTCTTTTGTATGGCAGAGTGTGGCTTTTGGTGAACCAGGGAGAGAAGACTGCACGTGGTTTGCAAACAGGTTGGGAAGAGCATTTGAATGGTTTCGGTTTGCATGTAAAAGTAGGGGCACTGCGGTCAGTGCAGGAGATTATGAGTCTGGAAATGTGCAGGGCAGGACCTCTGGATTCACATGTGCAACCCCAAGAAGGGCTACATTTATTTATTTATTTATTTATTTATTTATTTATTTATTTATTTATTATTTTACCTGTCAAATACATAAGGCAGTTGTCATTTACATATGGAATCTTTTTTTTTAAGATTTTATTTATTTATTCATGACAGACACAGAGAGACAGAGAGAGAGTCAGAGACACAGGCAGAGGGAGAAGCAGGCTCCATGCAGGGAGCCCGACATGGGACTCGATGCCGGGTCCCCAGGATCATGACCTGAGCCCACGGTGGTGCTAAACCACTGAGCCACCGGGGCTACAGATGGAATCTAAAAGAACTTGAACTCACAAAGGCAGAGAAGAGAATGATGGTTAGCAGGGGCTGGGCGTAGAGGAATGGGGAGATACCAGAGGTCAGAGGAGATGAATAAGTTCTGAGGATCTAATGTACAGCATGGTGACTACAAGTTAATATACTACTGTATTGTACACTTGGAATGTGCTAACAGAGTAGATGTTAAACACTGTTTTTTTTCTTCCCACACAATATATGATACCTATGTGAGATGATGGATATGCTAATAAGCTTGATTGTGGCAATTATTTTATAAGGCATACATGTATCAAAACATCACAGTGTACATCTTAAATATATACAAGTTTATTTGTCAACTATATCTCAATAAAGCCAAAAAATGAAATGTTAAGAACTCTAAAAAACCAATAATTAGCAAGTAACCAAATTTTAAAATAAGCAAAAAGATTTTAAAAAATACTTTACTAAAGAAAATATATAGATGCCAGAAATTCACATGAAAACATTGTTAGTCATTAAAGAAATGCAAATTAAAACAACATGAGATTCCCACACACACCTTTTAGATTAGCTAAAATGAATGGAAAAAAATGAGTAAGTGTGTGATAAAAGTCAGAGTACTAACTACTGGCAAGCAGGCAGGACAGTTGGAAATTTTATAAATCACAGTAGGAATACAGACATTTTGGAAAATAGTTTGGTATGTTTTGGTAAAGTCATATATGTACACACTAAGTATATGACTCAATAGTTCTGATCTTAGAGAAAATACAACTTTTCTTCACTGAAAAGCATATACACAATTATATATGTCAGTATTATTCATAACCATCACATATTGAAAATAGCTCAATATCCTGAACAGGTGAATGGACAAACACACTAGTCTACCAGTAGAATATGATACCTTTCATTTATCTTTTTAATAAAATAGTATTTTCTTTCATTTATTTATTTTCTGAAAGATTTATTTATTTAAGAAAAAAAGCACACATGTTCAGGGGGAGGGGCAGAGGGAAAGGGAAAGAGAGAACCTCAAGCAGACTCTGCTGAGCCCAGAGCCAAACCTGGGGCTTGATCTCAGGACACTGAGATTATGACCCGTGCCAAAATAAAGAGTCCCATGCTTGATGGACTGAGCCACCCAGACACCTCTATAATACCTTTCGGAAATAAAACTGAATGACTAAATGTTAAAAATATGGCTGAATTTAAAATGTATTATGCTAACAAAAGAAGCCAAGTCTACTCCCCCACCTAGGGCTTCCAAAAAGAAAATTATATGACATTTTGGAAAATGCAACTCTATGGGCACTGAAAATAGATCAGTGTTTGCCAGGAGCTGGTGGTAGTAGTAGCGGTGGGGGCTGGGGGGAAGATTTGATTACAAAGAGCAGCAATAGGTAATTTTTTCTGGTGAAGAAATTGTTCTGTATCCTTAATAGTGGTTACATGACAGTATGTATTTATCAAAATTTATACAACTGCATGCTGTAAAATTGAATATTGCTGCATATAAATTAAAAAATGAAATAAATGTGTCTTGACAATTTCTTTCCTTGCTTGTCACATCATAATCTCAGTAGATACAGAGCATAGAGGAAAAAATACTATTATACCTTTGATGGAGATTGTTCATTTACTTGGGTAATATTCAAAACATCAGTTACAGCTAAATTCTTATTAAGGAAGCTGCTTATCCCCTCCACCCCACCCCACATGCAGAACGTCTGCTTTTATCATTTTACTTAACACCTATCAATAAACTCATGATTTCAATATTTAATACTACTCAGTGACAATGTAGCAATTTTTAAGTCAAACTTCATTTGACAGCAATTTATAATACTTTTTAAACTTGTTATCAAGCAAGAATATTTTAGTTCAGTTTGCTCTTAAAATTTGGTATGCTCAATGTATGTTTTTGACTCACACTAGAAACAGGTTAATTTATTTTTCTCAGTTAGCTCCTTTAATAAATATTCTGAATCAGCAGGGAACAAGCATGCATCTTTTATAAAGTTCGCAAATAAATGAATAATGCACATCGTAGTTTGGAAATGCTTTAGTTAGAACTTTATACCTTAAATATGCGTCAGTGTTGTCTCATATTGATTCATCACAATAGACTTTATATACAAATTTTGAAATGGGATTAAAACAATGCACTAAGCTTTAATTATCAAACAGACGATTAACTTTCAAGAAGAACAATGAGGCTCTATTAAGAAAACCACTCTACTATACTCCTGTCTCAACCACCTTTTCCCAAATCTCATTTACCCTTATAATTCAAGAAAATGATGCTACAATGAGCAGACAATTTGTCTCTGAATTATAATTGCTGACAGTGTATGTAAACATGGTTTTAGGAAAATATTCACGATAAATTTGGCTCATAATTCTTTATGTTTTTTTTTTTTTAATAAACTTATTTGTCAGTCTGACGTGATAGTCCTAAATTAGGGACACCCAGGTGGCTCAGTCAGTTAAGCATCTTCCTTTGGCTCAGGTTGTGATCCCAGGGTCCTGGGATGGAGCCCTGCATGGAGCAGCGCTGGGCTCCTTGCTCAGCAGGGAGTCTGCTTCTCCTTCTCCCTCTGCCTGCAGCTCCCCCTGCTTGTGCTCTATCAAATAAATAAATAAAATCTTAAAAAAAAAAAAAAAAAGATACTCCTAAGTCAAATGCTGAAGGAATCACAGATTTCATCATGGAAAACTTGGGCCATGAAGAATCAGAAATCTGTGATGTATCTCCATGGTTTCAAAGAGAGAAATTCCTGAGAACACTGAACCGTGGGCTTTAAATTGCATTTTATTTTATAAATTTAAATACCATGTGTAATCATAAACAGACAAATTTGGGAGCAATTGTGTAGAAATAGTTTAACAAGCAAGGAAAAATAAAGTCGTATTTCGAAAGTAAGCTGGGAGCAATCTCAACACTGTCATTCACACCAGCTCGTTGATCTAGCATCGTACCAAACACCAGTCCAATTTTTAGAAAAACCACGAAATGTCTAAGCAAGTGGTAAAATTCTAATTACATTTCCTCTAAAGACTGCTTCTATGTGTGTTGCTTCATTTGAATGAGTTTCTTTTCAGCATGCATTATTGCAATGAGATTTATTAAGTTGAGAATCTTTGGCAAAGCACCAGATACAAAATTCCTCTATAGAATTAGAATTACAGTTGACCCTTGAAGAACATGACGGTTAGGGACACCAACCCCTCTGAGTATAACCGTTAACTCCCCCAAAACTTAACTACTTGACTGGAAGCCTTACCTATAACATATATATTCAAAACCCCACATATTATGTGTATGTATTATATGCTGTATTCTTATAATAAAGTAAACCAGAGAGAAGAAAATGTTATTAAGAAAATCATGAGAAAGAGAAACTGTTTATAGGACTGTCCTATATTTGTTGAAAAAAGTTCACATAAAAGTGGACCTATGTAGATCAAACTTTTGTTGTTGAGGGGAACTGTAACTTATTTACATAGAAAAAATGGGGTTTGGTATTTTCGCTTGGATTTTTATGGTTCCTTATATCCTTTTTCCTCTTTTTCCTTTCCATCTCACCCTCTCTCCATCTCTATTTATCTTTATCTCTCACATATACATGCACACACAGAGAGATATACAAATACGTATACAATCTCAACTGCCATTTGTCAAGTAAATATTCTTGGAACTTTATTTAGCTCACATGAGACTGAATTTTCTTAGAGCAAAAATTATTTCACTTAAAGAACTCACATCTACATATTTCAAATTATGTGACACATATTCATTTTGTTGATTGATATTTTTTATGTACTCCATAATTGGCCTAGAGCTCTGCTTAGGTTTGCATTCATCTTTCAAGCACGTATGGTCTAGGTTGTTTTTTCTTTTGTTTTTCTTTTTTTTTTTTAATTTTTATTTATTTATGATAGTCACACACACACAGAGAGAGAGAGAGAGGCAGACACAGGCAGAGGGAGAAAGCAGGCTCCATGCACCAGGAGCCCGACGTGGGATTCAATCCCGGGTCTCCAGGATCGCGCCCTGGGCCAAAGGCAGGCGCCAAACCGCTGCGCCACCCAGGATCCCTTCTTTTGTTTTTCAATTTCACTTATATTATAGAAAAGAAAGAAGTGTATGTATCTTGCCAAAGTGAGAGTTCCTCACTCCCATCATCCCACTCTGAGGTGGTGGTTGCTGTCTGCCAGGTGTATCCAATCATATTCTTCATTTTCCTGGAAATTTGGAGTCTTGTTGGTTATTTAAATTAGAGTTGTGTTGGTTATTTACACTCAGAGTAATTTTCATTTTTTCAGTGCTCATTGTATCACTCATGTCTGTTATTGATTATGTATCTCTACATAATGTCTCTAAAAAGAGCTCCTCTATAAATAGGGGAGACTGGGTGACTCAGTCTGTTAAGCCTTTGGTTCAGGTCATGATCTCAGGGTCCTGGGATGGAGCCCTTGTTGGCTCCCTGCTCAGAGGGGAGTCTCCGTCTCCCTCTTCCTTTGCCCCTTCATTTATTCTCTCTCTCTCTCTCTCAAATAAATAAAGTCTCTCAAATAAATAAATAAATAAAATCTTTTTTAAAATAATAAAAATGAAATGAGATCTAAAAATACACAAATTCCCCCACAGGAGTTATCTATCTCTAGAATATAATAAACAACATATGCTCTGAGCATGAAAATCTCCTCTGCACTGGAAATCTATTACCTACCTTCCTTTACAACATTGTCACTTGTAGTCCCAACAGACATCTCTGGCTAACCCATACCAAACTCAGCTCCAGCTTTCCCACAACCAGTTCCACAGGTGCCTTCTGAATTCAGTTGCTGACAATTGCAATCGCTCAAGCCAAACCTTTGCAGTCAACCAGTTCCTTTTTATTTTACTCTCACACTGCACATCCATTCTTTCAGAGAATCTTATTAGTCCTCTTTCAAAACGTTTCATCCAGACACATATTGTGAACACTGCTGTATCTTGCTATAAGCCACCACCCATTTTGCCTGAGTGACTGCATGATAGCCACGTCACTAACTCCCTTCTCTGACATATAAACAATAGTGACTCTTCAAAACATGAATGAAATCATTTTACCTATGCCTGAAAACCCTATAATGCTTTCTATCTCATGCACAGGAAAGGGTCCTTACACATGCCTACAAGTTCCTACGTAATTTGTTTGTTTATTCTTTGTATTACTTTTCTGTCCCTAAGGCTGCTGTTCTCTGCCCGCCACGACTCTTTCATTGTGGTCCAACTACATTATTCTCCTTACTTTCTTAGAGTATCGTGCTTGCTACTGCCTTGGGGCCTTTCCAGTAGCTGTTCCCTCTGGCTTTCTCCAGATATTTGCATGCAATTGACCAAATGTTATCTTTCAATGTTCTGTATCCTGACCACCTAATACAAATGATCACTTTCACCCACCCCCAATCCTGTTCCATCTTACTCTGTTTTTTTATTCCTAGTACTTAACTCCTTCTAAAATATATACTCATTACATTATTTGTTTATTGTCCGTCTCCTTTTGCTACACAGTAGGCTCCATAAGGGCAAAAATGTGTATCTTTTGGTACAGAGATGTCACAGATGATCGCTTTGTAGTAAGGAAGATGCCTGCACAGTGCCCAGCACCAGAAGATGCTAAATTACTACTTGTTAATGTAGCTGTCAGGAAGAAGACCTGCCAAAGATGCCCGTGACCTAATATCTAGAACCTGGAAATATGTCACCTTACTTGGCAAAAAGGAATTAGCAGGATGTAAACAGATTTCAGGTGGCGAGATGGAGAGATTATCCTGGATTATCCAGGTGGCCAGTGTAACCAGAAAGGTCCCAAGAGAAATAAAAGAGAAATGCAAGAGTATCATAGAGAGAAAGATAATATGCAGCTGACTTTGAAAACAGAGGAAGTGGCTGTAGCCAAGAAGCTAGGAAAGATAAGAAAACAGATTCTTCCTGAGAGCCTCCAGGACGGAATGTGGCCTTCACAACACCTTAATTTTAGCCCAGTGAAAACGATTTCAGATTTCTAAGATCCCAAAGAAAAGATAATAAGTTTGTGTTGTTTCAAGCTATCAAATTTTGGTAATTGTTACAGTAGCACTAGGACACCAGTGCAGTTGAATGATTGTTTAATTTTAATTAAAATTAATTTAAAATTTCCCATTTATCTGATCTACCATATAAAAACATCATTATTTTCACATAGAAATTATACTACCTATGTGTTATTTGATATGGTCCTTGCTGTGAAGACAATAAATTGGCAAGACCTTTGAGCATTATAATAATTCTATCCTTGCAAACCAAATTATGCCATTTGGGATATAGTAGTGTATTGAGCTTAAGGTATAAAATTTGGAATTTGAAATGGAAGTAAGAACATTTCCTTAAAGAAATATAATACAATGGTACCGAGTGTTCATCTAGGGAAAACACATTACCACCCAAATATTTTTCAGTTAAACAATTGTTAAAAAATGTCTTCATTTTAAATGTCTCTGATGTATTAATATTTATAAGTCACATTCTAAGCTTTATTTCAGCATGAAATTCTATTTTATTAATCATAATATGGGATTAATATTTCCTAAAATGTAGTTTGGGAAAGTTTATTTAGACTCGATTTTCTGTTCGTTAAGGGTGAACATGAAACTCAGATACAGAGAAACCATAATAGTCTCAGACTTATTTGAGCCCAAAGTCACTTCTTTGGATTCACAGTTTATTTTTGTTTCATTGGAAAAGGATTCTTTACTTTGGTTAATAAGCCCCCTAATGGTAAGGCTGAATGTGTTTGACTTTATTAACTTTATTAAAATGTTCTGAAAGAAATAACGTCACACTTTAAACCTCATTCTCTCACATTTCTATGTCCTAATTTTGTATTTATTTTTGAAATGTGTCTTTGTTGAAGGTAGATTTTATTTTATTATATTTTTTTCGAGAAAGAGCCAGAGAGGGTGGGCAGAGGGAGAAGGAAGGGAGAGAGAATCTTAAGCAGGATCCACGCCCAGTGAGAAGCCCAATGCCAGGCTCCATCTCAGGACTCTGACTTCATGACCTGAGGGAAAAAAATCAATATTCGGACACTTAACCAACTGAGCCACCCAAGCACCCCTAAATATAGATTTTAGTTAAGTCTTTTTTTTTTTAATTTGTATTTATTTATGATAGTTACAGAGAGAGAGAGAAAGAGAGAGAGAGGCAGAGACATAGGCAGAGGGAGAAGCAGGCTCCATGCACCGGGAGCCTGATGTGGGATTCGATCCCGGGTCTCCAGGATGGCGCCCTGGGCCAAAGGCAGGCGCTAAACCGCTGCGCCACCCAGGGTTCCCAAGTCTTTTTTTCTTTAACCATTACAAAGATATCATTCCATTTTATTTTGACTCACAAAATTTGATGAGAATCTTTGATGAGGATCTTATAAACATTCATATAGGTTCTCGGTACTTGTATTTCTTTAAAGAATGAACTTCAAAGGGGGATAGAAGTGTTTCATATATCTTGGTTGTTGTGATGGCTTCACATGTATATACATTTATCAAATTCATTGAATTACACACTTTAAATGGATTTATTTATTTGTACCTCAATAATGTTGATTAAAAACTGCAATGAATTACATGGCTAACAACTGACTTACATCACACACACAAAAAAACATATGATTTTATGTGTTTCAGATCTCAGGAGCTATTGACTCAGGAGTGAGAATATAAAGAGCAGTGTATGGTGACAAATAATGTTTATCATCTGCACTGAGAGCAGGGAGATGTTGAACTGCATCAAGTAGAAAGAAGGAAAGTTTCACCTCAAAAGAAGGTAAAACTCACACCCTAGTTTCAACAATTTCGTCATCAATCTACTTGTTACATTGAAGAAAAAACTATGTCTCCTTTCTTTTATCGTGCCAACATATGTAGTATTTGAAATGCAAATGCTATAAAAAGTTGGTATAAGTAAATGAAATCTACTCTTCCTGGGTTTTGTGATATCAACCACTTTGATAGCCTTTTCTTCTTTCTATTATTAAATGTTTTGATTTTACAGAGTCTGCTCCCATCTCTCCTTATCACTACACATTCCCTAAAGTTATCCTACCCATTACCTAGGATGATTCAATCACATTATATATAGATGAATTTCAAATCAAACCTGTACATCTGAGTGCTTACTAGATAACTGGTCTATTTCTAACATAGACATTGCAAGATACTCCAAATATGACTCTATTTTCCAACTTTCACTCCTGTTTCCTATCTCAATGAATTGCAACAATCATCTCTTTGTTTCTAAGTTAGCACTTACTTTTCTTCCTCATACTATGAAATTGCAAAATCATAATTTTCTGTGGTTATTTTCTTCTAAACAACTCTTAAAACCATGAATGGCTCTTCCCTCCGACTCCACCAACACTACTAAATTTGGCCACAATCATTGGAAACTTGCTTCAACTTTTTACAATGGCTTTTGTGTCTCTATTTAGTCCATTGTCCAAGCTACAGTTAGAGTAATTACCTAAAGTTTAAATCTGTATTTGACTCTTCCCTGACTTGAGTGATAGGGAGAGAGAGAGAGAGAAAGAGAGAATATGCTGTGCTTGGGAAAATAGAGACATTCATTATGGCATATACATAAATATCTTTTGAAGCTAAATCCTTTTCGTTGAACCTTCATTTTTGTATGTTTATTTGTTTTGTGATCATTACTTTTTCTTTACCTATGACAGTAATATATGTAAAATATGGAAACTTTGGAGAATTTATACTAGTCAAATATAACAATCAATACTAATGCTGTTATGTAGGTATCTAAACGGGAAATATTTGCATGCATTTCTTTTCTGCATGTAAATAAAACATATGGGTCAAGTTATAGAATGTAATCAACATATCTCTTTTTTCTTTCTCGTTCCTTCTTTCTTCTACACTTTAAAATATATATATAAATATGATTACATAAATTGAGTTCATACTGTGTGTTAAGGAATCTTCTATCTGGTTATATAAATCTTGTGCCATCGGGCAAGTATCAACTTTCCTATAACAATTGAGCAATTAATTTTATTCCATTGGCATTTTGTTTGCCATTTTAGATAGATTCATTTTAGTCACTTTAGAATAGATTTAGATAAGGTTATTATCTCAATAACCTTATTTCAATGCCATAGCAATTCATTTGGCAAATAAACACAGACAAGTTTGTGACATGTTTCCTTTTGTTATTTTGTCTTTAATGTGAAAATGTTTTTAAAATGAAATGTTTTTCCTTAGATCATAGATTTGAAGGGCTTGGGTGGTAAGGTTTACATCATTATATTTTTTATAATGTCAAATCCATGATTTTTACTTATTAAGCATTTGATAAACATATTCTAATTAGCAGAAAATAATTTATTTCACTTGGCATGATCCTTCCAATTCATTTTACAAAACAATTCATCTCATAAAACATTGATGAGATCACAGAAATGAATTAGGTATGATTAATGAATGTATTTCTATTTCTTAAAATAGGTGTTATTTTAGTAACCTATAAAGCTGATTCTGTTCTAGTGTGGATGAAAAGATAAAAGTCATTTTTAGATACAAATATATTTTTAAATAAAAGACTCATTTTCAATATTTCAGTATGGGATAGACAGACATTAATTCCTCTTTCTCTCTTTCTCTCTCTCACTCATATACACACAGACACTTATGGTAGCTCTTTAAACTTACTGCCCACACAACACCTGCCATTTCAATATGTATTCGGCAGTGCACAAAATTATTTAGTCATGGTTTCTTGAAAATGTTATACAGTGCAGTCATTTATTAGAAATTGTAATTTGTCTTTGCTGCTCCATAGACCTGCACTGAAAATGGATAGATTAACCTAAATATAGCTTCCTTCATTTTTCAGTTTGTCTAATAATTCATTTTTCTATTGAAGTGTGTATCAATCTACTATGTGATTATTAAATGGCTTCTTCAAATTACTAATCATAGACATACTGATTTACTAAAAAGCTTTTGAGAAATTAAAAATGTTAAAACCAAATATAGTCTTTAAAAATGTCTCTTTACTATGTAGTTCCAGGACCACATACTGTGATTTTTAGAGGAAAAAAAAGGGGGGGAAATGGAAGCAAAAGAAGAATTTCAGGATAAATTTTAGCAAGAAAATACTTCTGGTGTATTCATTTAAATTTGGATTTATTTTTCTTTCAAAACTTTGTGTTATAACATTTGTGTAACATTTGTGTTATAAATGTGATATATAAGTTATCACAGCACACATTTGTAGCTTAAAACAACACTTTTTAAAAAAATTAAAGTATCGTTGACATACAATGTTCTATTAGTTTCAGGCGTACGACATAGCGATTCAACAAACCTATACTTTATGCTGTGCTCACCACAAGTGTAGCTCCCATCTGTGATCACACCCTTTTAGGAACCACTGACTGTATTCCCCGTGTGTGTACCTTTTATCCTCCTGACTTATTCATTCCCTTACTGGGAACCTGTAGCTCCCAGTCTTTCTTCCCCATTTTGCCCATCACCTGCCTCCTCCCCTCTGGCAACCATCAGTTTGTTCTATTAATGAGTCTCTTTCTGCTTTTTAAAATAATACAAATTCATTGTCTTAAAATCCTGAAGGTCACAAGTCTGAAAAGGGTCTTACCAGGCTAAAATTAAGGGGTTGGCAGGGCCATCTTCCTTTTTAGAAGTTACTAGGTAAGCAAGTATTCTCACATTTTTCAGCTTATAGAGACTGCCCTCATGTCTCTGTGATCCGCTTTCATCTTTAAACCAGCAGTGGCTGATTCTGTCTTTCTTATACTGTATCTTGTTGCATCTACAGTAATAAACTTCAAACCTCTATTGCGACTGTTGCTCATGATCACATGCTGTAGATCTGAATGTTGATGAAATATGCTTGATTCTTTTGTGAAAGCTCTAATTGGCCTATGTAGAGCATAAACATAATCTAGAAGGCAAGGATAGTATAATGTTTTAAATAACTCCTGATGAACTATGCTTTGTGACAGTGCATGGTAATGATACAGGTAATACTATTATTGCCTGGAGTCCAAGTTACCTATCAAGAAGAACAGGATTTTAAATCTATTAATTTATTGCCTTATAGCCCAATAACATTTTCATTAAAATTGTGACAGCAAATCTTTTTTTAACAAAAAAGATTTGAATATGAACATGTGCACCAATGCACAAAATGCTGCTGATAATTTAGTAGACTCACGAATCTCCTAAAGTAAATGCATAGCTGCTCTAGGAGTCTAGAAAGCTCAGTTGAGAACCCTGGGGTTAGGATGAGCAATACAGCAGCATGGGGTACTTCAGACTGAAGAGGAAGCTAGGATCCCTCCAGGTCGGGACTATGCGGTGGGCAGGGCAATGCCCGGGGGTCAGCTAATGCCTGGATGAGGAGCACAGGCTCTCTTCAGTTTCAGGCAAGACCTGGAGGTTGGAAAAGGAGGGAGACTCAGGAAAAGAGCCACAGAACTTGGTTAAATGCATGAAAAAGAAATAAATCAGGCAGGACTGAAGCCAAGCTAAGAATTTACATGACAAAAGCCAAAAGCCAATGAGAAATATTCCATTTTCAGGGAGCAGACCTGGCAAGAAGCAGCCAAGAAGAAATCAGTTCTCCCTCCATGACCTCAGCCCATAAACGGTGCCTGTCAGTCAATGTCAGCAGTGAAGAGGTGGATGCCATGGGGGGATCTGGAACTGGTGCAGCCTAATAATAATAGCGCTGGAGTCCAATAATGGGAGAGATGTGCTTGTGTTCGTCGGCATTTTTAAATTTTCCGGTTATTTTACTTTTTAAAATCTTTATGCGCAAAACCAATACATTAGAAATTAAGAATAAAAAATTTTTTTTCTCTTACCACAGATAGCTTGAGGAATGCCCATCTAAAAGCAAGTGAACAACCTTAGGCACCCAGGCACCTAAAAGTCAAGGCATAAGGCATACTTTCTCTGTTAAAATTTAACATGGGAGATTATCAGAAAGATAAGAATCTAGTAACTTCTTTTTTATTTAAGATTTTATTTATTTATTCATGAGAGACACAGAGAGGGAGGCAGAGACACAGGCAGAGGGAGAGGCAGGCTCCCTGCTGGATCCCAGCACCCCAGGATCACGCCCTGGGCCAAAGGCAGACGCTCCAGTACCCCAAACCTAGTGACTTCTGAATCAGGTACAGGACAGAATGAATACATTTAAAAATCCTCTGCCATTCAGGCCAAGTGGCTTATTGACGCTCCATATGATTCATTCCGAGAACCAAGTTGCCTGCCTACAATACATGGTCATTAGAAACAACTTGGAAAACTAGCAATTATGGAGCATAAATTGATAGAAAATTATCTTCTCCCCTTTTCATGCTTGACAATTTACCTCAAGTATAAAAACGTTCCATTTCCTCCAGTAGAGTTCACAAATATTTTGCAAACAGAAGATAATTTTGCCTGACAAAATATAGATATATTTTTCCAATCTCAATTCCTATGAATTCACAAAACAAATAGAGTTGCCAATTCATAGAAAATTGGATATTGTTTCAATATATTTAGCTTTGTTTCTCTTATTTTTGAATATTATCAAACTTGAAATTTTTAAATATTTCTATTAATAAGTGAGATCATCAAATTGTTTTCTCTCAAATAAACACATGATTTTAATTTTAATTTTATTATCAGAATTCTTTTAGGCGGCACATATTCTCTAAAGATATTATGGAAGTTTATTTAGAAGTTCTTAAAAGGCTGAGATCATGTGCAATGGAATAATTGGGTTAAACTATAATCCTCTTTCAGTTTTGAGTTTCAAATGGTATGCTAATTATAACTCTTTAAATATATTATTATGGAATTATAATAATTTGACAAGAAATGATGCTTAAGTGACTTTTTCAGCTGAAAATATAAGATGCATTTAATGTGCATATGAATGATCAATTCACAAAGTTGACTGAAGCTACATGTATTGAAGACCATTTCTTTAAATGAGCACTGTTAACTCAATGCTTGAAAATCATGCACACACTTTAAAATAATAATTAGATATTCAAAATTTTAAAACATTTTATTAGGTATTAAGATTCCTCCTGGTTTTTACCCTACCAAACATCATCTATGAATGGAATCCAGAATAATGGATAAAACCTGAATATAGGCCAAAATAAAATTGACAGACTGAATGTCTAATCAAAAGAAAAATGAACATTAATTTAGAAAGTTTTCTATTTCAGGTTCTTGCCATTAACTGTCTGCATGATCTTAGGAACTTTGAGTCTTCATTCCTCCAACCTTAATTGAGGGTTGTTAAATCAGATAAATTTTAGTTTCAGCTCTAAGGTTATACTCAGCCAACAGTAGTACCATATTTGTGACTGTAAGATTTTCAAATGGTGCCACATTTTCAAGAATTTATTGATCCCTGATTAAGTTTATAGTATTTTTTTTTTCTCTTCAGCATGCCAGGCAATTTTGTGAAAAGTGTGGGCTTAGCAATTTAGTACCAATGAAAGACAATTATAAAAGAAAAAAATTACTCTGAAACCTCACCTTTCTGTTTTATATCCAAGATAAATAAAGGAATCATTATATTTAGAACATTATATCATTGTTTGATTCAATTGTTCTCAACTATTCTTATTGTAAACTAGTATATTTACATGTTGTCATGGAATTGTAAAAATTTAATATTGAAAAAGACCTGACAATTTCATTCACTTATGCTTTTACATCGCTCCTAATTTATCCTAAATTTAGAATAGCTCTGTGAACAACTTGCTGTCTGATTGAAGACTATCTTTCCAAAGTATAGTGGATTTTCTCCTCTTATTTCTACAAATGATTCCTTATGTAAAATACTCTTATATCATTTCAATTGGATTAGTTCTACAATTGACTAAAAATTACTTTAATTTTTGGTAGAAATGTTTCCATTGAAAACAACTCACAGAAATGCACACAAACTTGAGAATTATTTGATGCCATCTCTATAGGGTGCTTTTGTGGGGTATCCACTTTTTTCAGTTGACTTTCAACATATTTTCATTATCAGGATTACCCTGTTGAAGCATCCAGAAACCTGTTACTTCTCTTTGAAATATATATAAAAAAGACTAGAAGTGAAGTTAATTTGTTAATTTAGTTTACATATACAAATATAAATCAGTATATTTACCACATGTTTATAAACATGATCATTAGAATTTGAATTTTTCCTAATTAACTGTAAGACAAGCTATTAATCTTTATTTTTAAAGAATTTATACAGTGGGGGGAGTTTGGAACCATTTTTGTGACTAATATCTTGTATTCATTCAAGGGATTTATACTGACAAATATTTCAGACTAGAAGAATGCACTGTAATAACATTCATAACTTGAAAAAATATTTAAATACAGTATTATCTCATAGTTTCTAAAATAAAAAAATTAAATTCCACTTAACGGGTAGTTATTGCCTTGTTTTTAAGAAATGCAGCTACACACAACACTTAATATGACCTTCACTTTTCCACATTCTCCACACATGTATTTAGGCACAGGCAAATAAATTCAATCAATCTGGTACAAAGTATAGTTTGCCACTCTTTGAGAAGCAAGTCAATATGCTATTCCATATGGAAGCTTTTATTTGAGGGAGCTATTTTCTTCAATGCCTATCATTATTTTATTTTTTTCTTCAACTCCTCCTACTTCATTTTAGTATTTTAAAGAGTTTTCCTCAATCTTTTAGTCTTCTGCATATCCAAAACTAGTGCATATCCTGCTTAACGTAATATGTGAATTTTTAAAACAAGAAAGGTACAGTAAAGTCTCCCAGTATGATTCTGTGTTTTAATCAGATTTGTATCCTTCAAGAACCCAACGTTTTCTGGAATATTTTCCCTTACCCAACACTTACAACTTCATTTGAATATATCACGTGAAGCAACACAAGCATAAGTCTTGAATGAATGTAATGCCTCTTCTCTGCCTTTTCCCCTACAATTTATCAATTGACTGTCACTCTTTGATATAGCTTGAAAATGATCAATAACGCAAAAGAAGTTGTGTTGCCACTATAGGAAGGAAAGTGCAACATAAATATTCTGCAACATGAAGACTTTAAACCCAACTTAGTCCATGACCTGAAGTCACTGTCCTCTTGCAGCTGCTTTCAGATATCTCAAGAGACCTATGTGGAAAGTGGGATGACAGAGCTGGGGACCTGAACTATAAATAATTAGAATACAACAGAAGTGTGAGTAAAATTCCTCAATGTAATTATTAACTGTTAAATAGAAAACAGCACCTGATGCCTACCCTTCTCACAGCCCAATCCTCCCGACTCTGTACCATTCCCATCTCTGGCAGTGCCAGATGCGGCTTTAGTTCAAGTGCCCTCATGTTCTCTGTCTTGTGAATGATTTAAAGGACTATGGAAAAGACTCTAAAGTAATATCTGAAATTAACTCACATTGGTTTGGGATGAAGAAATTCTGAAAACTTACAAAAAAGTTCTAATCTTCATGTCTTTTTCTGGTACATATCAATTTTTCTCAAATGACACTAGCATTTTCAAAGTCTCCAATAGAATATATGCTATGTAATAGAACACTGTATCTCCATAAACTAAAAATGGCCCAGAAATGTGATCATTAAATATATAAATGAATTTTAATTGTGTAATTTGAAAATTCCCATAGCTACATATTTTAACTTCTTTGGTTAAGCTAGGCTAAATAATGGTAAATTACATGACAATAACAATTTACAGAAAGTGCTTCTCTATATTCTGTCTATTCACTTTATTTAGTGCTCATAATATTTCTCTGTGGGCTCTGTTATCAGTATAATCTAAGGAATTAGCTAATAATCAGAAATTTAAGTATGTTTTGAAGATCAAATAACCAAGAAAAATTAGTACTAAAATAAAAGTTTAAGTATTTTGGTACCAAAACCAGTGATTTTCCACTTCACTTTCCTTCTGGACCACTGTGGTATCTGCTATCAGGATAAACAAAAATATAGACAGTCCCAACACCTGTTTCAGGCCCTTCTCATGGAAAAGAAACATGATAAGGAAGGAAAAAATCAAGAACAACAACAAAACTTATCGTTGTTTATTCCTATTATGAATCATATACTTTGCTCTGCTCTTTACACAGACAACAGAATTTCCAGAGTTCCTACATGATAAGTCTACAACTACTTTGTATGATTCACAGTGCTGAGCCTGCTCTAGATTGGAGAATTGCAAGTTAATTAATAATCTGCCTAAATGAAGTTAAAAGACACTTATGGAAGAAGAGTAAATAAGCCAGAGGTCCAACGAGCAGAAGTAAATGAATTACTATATTATGAATTACATGTAAAGCATTTTAGAGTAACATTGGCTATAGACAGATAACAAGAGAATCAAATCTAACTTGAGAATAGTTCTCTTTACAAAATATCTATATTTTAACAATAATCAGATATGAGAGGCACAGGAGATCATTTTAGTAACAATAATCATGTTTTGTAGAACTTATAAAATTTGGTTTATAGAGTGAGAATTATATTTTTATAAATAGCTCTATATCTTAGCTTATTACATATGCTAATCTGATTAGGAGATATGATGAGCAAAAGATGAAAAAAATATAGTCATTTTCTTCCTCACCCACCAGAGTATAGCCACCTGGCTTTCCTTCTGTTCCTCCAATAGCCAACGTTGTTTAAATTCGATATTTTCAGTTTACTCTGACCTCAAGAAGGCTCTTTCTACTTACACATTCTCTCTGATAAGCAAATTGGCCTATGATTTACATTTTTCAAATGCTGAGATATGTTTAACATATCTCAAATTTCACAATCTCCTCTTTATTGCCTTCCACCAAAGCCTCTAGTGATTTTGAGAATACCCTTAGGTTTAAACGTTCCCAGACTCAGAATCTGGAAAATTTAGAAAATACATTGACATTAATAAAAAGAAGACACAAAATAGCAAAACTTATGAAATATAAGTAAAGTAATGTTTGGAGGAAAATTTAAAGCAGTAAATCTCTATAATAAAAGAGAAGATTTATAATCAGTAGCCTAAACTTCCACTTAAGAGACTAAAAACATAAGAGCAAACTAAGCCTAAAATAAGAAAAAGGCAAAATAAATAAACATTAGATTGAAAAACTAATAAAATAGAGAATAGAAAAACAATAGAGAAAATCAATGAAACCAAAAGTTCTTTGAAAAAAAATCAACAGAGTATATAAACATTTAGTTATATTGAGGAAAAAAGAGAGGAAAATGAAAATTGTGAGCATCAGAAAGGAAATAGAGGTATTGTATTACAGGAATTAGTATACTAATATATACTAATATATATATATATGTATATACTATGTACAACTTCATGCTGATAAGGTCATATACTCATACAGTGAACTATTATTGCTCCATCACAAAAACAAATGAAGTACAAACACATGCCATAACATGATGAGCTTGAAAATATAGTGTCAAGAAAATGTGTCACAAAAGATCACACATAACCCCACCTATACAGAAGTCCTGAATAGGCGAATCTTTAAAGACAGAAATTATATTACAGGTTTTCTAGGATTTGGGGATACGGAAGTAATAACTAAAGGGTATGGACTCTCATTTCAAGGTAACAAATATTCTCTAAAACTGATTATAGTGATGATTGCACAACTTTGTGAATATAACCAAAATTATATGGAATGTGAACTATATTTCAATAAAACTGTTATATAAATAGGAATATATATATAAATATCGAATTTAAACAACGTTGGCTATTGGAGGAACAGAAGGAAAGCTAGGTGGCTATACTCTGGTGGGTGAGGAAGAAAAAAAAATATATATGGAGAGAGAGATCTTTATCTATTTATTGCTCGATTTACTTATCTATCAATCATCTATGACTTTCAGGACCAATGTAGTAGTCAATACGCCCATGCCTTTGACACCCAACTGTTTTCAGAGCCAGGGCAGTCTAGCTGACAAATTAGGATGCTTTCAGTGGCCACAGAACAGGTAAAACCCATATTTGTCCAAATTCTAGCTGATTACAAAGGCTATTTGATGAGAGTTGGATCTAAGATAATAACAGACAAGAGTCCAATAGAAAAGAAAATTCAGAAAGGTGATGAGAACAGGAAAGGCATGAAATATATCCAAGACCTTAAATCAGTTTTGAGCCTACAAAGAGCAGTCACCTTCCCTCTAAAAAAACAGATGTGTACAGGATGTCACACTGGGAGATGGAATCATCCAGGTCAGGGTGTATGGTAAACATAACAACAACAACTTCACTTCCCTAATTGACTTCAGAGTTTCAGGATAAACATGTCCCAAATCTCTATCTACATTTTTGTGGCTACAACTCTGACACTTGTTTGCATAACTTGTGACACTTTGGTACTACCAAAGGGAAACCAAATTGAATTTTCCATGTTTCTCTAGCTTGTGTTTGAAAGAAGTTAATAGTGACTTACCCAATTACTTCTAAAACCCAAATTAACTGCCAATACTGACTAAACTTCATCTCCAATAAGTTCAGGCAATGGGGGGCAGGTGGGGCTTAAAATATGGATATCATCAGAGCACTCAGAGCAAATGGACTTCACTGGAAGAAACCTCTATGAAAACATTGTGGATTTTTTTTTCATAAATGATGTAAAAGCAGACTTTCATGATACAAAATAAATTATTAAAACATGCCGGTAATAGAAAAGAAATGCAAAACAGAGTTGTCAGTACTGTGGAGGCGACAAATAGCATAGTGAGAACTTCGGGGAAGCATATTAGTTATTTAGAAAGCTTCCTGAATAAAGTATTTCAAAACTAGGAACAGAAAGGACGTGAAAGGACATAAATTAGGAAATAAAACATAAATAACACGAGAAAGTTGATGTATCCAATATGAGCGGAATGCGCGTTCCAGAGATACAGACCGCAGCTGGAGTCAGATTACAGGATTTATGCAGAAACATTGAGGGAGATTTGTTTTCTGCTCCAAAGAGGGACCAGCAGCGTTGCCGCCACCAGTGTTGATGGTGCTTCAGGGCTTACTCATGGGCTCCCTCCAGGGACCACCGCTGCTCTTGCAGGCCTTAACACCCTGTAGCATATTAAAGATTTGTTTCTTTGAGGGAGACAAACCCTAAGAGACTCTAATCTATAGGAAACAAACTGAGGGGCGCTACTGGGTGATGGGCATTAAGGAGGGCACGTGATGTAATGAGCACTGGGTGTTATATAAGACTCATGAATCAGTGACTTCCACTCCGAAACCAATAATACATTATATGTTCATCAATTGAATTTAAATAAAAATTTTAAAAATAAAATGTGAAGATTTATTTATTTGAGAGAGAGAGAGAGCACGTGAGCAGCAGCAGGGGGAGACAGAGAGGGGAAGCAGACTCCCCACTGAGTGTGGAACCCATCGCAGGATTTGGTCCCATGACTGACCCTGGGATCAGGACCTGAGCTGAAACCACGTCAGAGGCTTAACCAACTAGCCAGCCAGGTGGCCCAGCCTGCAACATTTTACTTCCGCAGCCCTCGTTGATACTAACACTGATGCCTGCTACAAAAGCAGGATGGTAGCTGTGGAATTAGGAGGATAAAACTGTGAACCTTATACTATTCTATTTTAGTGATGCATTTAATGTCTTAAAACAATATTGTTCACAGTCCAATGTTTTATAGATTTCAGTTTTTTTTTACTTATGGTTCCTCATATAGATATAGGCTGGATAAGGAGAAAAATAGAATTAGTAATCACTGTTCCTGTCTATAACTTTATTGTTGTTGTTTTTATAGGGTTGCATCTATAGAGTCCAGGTCTTTCTCACCTTAGAATTAATTTTCTTTCAGAAGGCACCTCCTTCTACGTGCAAATAGACTCTTGCCTGCCTAACTTACCCAATAGATAGTTTTTAACATAAGTCTAAAACTCTCCTACACCCATCATTTTCTCAGGATGAGCTTCCAGAAGTAAAAATATTTTGGTTCTGATAGAATAATAATGAAGGCAGCAAAAACAAAATAAGTTCTTAGTGTTCTGAATCCTAAGGATGTTCACATAATAATACTTATTTTATCAAACAAATTATTAATATATAGTCTATATTGTCTTCAAAAAGCCAATAGAAGACTTCATAAATTTCTAAAGAAATTCATAACACAGAGTATACTTAAAGATTGTACCTAGAATTATTTTGCTTAATTAATCATTTCTCAGTTTGAAAATATGGTCAGATGTGGGGTTTTTTTTTTAGAAACAGCATTGTGACATATTTCCTGCTTAATTGCATGTGGTATCTAATTGGGTTTTCATGTGTGACTTTTTAAAATCATAATATCTACTATTTAAATAGTTGTTCTGACATTCCTTCAAGCATTTTTATTTAGTAGTTCAAATAATGATTAGTTGCAATCCGTATAAGGAACAGAAAAAGTCCTAGAAAATCTAAGATTAAATTATGCAGTTGATTCATGATTGTTGTTTTGTTTGTCACACAAGTCTCTACAAGCTTATTTACTCAGAAAGGGCCACACACCATCCTCCCCCATTTGGTTTTTTTCACTTCTTTATCTGATTACACATAATGCTCTTTCTCCCCCTGAGGACCCCCTGAGGACTTCAAAGACACTCCCCCACAACACAAAGTATCACCTCATCCACAGAGCGTTTCTGATACAACTGGATGTCCACATCCATTAGTGATTGTACTTGGAAAACATCGTCATCTAACACAGAGCTTTTCCATAGGCCTATATGGGTGATAAATTCAGGAGGGAAATACAATGTAATTGCTTGGGAATTTCAGAGTGGTTGCTAATTTCTTCATGTGGTAGCACGTTCCACTTCAAAACCTGTTATCAAAATGTTTATTACTTCAACTTTGAGGGGAACAAAAAAATACCAAATAACTCTCAAACTACAGATGCTTTATTTACCAATAAAAGGCCAGTAGACAAAATCTTAATGATTTCAAATATCTTTCAAGATTCATAGCCTTCGACCTTTAGACCAAACACTGAATGCTGAAAAACTCATTATTAGCCCTTATATTAGCCTTTAACAAGGATGGCAAAATTCTTTCAATGTGCAGGAAATAGGAAAGGTAAGTTTCAGTCAGTCATGAGATAGGGTGTTTTTATGTCTACCTAAAGTCTGATAGAACAAGAGCACAAATGGATGGATATTCATTTAAGAGAAGATAGTTATTTCACCCTTGGTTCTTACTGTTGATGGCAAACAAGTCTTACAAATCTAATTTCCTAAGAGTATGAACTGCTTGTCGTGTAAATTGGAAATAAAACATTTTTGCTATTACTTTCTATATGAGAGATGTTTTCCTATTATCTGAGATCTATCTATTCCCTGAAAGAGAAAATGAAAGCTCTTACTCTTGATTCCAGTCACAGGCAGGCTGGGCCACATGTGGCCCTAACTAGAAAAGAGATTACAGAAACAAAGATTTCACTCTAGGTTCTCTAGAGCCTGTGCTTACTGGCACTGTATCTGTATAACGATCTACATAAACTTATGAATTCATCACCAGTTTGCCTGTTTTTGTCTTGTGTCAGCATACTCTGGGCTCTCAGATTTTGTTGTTTACCGCTGATAGCTCTCTATCTCTATATATCTCTCATTTATTTTTTATCTCTCTCTCAGAATTTTTCCTAAATCTTGGTTTTCAGATTTTTATTAATTCCCTAGAGCAGCTTGAAACCAAATCTGCCAATCTCGAGGTAGGACATTCTCTGGCCCATGCATGATGCACTTGGCCATTCCTTTAGTATTTGCTCAGCATGTCAGAATTTTCACGACGCTATGGGTTGATTTCTAGACATTGCTGATATAATTCAATGTAAACTGTGACCATATACATTATGGTGCTTTGTTTATTGTGCTGGATCTGTATTTCTATATTCCAATTTATTCATACATTGTCACCATGGTAGTAAAGAAAAAAAACTGCAGAGGTGAAAAAAATAATTTATGCCATAAGGAGCTTAGAGTGTAGAGTGGACAAAAGATATATGCAACAATATTACAGTGTGAAATGTTGCACTGTAGCCCCTATGGTCTACCTAGGAAAAAATCCTAAACACAAGTTTACTGATACAATGATAAAAATTCAAACATTTATGACTACAAAAGTTGCAGAAAATCTTAATGGACAATGGAATTACAAACAATGGGAAAGTAAGGGTTTATTGGCATAATTTGTTAGATTGATATATCCTTTTATTATCTTCATCACTAGAAGTTGTATTCTTAGTATGATCTATCTAGACTTTGAATTATTTTGTTGCTTCTTATATTGAAACTGTCTTTCTGTCTGGCTTTGTGTCTTTGCCTCAACCTTCTCTCAGAGACCGATATGCACTTCCTTCATATTCACTTTAAAAAAAAAGATTTTGCAATTTTTAAAAGTAATCTCTACACGCAACATGAGGTTCAAACCCACAACCCCAAGATCAAGAGTCACATGCTTAACCTACTGACCCAGCCAGCTGCCCTATCCTTGTATTTACTCTTGATTCATCTTCTCTAAGAGCACTTATATATAGGATAAGGTATCATTTTCCAAAATAAAATTTAAAAATACTAAGGTATAAATGTCTTCTCATAGTACTTATAATTAAACCTATAATTAATAACTTGCATACACTATCTAAAAGTACCACTAAAATGATTTTCGATAGAATAACAGAAGTGTATAATTAATAGATTATAGGTGACAATTTCATTGATGCCTTATAAGTTAAAAACAGAATATGAAAGAAAAATATTTTGTTGCATGATCTGATAGATTAAAAATGCTGAATTTGGGGCACCAGGGCGGCTCAGCAGTTGAGCGTCTACCTTCAGCTCAGGGCATGTTCCCGGGGTCCTGGGATCAAGTCCCACGTCGGGCTCTCTGCAGGGAGCCTGCTTATCCTTCTGCCTCTGTCTCTGCCTCTCTGTCTCGTGTCCCTCATGAATAAATAAATAAAATCTTAGAAACAACAACAAACAAACAAAAAAACATTGAATTTACTTCTCATATATTTAGGGTTTATGTTGACGTGGCTCAGCATTTATGTGTAAGTGGTAATATCAATTTAGAACATCTCATATGCTATGTGCAAAATAATGGTTTCATCTTTTCTTATTCTTTCCTCTGATGAGGAAAGGCAGGGTTTGGAAGGCAATAAGGATAAAATCCACCATTAAAATCTCCTCCTTCAGGAAAATAAGAAAAGGAAAAGATAAGATAAGAGGTTGTACTTCAAATAAAACTAACCTTTACTTTTATCATAAGTCATTTTGAAAATTTCTTATGTAATAACTATTTAGATTTTTTAGATTTCTTCAACTTTGAATAGAGATCCACCTTTTGTAATTTGTTATGCAAATCTTGTGAAGATCAACAATTCTTCTCACAATCAAAATTCAAAGGTCAATTTTCATTTTGATTTCTTTGTGTGTTCCACATTAAGGACACTGCTGATTGGGGCTGCTGGAGACTGTCCTTCTTGGTTTCTATGGTGATGTTGTACCTATCTATCTATCATTTATCTATCATTTTACCAACATCTTTGAACATTGTTTTATCTCGTTCATGAATTAATGTAGACCGAATCTATAGAGCCCCTCATGTCTAGCAAGCTTAGCTTCTACTTCTTTTCTGGCAATGTATTTATCTATAAGCCCTATCTCAAATGGTAGTAAAGATTTCACTACTTTCCTAGCTTTATTTCCTGGAATTCCACAGGGTTTGGAAATGTTGCTATAATAGCAGTTACAGGGCAGTTATTAATGTAATGCTGTATTCTATCTTTTTATCTCTAGGACATAATACAGTATCTGTCACATAAAAACGTTTGTTGAAGGGTTAATGGTCAGATTGATGAATCAACTAGCTAACTTAGCTCTGTGACCCATATGACCTCCTCCACAGGCTCTGTTAACTTCTGACTTTCAGATACTGGGAGAGAGGTGATGATCAGGTTATTTATTCTACTAACATCCCTCACTCTAGTTTTCTTCTACCAGGGTTGCTAGGATTTGAAGGAGACCCTTACTGAAGACAAAGCCTCTGTCATGTGGTCATTTCCATATAGCTGGGGTGAAAGATTATAGGCCATCTGTATTGCTAATTGGCCTTACCCAAAGGGAAAGTAAACTTCCCTATATCTTTAACAGCTGGCAATATTACAACTTAGAGCAAGGCACCCACTGAAGTTAGGCTCTTACCCTCACACAGAGATTAGAGATAGAGATGCTATCTTCCTTAATGATTACTTTTGAAGGGATGGCTCTCAGGTCCTTGAGAAAGAAAGTCCTAGGATATAAAACTGATAAGAAGCTTTATAAAAGATTTACACCTCAAAGGGGCAGAGAAAGAATTTGCAGTTACATTTTTTTTTTTTTAAGTAAGTGCTCTAACAAAAGGGAAGCAATAGACCTCTGCGGTTAGGCCTGTAAGGTTCTATAAAGATCTATGTGATCGAGAGGTCAGGGCTTAGAGGCAGGAATAAGCCTGTTTAAAGTTTGCTCAAGCAGAGGGAAATTTTAAGGCCATCTTGCTGAGCTTAATTTAAAAGGAAAGTACAAAGGACTCTGTAGAGAGGATGGCTCACACAAATGTCATGTACAAGCAAATAAAAGAAGCACAGTAAGTCTGAAGCGTCATAATATGAGCAAGTATTTGGAGTTAAGTCCATAGCAGTTAGAACATGAAGAGTCTTACAAGTAAATTGAAAGATAATCTGGTGCAGCAATTAAAACATGATTTAAAAACTAAGGAAAGGGGGATCCCTGGGTGGCACAGCGGTTTGGCGCCTGCCTTTGGCCCAGGGCGTGATCCTGGAGACCCGGGATCCAGTCCCACATCGGGCTCCCGGTGCATGGAGCCTGCCTCTCCCTCTGCCTATGTCTCTGCCTCTCTCTCTCTCTCTCTCTCTCTGTATGACTATCATAAATAAATAAATAAATAAATAAATAAATAAATAAATAAATAAACAAACGAAAGCACAAATGTATCACAAAAAAGCAAAATGAGAAAAAAATGATGTCACTGAGTCTAAGAAAGGAGCATTTCATGAATACAAGTGAGAGTAAACAATGCCAGAGGTGAGGGCTTAGAACAATTTATAGATTTAACAAATTTGAAGTCTCTCCATGGTCCTTAAGACATAAATCTTAATAACATGATGAAGAGGGATCCCTGGGTGGCACAGCGGTTTGGCGCCTGCCTTTGGCCCAGGGCGCGATCCTGGAGACCTGGGATCGAATCCCATGTCAGGCTCCCGGTGCATGGAGCCTGCTTCTCCCTCTGCCTGTGTCTTTGCGCCTCTCTCTCTCTCTCTGTGACTATCATAAATAAATAAAAATTAAAAAAAAATGATGAAGAAAGGAGCCAGACATAAAGACTTGAGGAAACAGTGAATTGCAGTTGAAATATAAAAGCAAGGCATTCTATAGAACTTTCAAGAAGTCTGGCAGTAAAAGGAAAGGATAAAACATTGTGATTCTTCATATTGTATAAAGTTTTTAAGAAATATTTTTGTACTGATATATATTAGGATAACCTCACAAGTTTGGCTGTTGGGTGATTCTTTCTTTGTTCAATCTACCTGGTTGATCGAAAATTTACTTGGTGGACAAAAGGGAACTTTTCATCAGAAATATGTCCACTTCACATGGGTTTACTCCACGCTAATCTCCATCTGTCTGGACTAAAGCGTCTCCAGATGTGCATTTGTTCTACGTCCTGATACTTGGTCTGGTTTAAACGAGTGGCTTTACTGGCTGGATTTTTAACATTTGTTCAGAAATTTTTTAATCAATTGGGAACTTCTCAATCAACATCATAACTCAATCTTATCCAGAGGCAAAGCTTATTAAGATCTTTTGTACGGATCCTTCTAACTTATGATGGAGTTACGTTGGGATAAATCCATTGCAAATTGAAAATATTATAAGTAAAAAATACATTTAACAATGCAACCTACCAAACATCATAACTGAGACTACCTACCTTAAACATGCTCAGAACACTTACATCGGCCTACAGTTAGGCAAAATCATCTAAAAAAAAAAGTATATTTTTATAATAAAGTGCTGAATATCATGTAATTTATTGAATACTGCATTGTAAGTGACACACGGAGTGGATGTACGGGACAGGATGATTGTAAGCGGATCAGTTGTTCACCCCCATGGCTGACTGGGAGTTGCATCTCGCTGCTCCTGCCCTGTGTCACCAGAGAGGATCATACTGCATGCCTCTAGTCCAGGAAAAGATGCAAACTCAAAACTCAAAGTACAGTTTCTACAGAATGCATATCAATTTTGCACAATCATAAAGTTGAAAAATTGTCAGTTGAACCATCATAAGCTTGGGACAGTCTTTATACTGCTCAAAGCTGCAGTATCAATTAGGCATGCTAAGCTTCACATTTGCCAATCTGGAAACATCATTTCTGTAAAACTACACTTACTGGTACTAAGTCATTCTACCTCCTGGAATGGAATAATGATTGATAGGAGGCGCAAAGAATCCGATGAGCGGTAGGATATTAGAAAATTAGTGGGACAGAGCAGGGAAGACAACAAAGAAGTGAGGCAGAGAGCATGGGGGAAATGGAATATGAGACAAAGCAGGTGTTCACCTTGGACATTTCAGGGCCTGTGACATGCTGCTCCTTCAAGGAAAAATGTACAAATAAGGAATGGGTCAGTGATAGAGTGAGTCACTGAAATAAATCATTATCTGTTTGTCTTCAGGAATTATTCTCTATTCACTATAGATCTATGTTCGAGAAAACCATTATAGTAAAGTTGTCTAAGAAGTATTATTTTAAACGGTTTATCTCATAAAACTACTTATTCTAGTTTTGCATATGATTTACAGTTTGTTTTTCAAGAAAATATCATATGATTATATATGTAGCATTATATATACAATGTTAATTTAGTCTCAATCTCTTTTGTTAAATAAATGTTTAGCTCTATTAATCTATTACAATGTATAAAAATTGATTAGGATATAATAATATCACTGAAGAAATAGGATTGAGTTTTAGTCTGAAAAATACTATCCCTAAGAATCCCTAAGATTCTTATCCCTAAGAATAATAGAGTTACTATACTACTTATTGATAAGTGCATGCCTGTTTTAGTATGCCTACTTATAAGTCATTTTTTTTAAAGAAAAGATTTCTGTGTTTCGATGTAGCTAACAATTAAAGCACAGCATAGGTGCTCTACAAACTTGGGAATAGAATAAAATTATCTTTTAAAATCATCTGCTTATTTTATGTCACATAATGAATAGTTAAGACAATAGTTCAAAGTCTTATGCACTTTTTCTTGGTTGTTAATGTACTATATTTCAGTCCTTGTATTTTAAGTTTCTCATCTAAAGTCTCTACTACATTAGCCTTTAAATTGTCTAGCCTAATTGCCAAAAACAACAATAAACAACAATAACAACAAGAAAAGAAAACCTTACTAAGTTAAGGAAGTTAATACAGATTTCTTTTCTAGAGGGGCGTGCAAACCTTGATGAAATATCATCATCATCATCATCATATTGGTCACGGTAGAGTAACCACAGAACAAATGGCTCCCTAAATCTCTGGGGCTAACATAAGAAAATTTTAGTTCTCATACGTGTTCAAGTCCAGCTTTCGGTCGTGTTAGGAGAGCCTTCCCGCGCTCTGCGGTGTCTCGGATCTGGGAGAGGAGGCCGAGAGCATGTGCTGAACATGGCTTTTTGGGCAGTTCTGGGAGCAATAAGTAGTCTGCGGCCTTCACTCCAGTCAAAATTTTGTCTCGTGGCCCCTCTCAGAAGCAAGGAGGCTGGGAAACGAGGGTGTTGAAGGATCTCCGGCCACCGGAGAAGAACTAGACATCGCTAAACAGAAGCAACCTCGCCCCAGTTAAAAAGTCTTTCTTTCTATTAACATTTTATAAATGCGGATTATTTTATGTTGAGATCCACGGTTGATGTAAAAAACTTTGAAGTTATCATTATCTCTATTACTCATAAGAAGACTTAAAGGAAAATAGTTTGGCTACAGCAATAGTTAATTTAGATTTAACATTTAAATCCAGCCGTGCGGGCAGCCCGGGTGGCCCAGCGGTGGGTCAGCGCCGCCTGCAGCCCTGGGCGTGACCCCGGAGACCCGGGATCGAGGCCCGCGTCGGGCTCCCTGCATGGAGCCTGCTTCTCCCTTTGCCTGTGTCTCTGCCTCTCTCTCTATGTCTCTATGAATAAATAAATAAAATGTTAAAAATAAATAAATAAATAAATAAATAAATAAATAATCCAGCTGTGCTCATGCCCTACTCTAAATCACTATGTTTAAGGTCCATTAAAAAAAATGGAGCAGAGACTACAATGTAAATATAGGTATTTGGGTCACCAGATAAAGGTACATAATCTGTATTTATATATAATTTATTATAATTTAAAATTATTTGGCATAGTCAACATAGATAAAGGCTTTTCTTTTTTTAAAATTTATTTATTTTAGAAAGAGAGGGCGAGCAAGAGCAGGAGGGGCAGAGGGAGAGAGAATCTCAAGCCAACTCCATGCAATCATGGAGCCCAATATAGGGTTCAATCTCATGACCCTGAGATCATGACCTGAGCTGAAACCAAGAGTCAGATGCTTAACCCACTGGCCACCCAGGCGCCCCTAGATAAAGGCTTTATAGTATAATGAAAGGACAGCAAATTCAAAATTAAAAAAAAAAAATTCTTAAAAACAAAATTGACTCATATCACTATTCAAATTTGTCTTTTTCTACTTGATTTTGACCAAATTAGAATCATGTTAAACAGTTTGATAGGGGTGCCCCTGGGTGGCTCAGTCAGTTAACTGTCTGCCTTCGGCTCAGGTCCTAATCCTGGGGTCCTGGGATTGAGTCCCTGCTCAGCAGAGAGTCTGCTTTTCCCTCTCCCCTTGCTTGTGTTCTCTTTCTCTCTCTCTCTCAAATAAATAATAAAAATTTTTTGAAAAGTCTAATAGAATATTAAACTATACATTTCTTTTAAAAATACTTAAGAATAATGCAAAATCAACACAAATGGCTTTGATATTTCCTTCCTTCAAGATAAATTTCTCTCTAATCACTGCTTATTATTTAATGAAACTTTCAATATTAGTAATCTGCTGGTCCAAATGTTTCACGTGGAGCTGTTATTTACACGTGCTGTCTCTTACCCACTAAGCCTATCAAAATGTAAATTGCACTCTCTGACCAAAAGTACAGCAGGAGCATAGCCTGGCTCTTTTTTTATACAAAACCACCAACAGATTTGTTAACAGCTGCTCCTGGGGTCTGTGCACATAATGGAAACTTCAGAACCTTGCAGGACCTACAGTCTCTCTGTCTGCAGCACAGGAATCATTTAACAGTAGGTGACACTTTTGGCAATGTATAATTAAAGGGCTTGTTTTAGCAAAATCACACACTGTGAAACACACAATACAGGGGAGGGGTAACACGCTTGAGTGTACGATTTAGATTGTGGCAGAGAATGAGCACAGCCGGAAGCTTGACAATTTTGTCCTGAGGTCAGATTTAGGAAAAAAAATAATCACTATATGTTTCAACATTGTTCAGGTAGTGAATGGATCATAAAATGATTAAAAATATCTTTCCTCCTCATTCTGCTAATTGAAACTGGGGAAGATTATAAATGGGTCCACAGTGTGACAAACCAAAGGGCATAATTTAATTTGGATGGTATTGATATTTTATCAATTTAATATGGCATTGAATTTTAAGGTATTGATATTTGATTTATAGGGGAATAAAACAAAGAGAATTTCAGTGAGTCTGACTTGTGTTATTCTGAACGCGTATGTTTTGATTCTGATTGAGAAATATAATAGATCTTTAAAACAAGTTAGCCTTGGATCAATGGGACTAGCATATTGGGTCATATTTCTTTTAGAATCTACCTGTTAAGCGTTCTTCATCATTTGCTACTAAAGGCAGTCCTGTAGTTTAGAAACTCTATTTTAAAAATATATTGGAAATCAAAGAGAAGAAATGTAATATGCTCCACTCCTGACAGCTGTACATCCCATCACTCATTAATAACTTAACATATTAACCGTGTTTCACAGTTACTACGTCTGCCATGAAAGATTACCCTCTTGGAATGTCTATCACCACTGACTACACCTGAAATGCATATAAATGAACTTATACCATATGTACATTTTGATCAAGCTTTTTTGCTCTAACATTTTGGTGGTGAAATTTATCAATGTTGTTATGGATAACTATAGTTCATTCATATTCATTGAAAAAGCTCTCCATAATATAAATATGTCAGTCTATATTTAGCTAAGAGTGATGGACATTTTATCTATTATAAGTAATGTTGATATAAAGATTGTTTTTTCATGTGTTTTGACAAGCGTATGTATTCATCTTGTTAGGCATATACATAGACATAGAATAGCTGCTTTACAAAATATGTACGTATGCTTAGCTTCAGCAAATATTGTCAAACACTTTTCCAAAGGGAGTATATAAAATAACACTCCCATCATCAATATAGGAGATCCATATCCTTACCAACACTTAGAAATTAAAGTATTTTAATATATTTTAGCCATCCTAGCAAATTTAGAGTAGTAATTCATTGTTTTGATTTTCATATTCCTGATGATGACGAAGGTTGGGCATCTTCTCATGTTTGTGGATCACTGGATGGCCTTTATTTGAAATGCCTGACCAGTTTGTTAGCCTATTTTTTATTGGGCTGTCTATCTTGATATTGTTGATGTGAAATACTTATTTTTGTATTCTCAGTATTCATCATTCATACATACACGTACACTACACACACGTTTACATATGATCTCTCTATGGCTGGCCTTTTCACACTCCTACTAGTGTAGGAATTTGAGAAACAGAATTTCTAATTCTAATGAAGTCCAATTTGTCAGTTTTCCTTTTTCTTAATTTTTCTCATGTCATAATCAGCTGGCTGTATGTGTGTGTGTGTGTGTGTGTGTGTGTGCCTCAGTGCTTTATAGTCTGTTCCATTGACCAGTTTATACATGTGTCAATACAATACCTCACTGTTTACTCACACTAGAATTCTATGGAAGTTAAATATCTGGTGTTACACGTCTTCTAGTACCATAATTGTCTTGATTATTATTGATCATTTGCATATTCATGAATATTTTATAATCAGTGTGTTAATTTTCATAAAATAATCTACTGGGAATTTGCTTTGAATTATTAAATCTATAGATCAATGTGCCAAAAAGTAATATCTTTACAATGTTATCTCTAAATCTTTGAATATAGCACAATTTTAATTAGTCTTTAGTTTCTCCCAAACACATTTTGTAGAATTTTATATTTTGTTTTGTTTTTAAAGATCTTACATAAATTTAATTTTATTTATATGATGTCTTCATACCTTTTTATTAGTAGTATTTTAATTTCAATCTAATTTAATTATTATTTTTAAATTTATTTTCAATTTGTTGCTGGTATTTCTGATCTCTTCAGTTTTTGTTTTCTTTTTGATCATTCTTATAAGGTACCAATTTTATTAAGCTTTACAAAGATTCAACTTGACAATTTCTGGACTTGTCAATTTTATATTTGGTTTTGGTTTCTACTTTGATTTTTTACTCCTTTTTTTTTTTAATAGTTCCTAACTTCCACATTCATTATGTTTGATTTTTTTCCTTTTGTTTCTGACTTCTCAAAATAGATACTTTAGTAAATCAATGATTTTTCTTAGCTTTTTAAAGTATTCATTTAATTCTATCTTTTTTTCTTTCAAATTGAGATAATGATTTCTATTTCTTATGCTTTGGAATAGAAAAGCTTTTTTTTTTTTTTTTTTTTGGAAGATGAGATCTTGAACATTTGCTTCTCAATCACAACCCATTTGTTTTTTATATAAGAAGTTCTAAAAAGATTCTGAAAATCTGGAATAATAATATGGTAGTTGAAAACCAGTTATACACAATATCAGAGTAGTAAATCTACCTAGTGCTACACAATACTCAGATTATATGAGAAAAATTCACAAAATTATAAAATTCATTAATAAGATTTACAGAACTCTGAAAAGAAAAATATTATTTAAAAAAGACTTATTTTACATATGTATAATTATTTATTGAAAACATCATTTATACCTTATATTAATACATTTAAAACATAGTCCTAATTTTCCAATGATTGATTTTGATTAAAACAAATTAGTATTATTGGAAAAGCGTTAGACTTAAGATAAGGTTAATAATAAATTTCAATTACTGAAAGTGGGTCAAATAAATAGTTAGCAGTTCATGAACTGTTAATCCAGCATACAAACTCTGTACTCTGTACTTTCATATGAAATTTTACTTCATATCCATATCATATGAGATAGATACTTTATCCTTTAAGAAAGTTGATTTCCTTTAAGAAAGTTGATTTTCTGACTCTTGAGATAGATACTTTATCCTTTAAGAAAGTTGATTTCCTTTAAGAAAGTTGATTTTCTGACTCTTGCAAGATTATAGAGCAAATAGATGTAGCAATTGGGAATTTAACACAGTTTTAGGGGTCCTGGGGTTACAGGATCTAACAACTCAAGTTTTTTCTTAAGAACAAGAATACTATTTATTCTTCTTAGAGTATAAGCATTTAGTTTCCTATATGTTTTCAGCTTGCTCTTTATAGAATTCTTATCAGTTTACAGACAATAGTAATATGTTTCCAAATATAGAATCTGAAGTTATTTTCAGATCATAGGGGAGTCTGAGCCTAAGAGGCTGCAAATTATTATATCAAACCCTCAGGGAAAATTTTTATGTGAGTTTTTCTGAGTTCAGCCATGAGTTAAGAGCTGAATCTGAATCTTGATCTCCAAGATTTTGTTTGCATATTAAAGGCTTGGCACTAAGTCTGTACTCCATCAGGGCTGTTTTTCTCTTTGCTTAAATTATAGGGTTTATTACTTTTTTTCTTCAGGTAAATGTGCAGGCTTACACCTCTTTGAAGAATAGAATCTATCTGACCGATATGCAGTGGAACTTTCCTTTATTATCCTTGTCATTCTCTTTATTTTCTTCTTCCAGTTGGCTGCCAGGAACCAAATGCAGTTCTTTCTACAATGTTAAAGCCTACCCATGCTTTTCATGATCAAGAGTATTGTTTTCAATCTAATCAATATTTAATGAGGGCTTTCAATTTAATCAATACTTACAAATCAATGGTATTGAATTGTTAATCCATATCACCTCCAGCCTGTAAACTAATGAAAACATTTGGACTACATTGTTCGCTGTGCTAGAGAGCATATGAGAAAGAACTATTTGTATGTTATTTCCAGGGATTGGACAGATAATAGGGAACAGGATGCCCTCATATATCATTTTCACCTGAATAAATATCAAAGGATTTAAGTGTGTGCACTTACTGGCATTTAAAAATTCTGAGGGATATTAGAGCTTTCAGATAGATCTTGCCATAAACTGATCACATGATTGTTCTCAATTATGTCCCCATAGATCCTTTATCTTTATTGTTATAGTTTTTTCTACCTCATAATTCACTTTTTTAATTTTTTTATTTATTTTTTCACTTTTTTTTTCAACAAAGGTTTTGGAATACAATGGAATTAGAGGAAGATATAAATTCTTTGAGTTGTAATTAGATTATCTGTCACAACTTCCTTTAGGATTTCTGTTGGTTGGTTTCTGTAGCAAAATAGACTAAAAATCAGATTTGCAACCAAAGGTTTAATACGGGTTCTTTGGGGAGAAAATGCCATGTGAGGCATGGGAGCAGGACTTGAAAGCAACAACAGAGCTTCATTCATTCTTTCAGAGAGCTCCAGAGGTGCAGCTCCCTGGAAGTTGTTTTTGACGTGGGGGGTGGGGGGGTGGACACGACCCGTGGGCCTTTTGAAATCCCATTAACAGGCCTAGGATGCCAGCCGCCCTGCAGAGAGCATGTCACGGTGGGTGGAGCATCTTCCTTTGGATGCAGGAAATTCTGGTGAGGGGCTGGAGGACTCCTGGGTTCCATAGGAGGACCGAGCAACGCACTCCAGTGTCAGACAGTCTTGGAAGGGCCTGTTTGGAATCAATATACCAACACATACCTATTTCTGTATTTTGTGGTCTGAATAGAGCTTTCTGGTTTTTTTTTTTTTTTTTTTTTTTTTTGCTTTCTGTTTTTTTAAATTCAAACTTCTCTCAGTTTTCTCTAAGTTTCGATATTCATTGTTTATTTTAAAATAGGATTTCTTTTTCTTTCTTTCTTTCTTTCTTTCTTTCTTTCTTTCTTTCTTTCTTTCTTTCTTTCTTTCTTTCTTTCCTTTCTTTCTTTCTTTCTTTTCTTTCTTTTTCTTTCTTTCTTTCTTTCTTTTTTCTTTCTTTCTTTTTCTTTCTTTCTTTTCTTTCTTTCTTTCTTTCTTTCTTTCTTTCTTTCTTTCTTTCTTTTCTTTCTTCTTCTTTCTTTCTTTTCTTTTCTTTTTTTCTTCTTTCTTCCTTCTTTTCCGTTCTTCTTCCATCTACTAATACAGTATTTTTATTGTCTTTCCTCTGCCAAACCCTGAGCCAACCCCTGTCCCCGGGCGGCGTGGGGAGGCCCAGGGAAAGGAACAGGCAGGGCGGTGAGACTGGGCGAGACAGCCAGGGAGGTGGAGAGGCCTCTTTCACATGGAGAAGAGGATGAGAAAGGCCCCCGCTGTTACCGACGACAGCCCCCCCGCCCAGGGCAGGCCCCGGCTCGGCCCTTCCCTCTGCTTCCCTTACACCTCGGCATCTCGGGGCTCCTGGGGGCCTCACCCACCGCCTCCACCCCCGTCCGTCTCCCGCCCTGCCCTGGGGACGCGGGACTGGCCGGTCTCGGTCTCCGGTGGTTGTAGCATCACTGGGCAGCGGCGCCCGCCAGAGGCTCCCGGGCCCCAGGGGACACGTGAGCTGGGGGGGGGGCGGGGGGAGAGCTGCTGCTCCCGCAGCAGAGGACGGGGCAGGGGGGCAGCTTCTCTGCTTCCTACTGCGTTACGTAGTTTTAATCAAATAGGAGGCTACATGAAGGTGAGGGGCCAGAGAACTATACCAAATGTAAGACCAAATATATTCAAAATTAATAAAAGAATAATCGTGATTTTAAACAGTAACTTTTCATATATAACCCTAAATTACAAAGTCATATAAATAAATACACTGAGAGTGTAGGTGACATTTCTCTCAAGTGTTTCTTGGTCTTTTGACTCATATCTAGATAAAAAGGAATGTTGATATATTTTTATCAACAAGAATTATATTCAATAACATTATCTAAAATAGACCTTTTCTTTTTTAATTGTTAAGCATTTTTTTTTTAATTTTCACTAAGCATTCAGGTAAAATATAAATAACTAAATAAAATAACTTTAAAAATGTCATGTTCTCTCATATAGAACAAGTCTGGATCCATGATTTTAGATCCTACGATGTGTTAAGAAATAATTTAAGATTATAATTTAAAATGAATACAAAGCAATGACTTTCAGAAAACATTCAGAAACAGTTCTCTGCAACTGCAAACATTTATGGGAGACTATATCCAGGAACTGCGCTGTCTACTTCATGTGTCTTATCTCATTTAATTCTGTGGTACAAAAAGGTAACTCCATTACTGTTTTCCAGATGAGATATCAGAGACCCAGAAAGTTTAATGATGTTGCCCAAGGCTACAAAGATAGTAAGTAGAGAGATCAAGAAATAGATCTGTCTTTATTTAGGTTCAAAACACACACTTTTTATTATTATTATTATCAAACAATGGAGTTCAACAAAACCAGTAGCCACTCAGTTGGAATTTGAGTCCTAAGCAATATAAATAAGATAAGCAGACAAATTCTTGAAAAATAGTTCTCAGAGCCCCTTTCCACCCATTTTTGGAATGAGAGATAAAATATATAGATCTAGTGATGAGTGTTCTGAAGTGTATTATGTAGACTGGTATATTAACTATTATATATTCCTACAAAAAGAGGACAATGGTGTGGTGTCTTTCCAAAGTCTTTCAAATAAAAATAAGAGATAATGGCTTATTATTATGTATTAATATGCATTAATAAAATAATATATATGTTTTAATCTGCAGAACCTTAATGTAATAATGTGCATTTTAAACACCTGCAAGAGAGTCTCTGGTATGAATCATAACTCCAAATGTTTTTGGTCAAATAATCTCTCTTGGTTTGACTCGGCCATCTCTCAGGACTGATTTCTATAGGATACTTTTTATTTTTTATTTTTATTTACATTTATTTATTTATTTATTTATTTATTTATTTATTTATGATGTTATTTATTTACTCTTGAGAAACACACAGAGAGAGGCAGAGACACAGGCAGAGGGAGAAGTGGCTCCATGCAGGGACCCGATGCGGGACTCAATCCCAGGACTCCAGGATCACACCCTGAGCTGAAGGCAGACGCTCAACCACTGAGCCACCCAGGTGTCCCTATAGGATACATTTTAGGTGATTCTCTGATATTATGTTAAATATAACTATCCACTCTAGGAGAACAAGTACACTAAAACTATAGCTATAACATGACTGTATTGTCGTTTTTTAGCACTATAAAAGCTGAAAGAACAATATAAGACAAAAACTGTGGGACTCCTGGGGGGCTCAGTGGTTGAGCCTCTCCCTTTGGCTTAGGTTGTGATCCCAGGGTCCTGGGATCCAGTCCCTCATTGGGCTCCACGTGGACAGCCTGCTTCTCTCTCTGCCTGTGTCTCTGCCTCTCTCTCTCATGAATTAATAAATTCTTAAAAAAAAAGAAGTATAACAGAATTAGGGAGTTTGTCTGGATTTAATTTAGAAAAAAACCCACTTAATATAGAGTCAATCCAGTCCTTTAAAAAAAGAGAATTATTTGTTTATTTATTTATTTGAGGGGAGAGAGAGAGAGAAAGAGAGAATATGAACAGGCCGAGGGGCAGAGGCAGAGAATCTTCAAGCAGGCTCCCTGCTGAGTGCAGAGGCCAAAGCAGGGCTTGATCTTAAGACCCCTGAGATCATGACCTGAGCGAAACCTAGTCAAAACCAAAAGTCGGTCGCTCAACCGACTGAGCCACCGGGACAGCCCCTGCACTCAGTCCAGTCTTAACTGAATCGCTCTGTTTGGACAGACCCAAACATTCTAAGGTCTTTTTCATCATAAGCCACCCCAAAATTTAAATATATACTCTCCACTAAAACAATGCAGGTTTTGTCAAGGTGGAGCTTGGAAGGCATCAGGATAGGGCTGATGGCGATTTGAGGAGCAGACGAAAGGAGGGTCTAAAACAAATTCAGCAGCATAAAAGTGGGCAGAAATTCCTTGAGATACGGACGCAAGCAAATAGGCAGTGTGAAGATGAAGAAAGGAGGGAAAAAAGAAAAGAGCACAGGCTCGATGCAGGCTCTTTGAGGTCTGGGCCAGGCGAGGGGCCGTGAACAACTTGATAGGACCCAGCGACTTCCTGAGAGCGGTGGTTCTCCTCCCTCCTGGGTCCAGGGTCCCCTCTTCCGAAGTGCCTCCCTGGACGAGAATGAAGCATGTGTGGCCGATGAGGAGACGGAGGAATAAAAGCAAATGCTTGCAACAGCTCTGTCCGTACTCGGAAGGCTGCCTGGCGGCGTGGGAGAGAGAGAAAGATCCTAAAATGAAGGACCCAGAGGAGGAGGGGAGGTCGCAGTATTCAAAACAGGACAGCTACTGTTGCTTCCTGCAGAGCCAGGTGCCCTTATCCTGTTAATTCCTGAAAACCATTCCTTCCCAAGTTATTTCACATTTTTCCACTTCTGAAAGAACCATTGTCAAATTTACATGAAGGATAATTTCTCTGAAAGCCTGTACTAGCCTTCTCAGTGATACATAATCATAAACTGGGAAAGTTAATAAATTGATATCTCCCCATTATTCTAATGACTTTTCACCGGAAGATTAGTGCAAGATGATCACTGGGTATAGACAGAGTTAAAGAAAATTTAATTTATTAAATATTCCTGGGAAACAAGGCACTTCAGTTAATTCTATATCTGATTGCCAATTCTTAGCCTAACTTTTTGCTTATTGAGTGATTTTTTTTTTAGCATTTGTGAAGAAAAAAATATCTTGTGTCTGTATATTGAAATAGATCCATCATATGCAATTGGTAAATCACAACAGCTCTTCAATTGATAGTCAAGAATACAATGTAATGGGAGAAAATTTTAAGCTAATATGATAGTGAAATACTTAAAAGTGATATTTTATCATTTTTAGGATCTTACTAAAATTCCTCTTACATTTCCAGGCTTTTTTTGTGTTAACATTTTCAGAAAATTTTACAGGTAATATGTGATATTAATCATTTCAATTGCTTAAATGTACTGTTTATATGAACACACAATTTGGAGGTTTAAAAAAATATGAAAAGGTCATAATATCTTTTTTAAACTAGATTCTTATTATATTATTCTACTTTGTCAACTTCCAGACATTTTAGTTTTCTTTCTTAGTCAGTTGAGGACCTAAGAAGTCATACATATTTTTTTATCTCAATTGAAAATGTTTATTGATATTACTTCATAAATCTCTCCAACATTTGAAATTCTCCTTAAGTGTTTTGATCCCTGTTTATATTGCTTTTGTGTGTGTGCGCGCGTGTGAGTGTGTGTGTTAAAAGCTTCCAATTTAAAATAAAATAAAATAAAATAAAAGCTTCCAATTTTATTTGAATGAAAATTAGAGGGAAAATTTGAATCATAAGCAACGATCTTCTACTCACCCCCCCCCCACTTAAATTCTTCCTATATTTTTATGGTTCTTAAGTGATAACTCATCTTTAGCAAATCTGATTTTATTGAGTGTTCAGCTCATTACTTTGTTTTCTTTTATACCTACAAGGTGGGAGTTATTTACTTTTATAAGAACTGGATATGAAATAGCAATGGCATTCCATACAAGGCTTTCATTTTTCATTATAAACAGGACAAAATATATTTATATTTAATGTCATTTAAATAAAAGTCTGTATTCTTTTTTTTTTTTGACTGGATGATCAACTGGATGATTTTAAAATTTATATAGAAATGCACAGAACCAAGAATAGACAAGGTAACCTTGAAAAAAAGAAAAACAAAACAAAATCTACCAGATAATTAAAATAATATGGTATTAGTTCTACTGTAGATAAAATGACCAGTGTATCTTGACTCTTCACACTACACATAAAATTTAATTTCTGAGAAATTGCTGATCTAAATGGCAATTACCTTCTAAAACAGTATAACTTATAGAAGACAATAGAGAAAACCAACTATGTTAATTTGGAATAGACTAAGATGAAGAGAGCTGATTATCCAGGGGAGAATTGATAATTAGGTTATACTAAAATTTTTAAATTTCTGTTAGAAAAATTTTAAGAGAATGAAAAAGCATCTCAGAGAATTGGAGAAGATATTTGCATTCAGGTATCCAACAAAAAGCTCATATCCAAAATGTATAAGGAATTACTACAATTCATTATAAAACAAACACACACACACACACACAATCTGCAATGGTGAAACCTAGGAAGGTCTACCTGCGGTAGAAAAGCCAGCACAGAGCCATGCTACAAAAAGGCAAGTGGCTACACAGGGATAAAAATATTATGTAAAAACACAAAATATCTTTTCAAAGCTGATTTATTGTTAGCTAATGCTCACAGCAACATGACACAAATTGTAATCAATGACATGCTTGCTAGTGAAAAATTCCAGGTGTGGCTTTTGTGATATCCCCATGAAACTGTGCTTGGATACTTACTGACATTTATTTTGGTTCCAGGGAAGACAAGAGAAGCAGCACTGACTAGAGACCTTCCAGCATCCTCCACAAATTCTGCTTCTCCTATTCTTTATATATGTATTTCTGCACCAAAAAAAAAAAAAAAACCCTACAAGACAAAACAACCCAACCCAACTGTATTTCAGAGATCCTGGGAATTTCATAATGTGAATGTGACACAACTGAAGGGAAAACAGGAAAAATATTTGAACAAACTCATCAGAGAAAAGAGTAAATAAGACATAAGAGAAGATACTCAACATTGTTAGTTATCAGAGAAATTCAGATTGAGAACACAATGCAATACTGCTGTTACGCACATTAGAAATGCTAAAAATTTTAAGAAGTCTGATAATTCTAAGTGTTGGCAAGGATGTGAAGCAATAGGAATTCTCATTTATTGCTGATGGGAGCCACGTGATAAAATCAGTCTGAAAAAAAAATCACACAACAGTATGTAGAAAAGCTGGACACACATCCTCTCTATACCAACAATTCTACTTCTAGGCATATACCCAGCAGGACATGTATTTATATTCCCCAAAAGATATATTTCAAATGGCCACTGTAGCATTATTTGGATCCATCAAACACTGGAACCAATACATATGTTTATTACTAGATGAATGAAAAGTAAATGTGTGTGTAATCACACAATAAAAAAATTGTATAATTTCATTTTTGTGGAGTAGAAAATATGCAAAACGAAGTATTCTTTTAGATGTCAAGAGAATGGTTACACTTGTATTGCGGGTGGTGGCTAGTACTGGAAGGAAGCATGAAGGGGGACTCTGGGCTTCTACTAATGCTTCATTTCTTTATTAGGCTATGAGATACACAGAAGACTGACCAAAACTGTACAGTTAGGATAGGCATACTTTTCTGTACATATTCAAACCTCAATAAAGACTAAAAACCAAAGACATTATCTATCACATACTTCTTCATTTGTTCTCTGTAAGTTTGGTCTCAGAAAGAATGCCAATTTTCTTTTATTTTGTAAATAAAGCAATTTAAAATTAATTATGAAGTTTTAGAGTTTAGCTTGGCCTCTTATTTATCTTTCATTAATTTAGTAAAAACCAAATTGCATATATCTTCTCTAAATCATGTAGCAAGGGGCCAGACCTCTCATGCTTTTTTAAGTTAAAACTGCTGCATCAGTACCATTTAAAAATTTGCTCACATCTTTGCACTAATTAAAAAAGCTACTTCAGGTGTATTAAGCTATCAAGGTAGACTTGGAAAGAGAAAGAAATGCTTGTAAGTTTCCAACCCTTCCTTTTGAAGTTGAAGTCCTGCCCCTCCTCTGCACCTTTTCAAGATGAGTAAAGTGAAATAAGAGAGACTTATTCAAATTTAATTTGTTAGTAAACGATACAACTAAAACTTGAAGTTTTAGTTTCATTTTATACCATGTAGATAGAGTCCCTCTTCTCAATCGGAGTTACATGCCTTTTTTTAGGATTGATTGATTGATTGACTGATTTTCAAGACAGAGGATGCAGGAGATAGGGCAGATGGGGGGAGAGAGAGAGAGAGAGAGAGAGAGAGAGAGAGAGAGAGAGGAACTCTAGCAGACTCCTCGCTGATGGTGGAGCCTGATGCAAGGCTTGATCCTAGGACCCCAGAGATCACACCTGAGCTAAAACCAAGAGCTGACTCCTTAACCAAGCGTGCCACCCAGGTATCCTATAGTTATATGCTTTTACTATAACACCTAGACACCTTTTCCCTTAATTATGTACTTTGTCAAAATAAAGATTAATATCGGATTATATTATGTATTAAGTTCTTCAAGTTCAGGTTCTTTGTAATTTCAGTAATATAGAAACAAATTTAAGCATTCAGGATTACTCAAGGCCATACAAATGTTGGAGAATGCATTCATTCTGTAAAGAAGTAAAGATGGTACACAATTTCTAGAACTAAGAAGAAATCAGAGACAACCAAAGAGTAATTTGACTAGAGGTTTGTTGACAAGTTGCAAATAGAATAAAAATATAAGTGCAAGTTATTCAAACAATTCTTTCAAAGACTGGAAGATACATTACGATGTATCTTACTTATACACATTAAATGCTAATCTGGGGATCCCTGGGTGGCGCAGCGGTTTGGCGCCTGCCTTTGGCCCAGGGCGTGATCCTGGAGACCGGGGATCGAGTCCCACGTCGGGCTCCCGGTGCATGGAGCCTGCTTCTTCCTCTGCCTGTGTCTCTGCCTCATTCTCTCTCTCTCTCTCTCTCTCTATCACAAATAAATAAAAAAAAATTAAATGCTAATCTGGTACAATAATTTAGATATATAAAGCTACATAAGTCAAAAAAAATAACAAAAAGAAACCTGTTGCCTTAATTATGTAGGAATTGTGCGTGAGATTATGCACATAGGTTTATATTTACTAAGATAGTACCTGAAATATTAATCAATCTCATTTTGTTTGATGGCTGTAACTCCATGTGTTTGTTGAAAAGACTATATACTGAGTGATAATGGGAGCAATAACCTCAGTGACATTGGAAAATTTGATTATGATAGATTTTATGAGGTAGAAGCAAGTTTTATGGAGTACTTACTTTTCAAAACACTTTAAAGGTTTTCTTTTCTGTTACACACAATTAGTTAATAATTCAAGCCGGCACACTGCCCTTGTGTATACAGCATATGTTGTAAATGGCTCTTGGCTGACTTTGCTGAACAAATTTATAAAGTTGTTGCAGTATATTTTCTGTGCCAAAGAGAAAATAAATAATACTTCTGGAGTGTTATTTTAAGAACATTATTTTACAGTCAGTACCATTTCTAATGGATAAATCTTTTGCAATGCAACTGTGGCAACCTTGAGATAAGGCTAAAAATATCAAGTGAAAAGAATAAAGATGACTTTGTGAAGCATTTAAAAACATGAAAAATGTATTTTTGGAAATTGCTTTATAAAGTTTACTCTGTGGGGAAATGACCAGATGGTAAGAAGATGAAGGGATATGATTAACGAATGTCATGAATTATTATGTCATATAGAGGTTAGATGCTCTTTGCATAAATCAAGGATATATCCTTCTAACTCAAGTCAAACTTCAAAATCATGTTATCACAAGTTAAAACTAGATTATTATTACAAATGCACTGAAAAGAATAAAGAAAGCAAAACACTTTTCTTCTATTAGGTATCACAAAGAAACCCTTTTAAAAACAGATTTATTTATTTGAGAGACAGAGAGAGAGCACACATGTGTGCACTTGTGTTGGGAGGAGGGGCAGTGGGAAAAGGAGAGAGAGAATTTCAAGCAGGTTCTACCCGGAGCTCAGATGCCAATGTGGGGCTGGATCCCATGACTTTGAATTCACAGTCTGAGCTGAAACCAAGACTTGAATGCCTAACCGACTGAGCCATCCAAGCACCTCACAAAGAAACTTTTTTGAACTTCGTTCTCCATTAGTAATAGGTGAATTGTATATGGCATTAATAGGTACCATGGCTTTGATCTGAGAAGGGAACCAAGTCCAGGTAAAGTCAATCATGTTTCAAAATATGCAAAAGCTTGCAAAACAGGGTACTAATATCTGCCTTATTTAATTTATAGAAGCCAGATGTAGAAAAGTAGTTATAAAATCAATTGAGAATATGTATATGAAAAAGCTTTCGTAAAGTAGTATAAAAGATAGGAGGAGCAGGATAGGAACTGAATGACTCATACTTTGGGAAGCTATGCTCCCTAAGTCCCAAAAGAGAAACATATTTATTGAGGAGTAATTGACCTACAATAAAATTCACAGATTTAAGTGATCCCAACTCAATCAAAATACAGAACATTTCTATCTTTGCAGTTATGCCCCTTCCTCCACTTCCCAACCTCTGTTCATCACTGCTGAGATTTATGTTACCATAAGTTCATTTTGCCCATTCCAGAATTTCACATAAACAGAATCATACAGTGCACATTCTTTTGTGTCTAGCTCCTTTTATTCAACATAATGCTGGAGAGATTCACCCATGTTGTCGCAATATCAAAAGTTTGTGCATTTTTATTTCTCTTGTTGATTTCTACTGTATGAATATACCACATTTTAAATTTCATTTTAAATATAAAATCCATTTTAAATTCATTTGGTTGAGAGATGTTTGTATCATTTCTAGTTATTTTTTACTATGATGAATAAAACTCCCATGAACATTTATATAGAAGTTTCTCTGCAAACATATGTTTTCATCTCTCTTGGGTAAACACCTAGGAATAAAATTATTGGGTCACCTACCTTGATTTTACTCATGAGAAATGAAAACATATGTCCACACACACCGAAATAAAGATCTCCATGCAAATGTTTATAGCAGCTACTTTGTCTGTCTGTCTGTCTATCTATTTATATTTTGAGAATCTCCTTTGGACTGGAGGATGAGATTGGCTCTTCTGGATGAGGCAAATACTCTTTTGCCCTTGTTAAGGGGATGGATGATGCTATGTCGAACATTCTATGAACTAGTTAACTCTGGGGAGAGCAACTAATCTGATAAATATGATAGAGGAAGAGATTTCTACCTGTCTCTGGACTTTGACATGAGACATGTCAACCTGGAATGCACTGGCAGTTGGGGCGGTAAAAGAAACAGTAGCTATTCCTATTCTGCTGTGGGGATAACCTGAGTATAAGGAGCAGCATAAGCAGCCCCCACTCTTCATAGAGTGGCAGTGGCAAAGGACCACAGCAGCTCAGGGATCAACCTGGAGTCCAGCAGTCCTCAGGGATCAACGTGGGAGCCCAGGTTGTGTTGAGCCCCTGAGCACGCATCTGTCCAGGACGGGGGTCCTGCCGTGAGGGTCAGCATTGGCACAAACAGGATGAAGGGCCAGGGTATAGGAATCTACAGAGCACTGCACCGTGAGAACACCCCAGAAATAAAACTCAAAAGATGATTCTTTTTGTAGGAGATTAATACCGGGCTAGTAGGCTTTGCAGGCTCATAATCTAATAATGTGGGATAAAAATTACATAGGTTCTGGGGGATCCCTGGGTGGCTCAGCGGTTTAGGGCTGCCTTCAGCCCAGGGTGTGATCCTGGGGTCCTGGGATTGAGTCCCACGTCGGGCTCCCTCCATGGAGCCTGTTTCTCCCTCTGCCTCTGTGTCTGCCTCTTTCTCTCAGTCTGTGTCTCTCATGAATAAATAAATTAAATCTTTTAAAAAAATTACATAGGTTCTAATTTTGCTGTCACTGATTCAGGATAGCAGTGGAAATAGGTTTTGCTTTTGTTAATGCAAATAATCATATGTTCAGGACTTATAATACTCAGTCTTACAGACATTAACCTAAAACGAATCAACCCAGGACATATTCTTACTTGTTGAGTATACGAAGTCCATCTAGTTTGGGAGACTCTTAGAAAATCAGTGGTAGAACTCTGTTGGAGTATTTCTGCGGGGCAGGCCTGGGTAGTCACATGAATATGTACCCACTGGTTTCAAATATCATTTCCTTTCCTCTACATTACACTCGTACAAAATTGAGCTAGTCCACTGGTCACTAGAATTTGTATTTCTTCTGGAAAAGTCCAGAATGCTTTTTCCCCCTATTTTCCTTGTCCCAGAGAATCTTCCCACACTTCTCAATGAAAAATGCCAACTATAATGATTACTTATTATTTTAGTAGAGTTAAAGTCAAAGTATTGCAAGACAGACATTCCTGTTATAAATTTTGAGTAGGTCTGCACCATGCTATTACACCCACAAGGTAACTGAGAATAGGAAACCCATTGCTGGGCGTATCTGAACTGGCATGCTAAATTATAGATGTAAATGTAAAAGAACACGGCTCCATCCTTTTTTTTTGAACAGGTATAATTTAATTTTAATTTTGGCTCTTCCCCTGTCATATAAAGATCTCCGTGCCTTAAAGTGGTAGTGTCTCCCTGTAATTATAATTGGTACACTTGAAATCACAAAACTATAACAAAGAGCATCTTGCTAAAAGCCTCCGTGGAATATAGGTTATCATTGGCCGGGCAGGCTTACCTCCCACTCTCATCACAAAACCATGAATAACTAAAAATGATCCTCTAATATGTGGCTGCTGTAACAATTTGTAGACACAGGTATTTTTGACTCTTTTGGTTTGAGAACCAGCCCAGAAATCTTTACTCAAAACAAAGCGCCTTCGTTCCAACTGCTGCTTACCAGGTGCAACTGTCTGCTAGGTCCCTCTGTGTTATACCTGAAATATTCTTAAAACTTTATCCATGCATGTTCTCTTCCATTTCATGCTGTATAAGTTCCTTTAATATCAATCTTTCACACAGTAGTAAGAAAAGAAATTATTATGCCATGATATTCTTTACTTAGCATCATTACATCTCTTCTATTTGATACAAATTATTGGCTACTTGACACTCTGAATAAGGAAGATTTTATTTTATTCCTTGCTTACTACTGACCGTAGATGAATGCCATGTCAATACTACAAATTTGATTCATTCATTACATTTCTTAAATGATAGTTGTTCCTTATTGTCCTAAATTCTGTTTTATGCAGGAATTTGAAGTCTCTAATAATATGTTGAAACTGAAGGGGAAAAAATTCTTAACAGTTCCAGATGTTGCATGTGGGTCATACAAAGGGTTTCTTGGGTATCTGGAAACTGAGAGCAACCTTCAGTATCAAGGTGAGAGATAAAGTCGGATCCTCAAACAGGAGGATGTGAGGAATATATGATTTTATCCTATAGAAAGTAGCTGTGATGTTTGCATAGCTTTCCTTTCAAAATGAAAAAAAGATAGCCAAAATATATTAGATTACCTCAGATATGCCACAAGTATTACCATCTTGATGAGAATGAAGAAGGCTAGGCATCTTACTTAGAATAAATCATTTAACACTAGAAATAAAATTATGAATGTTAATATACTTTTGAAAATTTAAGGTAAAGCAAAGGCCATATTAGCCTTAGAGTGGTGTGGGAGGGTCTCTATTGTTCTACTCTGGTGTCCCTGTTCTGCTTCACCTCCACCATCACTGAAAAAGCCAACACTGCACAACCTGTAGGCACCTGGTCCCTCCTATGCCTCCACAGATCGACAGATGCAATGATCTTTCCAGTTCCCGCCACATCACATACTCTCAGTCCAAACATGTTTTTTCTGAAGTTCCCTTTATAGAAGGCAGAGTAACCATGCCTCATTGGTTGTATCTTATTTTTTTCCTTATATAACTTCCTAGGCAATAGTCTACCACAGAACTTTTCACATTGTATGGTAACCGTTCGTGGGGCTATCCTTTTCATCAGGTCGAAAGAACCTTTGATGAAAAGCTGGATTTATTTGCTTATTAATCTGCCATTTTTCACATATTCTTGAAACACAACAGATAATCCGTAATTATTTGTTGAAAAAATAGAATCATACTACCAAGGCTGCACAAGCTATGGACACAGAAATAAACATCTATATATTTTTAGTTGAGGCTGTCTTCAGAGCTAGAAGTTCAAGTTTTTATTATACCAACCTGGGTTCAAGCTGAAGAACTCTCTTGTGTTACTATGATTCAAAATGCTCCTAAGCTATGAGCTATTTATTTACCAATGCATAGAAAGGGGATGCTATGATCTGATCTGTGACTAAGAGACATCACTTACCAACTTTGTAAGGGCAAGAGATAAGGGAAGGGATTAGATTCTTTACAATGGTGTTAAACTATCACAAATGTACGTATCAAAGAATTTGTGACCTTTGATGTTCTTCCTTTTTCTGATAACACAAGACAGAACTTGGTGATATTTCTATATTTGTTCCTTTAGGAACTAGATGAAATGCCCTGACTTTTTTGATTATTTTAATGGACTTTCAAGCATGAATTATAGTGTAATATCTGAAAATCTACATTTTAAGAAAGTGAATTCCAAATATAAGCTTTAAACTAAAACTGGAATGTTTCATTTTAAGAAAGTGAATTCCAAATATAAGCTTTAAACACTAGACAAGAAATAATATCAACTGGAATCAATATTTTTAAACTTACTCTCTTTTACCCAGGAAAGCAGTAGACTCTTATATAGCTAAAACTTCACTTGGATGTGTTTTGTCATAATTTAATCAACTATTATAAAACCGAAAAAAATATGATTTCCAGAATTAAATATAAGAAAACTTTCATGAGTCAGTGTTTATTCACTTATAAAATATATACAGAAAAATCAAAACATCTTTGAGTGTACACGGCTGAGAAATTAATACTCAGCTCAGGATATAAGTAGAAAATGGATAAATGTATATACTATTAAAGGAATGGTTTACCAAAGGAAGATTTTAATATAAAATTTGAAAATGCTATCATTTTCTTCAAAATTAATGTATTTGCATTTGTTTTTCAATAAGGACAAATGTATTTTGCAGAAATACTGATAGGAAAAATAGAACAAGTAGGATATTTAAGTAAACCAATATGATTTTCTGTTGCTGGAAATTGGAAATAACATATAGAATACTTATATGATTAAAAGCAATCACTGAATAATAAAATGACATTAACTTCAAATCATTAGTCCCTATTTTCAACAGAAAGAACGTGCTGATAAATGAAAGGTGGCACTGATAATGAAAGAATTGCCTTGTGTCAAATTTAGAAGAGCTGCTGAATGACATGCTGCAGTCTTATGTGATGAATGACTTAGCCTTAATCTGAAATCTGAAACAAAAGAATTCCCAGTAGTATTAAAGCATTCGGAGTACAGGCGTGCTATGTTATAAGGAATATCTTAGACCTGAGATCAAAGATCCAAAAAAGAAAAAAAAAAAAAAAGAGGACAAAGGAAATTTGCATCACCAAAGTGCCTGTACCACTGTGTTTCCTGACTAAGCCTGGAGAAATGAGGAAAGGAGGACGTGTGAAGGCAGCAGCACAAGTCCTGGCGACTGCAAGTTATGTACCCCTGGGACTTGCCTTTTCAACGCTGCACATAAGTAAGAAGAAATCTTGTCTGCAGTGGATTCCACAGGGAGACTAGGAATGCTGAAAGGCTTCTGCTTAACTCTCCCAAGGTGTTGCTACAGCAGGGAGAAGTGAGAAACACACAGAGACACACAGATAAATACACCCCACTTCTGGAAGTTGAGGGGAACACACCACCATGTTGTGCGGTCAAGGAGTTCAGACTCCTCATCAGTACAGAGGGACCCAATTTTGGAATGCCACCGGGGAAGGTGTGCACTCCCCTTAGCAGCGGGGTTCAGAAAGAAAAGTAAGAATCAAGAAAGGAAGGGAACTAGGAGCATCAGTTAAATAGAGGAAAGGTTAATAAGACATTTCTTACTTTTCTGGTTCAGAACAATCTGTTTGCTTATTTATTTATATATAAAGTAATAACAACAACAAAATAAACAGAATTACCTTTAAAAGCTGATGAGTGATGTTTTACAAAGATCTGAAATGCTGATGTGGGACTGCAGAGCATGGACAAGGGGGAGAAATGTGGACTTCCCAGGCCTCCTGGCTCCTCACCAGACACCTGGGCTCATCCCGCTGATCTATAATCACTGGATGTGCAGAGCTGATCTCCACACCGTCAGTGTGTCACTCTCCTCCCCCAAAACTGTCCTTATTTCCTGAAACAACCTCTCAACCCTTTTAGTTCCATGATCCCACTGTACTCCAAAGTCCCTGAGAGCGTGAGATAGACCTTGGCTTTGAATCCATGGGGTCTAACTACTGCAGTTATGTTTAGATAATTTAAAGCAAATTACATTTTAAATAGATAACTTGATGTACCTTGACTGAATGGATGATATATATGATGAAGACATAAGGATACTTAGACAGACCTAAGGTATTTTCTACAATATGTTGCAATTTCAGGCCTCATTTGCTTCCTGGAGTTTCTGTCTCAAATATGAATACTCATTTTTAAGATCACGTTTGATAATAACAAACAGCACTTGATCCTCTAGCATAATTATATGTAATTCTAAATGGAAACATGCTAGAACAATAGAGTTTTATTAGTACAGTCATAGTAATGTAACTTCTACAGCAATAGAGTTCAATTTATCTGGGATCATCAGTTCCTTTTTTCTTAAACAGAATTAGATTCCCTTATCTAAACAAATTTTAAAGGAGAATGTTTGCCCCCAGATTGGAGAATGAAGTCATTTTACCCACAGAGAAACAAAGTGTTGCCATTTGAAGTAAGTACATGTTCAATATTTTTCACATGAATTGATATAAGACTAGGAATCTGTTGAACGCGCAAGATGCACAATTTTCCCTTGTCATCCACTTAAAATTCTCTAAAGTAAAAACATCCATTTCCTGTGGGTTTACTTCCTTCTATTTCATTTATTTTTGGTCAATTAGCTTCAATGCCATTCTAACACTTATTTTATACAGGAATTTTTTTAAGATTGTACTCATTTATTCATGAGAGACACAGAGAGACGCAGACACATAGGAAGAGAGGGAGCAGGCTCCTGTGGGGAGCCCGATGTGGGACTCAATCCCAGGACCCCCAGGTTACGCCCTGAGCCAAAAGCAGATGCTCAACCGCTGAGCCACCCAGGTGTCCCTTTGGTATATGAATTTTATGGAAAAAAAAAAATCACATGCCCACTTTCTAGATCCCAAAGTTTTGAAATACTTCCGAAACAGCATTCCAAATCTCAGTTTTGATCCTTTGCTTCTTTGGAACTCCTCTAACCAAGGTTACTTACAGCATCTTTGTTACTAAAGACAAAGGACACAATATTCTCTTCCCATCCTTGAACTTTTTCAAACATCATGCTCCTTTGTTTTCCTGAGTATACAGGTTTTCGCTTGTGGGGAACAGATAGCCTAGTTTTCTTCTACATTTTTTTTTAACCTGCTGTCTTGTCTCTTATCCTTGTTCGTCGGTATTTCATGAGAGCACTTCTCTTTACAATGCTCACCATGGTTGGCTTCATCTAGACCAGGTTTTCTGATTATTTCAATGCTTATGACTCCATCTGGCACTTATTTCAGAATGGAAATTCACCATCAATGTCAACATCTAAGTTTATGGAACCCAATTCTTCATGCTTGGTAGCACTTTTTAAGTCATTAGAGTTTGTGAATAATAAAAATGGCAATTCAAATGTGTGAAAAATAGATTGTTCAATATATAGGACAATTAGTAATCTATTACAATAATTGTACATTTCTATCTCGGGCCATTAAGTAACAAAAAAGTTCCATATGGACTGAACATTAAAAATATTATAAGTTTAAAAAATTATAAGTTTTAAAAATATTATGAGTGAGTCATATACAAAAGATAAAGCTAAGGTCAAGTTTCTTTTATGAAGAATGAAAGAAGGACATTTACTTTTTAAAATCTCACTAACATTATTTACTTTTAGATTAATTGGTTTTAGTTGGTAACTTTAAAACTGACACAAATTTTAAAAGATACCATTTACAGAACTGAAAATACTTGCAACTTTGAAAATATTAAGAAAACTCATTTATATGACACTCTTTTCTTTAACAAAATAATAAGTTGTTTTATTTTGGTAAAATAGGTATCAATTATATGTTACTTTTAAGAGTTTGAAGAAAATGTGATCACAACACGTATAGTAAATACACATAATAAGTGTTTTAATGTCATATGGGAACCATAACCATAAACCATAAACTTTCTATTGGTCTCCTATAAATAGGAAGATAATTTAATAAATAATCCTGCTCAATAATCATGTGCAATGCATACTTTCCCATGGAGCACATTAATGGAAAAGAAATACTCTAATATTCTATAGCAGTAAAATGTTTTCAAATATTTTTGACCTAGGGAAACCATTCTAGCAACAAAATTTTAAAACAAAGATCTATAAAGAAGACAGGTAAAAAGAGAATCATTTTGGTTTGAGTGGATTTAAGGGGTAACGAGCTCAAAATACTTAATAATATGCAAAGCAAAGGTGATCCCTGGGTGGCTCAGCGGTTTAGCGCCTGCCTTTGGCCCAGGTGTGATCCTGGGGACCTGGGACCCGGGATCGAGGCCCACGTCGGGCTCCCTGCATGGAGCCTGCTTCTCCCTCTGCCTGTGTCTCTGCCTCTCTCTCTCTGTGTGTTTCTCATGAATAAATAAATAAACGAAATCTTAAAAAAAAAAAATGCAAAGCAAGCCTGAGAAACTTCTGAGGTCTATGGAGTGAAGTTCTATCATTCATTACTCCAAATTAATCATTTTCCAACATTATTCTAACAGACCATTAGTTATTTTTACATATTGCAGTAATAGCTTCAATGCCTGCTCTCTTTATATTTATATTTTCATTCATTAATATTAAATAAATCTTACTCAACACTGAGAAGAATACATACCATTTTAGGTAAAGGAACACTGATAATTTTGTAATTCCAGAATATGTACATGTACATGCAAATAAAAAATGGGTGTTGGGGCATATGAGATGTAAGTGAATTAATTTAGAAATTTGTTTCAACGTTTTACCCGTATGGTATATAAAAAAGTAGAGCTATGTTTAAATTTTCTAAGCAGTGATTTGTAAAGAAAATTAGGAAATTGCATGAAAACCAAAAATAGAGGGACACCTGGGAAGCTCGGTGGTTGAGCGTCTGCCTTTGGCTCAGGGCGTGATCCCCGAGTCCCTGGATTAAGTCCCACATCTGGCTCCTCGCAGGGAGCCTGCTTCTCCCTCCATCTATGTCTGTGTCTCTGCCTCTGTGTCTCATGAATAAATAAATAAAATCTCTTTTTAAAAAAATCCACAGAAATAGAGCAAAAATCAGCTATATTTCAATCTTATTTTTGATATGGAGAAGCTTCCCTAGTTAAAAAGTGATTCCACCCTGAAAGCCTACTGACAACATTTTCTTCATAAACACAAAGTGAAACTAGATAATGACAGTTAACATAGTCTGGAGATCCACGTTGCCTCTTGGTTTTGTTAGTTGAAAGTTGGTAAACAGAAAATGAGGGTATTCAAGTGTAAGATCTAGAAATCCATTCTTTTCACCACCAATCTCAGTATTTTAAGAGTGTATGATTATTATACTGTAGTCACTGAAACTTTGTCTTATATTTATAGTTTCCATACTCAATAAATGTTTATATGTACATGTGAATATATAAATTTCCACATTTTATAATGGAAGGATTTTGAAATTTTTTTTCAAAAAGGGATTTAGTGATCTAGCAGTACAAATTAGGTTCACTGCTGTTTATAATAATTTTTACCTACTCAATTATTTGTAGCTCTTACCTATAGTGAGGAAGAATTCCCATATAACTGTGAAGCATTTGGAACAGTATAAATTACAGCTATTACCTTTAAAACTTAGACATGAAGATGATGCATAAATATCAATGTTTATTACATTTATATAAATTAATTGGTATAATGAAAATTAAATGAGACCTTCAGAAATTCCATAATCAACCTCCAGATCAGCCTTGCTGCTCCAGAGACACAAAGAAATCATTGCTTTGACCAAGTCCTCTATTTTTAAGGCCACACACTTTTTGTATCTTAAAAGACTCTCCCTCAGACAGGCTGTGCCTCCTTTTCACGCACTCCTGTGTTTAAGGCATGTGGAATGCTACCTCTTTTAGGGCTTTTTCACCTCTGAATATAGAGGATATTCAATGAGTCTTGTTAACTGGATAATCATGTTATCTAATTAAGAACTCGACATTATTCAACATCCACATACCCTAATTTGCCCACATGAGAAAAAACACATTTTTTAGTTAATATGCATTAAAACTGCGTTCAGATAAGCTGCAGTATAAAATTGGTTTCACTTTTGGAGGTCACTACCATAGGTCAGTGACTTATGTCTTTTAAATGTGCAAAAAGCTAGGTTGGCAGTGCTAACAATATCTACCCATCAGAATTACTGTGTGTGTGAAACTTTTTGTCAATTTCTAAGTGTTTTATGAAGATAAAAAATTATTAAAATGTAAATGAGATGAAATCAGACATCTGTATGCCAATTTAAAGAAATTCAATGCATGAAAATCCAGACACATAAAGTACATACAAGCAACCAAAATTTTATAGGCATGGCACTTTTTATTGTTAAAAACAATTCAAATTATGGGAAAGATGGGCCAAAAATTTTTGTTTTGTTTAAATTTTCATTCTACAGTTGCAAAAGTGGCAACTTAGGAGATGGAGTTGCTTATCCCAGCATACAGAGGCTAAGGCCTAGCCCATCGGAACTTCCTTTCATTTGACAAGGAGGATTTACATAAAAATCTGTGTGCGGGGTATTTAAATGAGTCAAAATAGGGGTGCAGTCTATGTAAAAGTATTGCTACTTTACTTTCTTCTTTTAAACCCCACCTTATCTAAACACGGGTAAAGAGATTTCCATACCCACGGAGGTAAGAAGATAAACCTTCGCTTCAAAACGTTTACGGTGACGAATGTCTGCAGGAGGCCTAGAGGGCAGCCACGGGCCTGCAGTCCCTGCGGGTGGCCCAGAAGCCGGCCACGGGCCTGACACCGTCCTTCGAGCTTAGGGCCCCGGGGGAGCCGTGGGAGGAGGGAGAATGGCCCCAAGTCCCCAGGCGCACCTGAGCTGCTCGTGGCGGCCTCAGGTGCCGGGACATGTTTGTGTTTCCTGGATGCCGTGCATTTAAGGCTGCGTCAACGTGGGGAGCAGGACACGGAGAGCTCTGGGTTGATGCGGTCGGACCTCGAAGGCCGAGCGCGAGCCCCGTCCCGGCAGGGCGCAGCTTCGTCCCACTGCCACGGCCGCGCAGCCTCCCCCTCGGCATCCGCAGAGAACAAGCGGGTGGCCAGGAAAGCGCCCAGAGGGCTTACGGTTCCCCTCACTACATCCTACCGACTTTGAATTTCCTGTTTTGTTTTGTTTTGTTATAAAAGACAGGGCGCGAGCACCTGATCGTACCAGCCTTGATGACTCCCGGAGACCTGGGTCACCCGAGGGGCCTGCAGCGTTCAGACCCGAAGCACGCCCCGTGGCTGGCGGACGGCGTGACGGGCACGTGGGCTGCCCTGAGCTCACGGCATCGCTCTCCGTGGATCATACCGGATATGGCTTGTATGTTTTCAATGAAAATAGAAGAGAGAGGCAACTTCGGACTTAGGCGCGGCGTGGCCTTGGAGCTAGCTCTTCAGACCCCTTCCAGAGCCTTCCTCCGCCTACTGGGATTCAGGAAACTGAGAGAAGCAATGGGTAGTCTGGAGAGAGCCTCATGAAGGTGACACGGTGCTAGTCTTTCTTTTCCTCTGAAGAGTTTGACTACTGGGTTGATGATCAAAGCGAGTAAGAGAAGAAGACTCTAGAAAAAATTAAGCACTTCCATCACTTATGTTCATGTGACAATGAAGAAACTTCTGTTTCCCCCTAATTAGAAAGAAATAGTCATAAGGAAGCTATTTCTGTTCTTTCAAACGTCTATCCTCACTCCAGTATCTGCTGAGTAGGAATGGCTTCCTAGTGGTGAACTTCGAGAAAGAACCTGAGCACAGATAATTAGATAGGAAGGTAGGCGTCTGCTCTAATTCTTCGACTTCTAACAACCAACAGCAGGCATACCCTGCTGCTACTCTATGTCCCCCTACACACACGTATGTGTGTGCAGCCTGCTGGGTCTTCCTCTCTTGAGTGTGAGCCTGTGGTTTAGGGGGCAAAGTTTAATAAAGCTGATGTATTATGCTACATTGGCCAGATTATTTTTTAATTATGCAGAACCCACATAAGTAAGTCGGTGCAATGAATTTTCGCTTTCATACCTCAGTGGCAGTGTGGTTCGGCCCTTTTCGATACCCAATATCCCCTATTCCATTTGCAGTGTCAGCCACTAAGACCAACTCATGGCCTCAGCTCCCAGCAGGTGTTTTAGAAGGTCTTCCAGAGCTGTTTGCTCCAGTTTCACTGATGACAAAACCCTCTCTTGTGTATCTTTCGGATTCCCCTACTTGATCTATTTGCATATCTGTCTCCTGAGAATATATGATAAACAGCTCAAAGTAGTACTTATCTATTTTTATACACCACCCACATAGCATTTAACAAATATTTATTCAACAGACTGATCATACCCTACGTTCATTTTTGATGTCATATCTAGCATTCTCAGATACAGAGATTTACAGGAAAATTTTTATCAGATCATAAGAACAAAGCTTTGAAGCAAAAAGAAAAAAAAATCATTCTGGTTAGATATTCTTATTGTGGTTCCTTGTCTATGTAAAGGAAGACTCCAAAATTTTTGAGCATTATTTTCTTCATCTCTACAAAAAGAATAATCCTCACTCCATTAGTTATTTTTAGAAACAAAAGGGACAATGTACAAGGATATCCACCCATAATCGCTGGCATATGGTAGCCATCACTTAGAAATTTGCCATTATAAACCAGGATAGGGATCCCTGTGTGGCACAGCGGTTTGGCGCCTGCCTTTGGCCCAGGGCGCGATCCTGGAGACCCTGGATCAAATCCCACGTCGGGCTCCCGGTGCATGGAGCCTGCTTCTCCCTCTGCCTGTGTCTCTGCCTCTCTCTGTGTGTGTGTGACTATCATAATTAATAAATAAATAAATAAATAAATAAATAAATAAATAAATAAATAATAAACAAGCAAACAAACCAGGATAAAAAGAGATCATTGCTAGGGCACCGGGGTGACTCAGTGAAGCGTCTGCCTTCAGCTCAGGTTATGATCTCAGGGTCCTGGGATCGAGTCCCACGTGGAGCCCCATGCCATGTCCCATCCAAGCCTCTCATCAGGCCCTGTGCTCAGTAGGGAGTCTGCTTGCCCCTCTCCTTCTGTTCCTCCCCCTGCTCATGCTCTCTCTCAAATAAATGAATAAAATCTTTTTAAAGAGACTTGTTTTTCAAGAGGGAGATGGTTCCAACTCTTAAAATCAAATTACTAATTCTTTATTTAAAGATACACTTTTCTCACATGTTCCTAATAAAATGGACAGTCTAACTAAATCATCCCATCTTAAGAGTACTTTCTCTTCCCCCATTTGTGATTTCACAAACGAGAGTACGATACCTAGAAGTTGCCAGCTCTACTCAGGAAGAATAATGCATTCTTTTTTGATTACAAGAAATTAACAGAAAATTTTAAGGAAATATGAATGTTGTTCTTCCCAAAACTATACATTTGAAACTACAGGATGATTTCCTAAAGAGCAGAGGAGAAAAGGTAATTTTAAAGTCTCTAACACATTTTCATGAATGTATTTGGTGCATAAAAATATGTTCAATGCTTTAAAAAATAATGTATAAAAAAGTCAGAATTATGCTCCAGGCAATTTAAGTAAAATCTAATTTTAAGAAAAATCTAATCAATTTAACTAAAATTTAGTTTTACATGTGCCATTTTCTTTTTATTGATTATTTTGACATTGAATACAAATATTTCTATTTCCGTCATTCCACCTGTGAAGAATTCATCTTTTTTTACTGGAGAGTTAAACCAAAATTAAGCATCCGTAATTTCTCTCATGTGTTACTAAACTTGTTATGTGCCTTTATTTTTTTAGGTCTTTAAACTGACTTACATGCTTTAACTGAAAACTTTATGGTATATTTGTGAGTGACTACCATGAATTTTGAATAGATACATATATTTAATTTCCAGAAACATTATAATATCTATTTTATGAATGATCCATCTCAGAGAACAAGGCTTTTCTCTGTACAAATGGCAATCTCAGGCAAATATTTGCATACAGCTCTTCACACCATGCAAGCTGTGAGAACTGAAAGCAGAACCCTCATATGAAAACTGGGGAGACAGAAGGATACTTAAGACAGCTGACAGTCCCCTACATTATTTTCCAAGGTGCAGATAATAGATTTAACGACCCACAGTGTTACGGGCTAAGCATGTTGGCCTTCTTTCACATTTTATTTATTATTCATCAATTCAACAAATATTTTCTAGCTGCCTACAAGACACTGTGAGAGAAGCTGGGAGCACACCGGTAAGTGAAACTCACGCAAGTCCTCTCCGGCTCCCACAGCATTGAAGTCTTGGGGATGACGATGAATATGGCAGACGTACTTTTTATACCCAAGATCATATCGTCTTGTGGTTGATAGAGATGCACTCAGTCATTAAAACTCTTGTAATTAGCAGTTGTGAAAACAACATTGAGTAGAGAGGCATGCAAACACATGACAGTGATGTCTTTTCCAGAATGGGCTTCTTTGGGAAAGTGATCTGTGAATTGAGATCTGAAGGATGATAGCCATCGTTAATTGGAAATGGGAGGGAGTTAGCCTTGAAGAGGAAAAGACAGCTTGTATAAAAACACAGGGGTAAAAGTCATAATGTTTGCTTGAAATTGTAATCGGAAGGTGTGGAGAAGATAAGAGTTTGATCGTCCTTACAGAAGTTAACTTCATTAAGAAAGCACTGAAGAGTTTTAAGGAGAGGAACTGTATGATATATTTTAATTGTTTTAAGTAAACAATTACTCTGTCCACGCTCTGGAAAACATTGGGCTGCTGGAAGTTTAATAGAAGTAATGGAGGGAACCAGAGTAAGGGACCTAGGTAACAGTCAAGCGAGAGATAACAGTGTCTTAGAATCAAACAATATTAATGGAGACAAAAACTATGAATTCAAAAATATTAAGGGGGCGCCTAAGTGGCTCAGTCGGTTAAGCAACCCACTCTTGGTTTCAGCTTGGGTCATGGTCTCAGGGTCGAGCGCCTGGTCGGGCTCTGTACTCAGAGTGGCTCTGCTGGAGATTCTCTCCCTCTTCCCCTGCTCCTCCCCCTTCTCTCTCTCTCTCTCTCTCTCTCTCTCTCTCTCATCTCTCAACTCTCATCTCTCATCTCTCATCAATAAAACCTCTGAAAAAAGATATTTAGGAACATGAGCTCAAAGTTGCTGATCGAGACAGCATGACAAGGCCTGAAGTCTAAAATCATTTGTACTTTTCCATATCCTAAAACAAGAAATTAACCAATACTCCGTTTTCTCTAACTTGTCAGTTCTCACCTTCCAAACATGTTTGCATTGTTTGGAGAACTAGCTGAAACAGTTTCATAAACTATGCAGTATGAATAGACTGACTTTCTCCAGGGGCTAATCTAACAAAACTAGGGCTTATCACTTCAGGAGTGACTTTTCCTACACACAGGTAGAGAATGATGGGTACAGTGGTGGGCCATTAGTTAACCTCTCTCACAAGCCCAGTGACCCATTCCTGCAGATAAACCTGCTCGCAATAAGCACGGAGTTCGGAATTGTACCCCAGCAAAATGACAGATGACCACTTGTGTTGATGCAAAGAACTGCTAATGAATCATCATCCTTGCCAGGGCTTACAAAGTCCTAGATTTTCTGGTTTCTACCGGCCTCAGTGAGCTCTTCCCCAGCTCTGATCTGCTGCCTCTGCTAATTCTTGTACACGTCAAACTTATGCCTGAATTAGGACCCTGTGTTGGCTGCTCCCACTGCTGAAAGTGCTTCTACCACGTGCTTTATTGCTTCTCTTCTCTTCCTTGCTTTAGTTAAGTTTCTGCTCAATATCCGCTCTTCATGTCCCTGTTCATAGGATCTTTAGTGGCTGTCAGGACATACTATCCTCTTAACTTGCTTATTTTTTATCCATAGCATTAATTAATGTGTGATATTATTTTTTAAAAGATTTTATTTATTTATTCATGAGAGACACAGAGAGAGAGGCAGAGATACAGGCACAGGGAGACATAGGCAGAGACATCCTTAGGGAGCCTGAGGCTGGACTGATTCCCAGGACCCCAGGATCACGCCCTGAACCAAAGGCAGACACTCAACTACTGAGCCACCCAGGTATCCCCTGATATTATTTTATATTTCAAAAATGTTACTTGCTATGGGACGGGCTGAAAATGCCATATTCCCATACCCCACAAAAATGTCCATGTCTTAATCTCTAGAACTTACTACCTTACACCATAAAGGTGACTGAAATATGATTAAATTAAGGATTTTTGAGATGACTAGATATCCAGGCAAACCTAAGAGCATGAGTCCTTATAAAACAGAGGCAGGAGGATCAGAGGAGTAGAAGACATGATAATGGAAACAAAAGGTTGGAGTACCATGAGGAGGAGATCATAAGCTAAGGAAGTGTACGGGGTCTAGAAGCTTAGAAAGGCAAGGAAGTAGATTCTTCCCTAAAGCCTCCAGAAAGAACATAGTTCTATCTTGATTATAGAAAACTGACCTCCAAATATTGTAAAAGAATAAATGTGTTTGGTTTATGTGTGTGGTCTAAAGCCACTGAATCTGTGGTAACGGTTATGGAAGTCATAGAAAACTACTTTCGACTTCTTCCCCCAGAATATAAGCCTGAGGATATTGGGGATATAATCTTGTTTACCACCATATGTTTATGTGTAGACACTGTGTGTTCAAGCTAAGAAATTAATAAACATTTCCAAAATAAATAAATTACACTAGGAATTAATATTTATTAATTAGTGTACACACAGAAACGCATACACCATGCACACCACAAGCACGCAGACTCATATTTCTGGAAAACACTACACTACTCTTGGTTAATTAAATATAATCTATACACACATTTCAAAAACAATTAGTTAAATCTCTTTTAGTTCTCACAAATGTACAAAGAATAGAAGCAAGGTAAGAAATGCCAACTTAAGTATAATAACCATACCCTAGTGCATTGGATGAACCACATTCATCAAGGAGATGAATTTCTGTACCAACACCTGGTGTCTCCTGTTGCAATGCAGTTGAAATGAAGGTCACATAGCCATTATGTGAGTATTCTTTCCTGACATAACAAAGAAAGAGAGGAAACCCTCTTTGCAACTCAGCTAGCTTTCCAGCACAAGGTTTTTCAGCAATGACAAGGGATTGACTTTTATGGAGAAACAGTGAATAAACACAACTCAGCACTGAACAAGAAAACCACATTATCTCACTATACTTGAATTTTTCTTTTTTTTTTTTTATGATAGTCACACACAGAGAGAGAGAGAGAGAGAGAGGCAGAGACACAGGCAGAGGGAGAAGCAGGCTCCATGCAGGGAGCCCGACGTGGGATTCGATCCGGGGTCTCCAGGATCGCGCCCTGGGCCAAAGGCAGGCGCTAAACCGCTGCGCCACCCAGGGATCCCCACTATACTTGAATTTAAAGGCTGATTTTTCAGCCCTTAGGGTGAAGAGGATTACCACTGGAGCCAGCCACAGAGCTCAACAAACTACTGTATAGACTGTATAGACCGACTGCCCTGGCAGCCACCTACAGGGTATCCTGGCAACCCTGGATGCTTCATTCAAGCCAGAAGACTGTAATAGTCCCACTTTGGACTTAAGAGTGATATTGTGATGCACAATTTGTTTAAAATTAAAATAAAAAGGCCATAATCAAATGTAATTCAGCTGCTTATATCAGTAAGTGGTTTTATCTCACTGGTTACACACTGCAGCTCCCTTTGTGCACTTGTTATATAAAGAGGACAATCTTCAGCTTCTTCCTTTGCCAAACAAATTCCTTACCTACACAGATGATGTGATTTCCTTGTCCTCCAATGTATTCAGCTATTAAAATAGAATAGCAAATGTTGGAAATTTACATAGACGCGATCAGCAGTGTTCATTTTTAGAAGAGCTAGGATTCCAAATAGAGATGCCGGGGAGCTGCAATCTGCCATTTTTATGTCTGAAAGAAAGGCCTATTCATTCAATGAGTAGAAATGAGAAATCACAGAGCAATCATTTTCTTTAAATGTCCTGGTCAATATAAAACTGTTATGTGCTTTATTTTACGGAAACATGCTCATGAACAACTAAAATCCTTTAGCTTGTGTATTTAGTTATGATATTTTAAGCAAAACTGGTGCAGCTGGAACTCAGAATATTTAATTTAAACAATGAAGATACATCAAACTGTAATCGGTCCTGACAATATTACCAAGAACCCTGAATCATAGTATAGTTGATAAGTATTTTGGGAAACAGAACAATTGGGCCTTGAGCCTAATTTGGCATTTGTCTAAGCCAAATTACTTATAATCCTAGTAACATTTGTGTATTTAGTTCTATTTATCTCTTTAAAATTCAATGTTAGATTTAAATTCCCATGTAGTAAAAACTTTTCCAAGCTCTATTTAAATATACTTACGATATCAACTCATTTTGATTTTGTGTTTTTCTATTTTATTTCTCAGAAAGAACTAGTGGTTTATAAGTTAATTAATTAAACATTTACCTTTTAATAAATTCATTTTAAGACATTGAACATAGTATATTACTTTAAGCATGAAGGCTATAGCCATGGTATAGTTTAGAGGCAATAGTTTCTTAAATATGATACCAAAAGCAAAAGGAAAAAAAAGAAAAAATGCAATTTAGTAGTTTCTTTTTTTTTTAATTTTTTATTTATTTATGATAGTCACAGAGAGAGAGAGAGAGAGAGAGAGAGAAGCAGAGACATAGGCAGAGGGAGAAGCAGGCTCCATGCACCGGGAGCCTGATGTGGGATTCGATCCCGGGTCTCCAGGATCGTGCCCTGGGCCAAAGGCAGGCGCCAATCTGCTGCGCCACCCAGGGATCCCAATTTAGTAGTTTCTTGATAAACATAGGATTGCCATATAATTCAGCCAAATCCATTCTTTAGGAATATATTGTTTCAAGAAAATTGAAAACATAGGCTCATACAGAAAAAAGTACACACACACACACGTATGTGTAATTTAACATTCATAGTACCACTACTCACAACAGTCAAAAAGTGGGAATAACCCAAAGGTCCATCAACTGAGGAATGGAAATACAAAAGGTGGTATATCCATACAATGGAATATTATTTAGCTATAAAAAGGAACGGACTACTAACACATGGAAGAACATGAATGAACCTTGGAAACTATGCTTGTCAAAGGAAGCCAGACAGAAAGACCATATATATTATATGGTTCTACTTACAAAATGTTCAGAATAAGCAACCCATAGAGCCAGAGTCATTTATGGTAGCCAAGGGATGAGAAAAAGTGGAATTTATACTGACTGCTAATAGGTACAAGTTTATTTTGGGATTGATGAAAATATTCTGTAGTTACATGTGATGACAGTTGCACAGTTTTGTTAGTATACTAAAAACTACTGAATTTTACACTTTGAAGTCTGAATTTTATGATACATGAATCCTATTCAAATTTAAAATAAAAGAAAATGAGAAATTTCTGGCTTATTGAATCTTAAAAGAATCCATTTATTATTTTACATTTATTTATTTTATTTTTTTAACTAAGACAGAGCATTTAAGCTCCACGTTATGTCTATTAACACAAAGAAGATAAAGTCAATGGAAAGCAACACTTATCAAGTTTTTATTTTCCTTTAAAGATATCATATTACATTATTAGAAAGAGAAAATTTTGGAACCAGATAAAATTTGTTTGGAATCATGGATTTAGAGTTTGACACCTGGACAAGTCCTCTCACACTACTATTTCTCAATTTTCCCATTTTTAAAAGTTGGAATCTGTATTACTTTCGGGGTTATTTTTAGATATAGAAACAATACATTTAATGATCTTAACATAATGTGCAATACGAAGAAGGTTTAAAAAGTAATTATTTTTCTCACTATTATTATTCCTTATTGTTTTAGTTTTATTATCTCGATATTTTAATGAATGCATTGACTACATCTTTCCTTGGTGGATTAAAATTCTATTATCTGATTTTAGCCACTTACACCGGATTAGTTATAACACAATTGTTTGATACTTAAAGTCGAGGAGGAATATGCCATGTTTCCAGCTTCATTCTCACAAAACAAAAAGGGGCAAAATGAGAAGCAGTAGAAAGCGTTCTACTTCGTGTTTTAATAGAGGTACTTCATACTAGTGAACAAAAATGGTTTGGTGCTGAAGAGATTCTTTTGAAATACTCTATTAAGGTCTCTACCACTGTGTCATATCTCTATCCAGGAGTTTACAGAAGTACACAATTATGATAGGCATTTGATTCCCTGAAACAGCTGCTATAATGCTTATCAAAATGGCAACATCTTCTGTATAGCTTCAATCTCTTTTGACTAGGGGTATGTTTTCTCAAATATCAATAATATTTCCCCCAAATAGATTAGTCAAGACAAAAATGTAGAGATTGCTGAAATGACTCCTAATTACGTAGACTTATTTGTACTGAGATTACAGGCAAGCTGACGTCAGTTCTCACTGCTACTCTGTAGACTTTCATATGACAGTGTGAGGTGCTTTGTGCATACGTGCCGCATCTTAACAAGATCCTAGGAGCCCCGAGGTCCTCTAGAGACTGTAGACAGTTGATGAATGCACAAAACTGTACGCAAAATGCGGGCTTGTTCATTTACTAGAGACACAGGTTGTACTTTTAATCAGGCTATTAAAAAACTTGACACAATCAGTGTAATGCCCTCGTTAATGGCACGTACTTCCTAAGTCTACAACACATATTTGCAACTGTGTTTACCTCTGTACCAGAAGCTCATGGTGAACATTTGACAAAAATTTAAGAAAAGATTGAAATTTTTCCTGGGATGCCTGGGTGGCTCAATGGGTTAAGCATCTGCCTTTGGCTCAGGTCATGGGCCCAGGGTCCCGGGAGCAAGCCCTGTGTGGGGACCCCTGCTCAGCGCGAAGCCTGCTTCTCCCCCTGCCTCTGCCCCACTTGTGCGCGCGCACACTTTTCTCTCTCTCAAACAAATGCAATCTTAAGAAAAAGAAAAGAGGGGGTTCCTGGGTGGCGCAGCGGTTTGGCACCTGCCTTTGGCCCAGGGCGCGATCCTGGAGACCCGGGATCGAATCCCACGTCGGGTTCCCTGCATGGAGCCTGCTTCTCCCTCTGCCTGTGTCTCTGCCTCTCTCTCTCTCTCTGTGTGTGCCTATCATAAATAAATAAAAATTTAAAAAAAGAAAAGAAACTTTTCCTTAGGTAGCCTGCATTTTAAAGATGAACTAGATTCAATAATTATTCAGATTTCATCATAATGTGTAAAGGATATTAGTATCTATGTTTAAATTGTCCATTTGGCGATTCGGCTCTATTCATAAGTAATGCTGGTTTATTTGGTAAGTAAACTACTATATTCATCATAAATGCACTCATAACACTAAACAAAATATTTATGACTTTTTATAAAACTACGACTTTCAAATTTATATTCTGCTAAATGCAGTCTAATGTACATTCCCAGAGGGATTGCTTTAAATGAAGCTGGGTTGCTGGAAAGTTAAGCTTATTAACATCATCCATTTTTATTTCACATTAAGCTACACCAAGTGCATTAATCGAAGGATTGACTCATCACAACTCCGGCAGCTCCTCTGCCTCGTGGGACGGCACTGTGTCTCAAGATCTGGAGAAACGCGTTCTAATGGAGACACCCCAGTGTCCCTTCCTCAAGGGTAGCGCCCCGAACGAGGCCGTGGAAGGAGAGGGAGCCCGAGCATCAGGTCCCCCAAAGGCGCCAGGTGCACGCCCGGGCCGCCGGGAACATGTTTCCACAGACCCGGACGGCAAGTCAGGGAGAAGGCAACAGCCGCTGCGAGGCGGGTGACACACGCAGGTGTGCGTGCCAGCAGCAGGACAGGGGCAGGAGTGACGTCAGTGAGACGTCCAGACAAGGCACGCAGCCGAGGGATCCGCCCCGCAGGCCCCGGAGCCGGCTGGGCGTCACGCGCACTGCAGGTGCCTGTGGCAGCTCGGGGTCCTGCAGGGCCGGGGAGCCGTAGGGCCACCCAGGGATGACGCGGCCGCGGGGAGAGCGAGGCCTGAGCTCCGGGAGCGGATTCCCCCCGGCGCCCTACCAGGCACCCAGAGACCCCTGACGCCCGGAGCACTGCGCTGGAGCCCTGCTTGGGTGACCCTGCGGCGGCAGCAGCACGTGCCGGCCCCGGGGCCTCACCCTCGGGGGGCGGGGCGGGGCGGGGCTGGGCGGGGGGGCGCCCAGAGCTCCCCCGTGACTCTGGGGCCAGGGCCTACGGACGGCCCGGCGCCCCCGGGGAGCCCCGCCCCAGGCCCCCGGGCCGAAGGCCTCGCGAAGCCCGGGGCGCCGGCGGACAAGCTCCCCCTGCCGCTGCAGCAGAAACGTCGAGGTTAGGCACGCGGGGACGGTTAGGGACCCTGTGCTGCGCCTGCGCCTGCGCCTGCGCGAGGCCGGGCTGGTGGGCGCCACGCAGAGCCCCGCGTGGGGCGGGCGGGCCGCGCCGTCATCCCCCAGGACGGCCTTCCTGAGCCGCTGCCCCCGCTGCCCTCCTCGGTTGGTGACGTGCTCCGTCACGCGGGACTGCGCGACCTCCGTCAGTGGATGCGCTGACCATCGCTCTTCTCTTTTGGAAAAATATAGGAACAGTTACATTAACACGATCATGAAGCGACATATTGCTACAAGAATTGTCTGAAACCATGAAACACTAGCCAATGACGTCACGTGCTCACAGAGCTCACGAAGTAAAGAGCCACGTCGCGGGAAGCGTGCTGGGCCCGTCGGAGGTGCGCGCCCGGGCTCGGGGTTCCCGGACCAGGTGCGGGCGTCACGGGTCTCCGGGGCCCGCCCAGGGGCTGCGGCCGCAGGACCTCGGGTCCCTCAGCGCCAGGACCGCCCCCCGCCCCCCCACCTCCGCGCCCAGCCCCGCGGCTGGGCTCGACCCCAGGGCTGCCGGGAGGACCGGGCCTCGCCGCGTGACCTGGGGCGGGGGGCGGCTCCGAGGCCAGGGACGCACCGGCACGCGCACGGCCACTGCCCGGGGCTGGGCGAGGCGGCGCGGGGGCGGGGGGGATGTTCCAGGGCCACCGCGCTGCAGGTGCAGCCTTCCGCTGAGTGTTTTCAGGTGGGAACATTCTGGAGACGGGTGGCGGTGATGGCGGGACAGCCTTGCGAATCTACCTGGAGCCCCAGAACCACACATGTAAAAGTGATTAAAATGGTAAGTTTTATGTCATATATATATTTTACCAAGATAAAAAATGACAACTAATAACAATTAGGTTTTTTTAAAAAAGAGAAAGCGAGGAGGAGGGAGATACACTTGCTCTGCAGTATTGGAAGGAGAACTTGCCCACGGAGTTCCACACTTTAGATAAACTATGAACGGAAGAAGCGGGCAAGGAGCCAGCTAGCGAGGAGCTAACAGGTATCAGAAAATAGTAAAATCAATTACTCAGTCTCACAAACTTATAAAGTCTGAAACTTAAATTAAATGTTTTAATTACATATTTCAAGCTACCGAATCCTCATGTGTAAAACTACCTTCCATATCAAGGAACATTTTTCAATGATGTGTCACAAAGCCCCTGGGGAGATGAAAATTTCCTCCAGCCTAGAGAACTGAGACAGGCGTGGTCACAACCAAGGATCCGGCAGTGATAAATCTTGTAAGATTTAATATTAACAGTTTTAATCCAAACGTTAGAAAACATGAAGCTAGGTATTTTGGAGAACGTGTGTCAAGTAATAACACTGAAACAGTTACAGCAGTTGTCAATCACCAGTAGAATCTTCACCCTATATTCTCCTCTAAGTACACTCTGCACCGTTTAAATAGGGAAAAGTTCATAGCCCTAGACACAGCCATCACACATAAGCAGTTCTTTTGTAATGAAAAGTTATTAACACTTGAAAAAGAAATTCTTATGACATGATTTTATCATTTAACTTTGGTGAATTTTTATTCTGACCAGGTCAGTCTCCATACCTTAGTAGATATCCTTGGCACTCTTAGTTTGGAGACCTATAAACTACATCATAGAAAAACATTAAAAATTCAAAAAAAGAAAATATTAAAAATTCAAGATTGTCTTATAAACATTTATTTTAAAAATAAATCTAAGATATCATGATGATTTTTGAGGTTCATTGATTATAAATAACGTATTCAATCTCTAGTTGGCCATAATTTCTTGGTAATTAGTGTACATCTTTGGGAAAATCCAACTCCAGACCTGAGGGAGAGAGCCCAGGAAAGAAGCAACTTGGAAGTGGAGTGTCCTCCCCTTGGTTGGATTCAGGCCTAACTGGAGAGGATTGGCTGTGGTCGCTGTAGGGCCACCAGACTCAGAGCTGGACACTGTCACTAGGAAAGCAGAAAGCAGCCCTCCGGGAAATAGTGTTTGCCCAAAGGGCGGTGATCATTACGCCAGCCAGAGCTTGCTGCCCGGGGCCTTGCATCCCGGGCGGTGACTGCAGGGTAGCACCAGCCAAGGTCCTCGCAGCGGAGAGGCAGCGCACTGGTAGCTGTCACAAATTTTTTCTTTAAGCATTTTGGGAGCTATCCTATTCTTTCACATCTCAGGTAATTTTTGTAGGAAATTTAGAGGCTCTAGTTCTAGAGGTAATAATAATAATGACTGTTAGGTGGGGGCGCCTCGGTGGCTCGGTCAGTTAAGCACCATGATTTGGGCTCAGGTCATGGTCTCAGGGTCCTAGGACTGAGCCCCACATAGGGCTCTGAGCTCAGCGGGGAGTCGGCTTCAGATTCCTTCTCTCCCTCTGCCGCTCCCCCCAACTCTCTCTTTCTCTCCATTTTTCTTTCTCTCAAATAAATAAGGGGTGCTAGGGTAGCTCAGCTCATTAGACATCTAAGTCTTAATTTGGGGTCAGGTCATGATCGCAGGCTTATGAGATTGAGCCCTATGTCAGGCTCTGTGCTCAGTAGGGAGTCTGCTTGAGATTTTCTCTCTCCTTCTCCCTCTGCCCCTACACCTCACTCTCTCTCTTCTTCTCTCTTCAAAATAAATAAATAAATCATTACTCAGTCAATCAATCAATTTTAAAAAAACAAAACAAAACAAAACAAAACACAATTACTATTAGGTAAAATAACCTGGCTCTATATCCCTCCAATGGGGAGTTTGAATTTCAAATGGAGAATTCTCATCTGCCTTTTTTCTTCTTTAGTCCTAATTAATGTTTTGCTTTTCCATATTCTGATACAGAAGAAAAATGATGATGCAAAAAGCAAATAGCTCTTCCCACAAAGCTGGGTCTCTTCAAATTCAGTTGATTTCTATTTACTCATTCATTAATGAATAGTGATGTTTGCTATGTGGCTCTGTTGAGTCTGGCACTGTGCTGGGTAATAGGGAAGAAAGAGGAGAAAAATCTGCCCTCAAGGACTTTATTGTTGTGGCAAAAACCTTTCTCCAGGAGGTTGAGTGGGAGAAGATTCTTTCTTTAGGTTTCTTGGCTGCTTTGCCCTGCTATATGTCAGGGTAGCACTTGGAAATAAATATTTCAAAAGCTAATTTTTTTTTCTTTCTGAAGAGAGGAAGGAAACAGACAAAAGTAGAAGGGTGGTGATTATGAAAAAAAAAGTGGGGGGCGCCTGGGTGGCTCATTCAGTGGAGTGTCCAACTCTTGGTTTCAGCTCAGGATGAGATCTCAGGGTCATGAGATGGAGCCCTGCAGTGAGCTCTGTGAGAACCTGCTTGAGTTTCTCCCCCTGCCTCTTCCCTTGCTCTCCTTCTCTCTCTCTCTCTCTTTCTCCCCAAAATGAATAAATAAATCTCAAAGAGAGAGAGAGAGAGAATTCCAATGTGCTATTTCAAGACTGACTAAGACCAAGAAACAGATTTAACAATTGTGAAGTTGAAATTATTTTTATAGTTTTATAGGAATTAAGTAATTTTAGACATTTTAATTTGTGTGTTTTCTTCTGAAAGTTTTAAAACTTTTTTTTTTTTTTTTATAACTGTCAAAATGAATCTAAAGGTAAAAGTAGCTAGCTCAAGATCACTCTGGTCTATTCCAGTAGCCCAATATGAAGGAGGAAGTAGACAGAGTCACAGAAATAAAGATACAAGCAAAGCATGATTGTTATGATGAAGAAATCTAAGTGATATTATGAGAGTAAAATGCAAACCCGGGCCCAGTTTGGATGATGAGAAAAATATTTCCTGGAGTGGTCTCTAAACTGCAATGCGCTTGAGAGTAAGTGAGGCAAAGCCATGGATGGGTCAGCTGGCGATGGAGACGATTCTGGGAATAAGAAATGGCTAGTTGGGGGTAAAAGTACTTTCTGGATAGAAATGTTAACTTGTAAATTTCTTTTCTCTATTAATGTGCATTCTTCTGTCATAAAAGCACAATCTCCACAGAGGATAATCTCAGTCAGTGCACAGTTAGTGTAAGAAGGCAGAGTTTCTCAGCTGTACAGCTTTACTATTTTTCATCTTAATCCTCCTTACATATACAATTTAGTTTCTCTTCAAGTATACGTGTGGTTTAAGTCTGAGAAACTTGAAACTGAATTTCTCCCACAGCAAATTAGATTTAAAATGCAATAACAGTCTGTTTTCTTCACACTATGCATATATTATTTCTAATTCTTTAACCATATTCTGTTTTTCTATATTACATGCCAAATAGAGACTCAATTAGAGGAGTTTCAATTTTTATTTTTGAAATGAAAAATTATTTTTCTACGAGGCACTCTATTCCATTATCCTATTCTATTTTCTTCAGGCAATTATTATTAGACAAATATATTTGGTGTAATAATTTTTGTTTGTCACCTGCCTCCCAACATTAGAACATAAGATCCCCTAAAGCAGATAATCTCCAGTCTGGTTGACCGTTGACGCCCATCACTGAAGTCCTGGCTCAATAAACATCTGTTAAAATAAAGAATAAATGAATGAATGAGTGATATGTTGGCAAATATGGATAGGACATGAAAGACCTAGGTGTTATTATTACCCTGGGAATAGGTTAGGTAATAATTTGGTATGTATGAACAAGTGAGACTTATTTCCAGCCCTCCTGCAAACATATAAATATATAATTATATTGCAAATTTTTATCTTTTCATTTAAATAACTGCTTAGATCTTTAAAGAGTTATTTACAATCATTTTAAAAAGACAGAAACAGAAGGGGCTAAAAGTTGTAAAAGAGACTGGGGTGGAAATACTGACCATATGATTACAAAAGTAAAACATAGCAGATGTCTTTCTAATTGACGTTAGAAAAGAAAACCTGATAAATGAAGCAACTGGTAAATTCATTTGTCCATTCCAATCTATTTCTTCTGAGAAGCAACAACAATACTGTAATCTGATGTCACAGGGAAGTCATTATACTAAGAGGTTGGAGTTCAAAATTAAAAAATAAATAATTCCAGGTGTTGTTAGACAATGACTTTTATTAAGTCGACATGTTCCATTTATTTTTATGGCTTAAAAATGGCATGAACTCAAATATAAAGCAAATCCCATGAAACAATTATGACAGAATTTTACTAGAAGTAACAGGAAGTGGAAGATTCTGTGACTCTTTTAAAACAAACAACAAATATTACACATAGTTGAATAACAACATTGAACATCATTCAAATTGAAATTTTTTTTTTTTAAAGATTTTATTTATCTATTCATGAGAGACACACAGAGAGGCAGAGACACAGGCAGAGGGAGACGCAGGCTCCATGCAGGGATCCCGAGGCGGGACTCGATCCAAGACCCCGGGGGTCATGCCCTGAGCCAAAAGCAGACGCTCAACCACTGAGCCACCCAGGTGCCCCTAAACTGAAAACTTTTATATGCATTCTTTTATATTTATCTGTAAAACTTTGAGGTTAAATAATATGACATAAACATGTGAGCAATATCTCATTTCCTTCTCATCTCATCAAGAATGTAAATATATGGGAGTTCTTACCTTAGTAAAGATGAATGGAAAGGATACTAAATTTGGAGGGTTTCTGAATCTTTTATATTGATCTTTCCGGAAATAAATATTGAATGTTTATTTTTTCCTTTTTTCCTTTTTTGAGAATTTCCCAGAAAATAAATTGGCAAGATAAATTTGTGTCTTAGAAAATGCAGCCTAAATACAGTTTTATTCATTCATATATCAATTTTTAAAACATAAATTCCTGATATTTTATAAAAACTTACAAATATCGAACAAAAATAAGGTATCAAAAATATTTCCCACTTTAAGCAGCTCAGGTGCCCCTTGATGAATGGATAAAGATGTGCTATTGCTAACTAACTAGAATTTAAATAAAAACTCAAAGAACAAAATATATTATATATATTATATATATGTATATATATATATACACACACACATATATATATATATACACAATGGAATCTTATTCAGCTGTACAAAAGAATGAAATCTTGCCATTTGCAGCAACATGGATGGAGCTAGAAAGTATAATGCTAAGTGAAATAAATCAGTCAGAGAAAGACAAATACTGTATGATTTCACTCGTGTAGAATTTAAGAAACAAAACATACAAGCAAAGAGAAAAAAAAGAGAGACTCACGCAAATCAAGAGACAGACTCTTAATTATAGAAAAGGAACAGATTACCGGAGGGGTGAGGGATGGGGGCCTGGGGAGATAGGTGATGGGGATTAAGGAGTGCACGTCTGGTGATGTATGGATGTGTAGAATCACTATATTGTACACTTGAAACTAATGTAACACTATATGTTAACTAATGGAATTAAAATAAAAACTTAAAATGATGTTTCCCACTTTGGTTCATTATTAAACCTAACCAAAATTGAAATTATATTTACCAAAAAAACCACATCACTTTACTCTGATTAACAAATAATCAATTTAATTTTTGATTCATCTACTTTTTAGGGAAAATGATTAAATTTCCAAACATATTTCATATCATAAGGAATTATTTATGAAAGATAATTTCTGTAACACTGAATACTAACAAGTTACAGTGTTTACTTTGCCTTAGAATCTTACTGTTGACAAGCTCTGAATAAGGCTAAAATTTATTAAAATATCAAATAAACTATTATATTCAGTAATATTTGAAAATACGCCTGGATACGTACACCTTGAAATTCTAATTCTATTTCTTCACCACCGTATTGCATTTTAATGTGTGAATATACACGTTTTTTAGTCATGTGTATGACTTCTCTACAAAGGCCTATCTGCTCATTGTCATAGATGTAGCCTCTTTGTATCTCCGCTAATGGGAGATCAAATTTATAAAAAGAATGTCATCTAAACTGATTTTATTCTTTAAGCTGGATATCTGTACTCCAACTCATCAACTAAGTACACGTATGTAAACATTACATACATTATATATTACATATAAGTTACAAATATAGGGATCCCTGGGTGGGGCAGCGGTTTAGCAGCTGCCTTTGGCCCAGGGCGCGATCCTGGAGACCCGGGATCGAATCCCACGTCGGGCTCCCGGTGCATGGAGCCTGCTTCTCCCTCTGCCTATGTCTCTGCCCCATTCTCTCTCTCTCTCTGTGTGTGACTATCATTAATAAATTTTAAAAAGTTAAAAAAAAGTTACAAATATATTACATATACTTAAATATACGATTGTCTTGGACGGCAAAACTAGTAGTCATATATTCTACCTCCAAATAAAGGTAACTGTGTGTATCATGCATTTTGTTAAGGAGTGACACAGGCTTCCTTCTATCGCTCATTTCCTTTCTTAAAACTAGATCAAGATGAACAGTCATGAAGCAAAAGGGAGGAGGAAGTAAGTGCAGCCAAACATACATTGTAACTCTCACCGTCAACTCCTTTGGGTCATAATATTTTCAAAAAGAAAAATGTGAACCAAAGTCTGCAAAATTGTGTCAACTATAGACTGCTCCAGAATTCACAATTTTGTAAATGACTGGTTAGTTGCTTAGTGGAAACACTGGAAATAACATCTAAGTCAGTAATTCTCATCAAGGTCCATTACGGCTTTCAGGGGACATTTAGCAATGTCTGGAGACAATTTTGGTCCCAACTGGGGATGCTGCTGGTATCTACTGGGTAAAGGCAAGGGTACTTACTAATAGACGTTCCACACAGGATACTCCACATAACAATTTTCTGGTTCAAAATGTCAGTAACACCAAGATTGAGAAACCTTGATCTCAATGTCTTGATTTGATTTAACATGTCATTTGAAATGACTTAAGTTGCCTTTAGTTCAAGACATTCATATCAGCTTCAAAATTAGGAACTTTATAGAGAAAAGCTGTATATTTGTTTTTATACTTGGCAAAACTCACACTTGGAATCAGGAAATCTTTCAACGTCACCAAATTGGTAAATTAAAATGATGACTTCTGGTAAAATATCTGAGGAACCCTTTTCCTGAAACAGATCATAAAGAATAGCAAAGAAGAAAACATGTTTGCTATGCTCTCTGAGAAAGCATATCTGAAGAGAAATAAATTTCCATAATTTCATCATTGTACCAGGCAACAGCATCTCAACGACTTGGAGTGTCTGAGGCATACAGTACAGACTGAACCAAACCGAAGTAAGATATCAGATGTTAATAGAAAATGCCTTTCCAGAGACCAGAAGAGAGTTACTGGAAGTATCTCATAGAAAATCAAGGAAATCATAACAGTATTTCCTATTGTAGGTTATGGCTGGAGAACCGGAGCCAGAGGGTGTGCATATTCAGTATTCTAGTTTATCCGTCATCCAACCCAACCTCCTTCCCATGTAATTTCCTGTGCTGCAGAGATTAGAAAGCAAAGAAATATAGCCCGTGAATTCACAGCAGCTGAATTCTCACACAGCTATGTGTGATTTAGATTTCTATCAGCAGATGTATTCATAAGAGATCTGAATTGAAAACTGAATTAAAATAAGGAAGAGACAAGAAAGGTCAGAGAAAAAAAAAGAGACCGACAGAGATAAAGAAAAGGATACGAGAGGTAAGGCATCCAACGGGCAAGCAGGTGTGTAGTGACTTTAATGCCAATATATAGTTCTGGTGGTCCCTTCTTGATTTTTAGATGGCAAAGTGCAGTTAATGTGACGGGAAACTGTGGTCGCCAGTTGGTGTGACAGCTTTCTTGGCTCAATTTCTGGCTTTGGCCAAGTGAAGTGTATGAAGATTAATGTACTATTAACGTAATAATGTGTTATTGAAAATGAACAAATATGGAAACAACCTAAATGTTTAACGAGCATAGGTCACTTGAATGAAAGCACATCAATAGAATTTATCTAAATTCACTTATTAAAACAATGCAGATCTGTGTTTATCCTGAAATGTGATGATGCCAATATTCTGGTGTTCACTTCCTTAACAAATATTTATTGAACACCTACTATATGCTCGGTAGTATAATGAATACTAATTATGACAAAATAGAAACATTTCTATCAATTAAATTAATACTTTGAAGTTCATGACTAATCCTTAAATGAAAAATGTTATGAAGCAGCATGAACGACCATGCTCAATCGCCAAAAACATGTGGATTGCATATTCATCAAAAACCACCTAGGAGGGCAGCCGGGTGGCCCAGTGGTTTAGCGCCACCTTCGGCCCAGGGCGTGATCCTGGAGACCCGGGATCGAGTCCCACGTCGGGCTCCCTGCATGGAGCCTGCTTCTCCCTCTGCCTGTGTCTCTGCCTCTCTCTCTCTGTGTGTCTCTCATGAATAAATAAGTAAAATCAACAAACAAACAAACAAAACGCCTAGGAGGTCATTCAGCTAAGGTAAATAGTGAACGTTGCTGAGCTAAATGGGTAAAAGCTACCAACTTATTTCTTTTTTTTTTTTTTCCAACTTATTTCTTTATAAACGGCCTAATTTGTTTGTATAGCAGGGGAAATAAATTATTTCCATTTTTAAAGTGTAGTAATTTAGGGGCACTTGGGTGGCTCAGTCGGTTAAGTGCCTGCCTTCAGCTCAGGTCATGATCCCGGGTGGGGGATGGAGCCCTGTGTCAGCAGGAAGCCTCCTTCTCTCTCTCTCCCTCTGCTCCCCTCCCTCTACTCATGTTTTCACTCACTGGGCTCTCTTTCAAATAAATAAATAAGAGGTCTTTAAAAATATAGAATTAAAAAGTGTAATAATTTAGATTTCTGTGATATACTAACAAATCTCCTTTATAAGACACGATTTCTTCTCAATTCTGACTTGTCTGATATATAAATCTATTCACGGATACGTGCACATGTATCTGTTTCCTTGTATGTGTCTCATATTTTATGTACTTATAACTGACAAAATTCATATAATATGACTTCTTGAGTTGTAATGAAAATGAAAAAGAATCAGCCAAATACAACTTTAGACAAGTTGTGAAACATGCCATTATTTATTTTTTACAAATGGCTATGATTTGTTGAGAATTTTTAACCTAGAAGACACAATGCTAAGTGCTTTACATGAATCCCCTTAATCAGTCCTCACCACGATGCGATAACTTGATCCAGACCTAGCGCCCCTGACACGATAGGGAAACACTGCTCAGAGCAGCTAAGGGCCTTACCCACTGTGTGTGGCCAGCACACGATAGACCAGAGATGTGAAGATTTTTCTAGAACTTCTCAGTCCATGTGAAATACAGCTTTTTATGTAACTGTTATTTAAGATCAAAATTATCTTCCAAGAGATTGTTCTTTCATCCTACAAAATAATATAAGCATACTTGGTTCCTCATACCATCTCAGTGCTGATGATCTAATTGCGATTTCAATTTCAGGCTTTGTGATTGTGTAGCATAAGCACTGCCGGTTGGCTTTTCTTTTCTTTTTTAAAGATCTGTATTTTATTTTATTTTATTTTATTTTATTTATTTTATTTTATTTATTTTATTTTATTTATTTTATTTATTTTATTTTTTTTTTATTTTATTTCAATTTCAGGCTTTGTGATTGTGTAGCATAGCCCTGCCGGTTGGCTTTTCTTTTCTTTTTTAAAGATCTGTATTTTATTTTATTTTTTTTATTTATTTTTATATTTTTTATTTTATATTTTATATTTTTATTTTATTTTATTTTTTATTTTTTTATTTTTTATTTTTTATTTATTTTATTTTATTTTATTTTATTTTATTTTATTTATTTTTATTTATTTTTTTAATTTTATTTTTTAAGTAATCCCTATACCGGATGTGAGGCTTGAACTCCAAATCCCGAGATCGAGAGTCGTATGCTCCACCCACTAAGCCAGCCAGACACCAGCCTTTGCTTTTTTTTTTTTTTTAAGACTTTGAGGGAGAGAATGAAGGAGGGAGCGCGGGCGGGCGGGCGGGCGGGCGCAGGAGCGGGGGGCGGGGCCGGGGCCGGGGGCGGGGCCGGGGCCGGGGGCGGGGCCGGGGCCGGGGGCGGGGGCGGCTCCGCGGGGCTCGATCCCAGGACTCCGCAGTGGCCGCCGAGCCGGAGCTGAGGGCCCACGCGCAGCCGCCCCGGCCCCGGCCGCCTTTCCCCTCTGCGCCGCCAGCGGTGCGGGGCTTCGGGCGCCGGGCAGCCGCGGCGAGGAGGCGGCCGCTGGGGCCTCCCTGCTGACGGGTCACAGTTGCTTCAGGAGCCGCCGCTCAGGCCGCCGTTCGTTTCTCGCTCTTTCCACAGCTGAAATTCCCGGTCCTGTGGCTCACGTCCCGCGAGAAAGAGCGAGCCGCCCGCCGCCTGGGCGCGCCCGTCCCCGCAGCAGGCGCAGGAGCCCGTGCCCTGTCGCTCCGCGCAGCCGGGCTGTGGGGCCCAGGGCCGCCCCGGCGCGCAGACCACTGGCCCGTGATGCAAGGACGCAGGTGAGGCCCCGCCCCCCGCCCCCCGCCGGCTCCTGCGGCCGAGGCCGGCGACCTGCGCCCTGCGAGGAGGCCCAGGCCCCCCAGGCCCCGCAGCCGCGGCCCCGGGCGCTGGCTCCCTCCTCACGGCCGGGAAGGGCCCCGCCTGCCGGTCCCTCGGTGTGGCCGCCGCGGCTCCTGACACCCCGGTGCCGGCAGCGAGGCCGCGGCGTGCCGCCCACAGAACCGCGCGAGCGCAGGTTTGTCTCTCCTCGTTTCCTTGTGCCGCGGAAGACATCTTGTTTTAGGGCCTCCATCTTTACTTTGGAGGCAAGAATGCAGAAGTAAATAGAGGAGCACATCACATCACATCACATCACATCACATGACCCCGAGGTGATGACATGACTTCATTGCCGCCGCGTCTTGCGGACCTTCAAAGAATCCCTGCTCCGAATGACGGGAATGACGGGCCGTGCGAATCTGAGGAAGCCACGAGCGCGCTTTCTGGATTTCTGCCGCACAGACGTGTCTGCCCTCGCTCCAGCCGCGAAGTAGGCTTCCTGCGCCTGATGGTCCTTGCCGTCCCGAGGAAGTCCCGTCGTTTGAAAGAAAGTTCATGGTTGAAAGTTACCTTCCTCTCAGCCAACTGATTGACGTTAGGTAATTGCATCGTGAAAGAGAGCACCACAAAGAAGAGTCTCCCCGCTGTCACCAGCTCAGCGCTCGTCCTTAATGAAGCCCAGAACGTTACTTCCCGAATGTCATTATTCACACTTTGTTTTATAACCAAAGCACCGTATGAGAAAAGAATAAAGGAGACAGTGAGATATGAAGCATGCTGGTGTTAAACGAGAATGCGGTTTATATTTTTCCCAAATTTGCAACCATGCTAAATATACCCGTGCAGATCTAAGGCAAGTGAAACCGGATGAACGTCAAGCATGACCATACAGAAAATAAATCATTGTGAATCCTAAAGCCAAACAAACTAGGCTTACTAATCCAATTCATGATACTCACACATTAAACTACACACTGTACTAAGCACTTGGAATTCCAAGTTGGAAATATGAAACCTCTGCCCCCAAAGTGGAAATATGCCACCTAACAGATGAGATAGAGTCAATGCAATGGGCCATGACCCTGTGTGCAAATACTTTACACAAACTAAAAGTTAAAGAGTACGAGAGAAGGAACTATATGAACTAAAACTTTATGGGTCAATAGGATTTTGTCAAACTAAGAAGGACAAAAATAAAGATAATTCCAAGCACAGGAAATGACATAAAAGAAGACGTGGTAAACTACGTGGGGCATTTACGTGATGGGTTGCATCCAGGGCACCTAACCTGGAGACGCCATGACTTGAGACGACAGAGACCAAACTAATAGGTAGATTAGAGATACATTATACAATTTAAATTACCATCTCCATTGTAGAAAGAGAACTCTTGCTGTAATTAGGGGTGGGAACAAAGACCAAGGACCATTTTTCAGTCTACTGTAGGAAGCTAAGTGACAGTGGAAGACAGAGATTGAGCAAATAGAATGGAGGCTGACTGTGGGGCAGAGAAAGGCCTAGGGAGATGTGGAGGTAAAGTCAGCATCAGGGTGTTCAGCCTCATGGGGAAATTTAAGAAGGAGACAGGAAGCTTCAACTTTAAAAGTGTGTGATGCTTTGAGAACTTTCATTCATTTCATTTTACACCATCTCTGTAAGATAGTCAGCACCATCCCTGAACTCATCAGTAAAGCAACGGAAGCCTTGACATCAGGTAGGTAGTCTAGTTCAAAGAAGATTCAAATCTAAAAACGTTAGCTATTCTGATTATTATTTCTGCACACTTTCTCAGAGAACAATTTAAGTTTATACACAGCCATGAAAAACTCTAGGAGATGCTAAGATGAAAATTACCAAAATAAGGGTGCCTGGTTGGCTTAGTTGGTAGAGCATGCAACTCTTAATCTCAGGGTTGTGAATTTGAAACCCACTTTAGGCGTGGAGCTTACCTAAAATAAACACAAACAAACAAACAAACAATAAAAGTATCAAAACTCATTTCTTCTCATATCGAATGGGGCTGTTGTCAAGCAACAAATGACGGTTTAGACCCACATCACTAAAAACGCATATTTCATTTTAATCATATTCTAGTTATGGTTTGGAAAATCTTACAGTCATCAATGTATCTAAAATGGTTTTAAACAATATAAAAAGGGGTATTTAAATTGCTTTATTAATATTATTAATATTAATAATGTGCTAGAATTCATTGAGTATTTACTGGTGTCAGTGTTCTAAGTACTTTGCATTACCCCATTTAACCCTCACAACGGATGATGGTGATGGTGATGATGATTGTGCATCTACAGCCACAGAGGTTTAGGAACAATAAATAAATATTTCAAGGTCACACAACTAGTAGCTGTCAATACTAGAACTCAAATTCAGTTCTATTTGAATCTAAAGTTGTTATATTACATTATACTATTATTGTATATCAAAGTTCTTCATGCAAAGTCTCCACAGTGCATAGTAAAATGTTGGTGCTACAACTGGCTTTAATTAAATGTCACGGGTGCTTAGGTAAGAAATAAGTATATTAAACACAAAGATACTGAAGACAACAATGCAAGAGGATTAATAAATTATTGATTTGGGATGATTATACAATAATTAATATCTACATTTTTAATTAAAAGCCGACAGCATAGTTGCCCCTCTCCTGATTTTTACCCAAGAAGTCCTTGAAATGATATAATAGAATCTGCACATTTTTAAAGAGTAAACTCATAATCATGATGGAAAACTAGATAGTATGCAAGCAGTAGATCCTATATTTCAAGAAATTATTGGAAAATAGGAAGTAGATGGGGTTCAATTCATGGATAAGAAAAAGATCCGAGAAAATGACAACCAAAGCTACATCATCTTTGCAGAAGAATCGTAGATAATCTCAAATGACGGTGAATTATCAAAAGCAAGAGGGTATCTCCATGGACATTCGTTAGCATTTTTAAGACCTTTATTCTGAGAAGCCACCCATCGGCAGCATGGATGGTAGTCTTCGCTCTCAGTCTCCCTCGTACAGTGTCTAAATACAGTGAACTGTGTCTGCTAAGGCACAGCAACTACTGCAGTAACAAAGACTAGAGATTTTCAGATGATCTAACTCCCAACCACCGTAAGGATCACTGAGGCAGAAACAAAACCAAAAGAAACACATCTGACTCAGATTCCCATTCAGAAGTAGGGACTCTCCCAGAGGCAAGACCTCTGACATGGCAGGCTCTGGCTGCAGAAAGTAGAGGAGTCCCCAAACTCTGGAGCCTAAGAGGGATGCATAATTGTCATGGCGAGAAGAAAATTAATTGCACACTCTTTCTTCTTCATAATATGCAGGATTTTTAGCTATAGTAAAACTGAATATTCAATATCTTCAATAAAAATATGCAGCTGACACAAAGAAAGAGTGTTTAAAAAAATTAAAACAACATATTTTACAAGAAACAAAATAAACATGACTGAATGCTGACTTAGTAAGCTGGAAGGTCTAATTGAAACTTTCTATCTAAATGCTGTGCCAAGGGCAAAGTGATAGACTATATTAGAGAGAATGCAGACAAAATGAAAAGACCCATATGTTCCAAGATCCATCTAAGAGAAGTAAATTTAAAAAGTACATAAAGAATGAACAGAAAAATAAAGACATGGCTGAGCACATTTCTCAATTGTGGATATATACTCTTCTTGAAATTTCTAAGCAGAAACAAAAATGCAAAAAACAACTTAGTACATTTTAATGAAACAGATATAGCTTTCTCAAGTTTCAAAACTCCAAAAAGAAAAACAACAGAAAATCCTGGGCAGAGGTTTTTTTGTTTGTTTGTTTTTGTTTTGTTTTGTTTTTGTTTTGTTTTGTTGTTGTTTGCTTTTTTAAATCTCTGTTAAAAGATAATGACAGCCTGAAAGGAAATGATTTTGAACCTACCTCCTATGTAGAAAAAAACAAACATTCCAATTTAAAGACAAAATAGAAGATATTCTCTGAAAAAAATGTTTTTGCAAAATTTACTGATGATAAATTGAAGAAAACAGAAACAAATCCCCCCACAAATGTAGGGTACAAGACACATTGTTGAGGGAAATAAAACAATACTATATTTAAATAATTATTTGTAAAAATAATGTACCTTAATCAAAATCATGAAACTATATTGCAGGCACAACTATCTCATGGCTAAATATGAGGAGAAAATAACAATTGTGAGCAATGTTAAGGCAAACTAATATATATTCCAATATATCTAATATAAAATATAATTTTGGACATAATACTTGAAATGGAAACAAGAGTAATATTTTACATTAATAGAAGTTTAAATCCATGCAGCAGATAGAACAATAATGAATACGTATGTATGATGTATACATGTAAGTATCTATATATTTAACAGTATAGCTACGAACTGTGTAAAGCACAAAAATATTGGACACAAGACAAAATGTTTAAATTTGTATTTATCCTAATAAGCTTCAATAAGTCTCTGTCAAAGAATGACAAGTCATGTGTTTAATAAATGAGTAAAGAAAACTGGTATACGGGGCTCCTAGGTGGTTCAGTTAATGAAGCATTCAACTCTTGGTTTCTGATCAGGTCATGATCTCAGGGTCGTGGGATCCAGCCCCACGTTGGGCTCTGTGCTCAGCCAGGAGTTTGCTTGAGATTGTCTCCCTCTCCCACTCTCCCTCCCCCGGGTTCACACACTCTCTCTCTTTCTAAAAAATAAATAAATTATTTAAAAAAAGAAAAAGAAAAAATAGCATATGACTAATAAATATCCCATTGAAGCATCATTTTCAAACTTTATGTATTAGGAAACATAAGAAATCCCAATGAGTTTAGAAAACTTAAGAATCCTGCATACCTACATTATTTAACCAAAATGCAATAAATCCAAAATAAAACAACAAAAACATAGTCTTAAAAGTGTGTTCACTTATAAATTAACTTATAATTCACTAAAAACAAAATTTGGGGGCCCCTGGGTGGCTCAGTGGTTGAGCGTCTGCCTTTGGCTCAGGTCATGAGCCCTGGTCCCTGGGATCGAGTCTCACATCAGGATGCTTCTCCCTTGGCCTGTGTCTCTGCCTCTTCTCTATGTCTCTCATGAATAAATAAATAAAATCCTTTTTAAATCCTTTTTAAAAAAGGAGGGGGGGCTTATACTGGTAATTCAGAAATCAAAGACAACTAGATTTTTCCATACTATATCTATGAAATATAGCCAAAATTGTTTTCAGGTAAAAATAACAGATATGAGCTAAAAGTAATGAATCTACAATAAAAGTATAGGCCTATTCAGAATAGAATAGTTTAAAAAAACCCCAACTTTGTTCAAGCTATCAAAGATAATAAAATTTAGTAGAAATATAAATTATCAGGAAGATAAACAGATAAAAATTAGTGAGCATAATGCAAATTTATAGGAATACATTTTAAAATCAGATATAAAATTAAAATCAAATATAACAGGTTAATTCCTACAAATATTTAAAACATCAAAACTGACACACACACACACACAAAAAGGCAGGAACCTAACTAACTAGACTAATAACCACAGAAGAAATAGAATTGGTAGTCAAAGTTAAAGCCAAAACTTTTTATAAATGTTTTAAAGAAAGAATAAAGAATTTACCTAAGATTTAAAAGTCACTTAAACCTGAGATCCAAATCCTGATTTGCCAGACTAATAATTATTTATCTTAAACCGCATACTAAAATAAAGTAATAATAATAATAATAATAGGAATAATTATGTAAAAACACAAAATACCTTCAAAATATATTTTAATATGGCTTGATATAAGAAATATACAATTTTTCCATTTATTAGCAAATTTACTGTTTGCTAATTAGTATTAGCAAGATTACTATTAGATAATATAATTAAAAGATTCTGCTGAACATAGTTATAAGTATAAAAATATTAATCTTATCCATTGCTAATAAGTGTGTGATGAAATATATATATCATTACACATTTTTGGTGGAAGTGTGAAATTTCCTATCCTTTTTTGGAGGAAATTAGAATTGTCTATGCAAAAAAAAAAAAAGTGTAAACTTTGTTCTGGTATTTTAACATCTAGTTCTCTCTCTCTCTGTGTCTGTCTCTTTGTTTCTCTTTCTCTCTCTTTCTCTTTGTGCATGCATGAGCATGTGTGTACAAAATGAGAGAAAGAAATATTAACAGCATGGATTGTAATGAAAAATACGGAAACAAAAAATGTATTCAATAAATTATGATAAGTTCATAGTCCATATCTTGATGTACAGATATGGGAAGCTCTCCAAGCCACATTATTAAGTAAAAAACAACAAGCTTCTTAATAATAGAGATAGGGTGATCCTTTTATTTAAGCATACTTTGAGATAAACTGATCCCTTGAGTGTATGCCTACTAAGTCTATTTTTATAGAAAGATTCTAATTGTTTTTTTTTTTTTTAAAGATTTTATTTATTTGACAGAAAGAGAGAGCACAAGCAGGGAGAGGGCAGAGGGAGAGGGTGAGGCAGGCTCCCCACTGAGCAGGGAGCTGATACAGGGCTCCATCCCAGGCCCCTGGGACCATGACCTCAGCCAAAGGCAGATGCTTAACCGACTGAGCCACCCAAGTGCCCCATGAAAGACTGTAATTGTTGTTATTTTAATAAATATATCTGAAATACATACTTACTGTTGTTCATAAATTTCATAAATAAGACTGAAGAATTCCATAAATTCCAAGCTTTTTTGAACTTATGTGCAGAGACTATTATAAGATTATATTTACTTGAAATTAACAAACTTGGCTCAAATAGTCAAGAGTCTGTCACTCGAGTTGTTCCATAGCTCAGTAGTTCTCAAATGTCTGTTACATACATGGTAACATGCTAACCCCACATTTTGTGCCAAAATCTATGATTAACTTCCCTTTGATTGTAATGACAAACTGAAACAATCACTTCACTGATTTTAACAGGAGCTAATAGATATCTAGATTGCTTTGTCTCATGATCTCTTTTTCTCCCAGTTTTATTGAGAAATAATTGACATTCAGCACCATGTAAGTTTAAAGCAGACAGCAGGATTCAGTATTGTGAAATGACTACCCCCACAGGCTCCGCTAATATCTGTGTTCTTACGTATACAATAAAAAAGGATAAAAAGAAGAAAAGAAACAAATTCTCCTCAGGCCAATAACTCAGGATTTACTCTTTTAATAATTCTCCCATAAATCCTACAGCAGTGTTAGCTATAGTCATCGTATCGGACGTTGCATCCCTAGTACTTATTTATTGCGTAACTGGAAATTTGTATCTCTTGACAACCCGGCATCAATTCATCGTCTGCCTCTGGTGACCACAAGTTTGATCTCTTTCTTTATAAATTATGACAAAAAATTTTTTGAGACTCCTCATAATTGATACCATACAATATTTCTCTTCTTTCTGACTTATTTCACTTAGCATGATACTTTCAAGATTTATCCATGTTGTTGCAAATGGCAGGATTTTTTCATTTTTTGTGGCCTAATTGCTCACGGAGCGTGCAGACCACAGCTTCCTCACTCACGCGAGCGCTGAGGCCGCTCCGAGTGTCCAGGTCTTGCCCATTGTAAATAATGCTGCTAATGAACAAGGCAAGGCATGTAGCTTTTTGAGTTAGTGTTTTCATTTCCTTTAGATTTATTCCCAGAAGTAGAATTGCTGGATCACATGATGGTTCTATCTGTAATATTCTGAAGATCCTCTGCACTGTTCCATGATGGCTGTACCCTCACATTCCCACCAGCAGTGCGCCAGAGTTCCCTTTTCTCCATGTCCAGACCAGTGATTTCACTGTGGTTTTAATTCGTGTTTTCCTAAGGACTAGTGATGTGGAGCGTCTCTTCATGTACCTATTGCACTTTCATGTATCTTCTTTGGAGAAAGGTCTATTCCGGTCATTTGCACATTTTTAAATTGGGCTATTTGGGATTTTGCTGTTGAGTTGTATGAGTAACTTGTGTTTTGGATATTAACTCATCAATATATGGCTTACACATATGTTTTCTTATTCTGTAGATTGTCCTTTTGCTTTGTTGATTTTTTTTTCTGTGCAAGAAGCTTTGTAGTTTGATGTAGTCTCACTTGCTTATCTTTGTTGTGTTGCTTGTGGTTTAGGTGTCCTATCCAAAAAGTCATTAACAGGATTCACACCGAGAGGATTCGTTCCTGTGTTTTCATCAGTGAGTTCATTGTTTCATGTCCTACATTTAAGTCTTTAGTCCATTTCCATTGTTTTCACCAAGCCTCTGGACAAACGGGGCTGAAAGACACTGTCCGCAGCAGGGGGAGGCGGGAGGAGAGAGGTTATTCCAGGCTACCTTGAACTTCCCAGCCTCTTCTAGAAAGGCCCAGGGGCCACCCTCAGACTAGTGTATGAATTAATGCCCCGCCCGCAGGTGCACGGGAGACCGCACGCCTCGCACCAGCCCTGGGGGGGGGGGGGGGGGGGGGAGGCAGTCTGCTCTATGCGCACCTCCCCTGGATCCAGCACCCCTGGGTGCTAGCTCGCGGGACTTGTCACAGGCCCGTCAGGTCAGATGTGGCTGGGAGACCCCGCCCCGCAGGTGGGACCGTGACTCAGCACCTTACCTGGACAGGCGCCAACTGGGTTCTGGGGTCAGCAAAACTCCTCGGGCGAACCCCGAGTCCCTGGTCTACACTGGTCTGCATTCGCTGCCTGGAGTGTGCCCCTCCCTTAGTTCCCAGGTGGGCTCAGCCCTCGGGCCTGGGGTGTGCGTCCCGGCCGGGCCGCCTGTCCCCCCCTTCCCCCGCCCCTCGGCCCTGCAGGGAGCCCCCCCGCCCAGGCCCTGCGCGGGCGTCGGGCCGCGCTCCCGCGGAACCAGCCACGGGCGGCGAGCAGGGCCACGGGGCCTGGGGGTGCTCCTTGCCCCGGGGGCGGGGGTTGCTGGGGACGCGGCAAGGCCTCTCCGCCCACGAGGACCGTCCCGCGAGGGGCGCTGTCACCACGGGCGGCCCTGGGTGCTGGCGCCTCTGGACCCACCCCCCTGCAGGGCGCTCTCGGGGCGCTCTCGGGGCCCAACCCCTGCAGGGCGCTCTCGGGGCGCTCTCGGGGCGCACCCACTGCAGGGCGCTCTCGGGACGCTCTCGGGGCCCAACCCCTGCAGGGCGCTCTCGGGGCGCTCTCGGGGCGCTCTTGGGGCCCACCCGCTGCAGGGCGCTCTCGGGGCGCTCTCGGGGCCCACCCGCTGCAGGGCGCTCTCGGGGCGCTCTCGGGGCCCACCCGCTGCAGGGCGCTCTCGGGGCGCTCTCGGGGCGCACCCACTGCAGGGCGCTCTCGGGACGCTCTCGGGGCCCAACCCCTGCAGGGCGCTCTCGGGGCGCTCTCGGGGCCCACCCGCTGCAGGGCGCTCTCGGGGCGCTCTCGGGGCCCACCCGCTGCAGGGCGCTCTCGGGGCGCTCTCGGGGCCCACCCGCTGCAGGGCGCTCTCGGGTACTCTCAGGGTGCTCTGGGAGCGCTCTCGGGGTCCTGCTCCCGACGCCCCATCAGGGGCTCTTCTCGTGAGGCCGATTGAAATGAGGAAAAAGGTCGTCACCTTGGTGACCTCGCTGTCCCCCGAGGCCCTGTGCCCTGTTAGAGAACAGCCCGGTACTTCGTCCTCGGGTACAAAAGAGGAAACATAAATGATGAAAATCCTGCTTCAGGCAATGCCCCCCCCCCCCCCCCCCCCGCCGGCAGGGAGGCCAATCACTGCCCCACCACCCGCGGGGCAAGGCCCGGCTCCACCCTCGAGGTTGGAGCCCCAGGGAAGCCAGCAGCCCGCAGCCCCGCCCCAGCAGGTCACCCGCTTGCCCCCCCCCCCAGGGCCCCCACCCCGTTCTCCCGCTGCTCCACCCCCGCGCGCCCCATCTGCCCACCCCCCCATCCTCCCCCCCCACCCTCCCCATCCTCCCCCCACTTCCATCCTCCCCATCCTCCCCATCCGCCCCATCCGCCCCATCCGCCCCATGCTCCCCATCCTTCCCATCCTCCTCATTTGAGCCCCTCTTCCGGGAATGTTGCTGGGAGAGTTGGATAGTGATGTGTAAAAGAATAAAACTGGACCCCTGGCTACATCACTCAGAAAAATTAACTAGAAATGGATTAAGCACCTAAACATATGACCTGAAACAATGAAACTCACAGATGTACAGATAGGAGAAAAGCTCCTTGACATGAATCTTGTTTATGTTTGTTTTTTTGGATGCAATGCCTAAAGCTAAAGCAACAAATTTGCCTCTTAGTCCTTTGCAGTTTGTTGAAAGACACATTTTCTTGAGAATAAAATTCTACAGAAAATATTTCCTTTTGTCTCATATATATATTAGATAATTACAAAAATATATTTTTATGACTATTAAAAAGAGAAATCATCAGAAGTTAGAGAAATCATCAGCCTGTTTGATACTATTGTGTTTTTAAAATATATTCTATATATATTTACTTAAATTCTTGTGCCATTTAGGGATTTGGGATAAAGATGGATAGTTCAGAGGAAAGAGAATAATCCATGAGCCCTGGATTTGGAAAAAAAAATCTAAAAGTTATTGATAACAGATAACTTTTTTTTTAGATTTTATTTATTTACTTGACAGAGAACACAAGGAGGGGGTGTGGCAGGGAGAGGGAGACGCAGACTCCCCGCTGAGAGGCAGCCAGGTGTGGGGCTCCTTCCCAGGACCCTGGGGTCACCGAGCGGAAGGCAGATGCTTACCTGACTGAGCCACCGAGGCGCCCCACTTAGTGACAACAGAATAAAGGTTCAATAGCTCTTTTTCCTCTGGTTATCTTGCAAGACAGAAATTAATATCAAGAAACTTCCAGCAAACAATTCTATGGAGAATATGGCTATCTTCTATTTTATCTTTGCTTATCATCTAGGTTAGTTCACAGGAACATAAAATGTGTTCAAATAAATGAATAAATAAATGTTCACCTAAATGAATACATAAATTGATGACCATGAACCCAAGAGATAAAATAGCTTACCTTTAATTCCATATATGTACAATGAAAGAATTATTTTAAAAAGATTTATTACATTTTGTTCACTATATAGGATACTAAACATTGAGACACAACATCATCTAAGTCAGGAATCACCCCTGCCTTCGAGATGGAACCATTTGAGTAAAGAATGAACCTTAAAAATAATTAAAGAAGTAGCTAAAGTGAAGGCATAAGTGAAGGCTAGTTTGGATGCACAGAGGGAGTAGGAAACCTAGAAAAATCTGAAGGATTAAAAAAGAGTTACCAATGGCAAGAAAGTTTGGGAATGAGTAGTGGGTAAGTGGAACAGATTAGAGAACTATTTCCTTTAAAGCCATCTCAGTCTTCTCAGATGCATAACTAGGTTTCTGGGTTCTTTTTTCTTAATACTTCACCCAAGAACTTAGCAAGGGAGACTATAATATGTATCCTCATGATGTAAATTGTTTGTAATCAACTTTTAAAAACTTTCTTCTGACAGCACTTTAATATTAATTTTGACACATTTCATTCTGTCTTGAGTTATTCTGATAGTTCCTGATGTCACCATCCTACTTTAACAGAATCTTTTTAGTGCCTTCCTATAAATGATTAATGGTTTTTTCCTATAAAACCATGCCAATCATATACCACCTGCTTTTCAGATGGTGTCATGGCTCCACACATTAACATCCTTACCATGGCAACCACAACCGTTATTATATATTAAGTGCCCTTTCTACGGTCTTTTTTAACAAATGTCTCCATGAAACCTCTATTATGGTTACCATGGAAAGAGAACCTGCTGTGTCACTTATAATATTTTTCAATCTTATATTATTTTCTAATATTCTCTGTAATTTACTCATCCACTCAAGAACATGGTATCTAAACTATACCAGGGTTTATATTTGGTATTAAGAACATTAAGTATTAGGATGGGTCACTGCCATAAAAGAAACACAGTCACATGAGAGACATAGACAAGTAAACCAAAAACTATAATGTAATAAAGTATTTCAACAGTTTTTCATCTTTGAAAACCTAATAAAATTTCTTATGCAATGAAGTATTTCTTGAAGTCTTGGGCTAAAATAACATTTTCTTTCCTTTTTTCTGCTATAACACTTGTTCATATCTCCATGAGGATACTTAATTCTTTTTTGCATAAAAATTCAGTAAATATTTTACTACCTAGTGTGTGCTAGATGTTTCCTGTGTGCCCCCTACTGGCTTAGAAGTTCATTTAGAAAACAAAATCCTATATTATTTCATTAGTATCTAGAAAGGTATTTTGTGAGGGATAAATGTATCATTCTGTTTTCTGATTAGAAAACAAATACATTAAAAAAAAAGAAAAATACATCATTTAGGTACAGCACTGGGAGGTGACTTTCTGATTGTAAAAAGAACATTAAACAATAAAATCATGTGTCTTTTATAAGAAATGATATATATATTTTTTAAATATTTTATTTATTTATTCATGAGACACACACACACAGAGAGAGAGAGAGAGAGAGAGAGAGAGAGAGAGAGACATGGGCAGAGGGAGAAGCAGGCTCCCTGCAGGGAGCCGGATCTGGGATTCCAGGATCACACCCTGGGCCAAAGACAGGCACTCAACTGCTGAGCCACCCAGGGAACCCAGAAGCAATAATATATTTTGCTGTCTTGCTAAAAATATGCTCAGGAACAGACAGTAATGTTCACACACTACTCTTTCTTAATGAGAAATCTAATTTCTTCTGTTTACTGGGGATTTGTCCACTTAGGAGCTGTATTTTGGAAATAAAATGCATGCAAAGACATAAACAGAATGATGAAACTTTGGGATATACGATTATGGGAAGAGTTGAAAAGTTAGAGAAATGGGAAATGTTTATTTGTAGAAAAACAAGCATGACAGAGAAAGCAGAAGTAGAGGATTGTTATTAAATTGTATGTATTCATCCAACAGAAAATATAGAATTAATGAAAATTTTGTAATTGAGACATAGAATCAGATTTTGATTTAAACATATGATAAAAATCACCTATTAAGAGAGTTCAGGAGTGTTCACTGAGAAGCTCAATAAATTCTGAAACAGAATTCCTTAACTGGAACATTGTAGTAGAAGTAGGACCTTGTATTAGATTATTTTTAAGGCTACTTTTCAAGTTATGAGCCTAAGATACTTCACATAGTTAGCTATATTCCAATTTCCATATTTTAGGATTATCTGTTTTCACTTTAGCTAGAAAGCATGGTAGGTAAGTGGCTATATTTAAGTAAAGGAATCATGTCCTAGTGTGTGTAAATTAATAAGTCATGAATTGTTCATAAATTGTTTAATCAGTCATAACTGAAGGTCGACTTTGGCTTCACATAGATTTTTCTTTCTTTCTGTAAGTGCAAGTAAGTCTGTTTATGCAGATTGACCATATTTAACATAAATAACAAAACTGTGCCTGGGCTCAATACTTTATGTATTTCATGGCTTAGGGCTGTCTTTTCCACTCTTAGCTGTAATATTTACCACATGTAATATTAAAACAAGTGCTATTTAAAAGACAGGATTATAAAACTATAAAATTCAATACGACATGTGACATTAAAGGCCTTGAAGAGCAAAGAAAAAACACAAGTAGTGAGAGAAAAAGCATGACAAAGATGTGTAATAGAAGAGTAGTGAAGCTGTTTCCAAAAACCATGGGGAGAGCAGTCCACTGAGTGACTGCTAATAACCTGGATTGTAATTGGGCCACAAAGACACCTGTGGTCTCAATTCTTTCATCCCTGTGCTGAGGATATGGGTGCAGATCATCGGAGAAACTCCTTTGAACTTAAACATATGATTTTATAAAATCCCCTCTGTATTTCTAATAAAATAAAATGCATCTCAAATTGCTTTGGGAAGCAGGCAGCATTTCTTTTTATGAAAAGAAAGATATACTTGTTATGGCTTTGGGAATATCTGTCACTTCTCAATTATCTAATTTTGGGATAATCCATTTTATTTATCTCTCATCTTTCCATTGCCCGCTTTACAGTCATTTTACTGCTTATTAACACCAGAGGGCTTGTAAGGAATAGACCATGTGGGACATTTAAATCGACAAATGCTTGTAGTATGTGATCCTTTTTTTTTTTTTTCAAAAGTATGTGATCCTTTTAAAATCATGAAAGTATGAAATGGATTAAAATTAGGCCTTTGAATTCATCAGGAACTAAAGGATTCTTCTCATTACCTCAAATCATCAAGACTTGACCATTAAGATTATAAAGCATGTTGGTAAGAGTTTCCTATTCAACAACTAATGAGAATGTCAACAAAAACATTGCAATAATAATTATATAATTATTCAGTGATTAGAATCTTATAAATAGGAATATGAGTATTGATCTCTAAAGAAGACCATGCATTTCAAGATTGAACATAATTAAATCCCTGAAGCTACATGAAAGACTCCTAACTCTGGGAAACGAACTAGGGGTGGTGGAAGGGGAGGTGGGCGGGGGGTGGGGGTGACTGGGTGACGGGCACTGAGGTGGGCACTTGACGGGATGAGCACTGGATATTATTCTATATGCTGGCAAATTGAACACCAATAAAAAATAAATTTATAAAAAAATAAATAAATCCCTGAGGCTGGAAAAAAGTAATCAAATTACAAAAGAATTCATTTTAAGACAGCTTGATTTCACCAGAATCCCAAAGGTTCACCAAGTTTCCCAAAGGTGTTTCTGTCAAAGCTTAATATACTTGTTTCTTTATTATTTGGTTTGAAATATTTTATTATACATATTGTAGAATTCTTGAGTTATCAGTAAGGAGTGCATGTTTAAAATTTCTGAATATTTAGATATTTTGTCGATACTGATTTCTAATATAATTCCTTCATTAACAGAGTAAATTCTCTGTTAGATTCCAATATTTAAAAATTTATCGAGGGCTATTTTATGTCAAGGTTGCTTCTCCTGGCCAATATTCAGTGCATCCTGGAAAATAATATTTTACTGTTATTGGTTGTAATGTTCCATCCTACATGTCAACTAGGTCAAATTGCTAGATTCCTTTAGCTCCATTTTTATTAGTCTCATGTTACAAATACATACATATCTGGGGGTGTCAGGTCCTCATATAAACAGTTCTTTTATTGTTATGTAGAGTCCCTTCTTCTCTTGTAGGACTTTTTGTCTTTATGTCCCTTTTTCCTGATGATAATATAGCCATGCTCGCTTTTTTGCTTACTCTTTGCATGATATCTCTTTTCATAACGTATGTTAAATGTACACCACATAAATAACATGCAGGGTTTCTTACTTTGGTTTTATACAGTCTATTAATCTCTGCCTTTGAATGTGTTTGAGTTTACCATCCTGCTGTTTGTTTTATATTTGTCCTTCCCAATTTTTCATCCTTTATTGCTTCTTGGTGCCTCCTTTGGGTTAATTGAATATCTTTATCATTCCTTTTATTTCATCGATTGGCTTATTAGATATCACTTGCTTTGCTATTATTTATTTTAGCAGTTACTCGAAGGCTATGTATCCTTATCTTACCAAAATACATTAACGGTCAATATTGTTCCTCTGAGCTCTTTTCAATTTGTACTTCACACCTGACACTTCATGCAGTCTATTTCACCCTTGGGCCTTGTGAATTCCGATCACTTTGCATTTCTCTCTGCCCACTTTTCATTTTCTGCTTTATAAATGCAGTAACCTTACAAGAATATAATTCGATTTAACTGCAGATCCCACTACCATTCCATTATAATTACAAGATTCATAATTTCGTTACCTGATTGTTGTCATATCTTTCATTTCTGCCTGCATTATAAACTCACATCTCACAGTGTTATTATTTACTTTAATCAGTCCGTTGTTCTTCAAGTAAAGTCAGAGAAGAAAAGACAAGAAAGCAAAATCTTATATTTATCCACTTGCTTCCCTTTCCTGGTGCTCTTTGTTCCTTCCAGATGCAGCTTTCCTCCTGACATCATTTCCCTTCAGCAGGGCTAGTCAGCATGTTTTCTGGCATCAAATTCTTTCGGCTATTGTTAACTTGACAATATATTTATTTTGCCACTATTTTCGGAAGAGTTTTTTGTAGCTGACTACTTGGCTCTTATTGGTTGATTGATTTTTTTTTATCTCATTACTTTATTTTTTTAAAAGATTTTATTTATTTATTCATGAGAGACAGAGAGAGAGAGAGAGAGAGAGAGAGGCAGAGACACAGGCAGAGGGAGAAGCAGGCTCCATGCGGGAAACCCGATGTGGGACTCCATCCTGGGAATCCAGGATCACACCCCGGGCCAAAGGCAGGAGCTAAACCACTGAGCCACCCAGGGATCCCCTATTTCATTACTTTAAATATATTATTTCTTCTGGTCTTTATTATTCTTGAAAATTAATCAGCCATAATTTTATCAATACACCTCTACATGCAATATAAAATATTCTTTGGTTGCTTTCAAGATTTTCCTTGTATCTTTTACTTTAATAATTTGACTCTGATATTGCTAGATGTGACTGTTTACACTTACCTTTGTGTGTGTGTGGTTTCCTGACCTTATGGGATCAGTAGGTGTTTTTCATTATGTATATGACTTTTGGGCCATTATTTCCTCAAATGTGTTTTTCTTTCCCCATTGTACTCTCTTTTCTTTGTAAGACTCTGCTTGTCTTCAATCTTTTATTTTCCTTCTGTGTTTTTCAGATGGGATAATGTATTTTTATTTGTATTTGGGATCAATGATCCTTTCTTCTGTCATTTCTAATTTTATTTTGTGTTTCTCTGGTGAATTTTTTTTATTTCATTTTCTAGTACTAGAATTTTTATTTTACATTTATACTTTCATTTCTTGGCTGAAATTTACTCTATCAACACAGTAGATGATATTGTCTTTAATTCTATGAATATATTTCTTTTAATTTTTGTAACTATTTATAATTGCTACCATAAAGTCTTTTATATTTAACACCTTGGATCATCTTGTTTACACAATTTTTTATTGACTGATTTTTAAAATTTTTTATGGATCCCAATTTCCCCCTTTTTTTTTTTCCTGTATGTGTGTTTCTAATGGTTTTTGATAGGATGCCAGACACTGTGAATAATATGTCATAGAGTCTTTGGATTCTGTTATCTTTCATTGAGGAGTTTTAATTTGAATTTTGTCAGGAAGTTCAATTACATGATTATCATTATGAAAGCTTGTTAAGGATTGGTTTTATGCTTTGTTATTGCTGATCTGTGAAAAATCAAAGGTTGAAAGCACTCCACTTTCACACCCTCTCCTGTCCAGAAACCTTATTAAAGCTTGGTTTTACATTTTGTTTGGCAGAATGTGATATTTGGGGGGCACGTGCTTATTCTTAAGACTTTTACTTTCTGTAAAAGTAGAAGTTAAAAGCCATAGTATTATTAAACATTTATAAGATCTCTCTATTCTGGCTGGGCCTGCACTACAATATTCTCCAGCAGTTCTTTTGCCTGCACGCTGTTCTGCACCTGGTATCTCTATTTCACTCTCAATGCACAAGAGCAGGAAACCCTAGGTGGTACCGTCCTGTGCTTTTACACCTCAGGCCCCAACTATAGATTCATGAACAGCTCCAAACAGACACTGGGCCCCAGCTCTGTGTAGCTTCCTACTTTCCCTCGACGTCCCAGATACCCGACCTTTCTTTAACTCTAATTTTTTAGTTGCTTCAGGCCTCTGTGGTATTGATAGGAATTTGTTCTCAAGTGGAGAGCTCATGGGTCCAGTGATTGCCTCTCAAACTTCTGTGTCAGGGATCATAGCTTTGCCCCATGTATTCTTCACTGCCTGAGAACCATTGTCTCTTATATTTTGTCCTAGTTTTATATACTTTTCTGTTTGGAGAAATTAATTTAGCAAATATTTCTTTATCATGGATGGGCAAAGGTCATTTATCCTTTTATCAACAGCTTTAGATGGAATCTTCTAGAGACTCAAATTTATGTGCCGAAAATATTTCAAAGGGTACTATGGGATATTTATATTATAGCAAGGGTGAGGGATGAAGCGTTTGATCAGAGCTATTAAGGGTGAGTCAGACAATAGGGTGAAGGTTTTCCCCAAACTGATTGAGCAGAATTCTTGCTGCAACTGGGCTATGCAGGCTCCACAAGGACAGGGGTCAAGGTCAAGGACTAGTTGAAAAGAGAGTTCAGAGGAACTTAAGTGTGGTCAACGGGAGAATCTTTGGGTCTAGACTTTAAAAATATATTACAAGCTTCATCATTATTATTTTTATTGTATTATGTATAGTATTATATTACTGATGATTTAACCTTTTTTTATTTTTTTTTATTTTTTTTAATTTTTATTTATTTATGATAGTCACACACACAGAGAGAGAGAGAGAGGCAGAGACATAGGCAGAGGGAGAAGCAGGCTCCATGCACCGGGAGCCCGACGTGGGATTCGATCCAGCGTCTCCAGGATCGCGCCCTGGGCCAAAGGCAGGTGCTAAACCGCTGCGCCACCCAGGGTTCCCGATTTAACCTTTTTGAAACAGAGTTGTAACTAAACATTGAAGAGTATATTTAATATTATAGACTTTCTTTTCCTGAAAAACGTGTTAGCATCACAGTACATTAGAAAAATCAGTATATTCTTAGAATTAAGGCAATATGGTACTTATCCAGTATCATAAACTTCTTAAAATGTAAAGCAACGATAAGAAATTAGAAAATTTCTTGTCACTTCATTTAATAAATATTTGCCAATTCAACAAAATTAGTTTTTTCAAGTGACAATGGTAAACATAGTAAGTAGTTAAAAATGTTTTTAGAGTCATAGAGACCAAATTTGAAATCCTTCATCTGACAAATGCTTCTGAAAACATATAAATAGCCATCGGAGAAAGATTCCTTAACCATTCTAAGTATCATATAAGACAACAACATGTACTTTCTAAGATCATGGTGAAAATCATACTTTTTTTTCAAAAAAAAATTGGCATAGTACCTGGTTGATGTTAAAATCTCAATATATGTTGAATTATTAAGATTAAGCTTTAATGGCATTATTTGACAATGTAAAAACATATGTACCTTAAACTTCTGAAGGATCGTTGTAATATAGAGTGTTATTGCTGCTTCATGTCTGTGTCTGTGGAAGAAAAAAATAAAGAGACAATATAATCCAAATCCAGATATAGTAGAGTTTATTTACAAAACGATTAAACATTGAAAGACTAACTTGTCATCAGATCTTCCTCCAGAAAGTATTTACATTGAAAGATATCTCTCTGTCTGGAAAGATTTATGTCTACATTTTTAGCTAGATGCCTGGATCAGTACTTTGAATGTTCTTTCTGCTAAGTGTGCAATTTCTCTGGTATCCTCTGAGTGAGGATGAATAGGGGTGTGGAGGAGGATGGATCTGGGCTGTGGGCTGTACTGGAGAGGCAGAAGTTGGCTCGGAAACAAAGGAGCATACCAAAAATAATTAAGCCCAGAGGAGTAAAAACAAGTTTAGAAACTAGCAACTGAAAATAAGTTCTAAGGAAAATGAGGGCTGGAAAAATCCCTGGAGGCAATGTTACAAGGTCTAGATTTGGAGCAGAGAACCTTTTATAAATTGCCAGTGGAAAAGCCCTTGGTCAGGTGGATGATTTTTAAGGGCCTGGAGCTAGGTAGACCAGTTAAACATGTGTTAGTGGTAGGAAAAGGCTCTAAGAATTAGAACGACAGGGTATGGAGAAATGTTTCACTCATCACTTAACAAGAGAGACTTTAAAGAACAGGAACAGTTGTAAAGTTAAACTTTGCAGGTCTAGAAAGAAACATGAAAAGAAATACATCAAGGGGAGGCATTTGTGTCTGAATCAAAAAGTAAGAAAAAAAACTTGCCTGTTATTAACTGATAAGACTGGATTCAAGAAGAAAGCACTGACCTTGATTAAGTGTCTTTACAGTTTATAATAATTTATAGTGAGCTTTTGGTTTAAAAGAAGATAGGTTAGTTTGGTTTCGGTTTTAAAATTCCAATTGTGTACTTAAATATCCCCATGCCTGCACTTATTCTCTGTTCCTAATTAGAGAGTTAATAAATGGGCTTCTCATTTGGATTCCATCCCTGCTGCTCATGTTAATGCAGAGTTCTAACTTGCCACTTATTTTACTTTAAATTAATGTTAAACAGCTTTGTTAGCATGTGATTCATAAACATACACCAAAAGCTGGACATTTCAATGCATACAATTTAACGAGTTTGGAGACATTGCAAACACCCTTTTGAAACCATCACCACATTTCTCTCACCTCCTTCAGTATCCTCCTTCTGCTTTGAACTTTTTGTTTGTTTTTTGTTGTTTTGTCATTGTGTTATTGTGTAGTAAGAATACTTAACATGAGATCTACCTCTTAGCACCTCTGTAGGCTTGTGGTGCGACAGATCTCTAGTGTTTCTTCATCTTGCATAACTGAAACTTCACACCTGCTGGACAACCCCTCATTTCTCTTTACCCCCAGGCCCTCACAACCATCATTCTACTCTTTGTTTCTAGGAATTTGAGAGCTTTTAGATACCTCGTATAGTGAATCATTTAGTATTTGTCCTTTTGTAACTGACTTATTTCACTTATTATAATGTCTTCCAGCTTCATCCATGTTTTAGCATGTGACAGGAATTCCTCCTTTCTATGGCTGAAAATATTCCATTGTACATAAATCTTATATCTTACCCATTCATTGGTCAGTAGAAATTTAGAAATTTGCTTCCATATCCTGGCTATTGTGAATAATCCTGCAATGAACATGGAAGTACAAATATTTCTCCAAGATTCTGATACCGGGATTCCTGGGTGGCTCAGCGGTTTAGCGCCTGCCTTTTGCCCTGAGTGTGATCCTGGAGACTTGAGATGGAGTCCCACATCGGGCTCCCTGCATGGATCCCACTTCTCCCTCTGCCTGTGTCTCTGCCTCTCTCTCCCTGTTTCTCTCATGAATAAATACATAAAATCTTAAAGAAAGATTCTGGTATCAACTTTTTTCTGATAAATACCTAGAAGTGGAATTGCTGGATTATATGGTAGTTCTATTTTTAATTTTTGAAGGAACTTCCATCCTGTTTTCCATAGTGGCTGCACTGTCTTAAATTCCCACCAACATATATGACAGTTCCAACTTTTCTGGATCCTTGCCAATGTGTACTATTCTTTGTCTTTTGTTTGTTTGTTTGTTTATAACAACTATCCTGACAGGTGTAAGGTTTTGCATATTCTAGTATTGATTTGCAGTTCCCTGATAATTAGTAATGTTGAACATCTTTTCATATACCTGTTGTCTATTTGAGTATCTTTTCAAGTTCTTTATCCAGTTTTTGATCAAATTATTTGTTTGCTATTAATTGTAGGAGTTCCTTACATATTTTAGGTATCAGCCCCTTATCAACTATATTAATTAGTAACTTCATATATCTCATATTTTCTACCACTCTCTCTAATACCTCCACTTTCTCATCCACCCCTTGTAAGCATTTGCCTCTCGTTTCCTCCTATAAAATCCCTGAATACAATAAATTATGTTTTTCTCAATCAATTGTTTTTAAAAACTAAAGCAAGATTTATTTATGTTTTTCTTATTTGTTATGTTTGTTTATTTTTTTTTGTTTTTTTCCCCCCAATTTCTGCTTTAGGCATAACTATACAGTCCAACCTGAAGCAAAGAAAGAAACCATTGTGATAAAAGAGAAAAAAATGTGTGAAAACAGAATATAAATCAGTATCTCTGTATTATCATGGACTTCATATTTGTTTTGGTTTTCTTTAAAGCAGGAAGACAATTTTGACTCAAACTGGCAAAGGCTTTTTTTCTTAATACCTAGTAGACCCTGTTGATCGAAGAACTTAGATCTGTCTTTACTTTTCATTTGATTGTTGAATTTCTTCTCTAGGTCATTTTTTCTTCTGCATCTTTATTATGAATATATTAGATCAGTAGTGAATTACCTCCATATCCCTAGCTCTTTTGTTTGTGACAAAATCTTATTGGCCTTTTTCTTTTAGTCTTTAGGGGATTCTTCAAGCGGGTTTTACTTCACTGATTCAATTTTACTCTTTTCTGCTATTTACTACTTCCTGCTGGGTGATTGTTTTTTTGAATTTCATAATGATAATCTTTAAAAACTTCAATATTTTCTCTCAGGATTTTTAATAAATTCATTGACATCTTAAGCCTTGTTAAAATTATAAAAAGAGTATTTTGAAAATGTTTCTCCTGTTTATCAGTGTTTCTCAAAGAGGTGAACACTTATTTATTCATCTTTATGTAAATTTCCTTCTTTAAAATATTTATATATACTGATATTTTTTACTTTGCTTATTCTTTCAGAAAAGTATGTGTTTGTTCCTCATTATGATTAAGATTGTCCAATTAGATTTTTTACAGGTGCAATTTAAAAACAGTAGTAGACAAAGATGGAAGAGAGAGGATGATTTGCATTGTTGTGTTATTAACTGAGAACCATGGTTTTTCACAGAAAACAGAGAGAGCTCTGCAGAGAAGAGTGTGGGATGGAAGGAAAAGTTACCATTGTGGCGATTAATTGTGATAGTCGAGTATCAGCTTGGGGCAATATTCTCTTCTCTACATGGAGTTAAATAACAAAATTGAGCAGACTAAATTTGAGGATCTAATTGGCTTTATTCAACAATTCATAAATCAGACAGCATTTCATGTAGCTATTAGAAAGAAGCTTCAAAGAGTGGTACAAAATGGAAAACTTACAGGCAGAAGGAGGCCGAGACAAGGAAAAAGCTGATTACCTCATCTTTCCTTCAAGGACAGAAGGGAGCTATCAGTCTGACTACCCATCCACTGCTGACCAGGAAATTCCACATCCATTGGTTTAAGATTATACTCCTGGGAGAGGCTGAAAATACAGAAGTTAGGTTTTAAGTCTTTACTGATGTAGGGCTTAGCACAAATGACTCCACTTGATGTCTGGGTTTTTGGGTTTTTTTTAAGTTTTTTTTTTTTTTTTAAACACTGGCATATTTGGTCTTGTTGAGAGCCTGTCCTGGCATTAAGTCCCTACACAATAATCTCTGTGTATCTACTGAAGCTCAGCGATAATACATGGTGGCAGCCCTCCTCTTGCTGACATTTACTCAACAATTCTTTGTGCTTCTTGAAGTTAATACATACCTAAACACTTTCCTGGGTCTGTCAGGGCCACCTTCACTTTCAGCACTTGGCATTCTAACTTGAAATATCTTTTTATTCTTTTAGAAGATTCTGTTCAAATTATGCTCAAGTGAACTTTTTTATTGAATTCATCATCCAACAGACATGGTGATATTTCTCATTCTCCAATCCCTTCTACATTATGTTTTCCAGAAAAATCTCATGTGCTGTGGTATTCAATGAGAATTTTAAAGGAAGGAAACTTAAATGTGCTGGTTTAAGTCATCATTTTGAAATGGAGGACTTTCCTTCTATTCCAAGATAGTATATCGTCCATGAAAAGTGGAAAAATCAGAATTTGATAGCACTTTTGAAACTTTTTAGTATGTTCTATGGAAAACGAAGTGTCTGCACAGGGCTTTGAGCTTTTATAAGAAAATTCAACCTAAATGCAAAGACCTGACCCTTCAATTAAAATGTTCTGTTGCATAACTTGCATAATGATTTGGAGTTTTCAATATATAATCAACATATTCCAAAAATAAAAAGAAGAAAACAAAGACAAGAAGAAGAAAAAGAAAAAATGAAATGACTATTCCTTAGAGTTCTGTCTCTGGTTTACCTCTTTTTAAATTCATGTATAAAAAGGGAGTATATTTAACCTTTAAAAAAAGAGAGAGCGAGCATACATAAATTATTTATAAAATAATATATATTCTTAATATATTTTAAATATAGTCCATATGGTAGTTGCCTTAAATGTAATATGCTGATTAATGTTTTTTTCCCACCGAATTATAATTACATTAAAATCCACATTTTTTGCATACTAATTGGAAACAAAAGAACTATGTACAAGATCTTGTGTACTTAACTGTCTTATTTAAATCTCCAGTTTAAAAAAAAAAATCTCCAGTTTAATTGAATTGCTTGGCTACCTAACGTTTGTTTGATCACCCATAGCAGCACCTTTTTTGAAGTTAGTATTTAGGATTCTTTTTCACTTTCTTATAGTAAAATAAGCAAAAGTTACTCAGTTATTCAAATAGTAAATATTATTTGGTTTTTAGATAATATTTACACCTATTTTTCACATATTGCCCATTGTGCTTGCTTTAGTGAGTTTATAATGATTTTGAGTTAATATCACTATTTTTTTGTAAATAAACATATATGCCAATGTTACTGGAAAATTGAAAGATTTTTTTAGCTACATATTTGCCAATTATTTTGGGTAAATTTTGTTTTTCTTACTCTTGTCTAATTCTAGAAAAAAGGCAGAAGGACCTCCTTATCTGGTGTAAATGTGCCTAAAGAAATTCGTGTTCAATACCAATTATGTACAAAATACTTTTACTGTTGCAGAGCTAAGGAGTTATAAAGGGTATTTATCATGTGATCTTATTTTCAAAAAGCTTATTCTGTTCTTGTTTAGAGAAAAAGATTATTGTGTACTGTTTATAATAGGCACTAGTGCCCAGCAAATATATTATAAATAATTAAGTTATGTTGTATAAAGTGCCAGATGTGACTAGAGAGTACAAAGTACAGTGAATGTTTAATACTAAGATGTATTCAAAGTGAAGATACAACTTTAGTTTTATTTTACAGGTATAGTAATATTTGAATAGTTGGAAGGGAGGAGAGGTATCTCATCCCAGGAGAAGAGATTAACTTGAAGAAACAAAGGTAGAAAAAGTATAATCTGATACTTTCCCTTAAGAAGGGATATATAGTAATAAATATGTAAGAATGCAATATCACTCTAAAGGGAAAAGTAGTTTTATTTGCAGGAGATAGGAGACATGAAACAGGAATCTTTGAATCTTGAGTGCTTTTTTTATATCCAATATCCTTCTATTAAAATGCACTTTCTATAATGAAAAAGTAAAGCTATAGAGATCTTAAAATATCCTAGAAGTATGGTTCTGATGTATGAATACAGTGATAAACCTATAGAGAGTCTGACAAACAGAAACAGAGGTACACCAAGCACATGTTACTGACATATAAATATAGATGGACCAGTAAAATTGAATAGAAAGTCCATCAATAAACCCAAACATAATGAGAAATCTATTATGTGATATTGTATCTCAACTGAGGCAAAGATAGAATTTTATATACATAGGGTTGGAACTAATGACAGCTATTTAGAAAAAGATACAATTGGATCCATATATTACACCATAAATAAAAAAAAACTTCCAAATAGATCACAGATTATATGAAAAATAGTTTTTAAAATGTACTAAATTATATGGACAAATCCTTCTATAATTGAGTTTTGAGGAGATTTCCTAATAACAATTCAATATCAGGATGAGACAAAGTGAAAGACCAGCAAATTTAAATAAATAATATTAAATCCTCTTCAGATGGCAATGAACACTATGAGAAACATCAAAAGACAAATGGCGAACTCAGTGGAAAGACACAACTTATACATCACTAATAGAGAATGAACATCTTTTTTTGTAAGAACTAACATCCTTAGTATAAAAGGAACTCTTAAAATTGAAGTGGAAAAAGTACAAGAATCTGATTGAAAAATGGGCAGAATAAATGACAAGACAATGTCAAAAATAAAGCATAATAATACAATTTGAACCTGTGTAAAGATGTTCAACTTCTCACACAGTAAGAGAAATGCAGAACAAAAGAAGAAACTATGCCTACATTATTAAGTCGGCAAAAATTTAGTCCGACAGAAAATTCTGCTAATAAGGCTAAGAGAAGCAGCACATTTTTTACCCTGCAGTAAATGGAACACTTGTGAAGAACAATTTGAAAACGTTACTTCTAAGAATTTATCCTATAATTACACTACCACCAAAAAATATACACATACACACAGTATACGATGAGAAAAATAATAACCTTATAAGCACCAGTTATCCAAATGATCAAAATTTTACACCATCAGCATTGGAACAAATTTACTTACCATGTCTCCCATGGTGCAGTGCACTCATGACACAACATCACTTCTGTGGTATTCCTCTCCAAAAGATACAACCTGAATCCAATCATGAGAAAACACCAGGCAAATACAGACCGGGAGATTGTAGTCACTTCTTGTTGCTGCTATAAAGAATTACTGCACACATAGTAGTTCAAAATACCAGGAATGCTTTGCCTTGTGGTTTTAGAGATCAGAAGTCTGAAATGGGTTTTATGGAGCGAAGAGCAAAGTATCCGTAGAGTTGTGTTCCTTCAGAAGCCTATAGAGGAAAATCTGTTTTCTGGCCTTTCCCAGCTTCTAGAGGCTACCTGCATTTCTTGACTTGTGGCCCGTTCTTCTATCTTCAAAGCCAGTGATTTAGCATCTTCAAATCTCTCTCTCTCTTTCTCTCCCTCCGTCCTCCTTCTCTTCTCTCTTCTCCCTTTTCTCTTCTCTCTCTCTTTTTCTCATTTATTTTCTACTCTCATTGACAAATATTCTCTGATTTTAACCTTTTTATAAGTACTGTTATTGATACTGTTCTATCTACCTGGATAATCCAGGATAATACTTCCATCTTGGATGCTCAAATTAATAACATCTGCCAAGTTCCCTTTGCCATGCAAGATATCATAATCACAAGTTTCAGGGATTTAGCAGGTGGACAACCTTAAGAAACCATCATTCTGTCTGCCACAGAGACATTTTACAAATACCTGGTCCCATCTTAAACAAATGTTGATGTCATCAAACATAAAATTTGATGAATCATTCTAGGTAAAGGAGACTAAAGATAAAAACTAATTGTAGGCCCTGATCCAGGATTGGATGCTGGATCAGAAAAAATTGCCATAAAATATTATTAGGATAATAGAATTTTAATAACTGAACATTGATTATGTAAGTGAATGTCCTTAATTTGAGGAAAAATGCATTGAAATATTTAGGCACAAAGGAATATATTGCTGTATCATGATCTTAAATGAATTAATCATAGTAATAGGAGAATGATAGAGCAGATGTGGCAAAGATATCAACAACTGACTAATATGTTAATGGGACCTAGAAGTTCTTTGCAAGATTCTTGCAAGTTTTTCCTATAAATTTGAAGTTACTTACAAATAAACTGGTATTAATATATACTTCTAGAAGATATCTGACATTACAATCTTATAGGTAATCTCTTCATTATCAGCACTTACACTAATAGTTACCCCCAAATGGTCTTCATGACATCAATGAAGAAAAATAGAAAAAAAGTGATTGAGGCTCAAGTAAAAAGGTGCTAGAGGCAATTGTTCCGTGTCGATCCCTGAAAGGAGCCTGCATTCAAGTTCAAAGGGATGATAATGTATCAGACATTATGGTCAGTGGTAAATTAATTTTTTTGAGCTACAGAGTATTTCAGAGAATTTTTATCATAGGGTTACATGATATAAGCAATAATTAAGATGGAAGTATACATGATGCCTTGGAAGAAAATAACTGGAACTTGGAAGCTAAAGGAATTTACAACATGTTATATGACTTTTCCATCATACTAATTTTGAGATGGTTAAAACTGGGATATCAGCAACTGGCCTAGAAAGGAAGAGGTATAGAGTGATTGAAAAAAAAAAAGAACCAATGGAACTTAAAACATGCAAGATATGATGAGACAAAAAGAAAGAAAAAACTAAATAGGATATTTTTACTTGGATTTTTTTCTTATTATTTTGGATAACTAAGCAAATACTGAAAACTTTGACAGGAAAATTGGTACATGAGAATGATTAATTCAATATTTGGCATAATAAGTCAAATAGTAAGATAAACATTAAGAAATAACTTATAAGAAATTGTGTATCTAGGACCAAATCTCAGTAGACACAAAAAGTTCAGTTGTAAAACTTACTTATGGAAAGATGCCTACTGATTCTAATATTCTACATTAATAATAGACCTAGTTATTTGATGTTTTGGAAACATGAAAAATCTAATATGGTGAAAAGAGAAATCTATTTTAACTTAATCTATTCCCATACTTACACGGCAATAAGCTGTCAGTTTATGCACTTGCAAATTTCCATTTTCTTTCAAGATAAAAAGGATTTTGTATGTACAATTTGTGTCTAATTTTATCACATACTGTTATTTTAAGGCAATGTAGCAGATCTATTTTTGTCAAGATAGCATCATAATTTTAGAACCTGTGTGAAAATTAACTTCAAAATCTATAAAATCACATTCAAATTGTCATCATTAATTCCACCTGGTACTTTTCAGGAAAAAAACCAATTCACTTCCTCTTTAAAATATGCAATATAAATTCTGTTATGTTAATTGGTTCTGCAAAACTGATGTTTATCACTCAGTGCTGACTTAAATATTCTGCAGATTGTTTTTTTTTTTCTTTTTTACACTTCCTGTTGCTCTAATCCTCTGAAGAATTCCCAACTCAAATATTTTTCTCTTTTCCAATGGCCCGCTGTACTACCTAATGCCAGTGGGTTGCATTCCATTGGATCCCATATTTGTACATCATCCTTTAAAAAAATAATCCCTATTATCATAGAAAACATCTACTGAGCACTTGCAATGCATTAAACATTACATGAAGTAGGTAATATTTAAGCAGGTGAGGAAGTATTAGTTCCCTATTACTTCAGTTACAAATCACAACATACTTAGGGCCATGGGGGAAAAATGCAAAATTATTTTCTTACAGTTCTGGAAGTTAGAAGTCTTAAAAACAAACAAACAAACAAACAAACAAACAAAGGGGTTGGTAGGGCTGTATTTCTGCTGGAGGTGTCATGGGACAATTTGTTCCCTTGTCTTTTCCAGCTTCTAAAGGCCAGCTACATTCCCTGCCCCTTTGTCCACTTTAAAGTGATTTTTTTCCAGTCTGTTTTCAGTTGTCCCAGCTCCTTCTCCTCCCCTTGATCTTCTGACCTCCTTCTATAATGGCATTTTACTCCCAACAGGAGTACCAGAAACCACACATGCCTCACATATTAATGACCGTGGAAATGAAATGGCCATAGAATATCTGCTTTACTCCTTCAGAAGTCATATGCATATGTTACTTCTCCACAAGCCTTGGTAAGCTTTTTAAACATCTTATTTTCCACTTCTAGACAAAGGATATAGGATTGGGTTATTTGATTTTGATTCTAAAAAAAATCTCATCTGACCAAGCTATTCTCTTGCGTATACAGAAAACAGGTCAATAATTTGCTCACATCCTCAACAGTTGCTGAGTTTTTAGATCACATGTTCTAGATATAGATAAGCATATTTATTATACTATGCTAAAGTTCAAAAAAGGAAAAACAACTGTCATGCCTCAGTTAAGGAAAAACTTCCAGGCTATTTGATGGGCATATTATTTGTTATATTTTTATTTTCAAAAGGAGTTTGGAATAAGATAACTACCAAGAAGTGCATGTTTAAATATACATACTACCAAGTACTTATTAATCCATTTAATAATCTATTTTTAATGGAAAATACATTAATTTTTAGCAGAAGTTCTTATATTGGATCCAAGAGAACCACTCAAAGTAAATTGTACAATATATAGATGTATTACAAAACAATCTTTCTAGCACAAATTTTTCTCATATATAGTATTTCTTTATAAATCTCTTGTTTGCACATAAATAATTTAAGTGTGATCAAGCTACTATGCAATAGTTCTTACCATTCTTATCAAAAGATCAACTGATGATTAACTGAGGGAATATATTTTAAAGGTGTTTTATAAAAACTGTATTCTTAAAAATAACACAGATTGCTATTTTTGAGCAGTTTCTATCTACCGAGTATTGTAATAGATTATGATATTTACAATAACCTTTCAAAGTAATAGTTTCTCCATTTTAAAGAGTCTTAAATTGTAGCTCAAAGAATTTAACATGATTGGTCAGACTATAGAGGTTTTTTTCTTACTGTGTATAGCTTTTTGAGTAACAGTAAAGAATCTAGCATTTACAAGCATGGTTACCATAATGAAAAAGCGACTCAAAAATAAAAAGACTTCATAATATTTAGGGTGTGTTATGCCTGTTTTTTAATGTTTTCGAAGGTCTAGATTTATTCTACATATTCCTAGAAGATATTTACACTTTGAACTTATTTTTTTTTAAGATTTTATTTATGTATTCATGAGAGACACAGAGAGAGAGAGACAGAGACAGAGACAGAGACACAGGCAGAGGGAGAAGCAGGCTCCATGCAGGGAGCCTGACGTGGGACTGGATCCCGGAACCCCCGGGTCACACCCTGGGCTGAAGGCGGCGCTAAACCGCTGAGCCACCCAAGCTGCCCCACACTTTGAACTTATATTCATTGAATGTTTTGCTAGTCAGTCTGCTAGATGCTGAGAAATACTGCAGTAAACCATGAAGATATGTGGCCTTTCATGAACATTTCTACAGCTCTATTGGGGAAGAAATAAAGAGATAGACTTATACATATTTATTAACTTAAAAGTGTTTATAAATAATTTTGATTAATGGAGAAACCATTTCATCAGTTGAAAGTACAAAAATGCGACATTTGTATATAAATAAATAACCCCATTTAAAAAATAAAAGATATTTCAAAGCAGTTACAATAGGTGTTGAAACAACTGTTACCTGAAGTATTCATCCATCGGTTGGATGTCATATATTCAGGGTCAGCAGATACAGCCTAGATTCTGTAGAGTGTCTCAAAACCTTAGGATCATGTGAGTTTTTCTGTAGAATTATTCTTACCTTTCTATGCACATAGTTGCTATAGCCTTATGGACACTAAAAGCAAGATGGTAATTAAACGTAGTAAGTAGTGGAGTTGTATGAATAAGGCTATGAGTGTAATATCAATTATGTCTTTTTGTTTGTAGCCCATAGAATTTATTCTGCAGGTTCTTCTGACTTGTTTAATAAAAGTGTAATCTCTCTCTTAGAACTTATTTGCAAGGATTTCTTTTACGAGGTAATAGTCTGATACTTCGAGATAGCCGATAGCAATGGTGACAAAATAGCCACCTCCTCCCATACAATAAAAGAACAAGAAGTAAAAATTAAATTCTACCCTAAACCACATTCTCAACATAAGCTGAAGGCAGATATTGCCAAAACTTCAAAATAGCGGTACGTAAAAAGCTAGAAACCCTAAAGCTGCACACAAACTTCGTGCTTCCTTTCCAGTCCCCACCCACCCTGAGAATTTGTGGCAAGCAAAGGCAAAATGAGAAAATCTGAGGGCAAGACAAACAGGGAAATTGATGATTGTGCGTGTTTGCCTAATACTACTGCCAAAAAAGTCTAAATCTCTCCTAAGTCTAAAATTACTAAAAGCCACAACCACCACGACTAAAAGCCACAACCACCACGACCACGACCACGACCACCACGACCACGACCAGCACCACCACCACCACCACCACCACCACCACCACCACCACAGTATGCCAGAAAATAGCAATGGCTGCAGGGAAGGGATTCCAATGTGCATGTGGTTTACAGAGGCAGGCAGGGTCGAAATGGGCATTCCTGGAAACAGATGCACAACTCTGGAAAAGCAAAAAGTCAAAACAAAACAAAACCAGAGGAAGAAGGAGGAGGAGGAGAAAAGAAGAAAAAAAAATAGGAAAGGAAAGGAAAGGCAAAGAAAAAGAAGAGAAAACAAAACAAAACAAAAAGAAGCACTCTTTGGTAACCAGGCGACAAAGGGAAAAGAAAAAAAAGGCCGTGGTGTGAATGTTTGTGTTCCATAAAATTCATATGCTCAAATGTGATCACCTCTACTGAGATGATACTGAATGGTGGAGTCTTTTGGAGGAAATTAGGTCATGAGCATGAGTGTTCATGAGAGATGGGTGGGGTTCGTGCCCTTATGAAAGAGACCCCAGAGAACACTCTTCCTGCCAAGTGAGGTCAGAAGGAGCAGTTGGCTGTTTGCAACCTGGACGAGAATGCTTACCCGAACCTCACCCTGCTGGTATACAGTCTTGTACTTTCAGCCTCCAGAGCTGTGAGAAACAAATACTTGTTGTTTAAGCCACGTGCTGGCCAGGTGAAGTCTTTGTAATTGCCTACAGTCGGGCCTAAAAGATCACACCTAGGACTTGGCCAGGAGCCAGACTCCTCATATATATAAAGACTGTGTTATTAAGCAAAAATCTATAAGAGGTGCAAAGAGACATAGATATAAACATAATAACAGTCATCTATCAGGCAAAAAAAAAGTATGACTGCATATTCTGTTGGCAAAGTAGGAGAGAAAAAGACATGCTCCATGTTGTTGGTTGAAATGCAAACTGGTACAATCTTTCAAGAGAGGAAATTGACAATATGTAACAAAATTACAATGTACTTGCCTTTTGACCAAGTAATCCCGCTGCCAAGAAACTACTGGAAAATATACCTGCAACCATAGATATGCACCAGGTTATTCACTGCAGCATTTTTTGTAATTGATACATATTAGACACGTGGTGCCCAAACTTAGAAGAATAGTTGGAAACGCTTGGTAGATCCAAATAAAAAATACTATCTGGCTGTAAAAAGACTGAGGAAATCTCTATAAACTGATTTGGAATCATTTCCAGAATCTGCAAAAAGCAAAATGCAAAAGAATATAGATGTATGTTATCTTTCTTACAGGAAAGGGGATCTAAGGGGAAAATACACCCATAGCTGTGTAACTTAATCTGTGAGGGCTGCAATAACAAAATACTGCAGACTGGATGGCTTATAAATAACATAAATTCCCCCCAGTTCTGGAGACCAGAAGTCCAAGATCAGGAGACCTAATCATGGTTGGGTGAGGTGCTCTTTCAGGTTGCAGATTTCAAGTAAGTGGAGGGGGCTAGGGAGCTCTGTAGGATCTCTTTCCTAAGTGCCCTAATCCCATTCATAATGGTTCCACTTTCATGACCTAATTACTCTCAAAAACTCTACCTCCTAGGCATGCCTGGGTGGCTCAGTGGGACTTGCTTCTCCCTCTTACTCTAAGCCTCCCTACTGCTTGTGGGCTCTCTCTTCTCTCTCTCAAATAAATAAATAAAAACTTAAAAAAAATAACCCTACCTCCTAATACTATTATTTTGAGTATTGGGATTTCAACATATGAACATATGAATTTGGGTTAACAGAAACATTCAGGCCATTCAGACACCACACACACACATACATGCACATTTGTGCAAAAAAAAATTAGGATGAAAGTAAAGAGATTGATTACTTACAAGGGCTGGATGGGAAAAGTGTGGAAAGAAAGAAAAATTGAGTAATAGGCATGAAGAGGAAGGGACATTACAATGAGCATACTTCGTATAGCTTTTACTCTTAAAATTATATTCATGTTCACATGCCCCATAATAAATATTTAAAATGGATGTGGTGGGAACCCAGACTGGAATACATGCAATAAAAACAAAACAAAACAAAAAACCCCCCAAACCCCCAAAGCTAACTATATTACCAATGAAAAATATAACCACACTAAAGGAGGTAGGCAATGTTTAAGGTTAAAAATTGAGCTAAATCTTTGACCCCGAGGGTTTATAGGTTCATCAAATTAAACTTTTCAGACACCCACATTAAACAAAAGCAGTGATTATGTCTCTAATTTTCAAAATAGCATTGGGCCACATTTCCTGCATAGTCTAAGTTCAAAAAATGGGTGAATGAATGATGAATTTTAAATGTAAATAGTTATTCAGTTTTCATTTAGCTGTGATTTTCAACTGGTTTTGAATTCACCCCATTGGGGATATTTGACATGGCCTCAAACAACAGTTTTCATTGTCAAAGCTGTAGAGAGGCAAGTTGCTACTGCCATCTGGTGGGTAGCTCTTGGCATCTAGTGGGAGAGGTCAGACTACAGCTCAGCGTTACAGAAGACACAAAATATTCCCTGTGTACAAAAAAATGATCTAGCCTGGAATGTCAAAACTGCCAAAACTTTTCAGAAACTCTAGTTTAGACTAATGGAGTTGTGATAGCTAGTAATAGGTTAATGAAGATCTGTACTTTCCAATATGTTAATGAAACAAAATCAGTATTCAAGATCCCCCATATGAATTAATATGAGCAGATGAGAGTGTTATCCAGAAAGTATTTATATAAAATTTAGAGAGCAATGATAATTTCACTGATTTTGAATAAAGTGGAAAAACAATCCCCTTTCTGTTGTTTCAGTGTTGTGGGAAAATCACAGATATTAATTCAGGTTTGCCCAACATCTGATCAGAGAACTATATGTTCTCTTTGGGAAGTGAAAATATCTTTTAAAAAACTCATCAAACACTCTAATTACTCTATTCTTTGTTCTGCACAAAAATTAGCCACAGATTCCTGCACAAAACAAGGATGCAGATGTTGCTTCTACACTCAGCTGGATGATTTCATTAAAACCAAACTGTAAACTCAAATATATGTTTCAATTTCTTCTCCCCCTTATGGCTGTAGCATTTTAAGACCTAGTTTATCAACTTTGTATATAATACAGACTAAGAACTGTGCTTGAGATAACACTTTTGAGATATCAAAATCGCTTCAACAAAAACATAATTTTCATGTTTTTTTTAAAATTGATTTTTCCACATCTTATACTATTCAGTGTATTTCTCAAATGGAATTTCTGCAAGTTCTGAGGACATTTTTGAATTCAGAGAGTTCATCATGCCACCACTTGAAAAATCTCTCTCTATACCAAGAATGTTCAATTACTTTCCTAGCAGAAATATTTACCACTCATCAACCACTTGATCATGTTAGTCAATCAAATGTATTAGTATATCACAGAATCTTTCACACTTAATAGTTCAGAAATAGTCTCGTTGCATGTGATCTAGTACATTATATTACTGTGTCCTTTTATAAGTGATATAAAAGTAGTTTTTTTGTTATTCATTTTTAAATACAAAAATATATGAAATAATTTATATATTTTCTCAGAATTCTCAAGTAGCATAGGCACAAGTGAATTAATCTAATTCTAAATAGGATTTTTAAAAACATTGAAAAGAATCATAATTTTAACAGGAGGCTAATAATCATAAAAACAGCAATAGATTTCTTTCCTTTTTAAAGCTAAATAATATTCCATCTTCTGTATACACCACATTTTCTTCATGCCCTGTTCCAGAGATGGACATTTATGTTGTTTCTCTATATTAGCTATTGTGAATAACTCTGCAATAAACATGAAATTGCAAATATTTCTTCACAGTTCCTTTTTTTATATATATATATATATATATATATCCAGAAGGGGATTGCTGGAGCAAATGGTATGTCTCTCTTCAATTTTTTTGCAGAGCCTTCATACTTTTTTCCATATGGCTGCACCATTTTACTTTCCCAAAATGTATCTTCAAGTTCTTTGCCCTTTTATTAATTGGATTATTTGTTTTTTGTGGTTTTGCTCTATTTTTTTTTTATTTGCTACTGAGTTAATGGAGGTCCTTATATATTTTGGCTATTAACTCCTTATCAGATATATGGTTTATAAATCTTTTCTCACAGTCTATAGTTGCCTTTTCACTTTGCTAATTATTTCCTTTGCTTTGCAGGAGATTTTTAATTTGATGTAGTCTCACTTGTGTATTTTTGCTTTAGTTATCTGTGCTTTTAAGGCCATATCTAAGAAATCATTGCCAAAACCAAGGTATGGAGCATTTCCCTTATGTCTTGTTTTTCTGCTAAGAATTTTACAGTTTTGAGTCTTGTTCTATTTGAAGTCTTTAATCCATTTTGAGTTGATTTTTGTATAATAATATACAATAAGAGGCCAATTTTATTTGTTTTTAATGTGAATATCCATTTTACATAGTTATTAAGATTTAAAAGAGAAAATCCTGTGAGAACATGAATGAACCTAGAGGAAATTATGCTAAATGCAATAAACTAGCCACAGAAGGACTATTACTGTATGATACCATTTTTATCAGGCATATAAAATAATACACAGAATCAGTGAATTAGAATAGTGATTGCCAGGGGCTGTGAAGGGGAGGCAAAGGGAGTTGTTATTTATCAGGTATAAAGTTTCAGTTAGGGATCCCTGGGTGGCGCAGCGGTTTAGCGCCTGCCTTTGGCCCAGGGTACGATCCTGGAGACCCGGGATCGAATCCCACGTCGGGCTCCCGGTGCATGGAGCCTGCTTCTCCCTCTGCCTGTGTCTCTGCCTCTCTCTCTCTCTCTCTCTCTATCATAAATAAACAAGCCTTTAAAAAAATAAAGTTTCAGTTATTCATGATGATTAAGTTCTAGATCTCTGTTGTATGACATTGTGCCTATAGTTAACAACATGGTGCTATATATATAAAATTTTGTTAAAGGGGTAGATCACGTGATAAGTGTTCTTACCAAAATCCCCAAGAAGCTACTATTTACTGTCCATCTGCTGTGACGCAGTGCACAGAACTTTAAATATTGCTATTATCTCATTAATAGTGGTAATAGTTGTACAAAGAAGGTTTGAGTTCCGTTTTAACTCTGGGAAAATTAAGAGCTTAAGATGATTGGAAATTTTCCTAAAGTTATAGATCATTTAAAAGGCAATAATAAGATTATGAACACAGGTCAGTAAAATTTTGAATGCATATGATCGCCAACAGACTACCTTCCGATTTGCATTCTCTGCCTTTAAACCGTCCAACAAGGATTAAAGGAAAGTGGAATAGTGAAAGGGAATATAAGGGAAGGGAGAAGAAATGTGTGGGAAATATCAGAAAGGGAGACAGAACGTAAAGCCTGCTAACTCTGGGAAACGAACTAGGGGTGGTAGAAGGGGAGGAGGGCAGGGGGTGGGAGTGAATGGGTGACGGGCATGGGGGGTTATTCTGTATGTTGGTAAATTGAACACCAATAAAAAATAAAATAAATAAATAAATAAATAAATAAATAAATAAATAAATAAGGTAGCTAGCTAATTAATAATAAAAAAAAAGAAAGTGGATTGCCTGGAGGTTTGTACTTGTGAACAATCTAAGCTAGGACAGTTCAGGAAACCACATTATTTCATTTCAAGATCAGTTTTACTCAAAATATAATTGTTCTTTTTCTAAAGGCTATATATGAAACGGGAACTCTGAAATCATACTCTAGCTTCAGATCTCTACTCTGTCACTTACTATCTTTGTGATAACCAGAAAGTTTCTTAACTTTTGTTCTTCAAATATCCTTCATTACCATGTTTGTAAAAGTATTGTAGCTATGAAATAAGATATGTGTAAAATGCCTAACATAACATCTTAAACTTATAATGTATATGCCAATTATATCTCAGTGAACCTGGGAAAAAGTAGAAGGCACAACCTCACTTTCTTCATCACATTATTCTACAGAATGCATAGTAATTTCATAATCTGTACTATTTTTCCATGTATCTATGTGCTTGTTATTGACTGTTTACAATATAAAATTAAAAAAAAAAACCTCTCAAGGCAATAGGAATCTAACCTATAAGATCTATGCAGTTAATGGTGGCTGCTGTTGTCACTGCTGTTTTATTGTTGATCTTATTATTGCAGGATAGCATATGGGACCTAGATGAGACCATAAAGGACGTATGCTTTCACCTAACATGCCTCATATACATCATTAAATATGATGCCAGAGATACCTATTTAGTGGCATTTGTGTCTTTAGTTCTCATCTTGGCATTCTTCTTGGAAAATCTTGTTTTTCATTTCTAATATACTCCATAGGTTATGAAGTCTAAAGCTATTAGAAGGATTATACTTTTCTAAGAACTTGATTTGCCCTTTGTTTAACAAGGTGAGCAAGAAAAATATCAGAAAATATCAAGTGGAATAAATTTTTGGAATAAACATTTGATCCTGCTTTCATAAGATCACAATTCTGTCTATGATAAAGTTTTCAAGATTGTCTGGAATGTCAGAATTGTGTGCACACAAACTAAGTTACTTTAATGCACCTTTTACTCTCTATTCTTTTGGAGAGTAAAGAATATTTTTCTCACAATAATTTTTAAGTTTTAAATGTAATTTTAAATTAATTTATTGCTATTTTTAAAACATTTTAACCTTGGGTATGGCCATCAGAAATCTGTTATTTACTAAATCAGGGAAAATAAAACTGACATTTTAATTTCATTAATTTTTATAATTAATTTAAAAAGAAGTAAAATTATAAAGTAAAGTATAAATAAAGCTCTATATTTATAACTAACATATATCTGCTGTGCATATCCATAACTATTATTTAGAATTCATACACAAAGGGAAATTTTATATCAAAATATATTCTCAGTTTTACTAACTTGAACAACTTATCATAGAAGCTGTTAATGTTATTTGCCTCACCTTTTTGGCAATTTGTGTAATTGCTAACCTTTAAATAACAATAATAAAAATGTAATAGCACAAAACATATTCAGTATATACAAAAATTTACACACCATGCTTGTCTAATTAAACTTAAAACTGAATTAATAACATTTACCCAAAATGTACATATTAATTTCTTTATTCAGCATTTTTAGAATTCATGATCTGTCTCAGCAAATAATAGCACACCTGAGCCCCAGTTATATTAGCCAATTGCTCTTCAGTGTCAATCCATAAACCAAGCTATGTTGTTTTTCATATATCTCTGCTATCTAGAATAAAAAAATATGCTGTCATATATTGAATTTCTTCTATTTTGGTAATGCTTTTCATAATATATCTATATAAAAATTTTCATAGGTGCACAGTAATTCAGAGTAGTCCAAGAGAATAACCTAACATTTTAAAAATATAATGTATGTCTTAGAAAAGGGAGGAAGCTCAAAAAATTCTTGGGCTATGGGTACCTTGCTGGCTCAGTCAGTGGAGCCTATGACTCTTGATCTCAAGGTTGTGAGCTTGAGCCCCATGTTAGGTATAAAGATTACCCAAAAATAATTTTTAAAAATCTTTACAAATAAATCCTTAGATTAAGCCCAGTGCTTTCAAGGAGGTAAAGTATTAATAATAATGAAATAAACATTTATAGAGTGCTTACTATCCCTCAGACACAGTCTTGGCATCATACATTTATTATCTCTCTTAATCCTCATAACCACTCTACGAGGAAACACTTTGTCTCATTTTCCAAGAGACTTGAGACACCAAAAAGAGAAATAACTTGATCAAAATCACACAGCTAATAAATGTTTGTTTATTTATTTATTTATTTATTTATTTATTTATTTATTTATTTTTTTAAAGAAGATTTTATTTGTTTATTCATGAGAGACAGAGAGAGAGAGAGGCAGAGACACAGGCAGAAGGAGAAGCAGGCTCCATGCAGGGAGCCTGACATGGGACTCCATCCCGGGTCTGCAGGATCACGCCCTGGGCGGAAGGCGGCGCTAAACCGCTGAGCCACCCGGGCTACCCTAATAAATGTTTAAACCAGAACTTCAACCCAGATTCTTCCCAAGTTTTGTTATACTTCCTCATGAGTCATGTGCTTTTAGAGTCTACTGCAGTTTACTAAACCTTTTCATGTGCTTTAACTTATTTAAAAATATAATTTTATTATTACTTGAAATAAATATTGTGCATATTCATTTGAGTTAACTATGAATGAGGAGTTCAATACATTGACTAAGAGAAACAGCAAGTAATGGAAAGAGTGGAGACATGTATTGAATAGCTTGGTTCCCAGGCCTGTTGACTGGATATTTGTGTTTGCACAAAATTCATCTTTTGGAATTCTAAGTCCAAGATGATAGATTTAGGAGGTGAGGTTTTTGACAGATGATTAGGTTATAAGGACAGTACCCATGAAAAAAAGGCCTCAGAAAGATCCCTTACCCCTTCCACCATTTGAAGACATAATGAGAAGGCACCATCTATGAACCAGAATGCAGACCCTTAACCAAACACTAAATCTGCATGTACCATGATCTTGGACTTTCCAGCCTTCAGAGCGGTGAAAAATAAATTTGTGCTAACTCACAGCTAACATCATCCTTAATGGGGAAAAACTGAGAGGGATGGATGTTCACTCTTACCATGGATATTCAATGTAGTACTGGGAGTACTAGTCACAACAATTAGACAACAAAAGAAATAAAAGGCATCCAAATTAGTAAGGAAGAAGTAAAACTTTCACTATTTGCAGATGACATACTATAATAGAAAACCCTAAAGACTCCACAAAAAAAAAAAACCCTGCTAGAATTGCTAAACAAATTCAGTAAAGTTGCAGAGTACAAAATCAATGTATAGAAACCTGCTGCATTTGTATACACCAATAATAAAGCAGCAGGAAGAAAAATTAAGAAAACAATCTCATGTACAACTGCACCAAAAATAATAAGATACCTAGGAATATGCCTAACCAAAGAGGTGAAAGACCTGTACTCTTAAAACTAAAAACCACTGATGAAAGAAATTGAAGACCACACAAAGAAATGGAAAGACATTCCATTCTCATGGATTAGAAGAACAAATATTGTTAAAATGTCTATGTGACCCAAAGTATTTAATGCAATCCCTATCAAAATACCAAGATCATTTTGCACAGAGTGAGGACAAACAATCCTATAACGAGTGGAACCACAAAAGACCCTGAATAGCCAAAGTGATCTAAAAATTCATAGCTAGGAGCATCACAATTCTATACTTCAAAGTTGTATTACAAAGCTATAATAATCAAGACAGTATGATACTGGCACAAAAATAGACACATGGATCAATAGAACAGAAGAGAAAACACATAACTAAACCCACACCTATATGGTCAATTAATCTTTGACAAAGCAGGAAGGAATATGCAATGGGAAAAGGACAACCTCTTCAACAAGTGATGTTGTGAAAACTGGACAGCAACAAGTGAAACTGGACCACTTTCTCACACCATTTACAAAAAAAAAAAATGAATTCAAAATGGATCAAAGACCTAAATGTGAGACCTGAAGCCATGAAAATTGAAGAGAACACATGCAGAAAATTCTCTGACATCGTCAATAGCAACATTTTTCTAGATAGGTTTCCTGAGGCAAGGGAAACAAAAGGAGAAATAAACTATAGGGACTACATCAAAATAAAAAACTTCTGCCCAGCGAAGGAAATAATCAATAAAACTAAAAGCCAATCTATGGAATAGGAGGAGATATCGTCAAATGACATATCCAATAGTAGGTTAGTATCTGATTTACATAAAGAGCTGATACATCTCAATACCCCCCCCCAAAAAACAATTAAAAAATGGGCAGAAGAAATGTAGATATTTCTCCAAAGAAGACATCCAGATGGTCAACAGACACATTAGCTATCATTAGGAAAATATGAATCAAAACTGCAATGAGCTATCACCTCACACTTGTCAGAATAGATAAAATCAAAAACAGAAGAAATAACTGTTGGCAAGGATGTGGAGAAAAAGGAACACTTGCGCACTGTTGGTGGGAATGCAAATTGGTGCAGCCACCCTGAAGAACAGTATGGAATTTCCTCAGAAAGTTAAAAATAGAACTACCCAATAGATCCGGCAATCACAGTACTGGATATTTACCCAAAGAATTCAAAAACACTAGTCCAAAGAGATACATATGCTGCAATGTTTGTAGTAGCATTATTTACAATAGCCAAGGTATGGAAAGAGTTCAGGTGTCCATGGATTGATGGATGGATAAAGAAGATATGGTATACATGTCCAACAGAATTTTATTCAGCCATAATAATGAATGAAATCCTGTCATTTTCAAAGACATGGATGGAGCTAAAGGGTACAATGCTAAGCGAAGTAAATCAGAGAAAAACAAATACCATATGATTTCACTCATATGCGGAATTAAAGAAACAAAACAAATGAGCAGAGGGAAAAAAGAGAGAAAAAAAGCCAAGAAACAGACTCTTAACTATAGAGAACACACTGTTGGTTCCCAGAGGGAAGGTGGGTGGGGAAATGGGGGAAATAGATGATAGGGTTTAAGGAGGGCACTTGTGATGAGCCCTGGACGATGCATGGAAGTGTTGAGTCACTGTATTATACACCTGAAACTAATATAACACGTATGTTAACTAACTGGGATTAAAATAACAACTATAAATTAATTATTTTTTGTTGTTCAAAATACAGTATCGCATTGTATTTTGTCATAAAAGTTCAGATAAAGATGTTGGACTGTGAAGGAATAAAAATAGAGGGCATAAACTTAAAATAATCAGGTTTAAAACTTTTCATTGAAATAGAAGATCAGGGCAGCCCGGGTGGCTCAGCTGTTTAGCGTCGCCTTCAGCCCAGGGCGTGATCTTGGGGTCCCGGGATCGAGTCCGATGTCGGGCTCCCTGCATGGAGCCTGCTTCTCCCTCCTCCTGTGTCTCTGCTTCTCATTCTCTCTCTCTCTCTCCCTCCCTCTCTCTCTCTCTATGTGTCTCTCATGAATAAATAAAATCTTAAAAAAAAAAGAAATAGATCATATTATATTTTAAAATAAATCACGTTTTAGCTTACAAATCATCGTATTTACGAGCATGCCATAGCTTCTACTTATTTCTTAAGATTTTATTTATTCATGAGAGACACAGGCAGAGACAGAAGCAGGCTCCATGCAGGGAGCCCGACGTGGGACTCAATTCCGGGTCCCCAGGATCACGCCCTGGGCTGAAAGCGGCGCTAAACCGCTGAGCCACCCGGGCTGCCCAGCCTTTAAGAGTGTCCCTTTCTATAGAAGCGCATAAAGTTGTAAAGTAAAATGTTAAGACCAAAAGATTAGCTAGTAAAGATTCAGCATTTTGACTCTTGTTAATCTACTGAAAATTATATTTCATCCTTTTAAGATTTTGCATAAAATTTTCCATTGAGTCAAACTCAACTAAGTAAAAAAGAAGTGTTTTTATTTTCTTTTAAATCTTTTATGAATTAAAGATATAATGTCTTCTGTTGCATTACTGATGTAAATACTATCACTAACAGCTTGGTCTCTGTTTTTTAAAAATGTATTGTTTATTTGAGAGAGAGAGAATTGGGGAGAGAGACAGAGGGAGGGAATCTTAAAATGCACTCCGTGCTGGGTGTGGAGCTAGATGTGGGGCTCCGTCTCAGGACCCTGAGATCATGACCTGAGCTGAAACCAGGAGCCAGATGCTCAACTGACTGAGCCACCCACAAGCCCCCAGCAAGGTCTATTAAACTCTAGACAAGATGAGAGATTCACATGAAGCTGTATGAGTAAATATACTAGTTTAATGGGACAGAAATTTTACATTGAATTCACAGTTCTCTTTTTTAAAGCTTTCTCTGGGGGGGAAAACCGCATGATTTATATTTGGCCTTGTGTCTTGTGTTGTTCTCATAGTTATCTGATTCTTCAACAATTCTCTCTTTTAGAGCATTTTCTAAAAGGTCTGTTCAAACTAATCAATATAATTGTATTCAGAAATTCTAATTTGGTTAAGTGAAGTTTGGAATATTTATTTTTAAAAAATCAATTCATTTGTTTTATAATATTCCTCCTTTTAGCATCTTTAACTTAATTTGCATTTTAATCTATGTGCACAGTCTGAATGGCATAAAAAATGCCTGATTTTATTCTGCTATATTTGTAACCACATCCCCCAAAATATCTTAGTTTTGTAAAATCTGTGACTAGGAGCTTCTGAAAAACATAGAGGTTAAACTTCTGATTAAGGTGCAAGATTGAGGCAACTCCTTTCTTTGATACACAAAGAGAACATTGGAAACAGTTAACTTTATTCACATAAAAAGTGGAATATCAACCTGCACCTGAAACTGCATGAATTGTTTCACACAAAGGAGCTAAGGATAGTGCTGATACGGCCGACCTGCTTGGCTCTGTGTCTTGGGAGAAACAGAGGTGCTCAGAAGTTCAGCTCCCGAGGGAGAAGATAGACACAAATTGTGTTCTTTGTAGGGTGGAAGACTAAAGTCAGGCTGAAAGGAAAATACGTTTCCTCAAAAGAAAGTCTAGGAAGGAAGGGTACAGCTCATGAAAGGAATTAGAAGAAAAACAGTGACTAGTCATTCTGGGGGTCCTGGCCTCCAAGAGGGCATGACATCAGAAGAAAAGGTATCCATACAAATATGCAACCACAACTAAACACGTAATGTGTCTGGTTGCTATTTCAAAATGCCCAAATACACGGAGATGCAGAAGGCCCAAATCATTTATGCAAAATGCACATCTGTGCTGCAGCCCGTCCAAAAGCATTAGAGACAACATAACCCACTTGAGAAGTTAGGAATGACTACGGTGGGGGTGAGGAACCTTGGGGGAATGTCCCTCAAAATAGCTGGCAAGCTAGACTCCCAAATGACACAAAGAAACAATGAAAGCAGTTTAATCTAAATGGATTTAAATCATTGAAGAGTCTGATAAAAATACCTTAAACAAATGTGTTTAGATGCTTACACAATAAATAGATATTATGCATAAAAATGAAAAAGACAATGAGGGATATTATGACACCTTTATGCTTAGAGACTTGGTGACTTGGGTGAAAGAGACTAGTCTTTAAAGGCACAAAGTACCAATGCTAAGAGGAAATAGATGGAATCAAGCACATGACCATGCAAAACCATATGTAAGCAAGTACTTACAGTGACTTTTTTTGTAATCTCCAAGACCTAGGACAACGTTTGTCCTTCACCTAGTTAAGGGATTAACTAACTGTCACATATTTATACAATAAAATACTATCTTGCCCACCGATATATAGGTAGCAAAATGGATGAATCTCAAGTGTGCTATGCCAAGTGATAAAGTCAAACTCAAAGACTACCTCCTATATGATGAAACTTACATGACAATTCTAGAAAAGCAAAATTAAAAGACAGAAAATACATGAGTGGGTGTCAGGAGATGGTTGTGGTGTCAATAGATTGACTGCAGGGATACCTGGGTGGCGCAGCGGTTTGGCGCCTGCCTTTGGCCCAGGGCGCGATCCTGGAGATCCGGGATCGAATCCCACATCAGGCTCCCGGTGCATGGAGCCTGCTTCTCCCTCTGCCTCTCTCTCTCTCTCTCTCTCTCTCTGACTATCATAAATGAATAAAAAATTTAAAAAAACCCAAAAAACAATAGATTGCAAAAGGGGACAGGTACATTTTTGGGGTAATGTGAGTAGTCTATATCTTGATTGCAATGGCGTTTACACAATTGCCTTATTGTTCTGGCTGGAACTTCTGGATTGCAGTGGTGAAAGCAATCATTCTTATTTTGTTTCTGATCTTAAAAAGAAAGCTTTCAGTCTTTCACCATTCAGTTACGAGGTTAACTATGGGTTTTGATAAGTGTGCTTCATTGCTTTAAGCAAATTGTCTTCTATTTCTAGTTTATTTTTATCATAAAAGAGTGCTGAATATTGTCAAATGCTCTTACATCTATTGAAACAATCCTATGGGATCTTTCTTTGTTTCATTATGTTAATGTGATGGATAACATTGATTTCTTATATCAAACCAACCTTGCACGTCTGAAATAAATGCCACCTGCATAGCATGTATTATCATTTCCATTTGCTGTCTGATTCAATTTGCTAGTGTTCTGTTGAGTATTTCCGCACTATGTTCATAAAATATATTAGTCTGTAGTTTTTGTTTCCTGTGCTATTTTTGGCTTTGTTGTCAGTGCAATGTTTGAGATTAAGGTAATGTTGCTTCATTGATTCTGTGAGAAAGTGTGTCTTCTATTTTTTGGAAGAGTTTGAATAGGATTGATTTCAATTCTTTTAATGTTTGGTAGAATTTACTGGTGAAGCCATCTGATCCTGGGCTTTCTTGGTTTTGGGGTTTTTGTTTGGTTTTGTTTTCATTCAACAGTTTGATTATAATATTTTTTGGAATGGGTCTCCTTGAATATATTCTGCTTGTTCATTGTGATTCTTAGATATATAGATTCATATCTTCATCAAGTTTAGGAAATTTTCAGTCATTATTTCTACCAATTTTTTTTTCTTTGCATTCCTCAATCTCCCCTCCTTCTGGGACTTGCATTCTCTGTATTTTTGTATTGTTGATGGTGTCTTTTAGGTTTCTTATGTTCTGTTCATTTTTCTTCCTTCTTTTTTCCTCTTCAGTTTTCAGACTGGTTGATTTCAAATGCACTATCTTGCCTTTCCCTGATGTTTTTTCTTCTGCCTGCTAAAATCTGCCATTGAATTTCTATAATGAAATTTTCACTTCAGTATTTGAGTAAAAGAAGATAGACACAAATGAGTATATACTTCATGATTCTTTTTAACTAAAGCTTTAAGATGGGGAAAACTAATGACAAGAGGTCCCCTGAGATAATAAAACACAAGATTTTCTTTTCTTTAAAATAAAATTCAGGAAGGTGGTAATTTTTATGGGGCACAAATGAGGTTATTATAAGAAAGCTATAAAAGATAGGGTGCGGCATTCTGAAGTGCTGTATTAAATATTTCTTGGCTTTGTTGGTAATTTGTATGGCCGTTTGCTGTATATTAAGAAATTAGGTTGCTCATTTCTATTTCATGGGTCTTTTAACATACATGTTAAACTTCAAAACTCAAAACTATATAAGAAATGTTATCAGTGAAAAATGTGGATGATTTCTTTCATATACATAGTTGAAGGACAAACAAATATATTAGCTCAAATGTGAAAAGTGGAAAAAAGTTACTCAGCATGAATAAGGAAAGTGAAAGTAAATGAGGTGCTTGACTCCTTTCAAAATGTGTTAAACAAATTCGTATTTAGCTTAAGAAATCACTGTCCTTTCAGTATCGCTGAGCTGATTTTTAAAGACAGATGAGCTATGAACAGCTGGTCCATTTTCCTTTTTATAGATTTTTCACTAGAAAGATCTTCATTTCCATTACATCAGTTAATAGACTACCATATCAGACACTGATGCTCACTTTCCTCTCTTGATAACATTTCTATGATTTACATTTCCTTTTATTGAAGTTTATTATTCATGAACTGTGGTTTCTTCCAAAGCTGATTCTCATCAAACATGACCTTTCATGTTTTTCTGTTGTAATGTAATGCAACTTACTTGGTAGATGATTAAAGTTCATGTCAATCACAAATCTACTCACCATATCTATTTTATGCAGTCATCAATGAGGAGACTTACATATTTCATTTTAACTATAAAATAATCTGTCTCATGTATTCAAGGAAAGATGTCAGTCTCTTTTTTTGCAATGTCTTTCTTTTTTCAGTTTTTTAAAGTTAAGACTATGGATAATGACCATCTACAATTCTAGATCTGTGTGGTTTTGAGCCAATTGTGCCACAAGTGGGAAGACTATATGGAGCCCTATGTCTATCAGGTCTGGCATAAGTTCCCCAGACACATATCTTAGTAGCAATCATGACTGTTTTTCTTTAACTTTGGGGATGATCCATGACCTGTAGCACTTGTTGGGAATGGACCATTCAAGTTTCAATCGTTCATACTCCTATCAGTCTTGAAGCTTCTTTACAGTGTGACAAGTCCCTCTGCCTAGCCCCATTCAGAAACTGATCACTCTGACTCATGTCCCCTGACTAGGATCATGGAGTCTGCCGAGCTCCTGTCAATACCACCCCCATTTAAAAAGGCTGAGTCATATTGTCCCTATATCCCATTTATTTCTGAAAAATTCTTTTTATATCTAGTCTCTCAGGAATGACCACCTTTTACTTAACTCTAAACAATCATCGGCCACTCACATGTCCCACCATTCTGTTCTATCTCTGATGTTGTACCATTTACTGCTGATAATTGCCAGTTACGCCTATGCTTACCAAATTTTTTGGACACTGGCTCAATCTGTGCAATTCTTCTACCTAAGAATATTAACTAAAATCCAGATAGCTTTTCTCATCTCTCATTCTGCCCTAGTGAGTACATTTCTGAACTAGTTTGTGTTACTTCAATTAAATGGAAGCCCAATACAATAAGGTCCTCCAAAATGTCACATAACTACAGCAAATGTTGAAAATTGAAGAAAATAATTTAAAAATAGACATGAGAGAACATTCTGGGACAACTATAAATTTAGCTGTATGGGTCCATGTAGCCAAAGATATAAAATTGATTGGTTTGTATACATAATTTCTCTATAAAATCTCTTATGGCCCAATTGGCTAACCGTTCCAGATAAGCCAATATTGAGTATGGATTTTTCACATCTGTACAAAATTGTTTTTGGAAAAAAACCCACTTATTTCTTTTGTTTGATGCAAACTTTTTCTTAAGTTGTCTTTTCAATTTTTTTTAACTAATTAAGTCCTAATATTAAAAGTAAGATTAAAAAATCTATTAAATCTAAGTGATATTAAAATTCAAAATGAAGCAATACTGTATTGTATAATCCATATAATTATAGTCGACATTCTCATAGATGAAATATAAGAAATTCAATGGATAGATTCCCATAATAGTTGTATGACTTGCTGCACACGCGCATATTTACTAATTGGATTATATACCTTAATCTTGTCTATAAACTAGAATTGATGTCTGCAATTTAAACATCACCATTAAATGAAAACAATCTGTAATAGAATTTATCAGGTGAAGAAAAATAGAAGTGAAAAGACAAGCTTCTAGTCCACAGTACAAAGCTTAAGTATAAGGATAAATTTCAATGGTTAGGCTCATGGAGCTACACCTAGCATAGCAGATATCAGGTTAGGATAGCCAAGGAATTCCAAATTCAAATGTACACTGAAATAGTTTCTGCACTTTTAGGATCATCTTAACTTGTCAAGCAATGACTGTGTGCCAGCAACATGTTGTAAACTTGCAAACATAAGTAAGCAAGTAAGTATTTATGTAAAAAAATAATAGGTAAGACTTTCTATTAACATATGAAACGGTTGCTGAATTGTTTATGAAGAAAACGGAGGCCAACCATAAGATTCTTCTCATAGTCCTCATTCTGTTTGGTGTTATTTTGACATTGCCTTTACAATATGCATAGAAATTAGTGTTACATTGTCTTTAAAGTTCTTTTATACAAGTTATTCATGGAGACAGTTTTAAAGTGGCAGATTATAGATTCGTGCTTGAAATCACACAGTGGAAATTTTCCAAGAAAAATCTCAACAGGAGATTGAATCTAGGGAGTGGCTAGATGTGATGGAAGCCTGAAAACTATCTATAAAGCCAAAGGACAAATGGTTGATGAATGAGGGTACATTTTACCCAAACAGTAAGAATTAAACACCAAAGACCATGTGCTAATTGAATAATGTGCAGAATTACATGGAAACTATTTATTTATTTATTTATTTATTTATGAGAAGGGGGAATGACAGAGGGAGAAGAAGAGAGAATCTCAAGCATGAGGCTTGATCTCATGACCCTGAGATCAGCACCTGAGCCAAAACTGAGAGTCCAACATAGCCAACAGCATCACCATGGTGCCCCTACATGGAAACAATTTAAATGTCTTGAAAGCCTGGACTTTTCCATCACTTATGACAATAAATACTCACCCTCTTACATATGCTCATTAAATGGTGGTAAAATTTGCTGGGATCAAATCTGTCATGCAACCAGTTCTGTCTGTGAGTTATTTTCCCTTGCTATGCTTTTCTTCTGAACATTTTCACATAGTCTTGTCTTTACCATAAAATTTAAGGGGTTACAATCAAATGATTATTTTTGCCCTAAAATAACAAAGCCCTGATTCCTTTGTTTGGTTTTCTACCCATTCAGTCTCAATTTCTTGGAGTCACTTAATTTTACCTCTTTTTCACGCTCTCTACTGGAATAGTTCTTAGCACCTTTTATTTTTCCTGCCCATCTCTCTTAATAACTTTCTCTTCCATTTCTACTACTCTACTTGTTCAGCTGTATATTGATCAATTCCTGGTTCTACCACAAAAACCTCCAACCTGCTGACACATACTCTAAGCTCTGCACTCTCCAATTCAGACTCCCCTTTCTGGTGTCTTTTCCTCCACTAGAAAATCCTGTTTTAACTTCCCACCTATGTTCATCTAGCAACATTCTAGGATCCTTCATGTACCAGGCAAATATCAACAAGAGTTCAATTAAGAACTATCACTCTAGTTGCAGAATGAAAAACTGGAAAAGGGGGGAAAGGATAGGACATGGAAGGAGATGAAAATTGAAATACCTGAGGCCAGAAATGATAGAGGCCAGAAGTAAGCAGTTGGTATGGATTTGACAGGTGTTTCGAAGTATAGTTGACAAACATTATTGTCTACATATATGTAGGGATTGAGGAAAGTTAAGTGTAGGGCAGCATTCAAACTTCAAGAATTGGCTTTTGTTCTGTTCTTTCTTTACTAATCAAATTCCTCACAGCCTCTGCTTTCATACTGCCTCACCAAAAAAGTTTCTACAGGCTTGGTTACTTTGTTTTATGTGTTTGTTTTATTTCTTTTTCTTTGGAATCAGTTTCTGGTGGCAGGCCTTCTTGGAATATAGGTATTATTCAAAGCCATAAGTGAAAGAAATTTGGAAATCTACTCTCCAATTTCACCTCATCCCTTAAAAAAATCAAGCAGAAGGTGGAGGGCCTTAGAAGAAAGAACGAATGGAGTGTTGGGCGACCTGAGTGGCTCAGCAGTTCAGCGCCGCCTTCAGCCCAGGGCCTGATCCTGGAGACCAGGGATCGAGTCCCATGTCGGGCTCCCTGCATGGAGCCTGCTTCTCCCTCTGCCTGTGTCCCTGCCTCTCTCTCTCTCTGTGTGTGTCTCTCATGAATAAATAAATAAAATCTTAAAAAAAAAAGAATGAATGGAGTGAATAGTGTAAATAATCTGTATATAGATATTCACCTCCCACAACAGGTTCATTTCTTCATGCTAGTAGGGTGATAAAGTATTTTTGGAAAACTCCCAAAGTAGTTTCTCCATTTGTTGTTGGTAGAGACCTTAGCCTCTGGTGGCCTTTGCAGAAGTCCAAGTGTGGTTGCTATTACCTCTGAAGACTTGTCTGTGATATGAATGGAAGGTCTTGTAATAGAGTAAGTAATTTGACATGAAGAATCTCTTCTGCATCTTTTCCCTTATGAATCTGTGGAAATGACATGCAGCTGGTCAGAGTCAGGAATCTTGGGTTATGTTAGAACATGATTAATCAGCACTTCAAAACAAATTTGAATTTATTCATGAACTTTGTATTTTTTCACACATCTAACAGTAAAGGAAAAAATTTTTAACAAGTCTATTTAGAAATAAGAAAAAAAATGCTCACAACTCAAAATTATATGTTCACACTAACCTGAGAGAATTATCAACTGAACTTTATTATGTTTTTTCCTTCAAGTCACCACTGCCATAAGAAGGACAGATTAAGAATTAATACTGTGATTTGGGAAAATATGAAAAAGAAAACTTGGGTGTGTTTTACATAACTGAATATGGAATATATACTTTAGTTAAGATTTTGTATGCTGAAACCTAGGAATTATGTTTGTATTAATGAGGAAAAAAACCCAGAAATGGTAAAATGAAGGTTTATCTTTCATAAGGAAAATTCCTATTTTTGCCTACCCTCCAAAAAATCAGGTGTTTCAAAAACATCCTTTAGAAAATAGTGCCATAGAAAATAAGCTACTTTGTGCTGCATTGCTGAACTTCCATTACTGGTTAAGTCTACATTATTTTCTAATTTCGTCCTCTTGGAAACATGCTCCTCACCTCCTTGTTCACACTCTGTTTTCCTCACCTGTTTGCTACTCGAGGGCACTTTCTTCACTTGGCTTGGTTTTTCCTCTAGTACAGCTACAATAAACTGGCCCATGTGTCCATTTCTCTAACTGAAGCTCCAGATGATTAAAATTCTGATGAACCACAAGGAATTCCTACCCCTTTTATAGGCAGTCAATATACACACATCTAATTTTTTTTTTAACTATGGCATTTCTTGCTCCCTTTCTACTTGAACACTTACTGGCTCCTGTTTATGGTAGAGAGGAGAAAAAAATTGGGGTATGATGAAAAAGAATCAGCAAACCCAGGATTGAATATAAAAATGTTTCAAGCATCATGTTTCTTGTATTACATCATTTTCATTCAACAGGTAAGTATTTAGTAACTACCATTTACCTAGCATAGTCTTAGGGGTGGGGGCACAGTTAACTGATCTGGACTCATGCAAAACTAAATACATTGCAATGTGATCTTCACAGCAGTAAAAGTATGTATATGTCACAGAAATAACACAAATTTATTTTTATATTTTTATTTTTTATTTTTTTTAGAGAACGAGTGTGTGAGTGGGAGCAGGGGAAGGGTAGAGGGGGAGGGAGTAAAAGAATCCTAAGCAGGCTCCACACAGTGCAGAACCCAATGTAGGGTTCTATCTCAGGACACTGAAATCATGACCTGAGCCAAAATCAAGAGTCAGTCACTAAACCAACTAAGCCCCTATAACACAGAATTTAAACTAATGCTCTCAGGAAGCTGTAATCATCAAGGAAGTATCATGCAAGTAGAGATTCTTAAAGAGATTTGTGAGAGGTCAGAGGGAGTGCCCAGATTTACGTAAATTAGGAATTCTGAGAATAGTAATAGCATATGTCAATATCAGCATGTGGGTGACTCTTTTATCTATTTCCTTTAACATACACTGGGTCAAATGGACTTATGAAATATTTTATTCTTCATAACCTACATATTCTATCACAAATTCATTTTGCATTGGACATAAGATTATTCTATTCCTAATAATTATCAATATAATCTCTTTCACCCAGATCTAGAAGCCATGCCTTGCTTTGTGGCTACATCTTAATATACAGATTTGTCTACATTGGAAGCAGAAATCATCTTCTATCTCTTTTCTCTTCTCCATAGGCTCATTCTAGGACCCTACATAAGATAAAGGAGCCATATATCAGGAAGTGCTAAAATCCCAAATGACAGAGCAAAAATCTTCCTCCCAGTAGGCCTGCCAAACACCCGCTCTAATTAGAAGATAACAAAGTGACCAGATCTTTGAACACCTTATTTGCTTCTTACTCTATACTAAAGAATGTGACTAAAATAAATAGTCAGTGACCTTTATATGTTTCTCTATTAGGCATCCATATGTTTGATAGCTATTTAGAATCAGTTAAGACTAAGCACCACACAAGAGAGAAACAATTTTTCTAGACATTTTTCTAATTAAAGGCGAAGCTTTAAAAGTATAATCTTATCTAAAGACTCTCAGAATGCATGCTGCGTAACACAATTTCCCCAGTCTTCCATGTCCCAGGGTACAATTCATCTATAATGCTGTAACTAATATGAAACAGTATGTAGAAAAACCCAAAGGATTCATGGTTTCTCTAATATTTCAAATAGAAAATAATGAGCTAGACATTCTCCATAAAAGTGACAAATTATAAATCAAATTTTCCAGGAGCAAAAAGCCACTTGGAAACTCCCTCTTTAAAATGTATCATCTCTCATTAAAAAAAATAAAAACAAAAGCAGAATAATAATTATTAAGTAAAGAACTATAAATTCACACTTAACAGGGAGTTTCATCTTTGGTAGAAGATTTGGACAGGATTTATGCAAAGCCCTCCTTATTTACATTTTTGAGTATCATTCGATATTAAAAATAGATTAAAAATAAAAATTAAAATAGTATAATTACTATTATACTATAATAGTATTAATAGTATATTAGTATAATTAAAATAGTATAATAAGTATAATAGTATAGATTAAAATAGTATAATTGTTCTTTTATAGATATGAACTATATCATCAGATTGGGTCCTTAGAAATCATATTCAGCTATTATTCCTTGAAAAATACAGAAAGTGTAAGAAGAGGAAAACATTTATATAGCATAGATGTTCAAAGTACTGATCCAAGATTACTTTTGAGTATGAAAGTTCTAAAATAAATATTGGTGAGGACACAAATCTTCAAAGCTGTCTTGGTTCAAAGCATACTTTCATGAAACTATAAATTGTTTTGTATAAAAGTGATTTTTGAAATTAATATAACAAATTTATCCATGATTGAAAGGAGATACATGAGCAAGAAAGCTTTAAAAAAAAGCTTATTGTGTTCATTTTGTATTCATGACATTGACTAGTTACCACATTATTTATAATCAGAAAATAGCTAATTTGTTAAAATCATACAATACAATAAACATCAATTTGATTGAATAATAAAGCTAATGGAATAAAAGTCCTAAAATATAACCTTATTTTAGAATATAAAGGAAAAGGTAAAGCTGAAGAACACAAAATACAAGTGCACAAATGATCATCTGGATTATTTTTCAGAAATTGTTCCATATTCTTTCGCTGTGACTGTGAATAAAATATATTTCTCTCTTGCATTAATGTTGGGCTCGGCTTTGTAACTTACTGTGACTAATGGAATATAATGATGTTACTACAAGCAAAGACTGCTTAGATCTTATGCTTTGATGATCTGTCATGAGAGAAATACGCCCCAGAGAGCCTGGGCCTCGAAATGGGGCCCACAGAATAGACTGCAATCCCTGCAGCAGCTAGTTCCAGGAAAATAAGATAAATATGGACCTAACCTGAATCTTTATCTGCAGCCTGGAGGCTTCGACCCTGAATCTGAGCTTTGAGTCTAATCTAACCCAACTGATTTGCAAACAACTCTCACACCCATGATCATGAGCATAAATGGTTATTTTTTTCAATTTAAAATAATTTGTCTCTTAAGAGCTAGGAAGAGAAAGAACAAACCTAAGAAGAAAATAAAGAATTCAGATCTCAAACACAAAATCATTCTTGTTACAGTTTATTTTATATATGTTTGCTCACCTTGACTATTCTGTACCTGGTAGGTAAAAAATAGTATATCTAAGTAGGGTTATTCATCAGATGCTCTTTCAAGGAAACTTGATTTTACCTGAAGATAAAGAGAATAGCTATCAGATGCAAAGGGTTATGCATAATGACCTCGGTTCTTCACTGATATGCTTTAATTTAGTATGAAAATCTACCATTGGTTCGGGGTTCCACAGCAATTCTGTTTTTTTTTTTTTTTCAAGCAAAGTTCTATCATATGAGATTATTGAATGTGATGGTCAGTGAGATACCACATAAATCCACTTTCTCAAGAAACGGTGTTTTTTCTTCCTAATTACTGAAGATTTCCAGGTAAAATATGAAAAGGAGAAATATTGTATGGCTATCTTGTAATAAAATCCAAAGAGATTTGCCTGTCTTCTACACAGAGCGCCTTATATTTTGTTATATTCTATAATTAAATCTAGGGGGAATTAATTGTAATTCTGTGTGATAACTCATCTTTCAATGTTTCAACATAAATTTGGGGAATGTATTGGTATTTGCTAATTGGCCTCTGTGGGAAATACAAAAGTGCATTTTGAAGAGGTTTGCTTTCATTTTACTATGAGTTTTGTTTGGCATATTATTAGTATGTGAAATAAGAAGTGGCTATCTAAGCACATGTAAAATCATGACCATAATCCATATAAAAAATTGCATTACATGAGGCCTGGTTTGAGTCAATTCTTTGGAACATAGATTAAACTTTTTTTTTTTTTAGGAAAATAACAATATCTCCGAAGACTAGGATTCTAGACAAGATGAAAAAATAACTATGTCAACTGTAAAACTAATTTAAATCCTCTTTGGAACAAGGCAGAGTACATTAAATAAATAAGAAAACAAATAAATCTTAATGTAATTGACTTATAGACAATCCTTTAACAATATCAGGAAGGAAAAATAATTTCAAGTTGTTTTCCAGGAATTTAATTATCTATACTCTATTCCATACATAAAGAAAATGGACTGCAGTTTGAGAAGAGGAAAATAACATAAACATGGTAGTAAATTGCAAAAATTTAAAGTATATTAGAGAAAATAGAAGGTTCCTCCACAGAGTGAAGTTGTGTGTGCTGAGGGACAGGAGTGAGATTCATGTTTGGGATGGTATCGTTCTATGGAAGAATATTATAAGCCAGAGTGATGGCTGGTGGTGGTAAAAATATATATATATAATATATATAATATATATAATATATATTATGCATATTACATAAATTTAAAATTTTACCATAATTACATATCAATAATTTAATTAATTATTAATTAATAATTCAATGATTACCTACTAATATATAACATAAAATATATTAATATAATATAAATACATATTTTTTCAGTGAAGTTAAACAGAAATAAGGTTAATGGCAAATGGATGTGATTTGGGACATGCTCTTTAATGGCAGGATCTGCTGACTACCAGTGCTAACAGGGAAATTGTTCTGTACGTGGTGGTTGCAAATTAGAGCTCAAGAGTAATTCCGAGCAAAGAAGAAAACTACTGGGAGCCATGAAGTAGACAGTAATTTAAGAGGTTGCAAGAGTCAGGAAAAATGACAAATCCCCAGAAACACAAGCTGGAAAAAGAACATCAGCTGAGACTTTACCTCTATGATGCCCTCCATTAAGTACAGAATAATTCGGGATTGTTTTTTATGTGTAGGTTAGTTATTTACTTTTTAGAGTTAAACGTAGGTGATTCTCTTTGTAAAATCAGCACGATATAATTTTAGAATGTGAATATATCTTAAATTCAGTAGTTCGGGTGAGTGCATTGACCAGAACTGCTTCTAAAGCATTGTGCAGGGTTCAAATCCAGTATGCCGAAAAGATTATATGGAAGTGTGGCCCTAGGTCAGCTCTGCTACTTTGGTAAACCATCAAACCAACTATGATACACTCTCTTCCCTTTCTAGGGATGTTTGAAGTAGGTCAGTTTAAATATACAGCAGGTAATGAGAGCAAAGATCTCAGAGACTTGTAATGGCCAAAAAGAATTTTTAGCTGAAGACATGGGCATGGAGAAACCCAGGGCTGAGAAAACACTGAATCCCAAGGGGATATTAAGCACCTATGTGGGAAAACTTGATTTCAGTTTTCACATCCAGTGTACCAACCAAGGCCCTTGGTGACAACATCTAGAGTAGCAAGACTTTATTTATCTGTCTTACTCACCACTACAAATCAGGGAACTGACACACAGCAGGTTCCCTAGCAGTTTATGTGGATTGAATGATTGAATGACATGGGGACAGTGGGATGGATTCAAGAATAAGTACACAGGTAAAAGCCAATGAAGGTGAGATGTTCTTCTGAACTATAATTGAGTGCCTGCCTGTAGCTACTTTAATTGGCAGTTGGCTCACTCTTGCTTTGTTAAGAACCTTCTATTTAAAAAACAAAGTGTTCAACTGAGCAACAATATTTCTCCAGTGTCAGTTATAGTCCTGGCCTTCCCTGTATGGAGGGGGAAGGAGACATTCACTTCCATTTGCCCTAGACTTCCAAGTCACTGTCTTGACTTGCTGCAAACTAAAATTCATGCTTATATAACCCTGGGAAAAATTGATTCATTTGAGTTTTAATGAGTACTTAATTTTACTGGATTATCATTGAAGTAGTGATATATCTTTCAGTATTTATAATTAAGTGCTTTAGACACCATTTACCACAGCTAAACATCATTACCTTGATTATAGTATGATACCTTTGGACTCAATTTTTTTAAAAAAGATTTATTATTTGAGAGGCAGAGAGAGAAAAAGTGAGGGGGGCGGTGCAGAGGGAGAGGGACAAGCAGACTCTGCTGAATGTCAACCCTGATGCAGGCCTCGATCTCATAATACTGAGACCAGGACCTGAGCCGAAATCAAGATGTTTAACTGACTGAGCCACCCAAGAGCCCTGACCTGCAATTCTTAAAGCAAAAAGATAAGATATTTTTCTTACTGAAGGCTCTATGTGTGAAAATGAATATAAGCCCAAAGTAATTTTAGAACAGAAACAGGTACTTAGTCTTTCATTGTCTTTAGGTCCTCTTGCTTTGGAAATGCTATCCCACATCATAAACTCATATTAAAATAAATGCATGTTCTATATTAAATGGAATTTTTTATATGATAATTTTGAAAATGTTTTAGAAATGTTGTCTTTTAAATTATTTAATACTTGAAATTATTCATTTATTTGATAACTGGTCATTGTTCTCAAACAGTTGATATGTACTTGGAAATGCTCGCAAAATGAGAAATCTCACACTTTACAAATGCAATTGCTTCTAATAAAGTTCTTATAACATTTACTTAACAATTAACAACAACCACATGATACTACGTCTATACTTTGGTTCATTTCCCCAAATTTTTTTTCTTTTAGGTCAAAAACTTTTTTTGCTTCAAAATTACTGTGAGTCCTCAAAAAGCAGTGGCTGTAAGCATTGAGTCATAAATGACCTCTGAAAAACATCCCTAGACATGGTCACACAGTGTCAGTCTTACTCAGCTAACCTGCTAGAGTGAACTCAGAAAAGTTGTGCAGTCCACTCATGTTACCTAGAGTTGTAATATTAAATATATTGTTTGAACAATGGTATTAAAGTGGCCCCATTCACAACTCTAGGTCTAATGTTTCCTTTATCATTATCCAATTTGATCCCACAAGACCCAGTGTGGGATAAAATATATATAATGTTCAGTATCAAATTTACATCATAGGTAGTGACAGGTGACATTTGCTGAGTGAGTGCCAAACTCTGTCTCATACCCTTATGTGGCTTATCTTACAACCCTATGAGGTGGGCACTACTCATATATAGATGAAGAAACCGAGGAACAGAGTATAATTTGATCAAAGCTGCACAGTGGAAGGTTGTAGAAAAGAGACTCAGACTATCTCCAGAGCCTCTTCTCTTAGACACTGTGCTATATGATTTTTGAAAATTATAGCGGACTGATGGTAACTAGACTTATTGTGATGACTATTCTACAATGTATATGAATATTGAATCACTGTTTTGCACACCTGAAACTAACACAACATTTTATGTCAATTATTATTCAACAACAACAAAAACCTTAAGAATAAAACAGAGAAAAAGAAATACAGCAGGGCCCGCGTTCAAATTTTAATCAGGTACCAGACCTACCTTAAATGATAGGTCCTTTGGGTACCACTTTTTATGAAGAGGAGAATGAGAAGGTAGCTTTGCAAAAGGAATTGCTGAAATTGCAATATAAAAAAAGCACCTGCCAAATATCCTTGTCCCGCACTAATGTACTCATGCCTGAGAGGGTAAAACTGTATTATCTGCCTCATGCAGGACTCTAGGAAATACAGAAATGTAAACATCACACTTTGGTTCTGCCATAGGTTAGTTCTCAGAAAATAAACCATAAAATGGAGTTTCGTATGGATGTGGTGTATTCGGGTATGCAACTGGGAGGGGGGCACTGATGAGGGGAGTTGGAATACTTCTAAGGAATTGAGAGCAGAACTGGGGAAAGGAAGGTTAAACTTTGCAATCTAACCCTTCCCACCACTCATTTGGGGTGGACTGCCCCTGACAATGGGCACAGCCTTGGGCCTGAATCTTTCTTTCTGGTGAAGAATTGAGCTCTGAGTTCTCAGTGCCAGCCCTTCAGAAATGGAAGTGATCAGTGACATCGTCTTGAAGGGGAAAGCTGCGACAGTACCAGTGAACCCGGAACCAGGAGCAATGGGCCCTCTCCTTACGACTGAAAAGTAGAATGTGGCCCCCACATTATGAATTTGTAGGACAAGAAGGAAGGCGTGGACACTCTGAGTAGCATCTGCCATTGCTGTGGGCAGGAACACAATCTTCATACTTCTCTGACCCCCATAATTCACAATGTCAGATTGTTCTACTCCTTCTCAAACTAACAAAAAGGAGGGGTCATTTCCTTTATTTCAAAGGGATGTACCAGATGCAGCTTCAGAATGTGACTTCATAAACTCTTTCATCAGAAGAAAGTAATCTTATTCGACAAACCTCAAGTTGGACCAGATTCTACCTAGAAGGAATAGTCCCTCCTTAGAAAATTCAACCACAGGGCATTTGCCAATAACTGCTTAATTTTTTTATTACTTCTGATTTGGTAGGTATGGCCAATACATGGATCCCAGATGCATACTAAGTCACGTGTCAAATTTTAGAGATGTTTTCTCATCTTCAGTAGCAGGCAAGAAAAAAATATGCTTAAGAAACTCTAAATGTTACCAGTACAAGTATTACCTCATAGAGCATTTATATGAAAAGATGGAAAAGCTCTAGCAATGAAAAGCTTCATTAAGTAAGAAATCTAAGTGAACCAGTTGGCTTAGTAGAAATCTATCCAAATTATAACTTTAAACATTTGTTTCTAAGCAATCTCCACTACTTTCACTTTGTTATTTTGCTTTGTTTTCACTGTTTTCCTTTCTTTCTTTCTTTCTTTCTTTCTTTCTTTCTTTCTTTCTTTCTTTCTTCTTTCTTTCTTTCTTTCTTTCTTCCTTCCTTCCTTCCTTCCTTCCTCCCTCCCTCCCTCCCTCCCTCCCTCCCTCCCTCTCTCCCTCTCTCTCTCTTTCTTTCTTCTTTCTTTCTTTCTTTCTTTCTTTCTTTCTTTCTTTCTTCTTTCTTTCTTTCTTTCTTTCTTTCTTTCTTTCTTTCTTTCTTTCTTCCTCCCTCCCTCCCTCCCTCCCTCCCTCCCTCTCTCTCTCTCTCTCTCTCTTTCTTTTCTTTCTTTCTTTCTTTCTTTCTTTCTTTCTTTCTTTCTTTCTTCTTTCTTTCTTTCTTTCTTTCTTTCTTTCTTTCTTTCTCTTTCTTTCTTCTTTTTCTCTTTCTTCTTGTATGAAATTCCCTTAGGACTGTCCAGACTTGTCATTGTGAAATTATTTGTTTTGTTTTCTTGTAAATTACTATATACTTGGTACCAATATTGAAAACTGACAATACCATCACTATAGAACTGTAACTGAAAAAAAATAATTTAAAAATGAGAAGTTTATAAATAGAAAAAAAGAAGCATTAGGGGGGATTGCCTTTGGCATAGGCATTAGCATTCTGATAAAGGCTCTGAAAGTAAGAGAAAGGTTCAGGCATTATGTTCATATAGATTCATAGACAGACTTCACGTGGCTACTGAACTGTAGCGCCAGAATAGAGTTCTGATTGTTTATGCTTGTTAAATGTGAACTCCCCTTGGAATTTCAAAATATTAGAGTGAGAGAATATGTAACAGATTACACAGGAAAAGAAATCATATTTATTTTGTGAATTAGTCTATCACTGAATTTCTGTGTTCTAGCAAGTGGCTGTCAAATATTTTAATATATATTTATTTAATAACAATATTCTTGACGAAGGAGGGAGTTTGCTTATTAATAGATTTAATACTGCTTTCATTTTGTGATGTGGCAAACAACAAGCTAATATGAAAAGAAGGGTCACCTCTGGAATATTTTAGCATTTATTTTTCTTGTATTTTTGAATTATTTAAAATTATAAGTTATTTGGTAGAAATCATTTTGAAATAACACAGCAATATCTTATATATTCTATTACTCCCTATCTCCAAAATAACACAAGTCATAAATACACACGCATATGCATTCAAGAATTTTTATACTTTACTTGGAATATCATATGTGTCCTGTGTACTTCTATGACCTATGGTTATCTGACAAAATGATTAAAGGCCCTAGGGCTTAAGATCATACCACATATTAACATATTAAAAATTTATTGAGATTTTAAATTTTAAAATAGAAAACAAATAAAAAATACATTGTTCCTGGAAATAAGACAGAAAAGCCACCTTGGTAAACCTTCAAAGCTAAAAATTCTTGACAAATTATGGAGTGGGTGGAAATTCTAAATTCACTGATGAGCTAGTAAGAAAGGTATGCAAGCAAGCCGAGCATTGAAACTATTATTTAGCATGTAAAATTTTTCTCTAGTTACACTTTTAATGCGTTTTCAATAAAAAGGAGGAAGAAAGAAGAGAAAAGAAAAAAAAGGATTGAACTATGGTGCAGTTGTGTAATGGGATAAAATGAAGCTGCTTAAAAAATAACACAAAGGTGGGGATCCCTGGGTGGTGCAGCGGTTTGGCGCCTGCCTTTGGCCCAGGGCGCGATCCTGGAGACCCGGGATCGAATCCCATGTCGGGCTCCCGGTGCATGGAGCCTGCTTCTCCCTCTGCTTGTGTCTCTGCCTCTGTCTCTCTCTCTGTGTGACTATCATAAATAAATTTAAAAAATTAAAAAAAAAAAAAAAAAAAAGAAAAAATAACACAGAGGTCTTTCTATCCTTGTATGGAAAGCCCACAGGATATAAACAGTGTCTGGAAAATTTACATAGACTTCTACATTTTATCTCAGAAAGGAGAGAAATGGTAATATATTTTTCAATTTGCTTTTATTAATACTGGAATGATAATTAGAAGGCATTAATATGTAAAGAGGGGAGACACAGGGTGATACATATATATAAAGGTAGTGGTAATATATCTTAATTCATAGTTTTTAATTTGTTTTAATTTGGAGTCTGAGTATATAACCAATTCATAAATCTACTATATCTTTAAAAGGACAAAGGAAATTAAAATGGTAAAAAATAAATATAAATATATCAGTAATTGCAATAAATGTAAATGAACTAAATGTTCCATTTAAAAGGCTAATATGTTACTAAAATTTATAAAAATTAAATACAAAAAAATTAAATACAGTTGTATCCAATTTATTAGAAATAAAGCTTGAACATAGGAGTCCTGACTTTGAAGTCAAAAAAGCAGAATTAGGTATACCTGGAAAGTGCTAACAATAAGAAAGCTGAGGTAGCATATTCATATTGAACACAATAGATTTTACAAGGAAAATATTGATGGAGGTAAAAGTCTCTGTACAATGATAAAAGGATTAAGTCACCAACTATATATGTTAATTCTAAGTATTTTAGAGTAAAATATTTAGCCTTTACATATGTAAAACAAACATAAAGGAATAACAAACAATAGACATATCTACCATCACAGGGAGAGATTTAACATTCATTTATTATTTATAAAAAGAGACCTTAATGACTCTATTAAACTTTGACTTAATAGGTATTGCAGTTAGCTGCAGAATGCACATAGTCACCACATGCTGGGACATAAAACAAATGTCAACTTCAGGTTTGATATTATACACAGCATATTCTCTGATAACAGTAAGTCAGTTAAAAATTATTATAGACAAGAATAAAAATACATGCTTTAGGTAATTAAGAGATGCACTTTGAAATGACTTATGATTAAAGAAAAATTGCAGCAGAAATTAGGAACATTTTAGTCACACTATTGATCTGAACAACTATTTTAAAACTCAATATATAATTGTGTAGGATATAGATAAAGCAGTTCTTAGAATTTTGTTTCTATAAATGCTTAAAATATACAAAAGTTCTGAAATTAATGGTAGGGAGAAAATTCAAAAACTTAAATAACAATAAAATAAAGAAGAAAGAAAAAAGATACATTAAAACTAACAGTTGAACGCTGCAAAAAGTCATTATTGAGTACCTTGAAAAAATGAACAAAAGTGGTAATCCTTTGGCAATTTTGATCAAAATAGAGGGAAAACATACACACACACAAAATCTGTAATAGGATTAGAAATGCTGCCGTAACTACAAAGCCCAGAAGTAAACAAGGTTAAAGATCATTATATACAAAACTCTAAAAACATGGAAGAAATAGGTAAACCTAGATAGCTGAGATTAATATTGAAGAGAGTATCTAAGGCTTAGAAAGACTCAGAAATCTAAAGACTTAGAAAAGAACTAAAATCGTCATTACTACCAGGTAGTGATTTTGTTTTGTTTTGTTTTTATGTAGAAATCTCAAAAGAATATAGATATAAATAACTAGAATTAAAAAGATAATTTGGCAGGTGTACTAGATTTAACAAACCAATGTATAGAGTTCAACTGCTAACATTTCATTGAACTGCTACACACTTGAACACTTTAATGTAAGAATATTCTAGCTCAATAAAAAGTTTGATTTAAAAAATGTATTTCTAAACACCAGCAATAAATTATGAGTTTTAGGAATTTAAGCTTTTTATAGTATTAAAAATATAAAGTTTCTAGAAAGAAATCTTAATAGACGATTTTTGAGATATTTTTGAAATTTTTATAAAACTTTATTGAAGAATTTCAAGAAAATCCAACTAAAGAAGACTCAAATACATACGCTATATTCAGTGATTGGAAAGCCAAATATTTAAATATCATAGTTCTTCCCTAATTGGTACCTAGATTCCAGGCAATTGAAAAACAATTGGTTTTTGTAGAAATTGACAAACTGAATCTCCATATACACAATGAAATGCAAAGAGGCAAGAAGAGCTGAAACACTCCTGAAGGAAAGAAACAATATGAGTGAACTTGCCCCACCAGATGTTAAGTATAATTTTAAAAAAATGACTAATTTAGTATAATTTTGGTCCAAGACAAGAAAAATAGATTTATGAATGCAGAATAGAGAGGAATAATAGATACTTGGAAAGACACATAGGAACTTGATTAGAATAGAACTGATACTGCAGCTCACTACATGTGAACAGGCCCTTTAATAACTACTATTAAAATGACTGTATATACAAGTGTGTGTATATATATGTGTGTGTGTGTGTATTATTAGAGCACCTATCATCTATTATATATTTTATAAAATAAAGAACTTCTGTATATACCAACAAGAAAACTATAAGCAACCCAATAGAAAAATAGGCAAAAGTCTTGCCTATTACATGAGGGGGAGCAACTGATAAATACATAAAAAGTTGCCTAACCTCATTGGAAGTCAGAGGAATGCAGAATAAAATCACAATAATATATCACACACACTAAATAGAAGAATTTTAACGACTGAAAATGTCAAGTATTAGAAAAGATGTAGAACATCCAGAGGCTAATAAACTGCTTGTGACGATGTAAAATGGTGCAACAAACGTAGAGAAAAATTGTCATTATATGGTACCTTTGAAGATATGCAAAACACTTATAAGTTCAAATCCTGAAAATTTGCCCTAAAGATGTTCATGCTGTTAATAAGCTCCAGGGGCCTGGTTCAAGAACATCAATAGCCATACGTTAGCACCTGGTAAGAACATTATCATCCACTTAAAGAAGAATGGAAGTCCTACCGATACTTTAGAAGCTAGAGTATGATGCAACATTGAAAATGAGTACCTCACAGCTACACACAGCATGAACAGATCTTAAAAAGTTAGTTATAAAAAAAAAAAAGTTAGTTATATTGAGAAATATGTCACAGGAGTATCCAGACAGCATAAGTTTATCACAAGCATAAAATGTAACTACAAATTAAGAATAAAAACCATGTAAAATTATTATAAAATATGGAAATTATAAAACAGACTGTGGTACTTCCTTATCATATTATATTACTTAGCAATTAATAAAAGGAACACACTATTGATACACACAACAACCTGGATGAATTTCCAGAGAATTATGTTGGGAGAGGGGGAAAAAGAAAAGCCAGTTTTAAAGAAACACAACTGTATGAGTCCACTTACCTGATAGTCTTTGACAAAATTACAGAAATGGAGGAAAACAATGGTTGCCAGGAGTTACAGAAAGCATGGAAAGAGGAGGGAACTAGGTGTGGCTATTAGAAGGTGACAAGAGGGATCCTCTGGGTGACAGAGATGACCTGTGTCTTTACCCTGTCAATGCTGATATCCTGGTTGTGACAGCGTACTGAAGTTTTGTGAGATGTTAGCATTGAGGGAAATGAGATGTACCTGGGAATCTCTCTATATTATTTTTTTTTACAACTACATGTGAATCTATAATTATCTAAAAAAGAAAAAAAGTTTAATTAAGAAATAAAAAGCACATACTTAATGAAGGTAATCTGATTAGACCTGACAATTAAAAGATATACTCTGATATTAGAACACTTATTGAAAGACTTCTTATGCTTCTGAAGTATTAAAATATAACTCAATCAGTATAATAGATGGTAACAGTAATCTAATTTTATTTTATTTACTCATCATCACTTATTCATTATGGCTTACAATTAACAAGCCAGTTAACGGCTGTCAGTGACGTTAGTCAGTAACATAAGCTAACCAACCCCTCATGTCCAGTGGGAAATCTAAGGCACAGCTTCTCAAACCTGAGCAGGCTTAAGAAACACCTGGAGAGTTTATTAACTCACAGATGATGGATCCTACCTACCCACAGAAAGTCTAACTTCTGAGTCTTGCCTGAGAAATTGCTTTTCCATCAAGTTTCCAGGTGTTGCTTCTGTTGCTGATGCAGGCGGATATAGGGGCTGGTCAGCAGGCCGCATTTCTCTTGGGCCAGAGAAATTAAGTATTTTCCTAAAGGTCACCCAATTCCCAGTAGCCAAGCACTACATCCAGTCAAATTATACTTTCTACCACCACTCTGTTCTGGAGTTGTGTTTTTGCTGTTTTATTGTTGTTTTTAAAATAATTATACTAAAAGATTTTTCACCTCCCCTGAGTGTAGTAATAAAATAAAATAGACTTTCCATTTCTTTTGCACAAATCTCTTCATGAGTTGGCCAGATTTTATGAAAAGAGATCAAGGCTGAATTCACCACTTTAATTTTACTTCAAAGTTATGAAAGCATTTGTACAAGAGGTGTAAACTTGTCATAAGATGTCATCTTTCAAACACAGCATGTCACACCTACACAGGAGCATTCTCTTGCACACAGTCACTCCTAAACTGTACAGCAGTATTCTAATATAAATCTAATTTTTTGAACTGTAAAAACAAAACGACTACATTTTTTTTCTTAGTTATTCCTAGAGGTACTTTTAAAACTCTGGGTATATATGATAACATTGCCATTTAATGGGTAACCCATAAAGAAGTAACCCAGCTCATAATCTAATACTGTTGTATCTTAATTCTGACATGAATCCAGAGGAAAGTCTTCAGTTACCACAGATGAGCAGAGCTAAAAAACAAGATGCTGTTTTCTGATGTGGAAAATAGTGACATAAAAATCACAAACTAGTGAGATTGTTCAAACATTCTCCTTTTTTTCCTGAGAGACCTAATTTTTCCTATTTTTCAGGAAACAAGGGAGGCAAAATTCATGTTTTTTGTGATTCTTAAAACTCAAACTGTTCACTCTCGGCCAAAATTTTTAAGACACTAATCACATTTGTGATAAAATAAAATTTAAATGACTTTTAAGATAATGAAGTAGATAAATCATCATCAATAGAAAAAGGAGATTTACAAAGGTTGCTTTGGTAAAGAAATTGTATCAAAATAGGAAAGGGAGACCCTAGCCTGACAAGGGACAGAGGACCAGCCCATCGCAAATACAGAACAGTTGATTCATCCACTAAATAAAACTTTGGAATCCAGTGATCTTTTAGGTAACTTCTTGATTTAATATTCTAAAGTAAAGTTTTCAGAGTTGATAGTCCCTTCGTTATCGAGGATAAAAGTTGGGTCCAGTTGGGAAAGTTCTTTTCAGACAATGCTGAACCCCAATCACCTGGACTTTCTCTGGGATTTCCTGCCTGCTTTCCATGACACTCTGCATCAGCCTTTCCTTATTTTCATTTTTCAAAATCTCAAATGTCACCCATGCCCCCAGTATCAGGAGCATACATTTTCCTGCTGCTCTCTATCCCAAGAAAGAGGCATCACAATCTTTGGACCTAAAAGCCTTTCAAGTGTTCACTTCCCTTAGTATATATTTTGAGCAGCATATATAAAGATGAAAACAGGATATCTAAAGTTCTGTTGAATTTAAGCTCGTGTGTTATGTATGTAACTAGCAGCCCTTACACACTTTTAAAAGTTTTTGCTGTCTGTTTTTCTTTTATCAATAAAAAAGAAAGAGATGGGAAAAGAAGGTAGGAGGGAGGAAAAAAGGGAGAAAGAAAATCTTAGAAAAAAAAAAAAACCAATAACCTGGAAGTGCAATAAAACTACTTTGAGACAACTGGATTTACATACGTGATATGTCAAATTATATATTCCATAAAATCTTTGTCTAAATACAGACTTATTTCCTGGTATATGCTCCTAGAAGTGAATTGCTACTTCAAAGATTATGCATATTTATATTTGGATTGATACTGCCAAAGTGATCTATTAACAAAAAAGTAACAACACAATGTTGGTTACTGTTGATGAAAAATAGAAAAATCCAGAGGCCACGTAGCTACATTGACCTTGGTAAGAGAGTCCGTGACTTAGGCTCCTACACAGTCACCATCTCTGCTGCAAAAGCCAGTACACACAGGCACCCATCCCGGTGGTCCTGGCACCGCCAACGATGAAGCCCGACAACTTCAACAGGCCGAGTCACGTTGCCTAATTAGTTGCGCAGTCCTTCTTCCGTGGTGGTTCTTTCTGGTGCGTGATGCATCATCTCCACACCTCATGTCTATTGCCATGTGTTCATGAACAAGCTTCTACTTCAGATGTCCGGGTCTCAGATCTGCGGCACTTTTGTTGTGAGGGTCCTCGGGGCGGGGAGGGGGGGTGGGGGCTGCATATACAGATACAGATACAGATACAGATACAGATGATACATTCTCATTTCAGGCCACTTTTCCATCCCCTCTAAGGGGACGACCAGGGCACCACTCATATCTTCACCCATCTATTAGTAGCTTGTATCCACAAACCAATGGACACATCTGTAAAATAAACTTGGGCTTTTTCCTCTTTTACTTGATAAGGCCATAGTTGCAAGCCAGGGAAAGGCCGCTGATATAAATACGGTGGCACAGTAGTCCCATCTGCCTTATCATGCAACTTCCTTACAATGCCTCGTCCTGTCTAGCCTCAATCCAGGATGCTCCATTTCAAACGTATCACGACCTGTGCTTAGTATGTTCAAATTTGACTTGCTGGGTCTGATAAAACCCAGCTCATAACTATCAGTTCTGAACACACAGTTATTTGGTGCCCCGTGGTCAAGATTTCAGTTTTTACCCATTAAAGCACTAAATGCTATTTGTCAAGGGACACATAATCCTTTGCTGAGGCTGGCATGGCTTGGCTCTGCAATGTGGAAGTTTGCAATCCAAACTTCTTCAATGCACTGGACCTTGCCATAAGCCCCACGAAGCAAGCATCTTTTTTTCTATCATCAATGTTTTAGCATATGTATGGCTTTATTGACATGGTTGCTCGCCTTGTGACCAGGGTAAGTTCAGAGCATTTTTTTTTTTTTTTTTTTGCGTTAGGGTCAATTCTGAGTTTACAGCATATTTCCCCTAAATGTAGGATGTGTTACTTCTAGGATACAAAGGGGCTCACTTGGTGCAGTGTTTCTTCCACTGGTAGGTGGTAGGGGATGCAAGATCCAACTATTTGTCTTTGACAAATGTTCAAATGTTCCTGATAACTGGACCCTAAAATCTACTGATATGGCAGGTGACTGTATCTTCATAGGGTTTATCGTCTACTCTGTGAAACATAGGTGCCTTACTGTAGTCCATAGAATATCTAGTCACCTATTTCTCATCTGTCTAATCAACATGATGTTACCAATATAATAAATCTATGGAATGCCAAGGTGGCCTACACCCTTTATATAATATTAAAACAGAAGGGAGGAGAGTTAAAATAACAACGAGGAAAACCTGTAAATGAATAATAGTGTTTATTCTATATGACTCTGAACTGTTTCTGATCCCTTTTCATAAATGGAAAAGAAAATTATTATTCACCAGATCAGCGGCCACCTACCAGGTACCTAAATCTTCCTCTAGTGATGATACCAAAATTGTCACAGCCACTGGGATTCGTTATACTGCTTGGTTATCTCTGTGGTATACTACAGTAGACTATTTCCAAGAAAGATCCAAATCATTTCTTCAAGGGCCATCCTGGAGAATTAATCGAAGATATAATAATGCTTTTCATCCTATAGGTCATCAATGAACTGAACTCCACCATCCCCATTCTCCAGTATATGATATTGTTTTACTATTTCTATCTTGGCTGATGGAGAGAAGTTTAGAGGCTCCCACTTGGCTTTCCTATCATGCATCCTAACTCACACCCTGTAGGACAGAGAACCTGAGAAGTTCCATGTTCTTCCTAATATTGTCTGGCACTCTTATCAATCTCTGAACCATAGAATGTAGAACTTTTCTCATTTTACATGGCTCTAAAAAAAGAGTAGTAGAGAGAAGATTGAAGAAAAAGCTATTTTCAGAATTCCTCGTGTGTGGTTAAGCTTTCATTTCAGGTGTCATGCTGAGGTTTACCTTTTCTTCTTTTATGATCAAGTTATTTATTTGGGAAAAATAGGAAGCCAAAGGTTAATAGCAAATAGGTTGTTTTTTAGTTTTTAGTGGGTTTTTTTTTTTGGCTACAAATCCAGCACCAGTCTTTGGAGTCTATGACTCTTTGGGTCATATTGTTCTGGTTTTCTCTAGAACATATTAGCCATGTTCTAAGCATCTGTTGGTGAATCATCCATTTTCTTCTACAGAATCTCCCTTAGTCATGCTGAGATCTGACTCTAGTTACCAGTTTGAGGAGATCAAATGTTATCATGATGTGAAGCATCTGCCTAGGATGAAGTTTTTACTTAGTCTCCAGGAAATGGGAGGTCTTATTTCCTCTATAAAAGGGGAGCTGCTGATTTGTTTCATGCCAGAGGCTACAGGGAAATCTGGGAATTCAGGGTCTTAAAACCACCTTCCCAAACATTCCCACCACATGTTTCAGGATCCCACTTCTTTTCTGTCAGGGCCTTGACTAAAGTTATGCCCATATTAAAAGCATAGGACAGAAATAAGCTGACATCTTTTATAAATGAATGGATGGAAAAGATTCACAACTTTGCGGTGCATACTGTCTGTATTGTAACTATTCAGCTCTACTATTGTAGAGTAGCTCCACACCCAAGAAAGTTAACAATAGAAATGGAGCATTCTACTAAAACTTTAAAGAAATAGGTCCCGGGTTGCCTTTGATCTGTAGGAAATAATGTTCTGACCCTGCATGTGATTCTCACCAAGATAATGAATACAAATTTATGTATATTTTTAATGATTAAATCTTGGGCTTTATGACTGCCCAATCTCCGTTCTAATGAGAGGGAGTGAGAGTCCTAATGTTTACTTCCATAGAGGCTTTCTGTCTTTTACAGTGTGCCATGAGTTGGTAATTAAGTTAAACCATTCTTTCTCTTTTTTCAGGATTATCTTTGGTGGTTAAGAAAATTCAATTCAATCCTCAATTATTTATTATTATATCTTTCAAGTGCTAGAGCATATTATTGCAGTACTTTGCAAGCAAAGAAAGTTTGGACAATCATGATGTTTCACCAACCTAGGATTGCCTGTTGCCATCTGAATGAAGAGTGATCCAGTTCCAGATTTTCAACCGGAGTGCTAAATTCTCTCAAAAACATATAGGTTTATTTAACAATTCCCATTCCATATTATTGCTTCTGAGAGTTAATACCACAACCACCATCACCCCCATCCCTCCAGCCAGCTGCTGGATCTGGTAATGCATTCTTTAATGAAAGGAGAACATTTACTTGTTTATAATAAATGTTGCTGAGTTTCAGAAAAACCATTTACCAAAATTTTTCAGAATTACCATTCTGGGTAATTTTTTTCTGCTGCAGATGGAAGGAGACTGCTTCTCATCTTTCCTCTTGTATCCAAAAGAGGAAAATCAGTCTTACTGTGCTAATGAGAGAGTAGTTTCTCACCATCTGAAATACTTAACCTTTCCTTATTTTCAAAATAATAGACAATTTCAGAGAAAATAATAGTTACCTTTTTCTTATTCTATACTATCAAAATGTAAAGAAAAATAAAATATGACACACACACACACACACACACATACCAACCAGAAACTGAGGCTCTTAAGAATCTTAAGATCAAAAAAAAAAAAAAAAAAAGAATCTTAAGATCATGGATTTGTTTTCTTCCTATACTTGAATTTTAAAAATAGTTTATTGACAATGAGTTACAATTGATTTTCAAAATTTCAAGTTTCCAAATGAGAGTTGATATGTTATAATTCCTGGATCATCAAATAATTAATTTTTCTTTATTTATCAAATCTATTAAATATCTCAGTTCATTTTCTGAAACATTTTCATTTAGATGTATATTTAAGGAAAAATAATCTGGAAAACTGTCTTACAAATAGTTTAAACTAATAGGGCTAACTCATTTCTCAATGATCCTGGTCACTTGAGATTTGGCTCTACCATGATGGAGCTAAATCCAAGGTATAGATTAATAATATAGGAAGATGAGTAGAAATTATCTACCAATTGTCTGTTATCTCATGCTAGTGTACCACTCAGAAGCGAAAATTATTTTGATATTTGTTATAAACCAATTGCTATCCATAAGTGTTTGATAGATATGCTTTTCAGCCTCTCTATTAATGTTCCAGAAAGGTGGATAAGGTGTACATTTGTGGGCTTATTCTGTGGCAGCTTTCTACAACACTGTTTTCTCTTCCACTAGCTGCTAAACCTGGCCAGCCTTAGTAATTGGCCAGGTGATGCCTCTTCCGCATCTGTCACTGCCTCAATAATCAGATTTAGTGCCCAGTAGAGATTTATTGTGAAAACAAAATAATGGTAAATAACTGATAGGAAATGTGTATTATATAGAAGTCCAGTGTACCATTTCACTTGAAAATGACCATTCAGAATACACAATTAAAATAACTATAAACTCCATTTTTAAGTTACCAGATGACAAATCTTGTTCTACATAAAGCCACAGTCTATATACTGCAGAAAAAGTTAAAGGGCTTTGTTTCACATGAAGATCTGGTATTAGAGCATCCTCAAGCTTCTTTCTAAGATCTTTATTCCATAATTCTAACATAGAAAATGGATAGTTTCTAATGCAAAAGTACATAGAAAGAGGAACTCACATGTCTAAGAGATGCTGCATCTTGATGATTTTGAATTCACAAATCATCACCTACTATACAGAGGGAAATCCTGGAGCAGTGAGCTTGTAAAGCACAGGCTTCATCTCTCATATTCTAGGAAGAACTAAGATAGTTCTCCTCTTTACACCCTTGAGAAGTAGAGAAAACATACATCACAAAATTTATGTACCTCCTAGTACAGGGAAAATATTTTAACAATTTTTATTCTAGAAATTGCCATAATTGTAATTTTTGGCTTTTTATGGCCCTGCTTTTTGTGTAGAGTAGTATCACCTAGTTAATAGTGATTCATGAGATTTATTTATGATAGATAATATTTTATTATTAGGATCTTACCACCTAACTTGATTCAAAATTTCTCTTGAGTTTCATTGTATGGTTTATAAAATATCTTTCTTTTGGGAGTTTTTCAATAACCACAATATCTAAAGAGCATATTAAACTGGGCCAAACATTCTGTGCAACTGATGAATGTAATTCCAAATTAACATTTTTATTTTATTTCAAGATTCTTCCATAATTTAAACATTCTAAGGATCAATCTACATATATGAAATCTATATATATGAAATCTTTCTTTTACTCACATTTATTTTCTGAAAGAAAGTATAGCATCTGTGTCAGTAACATTGGTTACTGCCATGTAAGAAAATCGCTTCAAAGCACACACTTCTAAAAGTTGGCTGGGCAGTTTTTCCTGTCATATATCTGTGTTGGTAGCTCTGCTAATCTTTACTCATATTTCTTTATGTTTGAGATTTGGCTGATTGATATCTGCCTTGATGCTTCTCCTTTTGGAGGTGGCAGTGTTCTCAGGGGAAAGAGTAGAAGCAAGCAGGTATGTAAGCACTCTTGAGGCCTAGGTTTGAAATTCACAAGTCATTGTCACCATATTCTGCTTGCCAAAACAATTCACAAGGCCAGCCAAGATTTAAGAGGTGAGGGAGTAAATTTTACTTTGTGAAAGGAGGAGCTATAAATCATACTACTTTTGAAGGTTTGGATAAAGAATTGGGTGAAAGATTAGAGCCATTTTGTAAGTAATCTACTATATTTTCCATTAATACATGCCACATCACTCTATTTTGTTCACCATTGTATGCCAGCATCTTTGAAACAACCTAGAACATATGAGACACTCAAATATTTGATAGATAACTGGAATTAAAGTCCCACCCCACCAAGAAGACCTGTAGTTACATGGAACAAAATATTGACTACCTTGTCAACATTTATTCCAATAGGTTTCTAGAATGCTTTTCTAGAATGCAGAAGTTTAAAAGCTAACTCCTTTGTTTCATAGATGCCTTTGTACTTAGTTGCCTGATGTAGGCTGAATTTCTCAAAGCAAACATTTTAGAGATACCTGGATGAAGAAAATGAATTATCTGAGGCAGTATCCACTCTAGGAGATAATTGTCGTTTCAGAAACAGTAATAAATGTTCTGTTTATCTTTCTTCTAGACCACATCTGGAAGTTACTAGTGTCTAGTTCTTCAGATTATATTGTAACAATAGCATTTATGATTCTAAGTTTTAATTTCTGGTGTTTCCTCCTTTGTTTCCCTTTTACGCAAAAGGTTAAATCTAAATTTTAAGTTCTTGTGCCAATAAGTCTTTTGCTTTTATATTTTACATTTTTAAGCCATTAAAAATGCATTCTAGATTTCTTCTGATTTTTTTTCTATTTCTGTTCCAAAATTAATTGCCAGGAGTGGGTAGCAGTTAATGAGTATAGAAAGTTTTTACATAACATCTGAAATATAAACTTCAAGAAAACAGAATGTCATATAATGATAATTGTCAGGACCAATGAGGACCTCCTCCATATACTTCAAGATACAGTCGTCAACAACCACTATGTGCCCACAAGTGTGAAAATACTAACAGCTATGAAGTCTCTTAAATTTGAATTTTCAATGAAATATGTTGATTTTCTAATAGAATAGTTTGTTCATGTGAACTATGCTAGTTGAAATTCACCAATCCAAATTCAAAAAGCCCCCGATTCATCATTAGGCTCAAGAATATTTACACAGTACTGAACCCATAGGATGTGTTGGGTTATATTAATGATTACATATAGATATTTTTGAGGGAGAGGTCTCAGTCCTAATTCCACCCAAAAGAAAAAATAGAATAGAGATTTATCTATAAGAATGAACAGTAATTCATTAGAGGCATGGTTTACTAAAAACATATATTCTCTACCTCTTGAAAAATTGACTTATAAAGAAAATTAAATTTCCCAAATTAATGCATTATTCTTGTAATATTTCTTCAATGGTCAAACCAGAAAAAAAAAGTCTGCCTAAACTGCCTTTTAGAAATGAGAAGTAAAAATCTGATCTTCCTTTTTTTAAAAAAAAGATTTTATGTATTTATTCATGAGGGACAGAGAGACAGAGAGGCAGAGACACAGGCAGAGGGAGAAGCAGGCTCCTTGCAGGGAGCCTGATGTGGGATTTGATCCTGGGTCTCCAGGATCACAACCTGAGTGGAAGGCAGATGCTCAATCGCTGAGTCACCCAGGCATCAGAAAAATTTGATCTTCATGATGTAAAAATAAATAAATTACAATTCAGATCTTTATCCTTTTAAAAGCTAAAAAAAGCCAAAAACTTGCTGTAATATTGCTTCATCCAATTACTTATGGTTTACATAATGTAATATAAATAGGGACTTAAAGGCAAATTAGTTCTTGGTGTAAGCTTTCTAAAACCAAAGTGGTTCATTTTCAGATGTTTCTAGCTCTTAGAGTACTATATTCTGAAAATATAGCAGGTGAAAAACCTAAGGAGAGCAGTAAATTGTTGGTGTGAAAGCAGTAGAAGCATTGCACTTTGGGGCCAAAGCATTAAAAGAAGTACAGAAAAAAAAAAACAAAACCCTAAGATATAGTTTTATCTGAGGACAAAAACAATTTTTTTTAAAAAAATTTTATTTATTTATGATAGTCACAGAGAGAGAGAGAGAGAGAGAGAGAGAGAGGCAGAGACATAGGCAGAGGGAGAAACAGGCTCCATGCACCGGGAGCCCGATGTGGGATTCGATCCCGGGTCTCCAGGATCGCGCCCTGGGCCAGAGGCAGGCGCCAAACCGCTGCGCCACCCAGGGATCCCCGACAAAAACAATTTATTGACAGGACAAGGACTCAGCCTAATTCTGTCTTCAGTGATCTACTGATATTGTTCATATCAAAAAATAACTAAAGGATTTAAAAGTTGTTTTTAATAGCATTAGTTAAGAGTATCTTCGTTTAAAGGATCATACTTTGTGAGTATAGGTGTGTAGTCTATAGCCCCCCTACAAGTGATTTAATTTCAAAGAATACCACCTTGCCCAATGATCAAAATTAACATCACCAAAATTGGGCCAAACTAATATAATACCCTGGAAGAGATCCATCACTTCTGTAGAAATCTTGAAAAAAAAAATGTGTATCCTAAATTTAATCATGAGATAATATTAAACAAACCCAAACTGAGGGATATTCAACAAAATAACTGGCCTGGGCTCTTTAAGAATATCAAGGTCAGAAAAGACTGAGAAATGTTTCAGATGAAAAGAAGCGAAAGACACATGACAACTTAAGGGAATCCCACTTTAGCGGCTCAAAGCTATAGGCTACTTGTGACACAAGAGCAGAATAATAATGATCAGTCTTACAAATGTAAGGCAGACCATAGTCCTCAGCTCTCCAAGTGATGAAACCAAAAACTAGGGTTTCAACGTGAATTTTTGTTAACCTCTTCACCAAACTGAAGAGATATGGAAGTCAGCCTATGAACTGTATCAACTTGGCTAGAGCTCCTCTCAGTGGCTTTATTTAGAATTTCACGTGGCATTTATATACAGAAGTATTCCTAATTTTATGGCTGCACAAAAATTTAACTCTACAAATAAAGGAAGAAGGAGATTTTGAAAAGCAACTACCTAGGTTCATTTGCATATTTGAAAGATTCTAAAACCAGGCTACTTAAAATAATATGAAATAACCACATTCTCCCAGTTAACCAATCATGATTCCAATTCTTTTACATGGAAGATACCGAAACAAAGCTTTGTATTGTTTTCAAAGTATCTCTAAGAGGGTAAAGTAAGGCTGTGAAAGCTAATAGACCAATATAGTAGTACATTGTAACTTTTATTTCATGCCTGTGTTTTCATAGGAAATTGTGTTGGAGGTGTGGAAGTGAATGTATAACTCATAACAACACATGTTTGTTTTCTCTTTTTTCAGCAGTTGATGTGAAATTAAATTTCTTATATAGTATCCACTCAAAAACATGCCAGACAACAATGCCAATAAAGAAGGTATGGAAAGATGCCGAGTTTATATTTTGAATATACAAATTTTATGTTTGAGTTTGAGATTTTTTTGACTAGGTGATCTGTAAGCCAGATGAAGGTGAAGCAGAAAAGTAAATGAGAAGTTGGCATAATAAGTAGGATTTTAAATTTTCTTATCTGATAGTAAAAACTGTGTGTTTGCATGGGTGTCAGGGGGATTGCCTGACACTCCTTTCCTTCTGCTGGGAACAGTTCTCTCCTTCATAGGGGGAATTTTCTGAAACCCCAGCTTCTAGATGTCTTTCAAATGAGTGATGGGATTGTCCTGCTTTCCTGGCCACAGTCAATGGTAGCCACCTGACCCAATATGATGGAAAGCCTCTGAACTGCCCCAGTGATTGTCACCGCCAGGCTTCTGCAGCCCAACACATTATGCCAGAGTTAGTTTGTGTTACCAACAAAACATGTCCACGTGACTGTATGCTACTTCCAAGATTAGGTTATAAAAGCCACCGTGGTTCTCATCTCGGTTCCTCTCTTCTCCTATCCTCTCCTCTTTACAAAGGATAATAGCCTCTTACCAAAAGAAGGAAGAATTCATTATGGAACAGAGTTTGGAAGTGTTTCTAAGATGGTTAGTAATGGCATGTTTTATGAACTTTTAGTTATTTGTCATGATTCTTTAAACTATACATTTGTTTTGTTAACTTGTCTGTCTGGGATTCATTTTATAATGATTTTTACAAAAAAAAAGAAGATCCATTTATAGGAGATTCATGAATAGAGAATCCATCTCTTTCATAAAAGTAAACTTAAAAGTAAGCTGTAATATCGCAAATTAAATTATTGAACTGCCTAAAAATGAAGGATTTAAGATGAATTTTGAAATGCCTTTACTTGCTTCATTTTGGAGAAAGATGAAAACTAAAGAGGTCGATGGAACTAAATTCTCTTCCACTTCTAAAACATATTTCTGAGACTGGTTTCTGTATTCTTTCATTAAAATAACCTGCAGAGGCACCTGGGTGGCTTGGTTGAAGGCGGACTCTTGATTTCAGCTCAGGTCATGGTCTTGCGATCCTGAGATTCCCCAGTTGGGCACTGGCTTCAATGGGGAGTCAGCTTGAGGATTCCCTCTCCTTCTCTCTCTGACCCTCCCGGCCCCACGCAGATCTCTCTCTCTAACACAAATAAATTAATCTCTAAAAATTAAAATAAACTGGGGATCCCTGGGTGGCTCAGCGGTTAAGCGCCTGCCTTCAGCCCAAGGCGTGATCCTGGAGTTGCGGGATCGAGTCCCGAGTCGGGCTCCCTGCATGGAGCCTGCTTCTCCCTCTGCCTCTCTCTCTCTCTCTCTCTGTCTATCATGAATAAATAAGTAAAATAAAAATTAAAAAAATAAAATAAGCTGCATAAACTGTTTATGTATATTTGGACCGCATGTAGCATTGTCATCAATCAACCTTAGATTAGACAAATTAACCAAAAAAATAAAGAACTCCAATCTCATTTGATACATAAAAAAGATGATACTATTAGTAATAGTATGATACTATAACTTTAGATGATACTATTAGTAATATTTATTCAAATTGTCTTATATAGAGATTTAATTAAATTAAATTAAATTAAATTAAATTTAATTTAATTTAATTATTATTTAATTTAATTACTAATATACTATTAGTAATATTTATTGAAATTGTCTTATATAGGGATTTAATTTAACCAAATGCTATATAACTCATAACTAAATAGTTCTGTTTGTTGAACAACAAAAGTTACAACGTCATATTCAGTATATTAATCAGTACATAAGCTTTCAGGGAATATTATGGTTGTATAATTTTCTTGTATTTGCTTCTGTGATATGTTTTAATTATATTCATTGAAATGAAATTTTGTCTGTTGCATCTAATAAGGAAAAGACCTACATTTCACATGAATTAATTTTTAAATTTCATTTTCCTAGTAATCAATTTTTATTGTGTTTTAAGAGAATATTGCTGTGCAATGAATTGGAAATTAAAAAGCCCAGTTATTCATCATAGATAATATAAGCATTCCTTTAACTCTAAGCAGAACATCTTTCACTTAATTCATAATGAACATATTTTTAAATTCAAGTCACCATATCTTATTGCTCATATTGCTTCTAAAACATCTAAGTCTTCTTACCTTGCATTTCAATTTTTGTTATGCAACAGTACTTCACTACAGAGTACACTTATTTAATTTAACTCAATGGAATTCAGTTCAATTTTACTAAATTTCTGCCATGTCACACATACTAAGTAGGCGATGAAAGGCAAAGGAATAATTAATAAATTCTCAAGCTTTACAGTCCAAAATGGAGCCATAGATTTGCATCTCCCAAGAGTTGCCCTGGGACATAGATTTTTTCCCCCAATTCCAATCTATGTCTGCATGTAACTCATCACCTTCTGAAGCTTTGAGATGCAGAGAAGTCAGATGCTGAGATTATATATAAATTATATAAATTACTGTTATATAAATGCAAATAGGATCTCTGAAAAGCGTTTTTAACATTCAGAGAGAGAGATAACATTTTGTTCAAGAGATCAGGGGGAAAAACATTGTAGCTGAAGAGAATTTTGAAAGACATTGAAAAGTTGGAGAAAAGAAGAAGAAAATATTTAAATTAAAATAAATTGTGCTATATTTTCCTATTTAAAGTAGTACTTATGTTAATAAAAACAGAGACTTAATAGAGCATAGTATTGGAAAGATACTTATGGAGGACCTTCAATCTTAGGGCAAGATAACCTAGATAGCCTTTCAAGAACCTATTGTATTGTTACACAAGTCTATGTCTTGGACTATATGCTAGAAAATGGGATGAGGCAGAGGAGAAGGGAAGGAAAAATTTAAAAATTCAAAGATAAGTTAAGCCAAAAAAGTGTCAAGAAATGTCACTATAGCCATGATGATAATTCTATGATATAGGGAATTATAAGTGTATTGAGGGTAAAGATAAAAAAAAAAGTTTCTGTCTGTAAACTTCGGCTTGGGCTTTGAAGGATGAGTGAGAGTAAAGTAGACAAAACAGAGAAGAGATGATAGGCCAAGGGGAGATCATTCACTTATTTGAGCTCAAACCATGTGATGGAATGTCACAGTTTTATTTGCAGCTCACTGATTATTAGTGATATGCCCAGGCACTGTTTGTTTTAAATCTTTGAGGAAGAGGCTAGTGAAGTAATGCCCTTCCCCGAAAGAAAAGTCTAGTGAAAAAATGATTTAAGATTGTAAGAAATATAATGAGATGTTTTTGAAAGGCCCCAGTTTGAGTCCGTACTGGAACATAAAGATGTAGGTGTCCAGCAGATCGTTGGAAAGTGGATCAGAACTTGGGAGAAAAGGCAGAAATGATTCCTAAATCTTTGCAAAGATGGGGAAGGAGAAGTCAAGAGAGAAGTTAGAGCAAAGATTCTATTTTTCATAGAGATAAGAACAAAGGAAGATACCACAGACAATTTAATGGTCAAAAAGTTATTGATGGAGTTAGTGTTCAGTGACTTCTGTTTTCGTGGAGAGATAATTGACATGGACTCAGCTAGTGGATGGTTTCCAGGGTCCTACAAAACCAGTATAAACAAAATCTCTTCTCGTTACTGTGTGTCATAGGAAACTTAGGTCCTTCCAGGTTTCTTTCTCGGAAATTGTGCAGTTCTGAGTATCTTCCAAATCCTATAGATCGAATCCCTCCTGAAGCCGAATCTCTCTACTCAGCTACTTCTATTCACTACTTCCTGAATCTCTGCCAAGGGCTCTAAGGTTCCTGGAGCTTCAGACTTCTATAAAGTATTAAATAATTTCCTCCAGTGAAACAGTCTTTTCCAACATGGATTTCATGGACTCATCCTGTCTTGTAATCGTTTTCTGTACAGATCTTAGGTCACAAAATTCTTGCAAAGTCTCTTATGTTTTAACTGGTATCCTGCAAAAGTTGCTTTTAAAAATTAACAGCATTGAGCTCAAATTTACAAATCTCTCTGTTTTGGTGATATAACTTTAGCCTGAACCCACATTATTGTAGAACCATAGACTGTAGAATGGACAACCTTCCAAGGAAAAATATATAACAGGAACTATTCATTTTTCTCTAAAGGACTCCTCAGATTTAGACTATTGCAACCTAGTCCGTGTTTCTTAAATAACTGTAGGGATTCCTCTCATTTCTTCACTTTTCTCCCTCCAAAGATACTATGATGCACAATTAAGTTGAAAAATGAGTAAAATTAAGTTTAAAACATGGTAAATTAGGTAGGCTTATGGAATAAGACAAAAAAGGCACAAAAAGTAAAGTTCAGTTTATTTCAAGGTTAGAGTTACAAGAATTTTTCTTTTCTATATTTAGACACCATGTTAATATACCAAAAAATATTGGTTACATAATAAAAAGTATATTATCTAATTTTAAACCCAAACTAGGATTTAGTGTCAACATTTTAGAGTTAGAAATGTAATATCAGGGTCATTTTCTTTTTGAAGTGGGGAATATAAGGATAAAAATTTATTCTTGGCAACAACCTTCAGTAATCATCTCTGTCATCACTGCATACCCCCATAATCACACTCTACTTTGCTTTATATTCTTTAAAACCTAAGTTTGTTTTCTAATGTGACAGCTTCATGCTTTATTCCCACCACGTAGTTCTGCTTGCTCTAAAAATTTTGCCATAGTGGATTTGTTTTTTACATAGATCATCTTCTTTTATTTTCTTTCTTAAATTAAGTTCTAGGTTTTAACTCCAGCATAGTTAACACACAGTGTTTTATTAGTTTCGAGTGTACAATATTGTGATTTAACAATTCTATACATTACTCAGAGCTTGTCATAATTAGTGTTCTCTTTAATCTCCCTCACCTATGTCAGACATCCCCCCTCTCACCTCCCCTCTGAAAACCATCATTTATTCTCTTATAGGTATCAGAGCTTGTTTCTTGGTTTCTCTCCCTCTTTCTTCTTTTCTTTTGCTCATTTGTCTTTCTTATATTCCACATCTGAGTGAAATTGTAGGGTATTTGTCCTTCTGGAGGGCCTATTTCACTTAGCACTATACTCAGCATCCCAGGCATCCATCAGAAGGTGAATGGAGGGATCCCTGGGTGGCACAGAGGTTTGGCGCCTGCCTTTGGCCCAGGGCGCGATCCTGGAGACCCGGGATCGAATCCCACGTCGGGCTCCCGGTGCATGGAGCCTGCTTCTCCCTCTGCCTGTGTCTCTGCCTCTCTCTCTCTCTCTCCGTGACTATCATAAAATAAAAAATAAATAAAAATAAAAAAAATAAAGAAGGTGAAAGGAGGAGGCGGGCAAGCTGGCGGCGGGGCACGGTCCTCACCCCCCTCCCCACCCCCACTCCCCCGGGTCACCTCCACCAGCTGGGCACCTGCGAATCCCACCTGAGATGTAAAGAGAGAACAGCCTGAAGGAGGCTGACAGAGGGGCTTGCGCCTCTGACCAGGCAGGAAGGCGGGGTACGGAAGATGAGGGGGAGGGCCTGGGAACCGGGCTGGGGGGCGGGGTTCCGGGGACAGGGGAGCCCCCCAGCCGCGGGGACACGGGGAAGGGGAGCTCCTGTCCCCGGGTCACTGCCGGGGGGGGGGGGCGGGGGGAGCACCCACACGCGGGGAGCTCGGTAAAGGGGGGGCGCCGGCGGGACCTCAGGGAGAAGCCGGTGTGGGGCTCCGGGATGGGGGACATAGGATGAGGGGGACCCTCCTGCCAACAGGGAGGGGGAGGGCACAGGACAGCTAGGACCCTCCTGGCGGGGGAGCGATTCCAGCAGCGCAGGCCCCGGACCCCAGGGCGCGCGGGCACAGCCCCCCTCCTGCGGCTCCCGGGGGGGCGTGGGGGGGCACAGGACGGGGGACCCTCCTGCCTGGGGGCAGGGGGAGGGCACAGGACGGGGAGGACGCTCCCGCCGGGCGCCCCGAGCTGTGCAGGTGAGCGCCCCCGCCCCCGGGTCACCCGGACCAGTGCGGACTGGGAGCTGCGGTGGCCACTGGGGAGCTGACCCCTGGGCTGGAGAGGGGCCGCCACCCCTGGGGCTGCTCCTCCCGGTGTCACCTGTGCCTGGGACGGAGCAGCTGCCGGGGAACAGGGGCCTCCCGGTCAGCGGCTCCCACTGAGCCCGGCACCCCGGGGGGCATCTCCCCAGGTGCACACACCTGGGAGTCAGCACAGCAGCCCCTCCCCCGAGACCAGGGGAAGGACGCGGAAGAGCGGGTCCGGGGCCAGCAGCGCTGGGAAGCTCCAGGGGAAGTCGACGGATTTACAGTATACGCCCCTTTTTTGGATGAAAGATCTAAATGTGAGATAAGAATCATCAAAATCCTAAAGGAGAACACAGGCAAGACCCTTTTTGAACCTGGCCACAGCAACTTCTTGCAAGATACATCTATGAAGGCAAGGGAAACAAAAGCAAAGATGAACAATTGAGACTTAATGAAGATAAAAAGCTTTTGCACAGCAAAAGAAACAGGCAACAATGACAGCCCCAGTGGCCCAGTGATTTAGCGCCACCTTCAGCCCAGGGTGTGATCCTGGTGACCCCGATCAGTCCCACACCGGGCTCCCTGCACTGAGCCTGCTTCTCCCTCTGCCTGTGTCTCTGCCTCTCTCTCTCTCTCTCTCTCTCTCTCTCTCATTCTCTCTCTCATGAATAAATAAAATCTTTAGAAAAAAAAGTCAACAAAACTACAACACAACCTGCAGAATGGGGAGAAGATATTTGCAAATAACGTATCAGATAAAGGGCTAGTTTCCAAGATCTATAAAGAACTCATTAAACCCAACAGCAAAGAAACAGACAATCCAATCATGAAATGGGCAAAAGACATGAACAGAAATCTCACAGAGGAAGACACAGACGTGGCCAACAAGCACATGAGAACATGCTCCGCATCACTGGCCATCAGGGAAATACAAATCAAAACCACAATGAGATCCCACCTCACACCAGTGAGAATGGGGAAAATGAACAAGGCAGGAAACCACAAATGTTGGAGAGGATGCGGAGAAAAGGGAACCCTCCTGCACTGTTGGTGGGAATGTGACCTGGTGCAGCCACCCTGGAACACTGTGTGGAGGTTCCTCAAAGGGTTAAAAATAGACCTGCCCTACGACCCAGCAATTGCACTTCTAGGGATTTACCCCTAAGATACAGATGCAGTGAAACGCCGGGACACTTGCACCCCGATGTTTACAGCAGCAATGTCCACAATAGCCAAACTGTGGAAGGAGCCTCGGTGTCCATCGACAGATCAATGGATAAAGAAGCTGTGGTTTCTGTATACAATGGAATATCCCTCAGCCGTTAGAAACGACAAATACCCACCATTTGCTTCAACGTGGATGGAACTGGACGGTATTATGCTGAGTGAAGTAAGTCGATCGGAAAAGGACAAATATTATATGGTCTCATTCATTCAGGCAATATAAAAAAATAGTGAGTGAAAGGGATTAAAGGGGAAAGGAGTGAAAATGAGTGGGAAATATCAGAGAGGGGGACAGAACATGAGAGTTATTATTTTCCTGTGATATTTTATGCACAATTTGGGTGGTTATTTATACTTTCTAATTGTTGTATATTAGAAGAATCTTTACAAAATAATACAAAATATTCAAGTTACTTTTTTAATATTTATTTATTTATTCATGAGAGTGAGAGAGAGACAAAGACATAGGCAGAGGGAGAAGTAGGCTTTACTTAGAGAGCCTGATGTGGGACTTGATCCCCACACCCTGGGATCATGCCCTGAGTTGAAGGCAGATGCTCAACCGCTGAGCCACTCAGGAGTCCCAGTTACTAACCTTTTATAAAGAGTATTTTTTTTTCTTGGTGTCCAGCAATTCTATGATTAATTTATTATACACTTTTAGGGAAATATTTTAAAAGTTTTGCTGTGTGTTTCTGGAACACAGGAAGGAACAAATGCTAAAAGAGAGCAAAAGATTAGATGATCAATTCCCAAGGGACAAATTCAGACTTTATTTTTATCACATTGTACTTGATCCTTTAATAACTCTGTCTACAGATTCTTGATTGGCTGTCCCTGAATAAGATGCTCTGACTGATTTCTGCTAAAATACTGAGTATATTTTGTATATGTTCACTGATGTCTTTTCTCATTGTCATTATCAAAGTTCATGAACACATTTTTAGAAGTGAAAAACCCAACTTATTCTGTGCATATAAATAATATTTTAACTGGCTGATTGTAACAGTATGAGGGGCCTTTTATAATTTCATATGACACATGAAAATTAAAGGTTCAACTTCAATCTAAAATATTTAATGAAAGCACACCAAAACAAACTCCGTAATCTAAAAGAAAACTACAAAAAAATTGCATCGTATATTAAAAATTAATTATACTTTCAGCGGTTGAAGAGAATGAAGTATTGATTAAATAAATTTATTAAAAGTGCAATGGGTAAACCCAAGTTCCAAGTCAAATTTTCCAAAATAACATTGTTTTTCACAGCACATATTCACTCATCTCAAATATTCTTTTCTGTAAATAGTATTACAATCCAGCCAATTGCTCTCACCCAAACTCCAGACATCTTCTCTAATTTCTCATTTCCCCCTTTTCAGCATATAATCCAATAGCCTTTTTTATTTGTCTTACTTCCAAAATGTGCTTATGATCTTTCCTCTCCTTTCAATTTTACTTCCTATCAACATTTTCCAAATAAGCATCTTATCTCAACTACTGCAATAGCATCTGTGACAAAGACTGCTGGAACCACCACCTCCTCAGTTTGTAAGTGTTGCCTTACCACATATATGCTAGGTAGGTACCCATAAGATAACTCTCATTAAATCAAGGATGAGGTGAATGCGCCATGCACAAAGACCAGTAAATAGAAAAGTAAAATCCTCAGAATTAAGATCTATATTAAGAAAAGCCCTTTTGATATTGCTACTGCTACATAAAAAGGAATGGAAGCATAGAGATCAAAAGCCCGATAAGATTTTGGAGAAAAAAAAATATACTGCCAAAGAAATCACAAGTGTAACCTGTGAAAATTTGTGTTCACTTGACCCTTAAAGTCATTCCTGGTTCTCCAAACCTGAACTAGCAGAGAGTGATGAAAGTGTTGTCGACATCAAGAGTCCATGATGTACTACAGATATGGTGCTAGAGAATATTGTACAAGGAAATTTCCTGACAGCAGACAGGAGATCTTGGGACATTAAGAAAAACCCTTTTCTATCTATTTAAGGAATGTATCCTGCTCTCAGGGCTGATATTCTCTGCATTTTTGGCACAGCAGGTTTTTAATATTGATATCCAACAGTGACAACTGTATGCATTCTATTCTTACCTTTTCAAAATGGAACTTATCAATGCTATGTTTCTACTCCATTATTATATATTCAGTTGGCTCAAGAGGGCATATATTTTTCTTTGAGTTCACTGATCACCAGACCATGAACAGATACTTTCTGAACATGGAAGTGAATATAATTATCTGGAGCACTGATATTTCGGTCTTGGTTATTTATGAATACTTTTCATATGTGGGGAAAAGGGTGAGTATGGACAGTTAGTTGGAAAAAGAGACAGATAATATAACGACTGATAAGTTGTCCCATTTATATCTATTCTCTCTTTTATTGGTGTTAAGTTTCCAGGGCACATGGATTCCCAGTCAAAAAATATAATTCTCTGCATTCTTTGCAACAAAGTGTGGAATACAGTAACAGATTTTAAAACTTACTAAAATCTGCTATAATTGATACAGTGTGGTGTTGGTTTAAAGATTTACATAGATAACTAGAACAAAATAGAGAATCCTGAAATAAATGTACACATATATGTTCCCTCACTTTCCAAAAGGAATGCAAGGAAAATTTAGTGGTGAAAGAGTGCTCTTATAGCAATGATGCTGAAAAAAAAAAAGATATCCAAATGCCAAAAATAACTGTGATCCATACATTACATCATGTATAAAAATCTGTTAAAGGGGCGCCTGGGTGGCTCAGTTGGTTAAGCATCTGCCTCCAGTTCAGGTCATGATTCGAGGGTCCGGGGGCTGAGCCCCACGTCGAGCTCCCTGCTCAACAGGGAGCCTCCTTCTCCCTCTGCCTCTCACTCATGCTTGCTCTCTCTGTCTCTAGTGCTTGATTTCTTTCAAAAAGATAAATTAAAATCCTTTAAAAATTTATTCAAGATGGATCATAAATCTAAATGTAAAACGTAAAACTATAAAGTGTCTAGGAGAAAAGTTCTACAGAAAATGTGAGCTTTTGTTAGGCAAAAATTTCTCCAATAAAACTCTAAAAGCAAAAATCTATTAAAGAAAATGTTATAGATTGAGCTTCATGAAAAATGAAGAAAAAGGAAAGGAAAGAAAGTTCATTATTATATCACATATAATGTGGGAAATTTAGTAGTGACTTCAAAATTTTTGAAGTCTCTCAAATAATCTTATGTTTATCAGAGATACTTTCTTTTTTTTTTTTTTTTTTAAATCTTTATTTATTTATGATAGTCACACAGAGAGAGAGAGAGAGACAGAGACATAGGCAGAAGGAGAAGCAGGCTCCATGCACCGGGAGCCCGATGTGGGATTCGATCCCGGGTCTCCAGGATCGCGCCCTGGGCCAAAGGCAGGCGCCAAACCGCTGCGCCACCCAGGGATCCCCAGAGATACTTTCTGTTCTATGACCTGCCACCACAGGATGCTTAGCACCTGGTCTGAGTTACATCTTTTGCCAGTCTCATCATCATTATTCACTTCACATGATTCCACTATTTCTTTAAAATATGATACTTGATGTAGGTAGGATATGCCGCTAAAGACTTGTTTAATGAATGAAGAGTGCACAATTAAAGGGCTGTCATAACTTTTAAGATAACTATTATGCCTCTTAAAGTGACTTGTCCATTTTTTTAACCACAGAAGATTGTTCATGAAACACAATAAGCCCATGCTCTAATGCTGTATTCTGGGTCCTCTTTTTATCTCCTGGAACTTTTTCCTCTTCACTGTACCAATTTATAACCACCAACTTTGGTTGTTTTTCCATTCAGAGGAACTTAGCCTGTTCCGTTCACTTTTGAAAGTCTCAAATTTCATCCTTTAAAGAACACAGATGACTCCACTTGAATGATATCTGTCTATTAATATGCCCAAGGCAGATTTTTGAGGGGGGTGGTTCTTGCTTACATCTCTCTAATGTCCTGCGACATGGCATTAATACACATATATGAAATGAATATATGCATGGCGTATTTGTATTTACACACGTAAATGCAAAGGCCCAACACCCTTACCTTAAATAAGACGAATCTCAGGAGCTATCTGAGCCAGAAGCTCACCATTGGGTCAGTTGAAACTCCTGCGCATGTTTGTAGTTCTACATACATAAAATCAGTAGAGGGCAGTATATAATCAGACTGCTCTACTTTTTGGTAAACAAAGAACAAATATAACGATGTAAAATGTAAAAACTTCCCAAAGTAATAAATTGAAAGAGAACTTCATTCAGTTATTCATTCATTCATTCACCTCACACAATGAAACAAAATATTGCAAGCAGGAAAGTGAAATAGAAGTGCACAAAAAGTGACACAGCAATTCTCCCAATTGCACCTCACGCCTGTGCCTTTGCTATCTCCTGCCCTAAATGTGCTGTGCTAACCCTCCAGGTTCCACAACCATTGCCATACACTTTAAAGTTTTTTTAATATTTTTTATTTAAAATATGTACATGCATAAAACTTTAAAAGGCACTAAGTATAACAGACAGTGAATGAAGTTACCATCCACACGCATTCACTTCCTAGATGTAAAGGATACTATATATGCCACTGAAATTCTCTTCGTGAGAGTAAGACATTCATTCTTGTAGTTGTTAAGAGTGTTGGCTCCTCACAACTAAGTGAGGTTAGTCCCAACTAACTAATCTTGAGTGGCCAAAAGTCGCTGCCTTTTTCAAGATTACATTGTCTCTGTAGAACAGAACTCATCCAATGACAAGTTGATAGGTAAGTACAAAGGCCCAACACCCTTGCCTTGAATGAGACAAATCTCAAAACCTATCTAAGCTGTAAAACTCACCACTGGGTCAGCTCAAGCTCCTTGCATTTGTTTGCAGTTCGACTTCTTTTTCTGTCCAACCCATCTTCTTTCACTCCTTTACAGATATTTTTCTGAGGAATCCATGAATGCAAATTTCTGTCACAGAGTCTATTTCCAAAATAACACGACTTAAGAGAGCTGGTAATAGAATTAATCCTAGAAAGCAGAATTTAAAATGGGATTTCAGAAATGGATCATTCTCTGACCTCCTGGCAACAAGGACTCTAATTACAGGTGGTAGATAGAATACTGATGGCTTGTAGCATACTGTAGCAATGCAGTTGTTAAAACTCACACTGATTGTGAACCAGACCAGAATACTAATCACAATGAATGCAATGGTGGATATACTATCTGAAGCATTTGAGACATTAGGGGCAAAATAATAATTACAAGGACTACGTAATTGGATGGGACTAAGCATGCATTGAAGAAAAACAATGAAAGACTTATGGTGATTAATCACCAATTTAAGGTGAAGTGTGAAAGTCAGAGGGCCTCTTTGGCAGCATATAAAAAGACTCATTTGCTGCAGCAAGAGGGCAGGAAAAGGTGATCATCAGGTCCAGGACTTAATTATAGTGGTAGCAGAGCTCCAGAGAAGGATGATGTTCAATCCCAGCCTGTCTGCTATACTAAGATCAGTGCCTTAATTGGGAAAGAGCGAGACTCTGGACTCAGGATAAGAGCATCTGAGTCAACACACTTGAAAATTTCAAGTGTCAGTTATCTGGGCCTGAAGAATTGGTCCACTCCTTGTTAAAGGCAAGGATCCCCCTTGCTTGGGTTTGATCCAGAGGCTTGGCTAAATCATGTGCACAAACCTCAGGATCTACCATCTTCTCTCATCCTGTACACTAAACCAATAACTACAGTTAACATAAAGTAGCTACAGAAATGCTGAGATTGTTAAAGAGGAAAAAGGGAAGTCACAGAAGTTGCTGCAGAACTTAGCCACATAAACCAACGAGAGACAGGAGTGTAAGGAATTCGATTCTGATGGTGCTGTATATGTGTACGTGGGTCTGGGAGATAAATTTGGGTAAAGGAAAATTTGTTAATATGGAAGGTCTGTCCCATGATAAAAGCTTTAATGCCATGACCAGGATCAAAGGGAATGTTACTTAGGAGTTGCTAAAATGGTTGGTTCTTAGGAGCTTGGATTTAGAAATCCTGGTTCCCAAAGACAGAGACCTCTTCCCTTGGAGGACATTGCTAAAGCCCCATTAAGTTTGAGTTATGAGGGACTCCTGGGTGGCTCAGCGGTTGAGTGCCTGCCTCCGGCTTGGGGCATGATCCCGGGGTTCAGGGACTGAGTCCCCCATTGGGCATCGGGCTCACTGAGAGGAGCCTGCTCCTCCCTCTGCCTATGTCTCCACTTCTCTGTGTGTGTGTGTCTCATAAATAAAATAATATCTTTTAAAAAAAAGTTTGAGTTATGACTGTTGCTGTGTCTCCTTAGGCTTCTGGTGTCCAAACCACTCAGTCAAAGAAATACTGCCAAACTGGTTTGCCCCAATTTTCTGGAAGAAATAGAGTTACAATGGGGAAGGGAAAGAATATGTTTGGCAACCACATAGCTCAACATAGTACCTCTTGCTACTCCCTGCACCATGTTGATGGTGAATGAACAAAGTGCGACAGATCTGAGAGGGTGGGGTGACCAGAGTCTCAGATCCCTCACTAGGTGAGCCATAGAGATGCTAGCTAAGGGTGAGGAAAATTAAAATAAGGTGTAAGTGTAGAGGAGGCAGTGACACCAATCGTGACCTGTGAGTCACCTCAACAACCTTCTTGTTTAAAATTTCTCCAGGAAAAGAAAAGGCCAACCAGAATTCTGGAGAAGCATTTCACAGCTGGGGTTGACTTTCTACACAAAATAAGTGGATAAAAGCAGGGCAAGGGGTTACTTGTAAATTCTGTGGTGTTCCACTTAGATCTCCTTTTCTTTCATTAGCTGGAGTTGCCATAACAAAGTATTACAGACTGAGTGTCTTAAACAACAGAAATTTATTGTCCCAAAATTCTGAAGGTTGGACATCCAAGATCAAAGTGTCAGCAGGTTTGATTTTTTTGTGAGGCCTCTCTTTTTGGCTTTCAGATGATTGCCTTCTTACGGTGACTTCACACAGTCCTCTGTGCATGCATACATCTCTGATCTCTCTGTGTTAAAATTCTTACAGGGCACCTGGGTGGCTCAGTTGGTTAAGTATCTGCCTTCAGCTCAGGTCATGATCCCTGGGTCCTGGGCTTGAGCCCTTCATTGGGCTCTCTGCTCAGTAGCGAGTGTGCTTCTCCCTCAACCTCTCCCCCACTTCTTGTGCTCTCTCTACCTTGCTCTCAAATAAATAAATATAATCCTTAAAAATAAGGCACAGAAAAAAAAAATAAGGCACAGAGATTTCTCATATACCCCTTATTTCCACATGTGCAGAACCTTCTCTATTCTCACCATCTGCCACCAGAATGGTATATTCGGTACAACTGATGAACCTACATTGACACAAAATTATCACCTAAAGTCCATAGTTGCTGGTAAAGTTTAATTTCTTGACCCTGTATTAAGTTACACAGCATTTAAGAGGTTTGGGGGTGTGCTCTTAGAAATGTAAACTTTTAAGGACCAAGAGAAGCATAATTGGACAGAGGAAAACAGAACTGTAATATCTGTGTAAAAATGGCCTTAGTTGAACCCACATCTATGGGACAATTAGAAGCTGGGCTAACCTTCAATGTTTCTCAAAATTGAGGTAAGAGTGCCAATTGAGGTAGCCTTGCAGTGACAAGTCATTGAATGGAGGATATCCATAGGAAGAGACATAATCTTGGGTGAAGTGTCTCTTCAGTCAAGGATATTTACTGAAGAATACTTTAGTCAAAACTATCAATTTGGGGGAATGAGAGCCTCAATCATTGGTGTGGGCTGAATTGTGTCATCCCCCAAATTTGTATATTGAAGCCCTAACCCCTCCATTCCTTAGAATATGATTCTATTTTGTGGTAGGCACTCTAACGAGGTGACTAGAAAGAGGCCTTTAGGGTGGGCCCTAATCTACCTTGATGGGATCCTTATAAAAAAGAATTTATTTATTTATTTTTAATTGTTTTCAGGATTTTTATTTATTTATTTATTTGAGAGAGAGCATGAGTGGGGTGAGGGGCAAAGGGAGAAGTAGACACCCTGCTGGTCCCCAATGGCCCCAAGAAATCTCTGTACCTTCTGTTCACTTTTTCTATAAACCTAAAACTGCTCTAAGAAAGTCTATTAAAAAAGAAAGAGAAAAATGGGAATATTGGAAAAACAGTAATAACAATAACAAAAGATTACCAGTGCCTCAGATGCTCTCATAATATCTAGCCTTAGTCAATCACCATTGCTATAGATGGTTTCCTTGTGACCTTTACAAAAACAAAACTTTAATGAATACATACTTTTTGCCTAGATATTTACATTCAACCATGTGATTTGAAATGTGCTCACATTGTAGAATGTAGCAGTAATTTAAACTAATACTTAATATTCAATAGTATGAATATACCACGATCTATTTTCTACAGTGGATGAATATTTAAATTGTTTTCAGTTGGGGGCTAACATGAATGCTGCTCTCATGAATACTCCTTTATGTATCTTCAGCAGTACATATGTGTGGATGCATTTATATTAGATCTATAACTAGGTATGTATTTTCCAGGGCAGAGGATACTTTAGTAAATATTTTCTTGTGTAGTATTGAATGGCAATATTTATATTCTAAATGGGAGTCCTTCAGAAGATACACATATTATAAGTATTTTCTTCAATAAGTGACTTTCATTAAAAAAACAAAAAACAAAAAACAAAAAAAAACACAACACCTCTTCAATATTCTTAATGGTGTCTTTCCGATATCAGATATGTCAATTTAGGTAGATTCAATTTTATTACCTTATTTTTGTTTACTTTTTTTATTGTTTAATCTAAAAAATCCTGGCCTATCTTAATGCTACAAAGATTCTCTTCTATATTTTCTTGTAGGAGTTTTACCATATAATTTTAGATATGTGCTTTCAAGAAAAGAAATTGCCCATCTCATGTAAATTGTTAGAAGTGTTGGATTAGATTATTATAACATTTATTTTTGTTTGTTTAGTTTATTTTGTTTAGTATTCCTCCATGTATATATTTATTTATTTGAGAGAATGGGAGACCATGCAAACAGGGTGGGGACATAGAGGCAGGGGGTAGGAGAAAGAGAGAATATCAAGTAGGCTCCATGCTGGTTCAATTGCAAGGCTCAATTCCACAACCCTGTGATCATGACCTGAGCTGAAATCAAGAATCAGACACTTAACCCACTGAGCCACCCAGGTGCCACCTTCCTTTTATTTTCGAAACTGGCAATTTGTGATTTTTTTTTCTGTATCAATCTAGCTAAAGTTTATCTTATCAACCTTAAAAAATCTCAATTCAGATTCTGTTGATTTATCTCTATTACTTTTTCTATTTTCTATGCCATTGATTCATACTTTCATTCTCATTTCTTTCCTTCTAATTATTTTGCATTTAATTTAATTTTTTAACTAGATTAAGGTAGAATCAAAGTTTTTGGTGTTAGATCTTTATTTTGTCTAGTAGGAGCACTGAAATGATCAGTTTCCCTCTGAGCGCTGTTACTGCCTCATACAGATTTTGTATATGTTGTGATAGGACTATCATTTAGTTAAAAATATGTCCCCTTATTTTTGACCCACAGATTGTTTAGAAATGAAAGGTTTAGTTTCCAAATATTTTGTTTTTGCAAATAATTTTTTATTGCTGAATAAAGTCAATTTTCCTCAGAAAATATATTTATTTTATTCACTTAAAGTTACTGAATTTTGTATGGTACAACTTATGGTCTGTTTGTGGACAGTTTCACTTGTACTTTTTTTTAAAGATTTTATTTAGAGAAAGAGGCAGAGACACAGGCAGAGGGAGAAGCAGGCTCCACGCAGGGAGCCCGATGCGGGACTCGATCCCAGGACTCCAGGATCACGACCGGAACCAAAGGCAGACACTCAACCACTGGGCCACCCAGGTGTCCCTTCACTTGTACTTTAAAAGAATGTTAATTCTGCCACTGTTACTGTGCTCTATAAAATGTCCTTCAGACCAATTTGAAGGAGAATGAATATTCAAGACTTCTATATATTTACTGTTTTTTTAACCTATTTTTAAATCAATTACTGTGATTTGAAATCTTCAAATATAAATGTAGATTTGCGTATTTCTCCTTTCAGTTCCACATTCATGTTTTCAGAAATAACTTTCTATAAATACACAATTATGATTTATATATCTTTTTGAAGAATTGTTTCCTTTATCATTAAAAGTTTTTCCCTTTATCTCTGGTAAGAGTATGTGTTGTGAAGTCTTCCTTTGTCATATATTAATACAATTATTCCAGTCTTCTTCGGATTATTGACAGTGTGCTATATCATTCTTCCATTCTTTTACTTACTACCTGTGTTTTCATGTTAACATGCATTTCTAGACGACAACTGCACCCTCTTCCCTGATGTTCTCACTTCCCATATGTTTTCCCATATACTCATAAATTCTATTTGTCTGCATTACTCTCAACTCTGGCATCTGTCTCCTCAGCTCAGCAAGGTTACTTGTCTTTGAATAGATTTTTCCTCAGGTGAAATGGTCCCAAATATCTCTAGACAGAAAACTCAAGCAAGCATGGGGCTCACCTCATTTATTTACTTTCTCTCAGAGATTACAGTTCTGGATTATCTGCTGTCTATTGTCTGAAACGGTCATTTTCATATATTTTGTCATGTTTATTATTATTGTGGTGGGATGGCAAATCTTCATCAAGGCCACACATTCTAAGGAATATGAACACAAAGTTTAAATTGCTGCATAAAGCACAATAAGCAAGATTTTGGCACACACCTTAAAGTATTTATATAAAATACATATAATTTATATGTGTATATATGTAATTTTGACTATGTTTATGATCTCATAAATGCTGTAAGTTGTAAGAGTTAAAAAAGCAAACATGGGATCTCTGGGTGGCGCAGCGGTTTGGCGCCTGCCTTTGGCCCAGGGCGTGATCCTGGAGACCCGGGATCGAATCCCACGTGGGGCTCCCGGTGCATGGAGCCTGCTTCTCCCTCTGTCTGTGTTGCTGCCTCTCTCTCTCTCTCTCTCTCTGTGATTATCATGAATAAATAAATAAATAAAATCTTAAAAAAAAAGCAAACAAAAATTTTAAAACTATACAAAAGACAACAGAAATCATGAAAATGAACAGTTTTTGAAAAATAAGCCAAACTTCTAGAAATTAAACTGAAAACATAAAATAAGAAAAAAATATGAGTTAGAATTAGATCGAGATGGAATAAACTGATAAGCTGCTAGATAGATTTGAGTAAGTTATATAAGCAGTAATTAAATCAGAATATATCACCATCAAAAAAAGTTTGAGAATATAAAGAAATAATTACATTTTTGGAAACATGGCTTTAATATATTCATAATCACAATTTCAGGATAATGCAGGAATAGGAAAATAAAAATATTCACAAAGCCAAATGCAATGTAAAATTATAGATGTATAAAACCAATCCTAGACACATGTAGTAAAAGGGAAGAAGAGAAAAAAACAAGATCTTTAAAAGACCCAGTGGGAAGAAAAAGAGAGTTTACTCCCAGCTCCTTTAACAGTTTTAACAATAGGGAGATTTGCAGTCTAAATGGCACACACCCGTATATACACACACATTTCCCACTGTTCACTTTCTTTTGAGGTGTTTTTTTATGCATGATTTTCAATGTTTATGTAATTTGATTTATCCATCTTTTCATTTATGGCCTCTGTATTTCATGCCACAATTACCAAAGACTGCCCAACTCCAAAGATATAAAAAAAATATGTTATTCAGATTTCTTTCTGGTTTTTCTTTTATTTTCTTTGTACGTTTATTTGTATTGAAGAGTAGTTGATATACAATACTATATTAGTTTCAAGTGTAAAACATCATGGTTCACTATTTGTATACATTACAAAGCGACTATTATCAAAGTCACCAAGATCATCATGGTAAGTCACCACCTGTCGCCAAAGTTGTTAAAATATTATTGACTTCAATCTCTATGCTGTACATTATATTCCCATGACTCATTTATTTTATAACTGGGATTTTGTATCTTTTAATCCCTTTCACCTATTTTGGCCAATCTTCACCCCCTTTTCTTGTGGCAGCCACCAATTGTTTTCTGCAACTACATGTCTATTTGTGTGTGTTGTATTTACAATCTACATATAAATGAAATCATATGGTATTTGTCTTTTTTTGCTGACTTATTCTACTTAGAACAATACCATCTAGGTACATCCATGTTGTCACAAATGGTAAGGTTTCATTCATTTTCATAGCTGAGTAATATTATATATATATAGTCACATCTTCTTTATCCATTCATCTATCCAGAGACAATTAGGTTGGTTCCATATCTTGGCTATTGTAAATAATACTGAATAAACATAGGATTGCAAATATCTATTTAGTGTTTTCATTTTCTTCAGATAAATACTCAGAAGTGGAATTGCAGGATCATATGGTGTTTCTATTTTTAATTTTTGAAGAACCTTCATACTGTTTCCACAGTGGCTGTACCATTTTACATTTCCACCAACAGTGTACAAGGGTTCTCTTTTCTCCACATCTTCACCAACACTACTTATTTCTTTTTTTTTTTTTTATAAATTTTTTTTTAATTTTTTTTATTTATTTATGATAGTCACAGAGAGAGAGAGAGGCAGAGACACAGGCAGAGGGAGAAGCAGGCTCCATGCACCGGGAGCCTGACGTGGGATTCGATCCCGGGTCTCCAGGATCGCGCCCTGGGCCAAAGGCAGGCGCTAAACCACTGCGCCACCCAGGGATCCCAACACTACTTATTTCTAATCTTTTTTATAACAACTGCTCTGACAGATGTGAGCCAGTATCTTACTGAGGTTTTGATTTGCATTTCCGTAATGATTAGTGGATGTTTAACATCTTTCCACAAGTCTGTTGGCCATTTGTATGTCTCCTTTGGAGAAGACCCTCTCCCCACCTCCATGTCTTTTTATTGGATTATATTTTTTGATATGGAGTTGTGTGAGTTCTTTATGTATTTTGGGTATTAATCTCATGTCAGATATATGATTGATAAATATCTTCTTCCATTCAGTAGGTTGCCTTTACATTTTGTTGATGGTTTCCTTTGTTGTGCAAGAGATTTTAAGTTTGATGCTCAATTTGTTTATTTTGGCTTTTGTGTCCCTTGTCTGAGGAGACAAATCCTGAAAACATTGCTCAGCCTAATATTAGAGAGTTTACTGCCTAAGTTTTCTTCTACGAGTTTTATGGTCTCTTATATTATATTCAAGTCTTTAGTCCATTTTGAGTTTATTTTTTTATGTAAGAAAGTGGTGTAAGAAAGTCATCCAGTATCATTCTTTTGCATGTAACTGTCCAGATTTCCCAGCACCATTTATTGAACAGACTTCCATTTTCCCATTGCATTTTTTTGTTTCTTTTGTCATAGATTAACTGAGCACAGAAATGTGGATTTATTTCTAGGCTCTCTACTCTGTTCTGTTGATCAATGTGTGTATTTTTGTGCCACTACAATGTTAGTTTGGCTACTAGAGCTTTATAGTATAGTTTGAAATCAGGAGTGTGGTACCCACAGCTTTATTTTTCTTTCTCAAGATTGCCTTGGCTACTTGAGGGCTTTTGTGGTTCTATACAAATTTTAGGATTACTGTTCTAGCTCTGTGAAAAATGGCATTAGTATTTTGATAGGTATTGCATAAATTCTGTTGATTGCTTTGGGTAGTATGGACATTTTTAACAATATTATTTTTTCCAATCTATGAACACAATATATCTTTCCAATTAGTTGTATCATCTTCAATTTCTTTCATCATCATTTTGTAGTTTTCAGAGTACAGGTTCTTTACCTCCTTGGTTAAATTTAGTTCTAGGTATTTTACCTTTTTGATGAAATTATAAACGGGACTGCTTTCTTAACTTCTCTTTTTAATAGCTCATTGTTAGTGTATAGAAATGTAACAAAAATTTGTATATTAATTTATATATCCTGCAATTTTACCAAATTAATTTATTAGTTCTAACAGGTTTTTTTTCTTTCTTTCTTTCTTTGATAGTCTTTAGGGTTATCATATCATCTGCAAATAGTGACAGCTTTCTTTTTCTTTTTCACTTTGGATGCCTTTTATTTATCTTTCTTGTCTCCTTTTTAACCTTAGAACTTTGATCAACTCGTAAATCCAGGTGTAGGACATGAGATTATTTTATTATCATTTCCTTTTCTCTGATGACTAGCTAGTACTTCAAGCATAATTTATTACAAAGTTTACCTTCTCTCATAGATTACATATGACACTTTTATCATGTACTGAACATCCATTCATATTAAGCCCCGTTTCTACATTTTAGTTGGATTACATTGACCCAATCAATATATTTATGCCAAAATGTTGTACCATTTTAATTATTGTGTTCTTGTACTATGTTTGCAACTATCAGGAGAAGTTTTAAGTCCCTCTCATTGCATTTTTTTGTTTAATGGAATTGTGTTGGTTATCCTTCCTTGGTTTTGTTTTTGGTTGCATTTCAAAAAAGATGAACCATTTGTTGTTTTTAAAATGTAAAAAATTGCTTAACTTTACTGTTAATTATAAAAAAATGAAAAAAATGAGATATTATTTTACTCTTACAAAATAAAACGGCATTATCAAGCAATATAAAATAATCAAAATTCTTATAAATCTCTGGTAGAACAACCACTCTGGAAATATTTATTAACTGCTAAAGTTAAACATATACATGTCCTATAACTAAGCATTTCACTTGTACATATATGTAATGGTGAATTATAGAAGAATGTTAATAACATCTTTGTTTGTAACAGAGATAACAAAATATATATTAACCAAAATTTCTCAACAGTGAAGGACTAAATACTTGAACATATATACAATAGAATATTAATTTTATATGTAAAAATATGTTTAATTTATAATATATTTATGTATTATATAGTTTGAAACAAGGAAAAAGCAAATAATATATTAGTTAAACGTGTGTGCATGGGTGTAAGTGCAAATCTATAAAGCAAATTGAAGGAATGAATAACCTAAAATTCAGACTAGCGGTTACCTCTGGGAAGAAGGATGAGTGGTGTGACCAGTTAATGCTCACAGAAGGATTCAACTTTCTTTGTAGTGCTCTAATTTGGAAGCCAAATCATAGTGTTTTTATTTGGTTTCATCTTATTATATAATATGTACATACAAATAAACTATACTTTTGCAAAATGATATAATTCAAACAAGAAAGTTAAGAACATAAATACAAACAGAATAAGAACCCTTAAAGTTTTACATCATTCAATTAATTTTGACATTTTTATTTTATATAAAATTATAGCTATAAATATGGTGATTTTGCATCTTGAAAATGTTAAAAAGCCACTTGAAAATACATATTTGTCCCTTTGTTGAAAATAAAATGCCTGCCAGATTAAATAAGTTTGAATGTTTTCAGCTATATTGGTATTAAACATTTCCCTTTCGTACCAATATGTAAAGTTCTAAACCTGCTTTCATGAACATGCCATTTGAGCTAATTACTTTATAGTAAATGCAGCTCTTAAATAATTGCTAAACCTTGGGAAATGCTTTCAATAATTGACTTGGTTTTCATAAGCAAAACTTGTGTTATTAAATATAAATTAAATGCACATTTGAGACACTTAACTTAAAGTGTTAACATATCAGCATTTTAATAGTATAATGGAAATAACTTGTAGAACTAATACCCAAAATAATTCAAACATTGCATTCAGAATTTTTACGTTTTCTTTGATCTGAAAAATTTGCATAAACTTTCCGTGTGTAGTGTATCATCTGTAATGAATATGTTTTCTTACTTATTGACATAGCCTAACTTGAAAATATTATATTTCTTATGGTACAATTTCCAATTCAGCCACCTAGAGAAAATTAGATAAAAAGACTTATTTTATGGTTATATAAGTATAAATCAACAAGGTAATAACAAAGTGTTCCATAGATTAATATGTCTAAAAGTGAAATTATTCATAATTAGAATTATTGTCTGTGCATATATGTGAATTTTTAGCATTTGTATATCATTTGTCTGCTTCCAAAAGAATTTCAAAGAGAGATGGTGGACAGATAAATGATAGAAAGAGAGACAGATAGATATAATCTCTTAAGCATGATATTGTGCCCTTGATCAATCTTTGTTACTGCTAATGATGAAAAACTTTGTGCTGTTTCTCATACAGAAAATAGATTATACTCTTTAAAGCATTATCAATTAAAAATATTTTTTACTGAAAAAATGAGGAAAGAGTGGTTATATTACATATCACACATCTGCACTCATAAGCATTTGTTTTGAATGTTTCTTCCACTGGGATCCCTCTTCCTTAAGAAACTGCCTCATTTTTATCTCCAATAGGAGACACTCTTCTCAAAAATCAATCCAAAAGTTACAATTACATGTTACATAATGAGAAATTCCCCTTCCAAAGCATTTCCTTAAAATGCTCAGTCAACACAAGAATTTATGGTAGATATTCTAAGGCTTAAGAAAAAAGACTTTTCCCTAAATAATGACATTTGTGTGCATGTATACAAAAACACACGTATAAACACACATATATTTATATGCATACATGGAAGTAAACATACTACATAGAAAAATAAAGATGTCCTACAGGTTTCTTACTGTCAGAGAGGAAAGATAATAATAAGATTTTGGTGTTATTGAAGGGAAAGTTAAGATGGTGCCTGCCTCATCCCTCAAACATAGCTAGATAAATACCAGATCATTCTGAACATTGAAGAAATTGATCTGAGGACTGAGAAAATAGGCTGCAAAACTAAAAGGAAACAAAAAGCCATATCATGGAAAGTAGAAGATATGGAAATGTGATTTGAGGGAGAAAAGAAATACAGTTACAATTGAGAGGAGGGAGCCCTGATTCCAGAAAGAAAAGAGAAGAGAGAGAGCACAGTGCAGAGAGGATCACACAAGGAAAACGCTTCCCCAAAATCACTAACTGGGAAAATGAAAAGGGCTGATTATTGTGAGTCTTAACCACTGGAGCTCAAAGTCTGCAGTTTCAGAAATCTGCATGGAGGCCAGTGTGGAGCCTGGTGGGTGCAGCAGTGCTTTTTATGGAAAAGGAGGACAGAGGCCCAGAGCAGACAGCATGGTCTGAGGATCCCCTGGGGTTCAATGGGAGAGACATTTCCCTTTGTTGGGAGTGCATCTGAGGAAGATGACATTTCCTCACAGGGAAGAAAAGAGCCAATGGGCTCCATTGCACTGCCATGTTCCTTAGTATAGGGGCAGACATCTGCTGGAGGCAGCTAACATGCACACCGGCTTTTTGCTGTGCTTCCCTCTAACCTCCAAGTTCCTGCACGTTTCTGCAACTGCCCTCCTGAGACAAATTAGCACTAGACCCAGCATGGGAGACTGCCACCAGACCACCAGTGCAGGTCTTCACCATGCCATGTGTCTAAAGTTTAGAGTTTTGAAACTCAACCTTTGTGCCTTGGATAAAACACAGGTGCACTGTGCTGCCGGGTGGACAGGACTGGGACACAGACAGGGTCAAGGCAGAAATCTGAGGGATGCATGGGATACATGAGGGGAGATTGTTTGCTCTCTTGGGAAGGATTCCTGGACAGTGGCAAGCAGGAACTCCCCTCTCCAGGGACAAGGGAGAGGGCTGGTGCCATTTTTCTCCCCTGTCCAGGAGCATGAACTGACTTTAGTGAGAAGCACAGTGCCCCTGGTGGTGGTGACCTAAACTACTTACACCAAACCCTGCCCCTCTGTGCCCCTCTGGCTCTCTGTGCTTTCTTAGGGCATGCATGTCTGAGAACCAGGGCAGTAGGTCTCTCCCATAGAAGACCAGCATAAACTGCCCACATGCACCAACTCTACTGTCCATAGAGCTCTGCAAAGCTTTAGCTCTAGGATCAGGTATCTTTTAACAAGCAGTCCAGAGCACACCTAGTTAAAACTGGTCACACATGGGAAAAGGTCCAAACACTACCTACTGCAGCCAAGGAGAATCTCTGAAGGGGGCTGACCTGGGGGAAAGAGCAGCCAAAACACAGCAGCAGAGTGCACAAGAAATACTTCTTGAAGCACCAGGCCATGGACAGTGTATGATCTCTTCTTAATAAAGCCATTTTTCTCAGGAGCAGGAAACATAACAGACTTTTCCAACACAGAGAGACCTAGACAAAAATGCCAAGATGGAGAATTCACCCCAAAAGAAAGAACAAGAAAAGATCACAGCCAAGGATCTAGTCAAAACAGATATAAGTAATATGCCTGATCCAGAATTAAAAGTAACAATCATAAGGATACTAGCTGGGCTTGAGAAAAGCATAGAAGACACCAGGGAGTCCCTTACCACAGGTACAAAAGATCTAAAAACCAGTCAGACCAAAATAAAAACTGCTTTACCTGAGATTTGAAACTGAATTGATGTAAAGACCATAAGGATGCAAGAAGCAGAGGAATGAATAAGTGATACAGAAAATAAAAGCATGAAAAATAATGAAGCTAAAAAGAAGAAAGAATGAAAAATATTGGATCATGAATGTAGAATGTAGACTTAAGGAACTCAGTGACTCAATAAAACATAATAACATTTGTATCATAAGAATCCTAAAAGAAGAAGAAAGGGGAAAAGGAGCAGGAGGTTTATCTAAGCAAAGTATAACTGAAAACTTCCCTATTTGGAGGAGGAAACAGATATCCAAAATACTGGGGGCACAGAGAAGTCAAAACCAACAAAAGCAGGCCAACACCAAGATATATCATAATAAAATTTGCAAAATACAGAGATAAAGAAAAAATCCTGAAAGCAGCAAGGGAAAGAAACCTCTAACTTACAAGAGAAGACAAATAAGATTAGCAGCAGACCTATCCATAGAAACTTGGCAGGTCAGAGAAAAGCAGCATGATATATCCAACATGCTGACTGGGAAAAATATGCAGCCAAGAATACTTTATCTGGCAAGCTGTCATTCAGAACAGAAGGAGAGATAAAGGGTTTCCCAGACAAATAAAAATGAAAGGTGTTCGTGACCACTAAACCAGCCCTGCAAGAAATATTAAAGGAGACACTTAGAGTGGCCAAGAAAGACTAAAAGCAACAAAGGCTTGAAAAAAAAGAGAAAATCTCCAGAAACAATGACTTTACAAGTAATGCAATGGCACAAAATTCATATATACCATAATCACTCTGAATGCAAATGGACTAAATGCTCCAATCAAAAGACACAGGGTATCAGAATGAATAAAAAAAATGAGACTCATTGATATGCTGCCTACAAGAGACTCATTTTAGACCTAATGCTCCTGCAGATTGAAAATGAGGGGATGGAGAACTATTTATCCTCCTAATGAAGATCAAAAGAAAGTCAGACTAGCCATACTTCTATCAGAAAAACTAGATTTTAAACCAATAACTCTAACGAAAGATGAAAAAGAGCACTATATAATGCTCAAACAAAAAAAATCTATCCAACAAGAAGATCTAACTATTGCAAATATTTATGCCCCCAACTAGGGAGCACCCAAATATATGTCAATTAATAACAAACATAATGAAACTCATTGATAATAATACCATAATAGTAGGGGACTTTAACACTCCACCTACATCAATGGACAGTTCATCCAAGCAGAAAATCAAAAAGCAAACAATGGCTTTGAATGATACACTGGATTAGATGGACTTAACAGATATATTCGGAACATTCCATCCTAAAGCAGCAGACAACACACGTTTTTTGAGTGCACATGGGACATTCTCTAGGATAGATCACATACTGGGTCACACATCAGACCTCAACAAATATAAAAAGATTGAGAGCATACTGTGCATATTTTTAGACCACAACACTATGAAACTTAAAGTCTAGCACAAGAAAAATTTGGAATGATCACAAAATATGTTAAAGAACATCTTGCTAAAGAATGAATAAATCAATCAGGAAAGAAGAAATTTAAAAATACATGGAAGCAAATGAAAATGAAAACACAACGGTCCAAGACCTTTGGGGTGCAGCAACAGCAGTACTAAGAGGGAGGTACATAGCAATACAGACTTACCTCAAGAAGCGAGAAAAATCTCAAATAAACCAATCAATGAAACTAGGCGATGGTTCTTTGAAAGAATTAATAAAATTGATAAATCCTTATCCAGACTTATCAAAAAGAAAAGAGAAAGGATCCAAATAAATAAAATCACTAATGAGAGAAGGGAGCTCACAACCAACACTGCAGAAACACAAACAATTATAAGAGAATATTATGAAACATTAGATGCCAACAAATACCAATCTGGAAGAAATGGATAAATTCATAGAAACATATAAACTACTAACACTGAAACAGGAAGAAAGAGAAAATTTGAACAGACTCTTAAACAGCACAGAAATTGAAACAGTAACCAAAAATTTCCCAACAAACAAGTCCAGAGTCAGATGGCTTTGCAGAGAGAATTGTACCAGACATATAAATAGCACTGAATACCTATTCTCAAACTGTTAAAAAATATTAATGGAAGGAAAACTTCCGAACTCATTCTATGAGGCCAGCATTACCTCAATTCCTAAACAGACAACAACTCCACTAAAAAGAATTAATTTGATGAACATCTCTGCAAAAATTCTCAACAAGATACTGCTAATCAGATCCAACAATACATTAAAAGAATTATTCACCACAAACAAGTGGAATTTATTCCTGGGCTTCAGGGGTAATTCAACATCTGCAAATCAATCTATGTGATACAGGATATTAACAACAACAACAAAAAGGATAAGGCCTATATGATTTTCTCAATAGATGCAAATAAAAAGGCATTTGACAAAATACAGACTCTGTTCTTGATAAAAACTCTCAACAAAATAGGGGTAGAGAGACCATACCTTCATATCATAAAGGCCATATGTGAAAGACTCACAGCTAATACCATCCTCACTGGGGAAAAAACTGAGAGCTTTTCTGCTAAAAAGTCAGGAACACGACAGGGATGTCCTCTCTCACCACTGTTATTTAACATAGTACTTGAAGTCCTAGCTTCAGCAATTGGACAACAAAAAGAAATAAAAGCATCCAAATCAGCAGGGAAGAAGTCAAACTTTCACTATTCCCAGATGACATGATATTCTATGTAGAAAACCCAAAAGAGGCCACCGAAAAATTGCTAGAACTGATATATGAATTTAGCAAACTTGCAAACTACAAAAATCAACATACAGAAATCTGTTGCATTTCTATACACCAATAGTGAAGCAGCAGAAAGAGAAATTAGAGAATCGATCCTACTTACCAATGCACCAAAACCAATGAGATACCTAGGAATAAATCTAACCAAAGATATAAAAGATCTGTACTCTGAAAACTATAGAACACTTATGAGTAATTAATTAAAACTATAAACATTTATAAGATGATAAAAGAAATAGAAAACAATTCTATGCTTATGGACTGGAAGAATAAATATTATTAAAATGTCTATACTGCCCAAATCAATTCACATATTTAATGCAATCCCCATCAAAATACCACAAAGATTTTACATAGGGCTGGAACAAATAGTCCTAAATTGTATATGGAACCACAAAAGACCCTGAATAGCCAAAACCACTTTGAAAAAGAAAAACATAACTAGAGGCATCACAATCCCAGACTTCAAGCTATATTACAAAGCTTTAGTAATCAAGACAGCATGGTACTGACACAAAAACAGACACATAGATCAATGGAACAGAATAGAAAACCCAGAAAAGGACTCACATCGATGGGATCAACTAATCTTCAACAAAGCAGGAGAGAATACCCAGTGAGAAAAAACAAATCTCTTCAACAAATGGTGTTAGAAAAACTGGACACCAACATGCAGAAGAATGGAATTGGACCACTTTGTTACACCATACACAAAAATAAGCTCAAAATGAATGAAAGACTTAAATATGACACGGGAAACCATCAGAATCCTAGAAGAGAACACACGCAGAAACCTCTTTAATATCAGTCATAGCAAATTTTACTAGACATGTCTCTGAAAGCAAAGGAAACAAAAGCAAAAATGAACTATTGGGACTTTATCAAGATAAAAAGCTTCTGCACAGTGAAGGAAACAATCAACAAAACTACAAAGCAAACTTTGGAATGAGAAAAGATATTCGCAAATTATACATCTGGTAAAGGGTTAGTATCCAAACTCTATAAAGAACACATCAAACTCTATACCCCAAAAACAAACAATTCAGTTAAGAAATGGTCAGGCAGGGACACCTGGGTGGCTCACTAGTTGAGCGTCTGCCTTCAGCTCAGGGCGTGATCCTGGAGTTCTGGGATCGAGTCCCACATTGGGCTCCCTGCAGGGAGCCTGCTTCTCTCTCTGCCTGTGCCTCTGCCTCTCTGTGTCTCTCATGAATAAATAAATACAATCTTAAAAAAAAAAAAAGAAATGGGCAGACATTTCTTCAGTTAAGACATGAATAAACATTTTTCCAAAGAAGACACCCAGATGGCTAGCAAACACATGAAAAGATGCTCAACCTCACTCATCATCAGGGAAATACAAATCAAAACAACAATGAGATATCACCTCACATCTACCAGAATGGTTAAAATTAACAACTCAGGAAAGAACAGATATTGGCAAGGATGCGGAGAATGGAGAATCCTCTTATGCTATTGGCAGGAATGTAAACTGGTGCAGCCACTCTGGAAAACAGTATGGAGGTTCCTCAAAAAGTTAAAAATAGGACCACCCTATGACCCAGCAATTGCCTACTAGGCATTTGCCCAAAGGATACAAAAATACTGATTCAAAGGAGCACGTGCACCGCATGTTTATAGCAACATTATCAACAATAGCCAAATTATGGAAAAGCCCAGATGTCCATTGATTGATGAATGGATAAAGAAGCTGTAGTATATACATACATCATATATATATATACACATATATATTATATACACCCACACAAACACACACACACACACACAATTGACTACCACTTATCCATCAAAAAGATTGAAATTTTGCCATTTGCAACAAAATGAAGAGAGCTAGAGTGTATTATGCTAAGTGAAATAAGTCAGAGGAAGACAAATACTCTATGACTTCACTCATATGTGGAATTCAAGGGAAAAAAACAGGTTAACATAGGGGAAAGGAAAAAAGAGAGAAAGGGAGGCAAAATATAGGAACGACTCTTAACTATGGAGAACAAATGGAGGGTTGCTGGAGGGAAGGTGGGTTGAAGGATGGATTGGGTGGGTGATGGATACTGGGGAGGGCATTTACGATGGACACTGGGTGTTGTGCGTAGGTGATGAGTTACTAAATCTACTCCTGAAGCTAATGTTACACTGTATGTTAACTAACTAGAATTCAAATAAAATCTTGAAATGTTAAAAAAAAAGATTTTGGTATTATTTAAGGAACTGGAGTTAGAAGTCAAGCCACGTGTACTCATAACACTAGTTAATCCATTTTTGTTACCTATAACTTGTACTATCTTACCCATAGGAAATATCAACCTCATAGCTATATTGGGTCAATTCCAATACGTTGGACTTGGCAATATATGTAAATGTGGAATAAATATGAGAAAGACAAAAATAAGCCTCCAGCTGTGATTGTTTTTCCATGGTAAGTGTGACAAAAAGGAATGTAAATGATGTTTGACCTGCATACATGGTTAAATATACCCAGATTGAACCAAGTCTCTTCCAGGTCTGTAACTCGGCTAACTTAAAGAGATGGTTTCTTATTTTAACTCTACCACTCTATGGCATTTTTTATATTGCTCCCCACCATGCTCAATTATTTCTCCTTTTTCCTATACCAAGTCTAATAGCATCATTTCTCCCCCAGGAGCCACAATCCATCTCTCTTGTCTCATCAAAATTTCTCTCTCCTGTTTCCGTAAGGCTAAAGCTTTGACTTTTTACAATTTTAAAAAAGATCCTCAATTTAGAATTGTAGAGTAGATGGGTTCCTCACTTTCCTTAATGACAGGATATCAGTTCTTCCTAGATGATTACATCCAGGACACTGTAAATATATTGAGTGTATATTGATGAAATGTCACATCTGTTAATGTGCAATAGCCCATGTATACTATGTATACATAGTATACACCAATGTATACTAATACATTAATTCAAAGGATTATTACTTACATATTCAAATATAATTTTAAATCTACATTGAAATCTTTCAAATTTCTTTCTTCTCTGATGTCTGTGTGTTTAACTCAAAATAGCTGTTTCATAGATTCCCTGTTCTAGGAAACAGCAACTATTCTAAGAAAATTTGTGCATATTTCAGAGATTATCTTACAAATATATGTTCATGATTTTTCCATAAAAAATATAGCTGTGAGCACACCGGATGAGAAAAATAGCTCAAAGAAAGAGGTTTGCCACAGATTCCAAACTATACCTTAAAGGGAATTGAGTGCCTCAAGATTATCAGAGTTTCCACTTGGTGTGGGAGATAGAAAGGCAAGTGAGTAGAACAGGCTTTAGTCATCTGTTCTACGTCTTTACCCGGAAATTATTTCTGTATCTAAATTTGGGCTCTAAACATAAAATTTCATTTGAGAGATTTTCCCAGTATCTCCCATTTGAAAACACTGAGTTAGTAGGCAAAACAAAGCCCTGCAAGCCTTGCAGTGACAGTGTCTTGACCTCCCTTTATGGTCCAAGCTCCATGGGTGGTGTCTAGCAGCGCTTTTGGCCGTAGGCATCAGGCATCTCTGGACTGCCCGCTCAGCAGTGGGTCTCTGCTCCTCATCACTTAATTGGGTGCAGACTCCCCCCCGCCCCCCCGCGCCAAGATACTGTTTTGCTTTCATTGTTTTTAATTGCTGTTCTTCTGTTTTTTTTTTTTTTAAAGATTTTATTTATTTATTCATGATAGACACAGAGAGAGAGAGGCAGAGACACAGGCAGAGAGAGAAGCAGGCTCCATGCACCGGGAGCCTGACGTGGGATTCGATCCCGGGTCTCCAGGATCGCGCCCTGGGTCAAAGGCAGGCGCTAAACCGCTGCGCCACCCAGGGATCCCTGTTCTTCTGTTTTTATGTAACACCCTCCCCCAACAGAGTTGGGCCCTACAACATATTCTCACCTTATAACTCTATTCTTTGGCTATAATCTAATGCACTCTGAGAAAACACCTAACTCAAATAGGGTCAACGAAAAGCTCTTTTGGATTAGAACTAAATCTCAAAATGAGATTACATGACCCTGGTTGTGGGAAATGTGGGAATACACTTACTAGGAAACACTGCCTTATTTATGCATGCGTCCAGATCAGGATTGAAACCTACAGTCATGTGAGTTCAGCTTGGAACAGCTCCAGGTTTCAGTATTGACATTCATAATCAGTTTAGATTTCTAGAGTTATTATGACCTTATTCCAGCAGATGGCAGTAAAATATTTTATTTTTAAAAAGCACCGTATTCTAATTAGCACAAGTTGTACAGGGTCCATCCCTACTGCCAAGCACAGTATGGGCCGATTTTTTTTTAAGTTGGTAATTGTTCATTAAATTAATGGCTTCACTGCGTGTCAATTAAAAAAAAAACCTAGAATATTGCCATAGATGAAATAAAGTGAATTGCTTCTGGATTTAATATTAAGATGAGTGTGGTGGCCTCAATTTTTCAAATCCTTGTTTCTGTCCATTTTCCACTGCCTGTGAAAGTCTGAAATCATTCTACATCCATACCTTGGCAAAATATTCTGAGAAGTGAGAAGCTGGCACATGTTGGCATGGATACCTAACATCCACACCGTTTCCCTTTGACAAGTTATTAACAGAAATGTTTCACTGAATCTGATGGGCTTTGCTTTACTGAGGAAGCATTTCCTGCCAAAATATTTCTTTTCTGTAACGGGGCCAACCGAAATGGTCGACTGGGGCTCTTGCTTCAATCTTTCTTACCTTCTCTATTCAATTAGATGGAAATTTCGTAGACTGCACTTTTAAAAAGTTGCTGAACATTTACTAAGTGCTTATCTTGTTGTTTTCCTTCCCTCTACCTGCTGCCACTGTCCTAACCCAGCTCTAACTGAATCATCTCTCTCAAAGGATTTGACACTGGCCTCTCTCTAGTAATTCTATTTTCCGTCCATTTAGTCTGCAAATAAATTCATTTTTCTAATATATGGTCTTGTGACTGTTTGATTTGCTCCATGGGGGAGCATGGGAGAAGTTCTGGGGAAAATCTCTATACCTACTTTGTTTTAAGTGTCCGTGTGGTCGGGGGTCTCCTTCCTACATGTTCTTTTTTTACCCTCTGTGTGTGTGCATATGTATCTGTGTATGTCTGTCTGTGTGTGTCCTTGTCTGTCTGTGTGTATGAGTTCACAAAGATTCAAGCACAGCATTGCCACTGTCTCTATTTTCCCAGAATCCTCTCAATTATATATTATAATTCTTTTATATCTATTGACATTTTATACTGGTCTATGGACATTTCTTTATCAATATCTATTCTTCATTCTCAGCATATGCAATCAGAATATATGGAAATATGTGTACAACATAGTAATGCTAGTTATAATTGATAGAAATTTATAATCACTAGCTTTTTAGGTGGATTTTTTTTACTTTTCCCTTTATCAGCTGAGCTTTTATTTAATACATAGGAGAGATACAGCTTTTGACATATGGAAAAAGAAATTGGTGCTAATTAGAATAAAAAATTAGAGACCCATCCAACAAAAACCTTGAAAATTGGTCACCCCTTATATGGTTCAGAAAATGAAAGATTTCCCTGTATCCACTCAATCACACCCAAAAAAAGAAAAAAATAGGAATAAAAAACTCAGAGTAGAATAAAAAGCTTTACAATAAAAACAAGATACTATTACAAAGCAAGTAAAAATTAATGTGCTTTAATTCAATTATTAAAGCTTAGGGATTCTTTTGAACATGATACTTTGCACTTTCTTTTTTGAAGGACACATATTTAATGACAAAGATTATGTTTAATTTTTTTATAGATCAAACCAGGGTTTGATATTGCTGTAAATAATGATCAAATGATCTTCATAGTATTTGTGCTTTATTCATTTTTAATTAGTATAATCAAACTATAAACACAGATTATTGAAGCTTTGCCTATGCTATAACCTTGAAGCCTAAAGTAATTGTGTATTTGGAAACAGTCAAGAGGTGGGAGCGAGTCAAACAGGTGTGAAATGCAGATGGGCCAGTTCCTTGGCTAACGTGGCGGAAATTATAGATAGAAGTTGGTAGTTCAGAAATGCATGATTAAGGGTCTTATCATGTAGAAAAAAATAACAAATAGGGAAAATAAATATCTGCATGAGCAAAAGGGAGAAAGTAGTATAAACAAGTATAAATATGCTTAATTCTTTAATCTTTATAATGTGCCACAATATCGTCTGCCTTAGATATAGCAAAAGTAGAATTAAAACATACTATTTAGAATTTGAAGGAAATCTACAGAACTGAAAGCAGAAATGATATAAAATGTTAACCTTAGAGAATGGAACAAGGAATGCAGGAGCTTTAATTTTTTTAATTGTTTTGAATTCTGTATTGGTATGATTTTTTTTTTACCTATGATGTTATTTTTATAGCAGAAACAAATATTTATTGGTGGTTATCAATTCTGAGCTCTAAGACATTATAGGATTTTTTTTATTCTGAAGTATTTCACTTAACATGTCCTCTTCCTTTCTGACCTAATTCAAGGTATTTTTTACTTAGGTTTTGTCAGCTATTTAAGGCAGGTTATTGTAAATTTAAAAACCTGTACACTTTTATATGTTATCTTGCCAAAATAAGTCGCTTCATTAATTACATCTTGTAGAAAATTGAGTAGTATCAAAGCCTAATAAACATATCTAAAAGGCAAAAAATATCATAGATAACACTGATGAATCAGAAGAATACTTAAAATGTTACTTGATGATTCGATGAAAATAGTAACAATTGAACAGATTAGAGAAAATTTTATGAATAAATGTATTACTTTGTAAATTCCATTTGTTATTCAGGAAGCTATTCAAAATTATAAAAAATATTTTGTATTTTTACATTTCTGTAACAATCACTTATCGTGCAAATTGTTTACCATGTTCAAAATTTTATCACCAATTGGTATTTACTCTTCAGAGTTTTGCAACTTAAAGTTCAAATTAGGTACAATAATTATTCACGAGCCTTTAATAATATAAATAAATGTTTCCAAAAATAAATTAATGGAAGAATAGGCAAATATCCCATGGAGAAGAATTCCAACTCATTTATAGAGATATGCTAACCTTAAGAAGCACAGTGTACCTCCCTATTCATTAAGGGTAGGCTGTACATCGGAATTCCCTATCAAAGACGACAGTGTAGAAAGAAGGGGTGTGAGGGCGCCTGGGTGGTGCAATCAGTTACATGGTTGACTCTTGATTTCTGCTCAGGTCATGATCTCAAAGTTCTGGGATCAAGTCCCGAGTCAGACTCTGCAGTCAGTGTGGAGTCGGCTTCATGATTCTCATTCTCCCTTTGCCCCTCCACCTGCTCTCTTTATAAATAAATAAATAAATAAATAAATAAATAAATAAATAAATGTTGGTTTTTTAAAAGGTTTTATTTATTTACTCACAAGAGACACAGAGGCCGAGACACAGGCAGAGAGAGAAGCAGGCTCCATGCGGGGAGCCTGAATGTGGGACTTGATCCTGGAACTCCAGGATCATGCCCTGGACCAAGGGCAGGCGCTCAACCACTGAGCAACCCAGGCGTCTAAAGGTGTTTTTTGTTTTTGTTGTTTTTTTGTTTTGTTTTGTTTTGTTTTAAGAAAGTAGATGAAGAACAACTTTAGAGTGAAGAAACCTGACAAACATTTCCTCAGCGGGTGATCACGTCAACAACAGTGATCAACCAAGTTGATGGTATGCACTCTTGATGTGATGAAAATAGTACTCTAACTCTGCTATGACTCAGAAGAATACATAACCCCTTCTGATAAGAGAGGCACATCAGGCAAATCCTAGTTGGGAGACATTTTACAAAAGACCTCACCAGTATTCCTGAAAACTGTCAAGATCATCAGAAACAAGAGGAGTACGTGAAATTAGCATAGCCAGGATGAACCTAAGAAGACATGATAAGTCAACAAGATCCTGGAACAGAAAAGGATGTTAAGTGAAAAGTCTGGAAAAAATGGGCTTAGGTTAATAAGAAGGTGTTAGTATTAGTTCATTAATTGTGACAAGAGTAGCGTATTAATGCAGTAAGGGAAACTGAGTGTGGAATATGTGGGGACTCTACTTGACAATTTTTATGTAAATCTAAATTGTTGTAGAATAAAAAGTTTGTATTTTTTTTAAAGCCATTCAAAAAATCAAATGGAGAGTGACATAACTTTATGTAGCCATTATATTTTTCAAAAAGTTTTCCTTTCAAAAGAAATGACCTTCTCTCCACTCAAAAGACTGCATTGCAATTTTAAATCGTGAAATCGGTTCACTAATCACATCTCTGAAATTCACGAAGCTTCCCCCCAGTAAGCAAAGTACAGGCATACAAATAGGCCATACACTAACCAGTTGGACCATTTCGTGGTGATCCAATCAGTTTAGCCATCTTGAAATCAATGGCTGCTCGTGACACAACTGATTGAGCAGCAATGGTCGGTGTTGATGGTGAAAGTGTCAGCAGTGATTGAATTGGCAGTGTTGCAGGTTAGCTTAGCTGCCCTTGTGGAAAGTTTATCTCTGGTAGTAAATCTACAGAGGCTTTCTTATTGACAATTAGATTTGAAGCAGTACAACTAACATTGTCATTCCTATTAGCTACTTTAAATTATCCATTCCTTTACAACCTTACGGATGTTGTTTGTTAAACGCTACATGTTCTCCTGGAAAAAAAAAAAAAAAAGCTTTCTGTTTAGATTGAATGGTCATTTTGATTACAGCACTGGTGTTTACCTGTTTAAAGCAATTATAGAAAACATACATCCTGTCGCAGATAGTGTAGGTTTTCCAGTCAGGGAACTAGTGTGACCTTCAAGAAGGAAAAAAAAAAAAAAAGAAATTAAAAAAAAGAAGAAAAATACATTTGATATGAGAATCCAAGGATTTTTAAGGTAGTGACAATTTTAAAATAATGTCAAAAACTGTCATCTTCCTATGTTTACCTATCACTAAAATGTAGCCAATATCTGATCCTGATCCAACGTGAAATTTTGCAAGCTTTCCTGCCTCACATCTGCACATCTTAAACAGTTTACACATGAATTAGAAATGTAGTGAAAGTACTTTTTTCCTTCCATTTTTCAGTCATGCTGATTCCACCCTATTATAAAACCAAATCCTAGGAGGAATAAGTAATGCAGCAAAAATTTAAAAACATTTGCATTTCCCTATAATTTAAAATGCCGAAATCCTGAATTTTGCCACAGCCTTAAACAACTAAGTCTGGGAACAGGCATACACAAAATAGCATAGTAGTTCATATTATCTAATTGGGGTATACTGAAAAATATTAAATAGGTTTTATTTGCCAACATTTCTTTTCTGTTATCACGAAATGGAGCTCTAAGTCCTGTGAGAATGGAAGTCACACCTTCAAGTAATTTCTTCAGTCTCTACTAGATGGAGCCAAAGTATAAAAAATATGTTCATGTTAGGCTACACATTCTAAGAATTCCTAAGCTAAATCAGTTTTATTTGTATAGTAAAGCAATGGAAAATTATAAGAAACTGAATGTTTATTTTTAAGGCTATTCACGAGGATCCTTTGAATTTGAGTTATGGTTCATTCACATACTTATTTCTAAAAATTCTGTATATATAAACATTAGTAGATTTTTTTCCTGGAATCTTTTATTGGCTAAATTATTGACATTTTCCCACTGCAACATATTGAAAAATCATTAGTACTATATGGCTATTATTTGACAGTTTAATTTTAATATTTAAAATGTATTATTTTCATTTTTTGTAAAAAAAAAGAGAAGAGGGAAGACAAAATGATCAATGAAAAAATGATGAGGTATGTTATAAAATTAAAGTAGTTTGCTATAGTGTAAAGAGTTAAATATAAGGAAAAACTGTTAACATAGTTTTAACTATTCCCTTACATGTTCATCTTTTTAAAAAATGTTTCCTTTATCATGTTATCAAGTTGTCCATGTTCAAATTGTCATGATTAGCTAACAATGTAGTCTCCTTTTGCATTTCAGACAACTATTTTTGATCAAGGAAGGGAATCCAAAATACAAAATACGAAAGTATTAACCAAGTGTTTTCTGTTGTAATTTTGCAATTTTGGTATAGTCTTATTTCAACATCGTGGAAAGTCAGAAAATTTTAATATACCAATAAAACTGAAACATAAAAAACAAAACAATACAAAAAAAAAAACCAAGAAAAAAAAAAAAAACACTTCCTTTCCTTGAGAGTTTTCTTTTTTTCACTTTTGTCCAAAGATTCAAGTTTGTCAATCACAAAAAAAAAAAAAAAGAATGAATGAAAAAAAAACTTTCAATTTAAATGACAGAAACTAATCTATGATTCCAGAAACTATATGGTATGGAAATCATTTGCAACTTAATAACACTCTTTGTTTATTAATTTTATTTTTATTTTACATAAATAAAGTACTCAAGATGTGTGGCAGATGTTGGAATCTCAACATGAAGACGGTAAACTACTTGTTTGAGTAAGTAGTTCTCATTTAAAAAATGTATTTTTTCAGTTATTTTAGCAAATCGTTTTTCTGTGGTTATATATTACCAATCTTTCCAGATAATGTAAATAACAGCTGGTTGAATAATGAAAATTTTGTTCAATAAACACATTTCTTTGCCATCCTTAAAACCAAATATATTAGATGCATAATTCATTTCTCTGCTGATTCTACTGAATCAATTGGGTAGTTTGGTAATGTATAAGCACACCTTTTATAAACAAAGCAAGGCCATCACTTCATTCGCATATTATCAATTCAGATAAATAACAGTTGAGGTCGAAACTCAAACATGTTTTGTGACACTGTGTTGAAAAACTCTAGGTATTTTATTGATTTTTCTACATTTTAATTGTTTAAGTCAAGGTTGTGTTGTTATAACCATAGAAAAATTTAAGTGAATTAGACTGAAGGAATGAAAGAAATTTAAGATTTATAAGGGTTAACAAGTCTAGCAGAATAATATCACTAAATGATATTTTGAATCAATAACTTCCAAGAAAATTAAAATTCTTCACATATATCATTTTATATGTAAATGTATGGCTTTAAAGCTTTATTATAGCTCAAGACAAAAACATAATAAAGTCAGTAAATTCATAAGGTCAAATAATTTACTAGTGAAATTATATGTTTTTTTCCTGGAATTATTCATGAATAACTAGTATATATAGAAAAAAGAAAAAAGAGAGAGGGGAGGGGGAGCAGAAGGAAGTAGCAGAAGGAAGGCAAAGAAAAAAAGGAAAGTGGAAAAGTTGGGGACAGTACTTAAAATATAAAAGAAGTCTTGATTTAACTAGTGATTCAAATGTATTAATTTATAAAATATTACAACACATTTATAAAAAATCTTATAAAAACATTATAAGATCTTATAACTCTTTTCAAAGAAAATGAAATATAATTGGTATGCCAAGAGCACTGTTTTTTCCACATTGCATATCTCTTTTTATCATAATTGGTCTTTGTCTTGTAACTGGAATTGAGTACAGTAATTTTCCACGTTCTGCTCTCGTTAGCGTTGTCAGGTAGGGATTATATGTACCTTTTGTGTGACTGTGCGTGTGTTGCTTTGTTTGTGTTGTTAAAATTTCTCATATAACCTAGTGTGAACTTACATAATACATAATTTTGACTTGCTATTACCTATTCTTTTACTAATAATCAGAATACACACCTGCTAGAAATAAGTAGGCAAATAATCATACTCAAAATTAACTCCTTTTGTAATATTTAAACAGAAAAAAATTAGTACTTACTTTTAATATAGTATAATTATTTTGGTAAAAGAAATCAATAATCTATGGTAAAGCCTCCCGTACACAGTAGCTCCCCACTTATCTGCAGATTTACATTCCACGGTTTCAGGTGCCCCAGGTCAGCCACGGTCCAGAAAGACTATGTCACAGCGCCTATGTCATTCACTTCACTTCATCTCATCATGTAGGTATTTTATCATCTCACATCATCACAAGAAGGATGAGTACAGTACAAAAAGATATTTTGAAAGAGATAGAGACCACATTCACATGACCTTTATTTCAGTATATTGTTCTCTTCTATTTTTTTAAAGTTTTTTTTTTTTTTTTGAGAGAGAATGAGAGAGAGAGAGCGAGCGAGAGAGAGCACGAGCGGGGTGAGGGGCAGAGGGAGAGGGAGAAGCAGACTCTTCCAGTCGCTGGGGGCTCCACGCAGGGCTGGACCCCGGGGACTCTGGGATCATGACCTGAGCCGAAGGCAGACGCTTAGTTAACCAAATGAGCCACCAGGTGCACCTATATTGTTCTATTTTATTATTATTGTTGCTGATCTCTTACTGTGCCTAATTAATAAATTTAACTTTATCATAGGTATGTATGCATAGGAAAAATATTGTACAGTTAGGCTATGGTACTATTTGCAGGTTTAGCATCCACTGGAGGGCTTGGAAGTATCCCCGGGGTACAAGGGGAGGACTACTGCATACAAAATGTTCTTTGGGTTTTTTTTAAAGAAAATATATATTCACTTCTCAATTTATTTATTGGAAAGGAAGAGGAGTCAGTATCAGTTTAACTACTGTTATCGAAATATGAGTATTTTAATTTTTCTACATACAAACTAAAAATATATGTAGGTTTCCATGGCAGCAGGCAACACCTTTTTTCCATTCTAAAAATCTTATGTATTAGACAGCTGACAAATTTTGGAATATCATCTGGAATTTAAGCTTTGGAATTTAAGATTTCTTTGTCCATAAAAAAGAATACAATATATTTAGTGATTATTGAGGGGGGAGAGAAAATGGGGACATGTACCCATTTCTCTGTACCATAACTTTCTGCCATTTTTGTAAGTCATACATCTACACAAAACGCTGTAGGATATAGTTGATATCAAAATGTAAATGGAGCAATATTTTAAATGTTATACATTTTTATTCTGCATTGAGCTATCTGCATTTTTCCCTTCTTCTACCCTCTGTCTGTATAAGATATGCTAAACATATTCTGGATAATCTGTCAAAAGACACATTTGTTAAATATCAAATGAAGGAGAGTTCAAAGTCATTGAGTGCACCCACAAAGGCCAGTCAGTGGAGCAAGTTCACCTCTTCTCTTTTTCCTCATTCTTTTAACAGTTTTATTTGTCAGCTACTTAAAAGTCCCAGACGTTTGTAATTGAAAAAGACATTGGAGATGATTTTGTCCAATTTGCACATTTTCTAGAGGAAGTTAAGGCTCCAGAAGCAATCTCTTGAGTTCAAACCTATATAATTAGCTAGTAGCAAAGATAATCTTCGAATCCAGTCCCGCAGATTGCAATCTTTATTCTCAAATTATTTTGCCCAAATTTCAAGCAGCTAATTACGATTAAAATACATATTACTATAAATTCATATTCTTCCCAATAAAATGACAAGATGCCTTCAGGTTTTTGTAGGACTACATGATAAGTGACCATTGCTGTGGGGCAACATGGATCATAATCTTGAAGAACCCTGAACTCCATTTTTTAGAAGACCTAGCTTTATGCTGGAAGCAAAATGCTGAGAAGAGCAAAAGAAAAGTATGTCATGAGTTTGGTTAGCCATAGTTTTATGAAGACTATTTTTGAAAACGAAAGGTCGAATAAAAAGTATGCTTCCAGTACAAATGAGTGTAAAGATGCACTGAATGGGCAAATATCAGAGATTCTATAAACTCAGGTCACAGGCTGATGGAGACTCTCAGGATGTTTTACTATTGAACACGAACTTTCCACATCAAAAGGAAGTTGTATTAAAAAAAAGCAAACGTAAAGACTGCTAACTCTGGGAAACGAACTAGGGGTGGTAGAAGGGGAGGAGGGCGGGGGGTGGGAGTGAATGGGTGACGGGCACTGGGTGTTATTCTGTATGTTAGTAAATTGAACACCAATAAAAAATAAATTAAAAAAAAAAGAAGTTAAAAAAAAAGCAAAAAAAAAAAAAAAGGAGGAGTCTGTTTTCTTCTGTATGTTACTTTGTACAGATAATTTATCTAACTCGAAAAAAGGAGTACTCTACTATTTCACAGAGTATTAAATTAAAGTGCTGTGTAACAGCCACCCACTTGCCTCCCAGCCTCACCCGGTAAGCACCTGGAAGGGCTGGCTTGGAATCCCAGCACTAGATGGCACTGTCACACTTGGATGCTGAGTAAGGGACGCAGGCCCACAGGAGCCGGTTAAATTAGTAGACAATTATCCCTGCTCCACTCCTCCTTTGATGACACTGGTTACTTATAGCCCGCAGGATAAGTCCTATAGGATGCCCCGCTCACTCAGGGCTGTTTTTTCACAAGCTCTCTCTTCCAGCTTTCACCTCAATCTGTCACACAGATTTGACACCGCATCGTTCCAACAGTGCTCAGAAATGACATGTATATAATGTGGAATATTGTGCACATTTACAGCCAGGGCTCTTTCTCTTAAACATTGCTTGCTGTGTCTCGGCATCGCTGTCATGCCCAGCTGGGTGTTCTTCACTTACCCCTTCTAAGTAAGTGCTTAAACCAAAACATTATTATTATTATTATTAATTATTATTACTATTAATTTTAAAGCAAAGCCGAAGGGCAACATAACTGATTTCTGTCATTCTCTGTTAGCATTTTCAAGTTTCCACTGAGCCTCCTGTAAGCTAATGAAGGCCACGCGACATGGAGGGCAATGCTAACACATGATATTTTTATGATTCAGTGCCATTAACGCTGCACATTATAAATCAAGTTAAGTGGCATTTCTATTGAAAGAGGTTCTTCTTTACTTCTTTCTTTATTTTCTTAAGATCAACAAGACCAGTTCAATAAACCTAGCAACCCATTTTCTTCCCTCGAATAGACCTTAGCTTTGTTTTCTCATGTTATCATAATCTAGCACTTTTCCTGTTTTAAAGGAAAACCCACTGCGGAGGCAAAATCATTCCATTATGCGTGTTATCAAAAAGTAATACCATACTATTTTTAAATGAATGCAAATCCAAAATGCATTGTGAATTGTCCCCAGCCCACACCTAGGTGATACCACCCAAAGGTTCTGGCTGTGGTCACCGTGCATCTCATTTACATGTCTCAGAAGCAGGTAGAATGCATTGTGGGTGGTAGTTTCTATTTGCCAGCAGCGATGCTGGGAACACCTACCACGTCACAGAATACCTTTGTTTTAGGAAGGCAGTAGGGCACAGTTTGGGGGGTTATTGTAATAGGCTGTAGTATATATCTTCAGGCTGGGATTGCCACTTGGCTCCTGTTCGGAGGCTCCCCCAACTCAGTACTTTCCTAGGAATCTAGGAAATTACCTCTTCACATCCCTCCAACAAAAATCTTCTGAAATGTATTTTTCGATTCCTATTAAGAGAACATAGAAAACGCGGAGCTGGGTGTGCCACACTATAAGCCGCTCAATTAATTCTTTACTATAAAGCTATCAATTAACAAAGTACTCACAAACATTAAATCCACTATAAAATATAAACTAAGATTGCACATGAAAATTCGATTTGGCTATGAATATGTACCAAGGATAGAAGTTTTACAGGAATTTTTAATATGATGCAAATGTTTGTTAGACTGCTGTCACAGCAGGCAAGGGTGAACTGGGAAAAAAAAATGCCTGGCTGGCTGGGGTCTTTAATCGTCAGTTACCTGAAAGAAAAAGTAAGTCCTATGCTACAATTCTCAACAATTATGTCGTGGAAATTTATAGCGATTTGTTACGTAAATTTACAGGATTTTACATAACCTTCTTGACGAACAGCCTAGGATCAAAATTCTTAAGCTCAAATTTGAATATGTCTTTTTACCTTTTAAAATAAAGTGTTATGGATTTATCCAGAAATCTGTTCATATGTTACACAGGCTTACTAAGATGTTAGAAGCAAAACATTTTTATTCAGGCCAACCTTTAAAATTTTTCTTTTTAGGTTTCATTCACCTCAAATTCCTTTTAATGCATCTGAGAAGCACAAAGCAAAAGCTTCTGATTCAGAATTTGTCTGCATTCAAGTTTGTATTTCCTGAGACAGCACATTAGCTGCTGAGATTATGAATGAAACAGGGAACTTTTTCAATATTATTTATCTGTATGGTTCCTTAACTTTAGTGTTGCCTGATGAATTTTGAAGTTGAAAATGAAACCTAGTTGTCATTCTACCAGTGTTCTGATGAACTCTTTCATTTCAATTGCACATGCAGCAAATCAAGGATTTTTAGTATATTATGTCAAAGTCAAAATGCCACTTCTTAATATAATTTATGATAAATATACATTTTGTTTATAGGAAAAAACAAGGTTTATTCATTATAGAAAAAAATGACTTGATCTACTGATCTACATTAAAACGCTGGTCTGCTGAAGGATATTTGAATTGCTCTGCCCCGAATACCCTAAAGAACTGATCTGGGTATGATTTAAGCTGCAGCAGGCTATGCACCCTACACAGTACTCCTCACATGAGCATCTCCTGCAATGGGTCCCCAGGGCAGTCTCTCTCTCTCTCCCTCTCTCTCTCTCTCTCTCCTCCTCTTCCTCCTTTTTCTCTCTATTTCTATCATTCTTTCTCTGGCTGTCTCTCTCTTTCATTTACTTACATACACTAGCATTAGCTCTTTATTTCCTGAACATCAACTTTAAATTTATCTCCACAGCTTAAAAGCGATATACTTTGCATCAAACCTTGTAAATAGAACTGTTTATATCAGCACCCTAAGGGAAAATACAGTGCCCTCACATAACACAGAAATTTATATGCAAAAGTTTACATACACTATAATTTTCAGTATTTATGTCAGTCAAATTTGGCTAAACTGATTTTGTCCAGCACACTGACATTTTTTGATCTTTAAAATATGTTTTTCAATGAGACGCCAAAATAGACTACCCAAAGCACCACTTGAATTATCTATTAACTCCATATTCACTTCTCATAGAGCTTTTATAAATTCTTGACTATAAATAATTCTGTTAGACTCAAATTAATAAACGTCATTTTGTTTGTAGTCTACATGCTTACAACTCTGTCTTAAGACTGCCTTGAAGTAAAATCATGTGCAGAAGAAAGTGGATGGTTTTAGGAACTTAGTTTCATTAGCATGATTGTAAATTTTTAAAAAGTACTGTCATAAATTACAGAGATTTGTGTACAAGTACTCTTCAATTTTATCTGTATAAATTACCTGATGTTTTTCCATCAAAAAAAAAACTGGGTTAAGATGAAAATAGTCTTTAATTATTAGGCTTATAAATGCATTTCACTAAAAACCCTACAATGCATTAATAGTGTTATTGATTTTATAAAATGAGTTCATTTTGGGTTAACACAAGGCTCTCTCAAGGGGTAGATGATGAGAAATAAGTGGTTTCTTTGTAGGCATGAATGTCAGAGGGCAGGATGGCATCGTGAAAGGATATTGGGACTGAAATTTGGTAACCAAGCTTCTATCTCTGTCATTCTTTTTAGCTATGTCACCTTTATCAAACTTTTAACATCACAGATCCCTATTTTCCTCATCTGTGAAATGATCTACCAGAACTTGTGTAGACTTTCCTATTGGGCAAGAGAAAAACAGGTCTCTTGATCACTGTCAAGTATTACAAATTCAAGGTATTATTGCCCTGCACATCTCTCTGGTGGGATAAATACTGCTCATGAATATGGGAAGTCAAGTTTTGTCTGCTTTCAAAATTTGGCAGTGTTTAATAGTCAGGTATACAATCTGGCAGTTCACAAGGAGTGCTTTCTTTTTTACACCAAAAATAATTTGACATTTTGGTAAAAAATGAAAAGCATTCTGAATCTGAATATCAAATTGACAGTAATTAGAGACTTTACTCTCAAGGTACCTCATGCAGGTCCTTACAGAAATATTTGCTAATATCATTACAGTTCTGTATTAAAATATATTTATGGAGAAACTTCAATCCTAATATATAACATGTGACACAGATAACTATTATACACACACACACACACACACTTACAAAGTGATCCTATCTCACTGAAATGGAGAAAACTGAAAATGACTGCTCTGGGATCAGATACTTAGTTTTCATTTTATTTCATTTTAAATATCAGATTTGAAATTAATCCAAGGACCACCATGGAACAGAAAAATGTGTGTGTCAACATCATCTTTGAAAACTAAACTTTGCCAGGCACAAGCCCTATTTTAGTCCTCAATCCAATTTGATGCAGATAACGAGATTAATGCACAAGCTTCATTTTAATATTGTCTTTATTTTTAAAAAGCCCATTGACAGTGTCAAAGATTTTGATTAGATAATTTGATCACATTTCTCAAGCCAGATACAAATTAAAGTTGGAGCTAAAACAGAAAATCTTACTGTTTACTATTCAGAACAATCTTCCTATTTCAGGAAATGGCAGGGCTCCAAAGCCACATGTGTACAAATGAAAATTCATAACATGTTATTCAAACTCCTGTTGTATTTGTGCAATTTACTAATTAGATATGGTAAGTATCAGCACTGAAATATCATGGTAATAGCATTAAAAAGGTAAAGAAAATCTACTCTTCTCAGTTCACTTCTCTTTATGAATGATATAAAAGCCTGTTTTGTGGCACAAATGCTCTGTATATCAAATATAAAATAAAACAGTAGGAATGCAGTGCATGTTTTAACAGAAGACTCATTTTCTGTGGAAGGAGCAGAAAAACTCTGAAGGAAGAATACTGTTAAGATTGGTGATATCTGAAATAAATCAAAGTAACACCCATGTATACAAAAAAATTCCTTTTTCAAATTATATGCATCATATTACAAAAAATACCAACTCATTTGACTTCATTGGATCTCAACATGTAACTCTAAAAAGGAATCATCCCTTTGCAGTTATCTTCCCACTTTTTTAAAGATGTCTTTTTTTTTTTAACCTCACTTATAGGATTCTTTGGAAATTGATCCCTCATATAAATATATCAGTTATATGTAATTATATACTTACAAGATATTAAATCCCAGGTCAATGGTTTTAAAAATAGAGAAGGTATGTAATTCTTGACTGGCACGAGAACACTGATTCTCCAGCTGTCACGATTACTTTCTTTAGGTGCGATTCTCAGTCAGCCTCTGCTGGGCAGATATCTTTGTTAATAAAAATAATAATATCAAACATTTATGGATATTTACTGTGTCAGACATTATAATAAGTATTCTACATAAACTTTACCATGTAACCCCTTCTTTTGGTCAAATGAGGCCCTGCTAGTCTGACAATCCATTTTAGGACCTTAGAGAGTCTAGGCTTAGGGAAGTAGAATAACTCCCTGGAGTTCCACATTAGGGTGGTGCTTAAATTTGAACCTACACACGTCTGATTCCGGAGCTTACCTTCTGACTCACCATCGTGCATATACTGCCTACTAATTCCAATCTCAGCTATTTCTAATCAACACAAGACATCACCTACTGATAGCAATCATACTTGTATAAATATTTGTTAATGACCAAGATTTGCCAGCATTGGTTTTCAAGGTTGACACTGTTAGCAGCCACCTATTTCCTGCTTTCTAGTACTGAATTAAGCATCTTGAATGTATGAATTTTAGGACTCTGGAGTCAGGACACATTTTTCATGCCAACCTAAACAGAAAACATTTAATTCATTTTCAAAAAGGGATGAAAGGGAATAAATGTAAGGGGCACCTACTGTCTCCCGCAGGTTCCCATGGCAGCAGAGCAGGCTCAAGAGCCATCAGACAGTGAAAAAAAAAAGACACAAAATGAGAAGTGCTGGATCTCTTACATGGAATCACATCAGAGGGAAAGCAGAAGCTAAGGCAATCTGATGTCTAAGAATGGAACCAGGGGGACAGATCAGGGGAAAGGTAGGCTGGCGTCAGTGGCATGTTTCAATGCCTCCTTTCTCATCTCCCTGACCCTACTTTGATGATCTGGGGACACACCTGCCCTTTGTCCTATAGCCTCTCCCTTTCTTCCTCAATTTATTTCATTATCTTTTTTCTGACTTCCTTCCTTCCTTCATACATATGGAGACAGTCTTGAAAGTGCCTATGAACACAAGTGCACACATTCTCCTTTTTAATCTCACCACATCTTCTCATTGTATTCTGTTACACAAACTGAGAAAATCCCTACCACGGTGCTAACATATCATTGTTTAAAGAAAAGAAAAAGAACTTTCAGATTTCTTAGAGACCACAGATTCGTAGTGAGTATATGTAGACAAAGCTAAAGAAAAGGAAACTCATGTTGTAAATTACTTGTATTGATAAACAATAAATGTTTTCTACAAATCAATGAGCAAATACATGCACACACGCACCTACACATACACACGGTTCTAAAGCTGCCATAATGAGTGAACTGATCTTTTAAGTGCTGATCAAAATACTATAATGTCTGAACAGTTTTCAGCTTTGCGGAGTCTTTCTCTGACTGCCACTCAGCACAGCTTAGTCCTCAAAAGCCAAAGCTACTTAATGGTCGAAGAGTCTGTATCTCTCAGTTCCCACATCAGCTCAAAAGCTCACTGCCAGCACAATCCCTTCATAGTGACACACATGGGCCTGCTTTTCTTCTCTTTGCTTTGCTTGGTATGTTAAACATAGCTCAAGAAATCAAGGGCTAAATAAGCCAACTAAAGAAATAGATAGGTATTTGTTTAATGCTTATGGAATTGTGTGCTACCCATTATTCCTTCTTTCACTGAGCCAATCTTTCATATACTCTTTAATTCTTTCTTTTTTTTCAATTAAATAATAGCATAGGGTTGGACACTTGGTCATTCTCACTCCTGAAGAAATTATAGTCTTGTTCATTGTTTCCCTAAATAGCCTGGTTATAATAACCAAGGGTGCTATCTAAAAATAAAGATTTTCTTGCCTCTCTCTGAGAGAATCTGATACAGTAGAGCTGAGAGCAGGTGATATGGTGGTGATAATGATTATTTGTCCAAATTAATGCAGGTTGTCGTGTCTTTAACAGACATTGTGAAAGAAATTCTATATTAAAAATAGTTTAACCATTTTTCTATTTTGAATAGAATCAATCTAGAAACAACAACATAATGCTGATTTAGATACTACAAGGGTTCAGATATATTCACAGTGGCGTTGGAGAAAAATAATTTTATGTAAAAATGATTAATTAACTATTAACTACTTAATTGATTGCACAGAGTGTTTGGAATAGCATCTTGAATGCCATGACAAAAGGATAATAGGCAAATATTCAATGTATTTTTAATTATTGTTGAACTCATGCTATCATTATTGTTTGTAGAATTCTCCAACACAAGTATTTTCCCTAGTGATTCATAACTGTGAGAATCTGTAGAAATCATGTTTTATCAAAAATACACAATTCACAGCCCCTTCCTAGGCTGACAAATCATATTTTCTAGTGGTAAAGACTAGAAATATGTATTTTAAAACAGTGGTTTTTGATAAAATCAAAACAAAACAAGAAAACAGTTAAAAACCAATATTCTCCATGGCAGTAGCCATAGCAGTCCAGAGTAGAGAAGTTAGGCCCAGAGTGACCAAACAAAACAGTGTTGAATTATGAGAAACCAAAACTAGCTATTACATTCCTTTCTAATTTGTAAGTATTTTTATAATATTGGTGTTAAGAGATAACCATGGCCTCATCACCATGACTAAATGTTGTATGATCCATCCTGAGAAGAGCTCTAGTCATTTCAAATAACGACTAATTAAAATATCTTATAGTACATTTGCATTGTGTGAAGATGCTTATTTTTTAAACAGATGATTTCTCTTAACTGAGTCATACACTAATAATAGGTAGGTTTAACGTTATACTTTGTTTTGCCTCTCCCTTCCTTTAGGATCTACTACTTGGAAACAAAGGAGGCAATTTTGGAGACAGTCAAATACAACTTTTTTAAATGCTATAACCTATAACTTGTAGATGAAAATTTCACCTTTAAAAAAATCTATACTATAATCATATTTTTATTATAAGATCCAGAAAATAGAAAGTTCAGACTTCTAGTCTGAGTTATTTTCCTTTTAATTGAATGCACAAATAAAATAAAAGGATGTTTATGCAGATTAATTTATGAAAACCTAATGTGAAATCCTATCTTTCCACATACTTTCCAACATGGATAATTCAGAGTTTATATAACTTTTATAAGTCTCAATGTTTTTAAGATAATTAAATGTAGTACGCTCTATGTTTTCTAAGTGTGGGGCCCACTATTTGTGCGTTAGCTCCCCCAAAATGACAGAATTGACAAGGTGGTGCCAAAGACTCTTCTAACTTGGGGAGGAAAAGAAAAGGAAAAAAATACCCTCTAGCTATATTATGAGAGGTAGAGAAGTGATAAACAGAGAGAGGCATGGCACCTCGAAACAGGTAGCTGGTTGCCATGGAGGTAGCTTGGCCTAGCACCATTAGCTAGGGCTATTAAACAAATGAAATTTGCTTTCCTCATTCTTCCTCAGTGCCAGTCAGTTGGGTATTTTTAATCATCTGTGAATTTTCAGAGTCCTTCTAAAACCATTACTAAGATGTGAGAGGTTAATCCCACCTCCTGACCTCATAGAGCTGTGGGCCAGACCTTTGGAATTCTAAAAGGCAGTGAGGTCTCCTTCCTTCTGATTTAGTTTCACAGGCTCCTGGGACATCAATTTTTAAAGGCCTAGTCAACAGATTACAGAAATCATTCAAGTTAAATTTTTATTAGAAAAAAATTACTTCACAAATACCCTTTCCTGTGAAAATATAAACTTAAATATCTTTAGCTGAAGAGGAATAGCAGAGCACTTGAAATATTTTTGGAATGTGGATATGTAGTCCTATGATTAAATAGTTTTTCTGGTGGTTCTGTTGAATAATTAGTATCAATTATTATTTCCAAAGGCATCAAAATTCATTAGAGGTAATTGGCCAGGTCTCTTACAGAAAAAGCATCTGGGAGACGACTATTGACAACAGTTCCAGGTACACTAAACATCCAGAAAACCTTTCATTAGTTCAGTTTTTAAGAATGGGTTGTGATGCATAGTAGGATTCATCCTATTTCTAAAGAGGTTACCAGGGCAGCTTGCCAGGCACAGCGGTTTAGCGCCGCCTTCAGCCCAGGGTGTGATCCTAGAGACCAGGGATTGAGTCCCACGGCGGGCTCCCTGCGTGGGGCCTGCTTCTCCCTCTGCCTGTGTCTCTGCCTCTCTCTCTAATAAATAAATTTAAAAAAAAAATAAAGAGGCTATCAGCCTGTCAAAGGTTCTCAGAATCTTCACTTTACAAATTCAATATATAGAACTTATTTGGGGCTTCAAAACTGCTTTCTAGAAGATATACTTGTTTGTAAGAATCTGGAATTCCAGTTGTATTGGATTTTTAAAAAAAATTTACTCAGAAATTATTTCAATTCACTAATTTGGGCTTCATTCTTTCATTTCTCGTCTATTCCTATGACCACCTGACCTAGAGTCACAATGTCTCAAGAAGTACACTGGATGATTGATGCTATCACAGTCTCATCAGATCAGAGTTTTAGGGTGAGGGAACAATACCTATGGTCTTCTTCTTAGTAAGTAAAGATGTATTTTATTTTATTTTATTTATTTATTTATTTTATTTATGATAGTCACACAGAGAGAGAAAGAGAGAGGCAGAGACACAGGAAGAGGGAGAAGCAGGCTCCATGAACCGGGAGCCCGACGTGGGATTCGATCCCGGGTCTCCAGGATCGCGCCCTGGGCCAAAGGCAGGCGCCAAACCGCTGTGCCACCCAGGGTTCCCTAAAAATGTATTTTAAATAAAAACTTTGGATTTGGATTTCTTTTCTTAATTGTGGTAAAGTATCTGCATTACTCCATTGGCATTCATAAGGCAGCTGGCTGGGTTAGGATTTTGGTCTATGCTCTTGGACCAAAATGAAGCAAAATAATCTCCATAGGGATCAAACACTCTACCTCAGCATCAGTATTATCAACTTTAAAACAAATTGGCGGTAGCCCCGGTGGCTCAGTGGTTTAGCGCCACTTTCAGCCCAGGGCATGATCCTGGAGACCCAGGATCAAGTCCCACGTCAGGCTCCCTGCATGGAGTCTGCATCTCCCTCTGCCTGTGTCTCTGCCTCTCTCTCTCTCTCTCTGTGTCTCTCATGACTAAATAAATAAAATCTTTAAAAAAATATTAAAAAATAAATAAAAATAAAAATAAAACAACTTGGGCTGACCAGCTTCAGCATAAACCAGACAACAACTAAACCTAAAACTCCTGACAGTTCAGCCAATTAATCTAACCCTTGCTTACATATTGCATTTAGGAATCTTCCAGAATTTAGGACAATAGACTCCTCATTTTTAAAATTGAAGCTGAGAAGAAAGGTGGTCTTCTTGAAATCTTACAAAATTTTCAAGTTTGTCTTCTATAAAATAATCATAGTCCTAAGGGGATTTGACTAGCCAGTTCATCCAGGTGTGTAGGTAACAGTGAGCAACTGTGACACTACTGAGGTAATCTGATCAATCTACCAAAATATTTACAAATGAAACACACAAAACATAGGCAAGGGCGTAAAGCAATAGATTTTAATGAATGTAAATTGTTATTTTAAAAATAGCTATATACTCTCCATTAGTGAACACTAAATTTGATCCCCTAGCCCCCTAGCCTGCCCTTCTGCTGCCTGCTTCAAGTCTTCTCCATCAAATCAATGACAATGATATTCTGCAATGCAAAAGCAAAAGGACTGGGGTCATCCTTGACTCTTCTCTTTATCTCTCACACCAATTCATTACCAAGTTCTGTAAGCTATATCTTCAACATATCTCCAAACTCCAACCACTTCTAACATTCCATCTACTACCAATCAGCTCCTGCCTAGATTATTCCAATGGTAGTATCTTGTAGTCTATACTTAACACAGCAACCAGAGTAACAACGTTAATAAATATTGCCACGTCAAGTCACACATTTATTCAGAATTCTTCACAAACTTCTTGTTTATTTAAGAATAACACTCACTCCTCCCCACTGCCCACCGTTGATCTCTGGTCTTGTTAGCCATTTCTTCCATCTATCACCATTCTCCTCCTCACTGGCTTCCTTGTGGTTCCTTAAGCAAACCAAACATGCTACGACCTTGGGGAATTTCACTTACTGTCCTTTCTGCCTAGAACTTCTCCCTGATGGGCTATGGCTTGATCTTGTACCTTCCTTATGTCTCTGATCCAATGTTACCTTTCTGAGAACACTTTGCTGACCATACTATCTATAGTAGCCACCACCCTGTTCTATACCATGCTATCCTGCTTTATTTGACTTCAAAATACTCACTAATATCTGGCACACTATGTATTTCTTCTTTATTTGCTTATTTTCTGTCTCACAAAACCATTAGAATTACAACTCCATGCACAGGGGCTTTATTTGTTTGTTTGTTTATTTATTTATTTATTTATTTATTTATTTATTTATTTTAAAGATTCTACTTATTTATTAGAGAGAGAGAGAGCGTGTACACACAAGCAGGGTGGGGATGGGAAGGAACAGAGGGAGAGGGAGAAGTGGATTCCCTGCTGAGCAGGGAGCCCAACACAGGAGTCCATCTCAGGACCCTGGTACCACGACCTGAGCTGAAGGCAGATGCTTAACTAGCTGAGCCAAGCAGGCGCCCCTCAGCAATTTTATTTTGGTCACTGCTATATTCCCAATACCTGAAAAATACAAGGAACATAGAAGGAAATTAATAGCATTTGTTGAATGAATCAATGATGGAGAAATGCATGACTAAACAAAAAGAATGAAGGTTTGTGAAACCTATAAGTAGCATGGAATTTTCCATTGTATGCCATTTAACTCTCATAAGAGGACTTCTAACTCTCAAGATGACTTTTAAAAATACATTTTTGGGGGGCCTGGGTGGCCCAGTAGGTTAAGTATCTGACTTTCTATTTTGACTCAGGTCATGATCTCTCAATCTTGAGCTCAAACCTGGGTCTGGCCCCCAGTTCAGTAGAGAGTCTGCTTGAGATTCTCTCTCCCCTGTCTCTCCTCTGCTTGTGCTCTCTCTCTCTCTCTTTCTCAAATAAATAAATAAATCCTTGAAAAAAAACGCATTTTATAGGGAAAAAACCCACAGAAACACATATCTCAAAAAATACAAGCTGATATACCATGGATACTCCTTCCTCACTCATACAAGGAAGACAAATAGTAGCACATAACTCATCTCAAGTCTAATAAGAGGGGCTTCAGTGCAATCACATTGAAAGCTGGTTGTGTTTGTATAAATTTGGGAAGAGAGCAAGGTGTTCTTATTATCTTCAGGGTTATGTTGGGGGTAAGACATGAGTTTCTCAGTTACTGGCAGGGTGACGGGGCAGCATAAAGGAGAGTTGCTGCTGCTTTGAGATTGACCTGCACGCTCATATTTTCTTCAGGTAGTCTTTTTATTTCTACAGTTGGTCATGATAGAAACCCAGTTGGGTTGGATTCATTACCCATTAGTATGAATCACTGAGCCCTTGATTGTACAGTCCACGTATGGTTTTTGCAGGTTTCCTATAACTGATACCATAACATTGTTGCAATCAAAGTGGCTCTAGGACCTCCTGTTTTAACCTATACTTATTCCTCCACTATTGTTAAGCCACATCTAGTCATGAATGCCTTAAGCCAATATAACTGTTTGTTTTACTTATTAACCCAGTGGCATGAAACACTGCAAACATCCTATTGATAGAATAAGCTTCCTCTATAAAAAGCTTCTCTTTTGTGTTGACTTAAAGTTTTTTTTAACATAATAACCCAAAGTCATAGGCAAATAAACATTTTATAAGTTAGTCATGAGATACAATGGTAAAAGATGTTTGCCCAACTTTTACTTTTTTGTTTCTTTGAGTCATGAATTTTACAATGTAAAAATTATCACAACATATGGATCACTGGTTCATAGAAGATGTTCAATACTTCAGGACTTTACCCATGGTTGAAACCGGCTCTTTGTAAGTTGTTCCATGAGTCTCTATCTCTAGCTACTTCTGAATTTTAGGTTTATGTGGTTGAGCCCATGGGAAAAAAAAATGGACTATTACCCTCCTTATTGACCATATAGTTTGTGAACCAGAGACAACTCAAATGTGTTTGCGGAAGGATTCTTAATTAACCTCCACAGATTGAGAGGTCTTAACCAATGGATTATTAGGAGTTTCTTCCATAGTTGGGAATCTTTGATGATTCCCAATTTTATGGCCATATTCTAAAGGATTCACTAAGATTTCTTTAAAAAAATATTTTATTTATTTACTCATGACAGACACACAGAGAGCGTGAGAGAGAGACAGAGACACAGGCAGCAGGAGAAGCAGGTTCCATGCAGGGATCCCGACATGGGACTCAACCCCGGGACTCTGGGGTCACACCCCAGGCTGAAGACGGTGCTAAACCACTGGGCCACCGGGGCTGCCCAAGATTTCTTTTTTTATTGTCATTAATTTTTAATTATTCTATCTATGCTGATTTTTCCAATGAAATCATTAATCACTGCTCGTGAAAAAGGATTCCCTGATTTCTAGGGGTGTTGATCCTATCATTTCAATTCTACTTGGTGCCTACATGTAACATAGAGCCATCTCTGTTCCAGCTCATTGTTTCTCCTCCTCAATCTTAGTAGTTACAGGATTCTACATAAAACCATGAGTATATGTTGAGAAAAGCATGTATCCTAAGAATATGCCTAACTCACAAATGCACTTACATCTTCAGGACCTGATCAGGCCAGGTGCCATAATCACAACTTCTACTTTATTATGGGGTGCTCCTGGCACATAAGACTTGTAGATAAGTGGATCAGATAGCACCACATGCATAAAAGAAGGATCTATTAAGTCATATATGGTTTCCTGACATTTGATGATCAGGTATTCATTTTTTCCTGGAGCTGGTATCAAATCAAGAGCTAGTTTTAAAAGGAAACTCTGTGTGAAAATGAGGTTGTGGTTTTAATCTAGTACCTAAAGATCTCTGCTAAGGAAACTTTATTCAGGCTCCATATAGCAACCCTATTCAATAGAGACAAAGTGAAAAATGAGCTACTTGTATTTCAGCCTTCAATAGCTGGAGAGGATTCTAACAATTGTCAAGTAAACTGATTTTTTTCTTTTTTTAGATTGGGACATCTTAGCGATATGTTTTTTGTTTCCAAAACCAAAGAGGAAGCACATTGCTTATTTCATAGAGCATGGAGATATAAGATGTAGCAAATTTCTCTTTTGTTATCCCAAATCATCACAATTTTGTTGGCTTTATCTCCTATCTGCTGGTATTGTTTAAGGCATCTAAGGGTACCTGCTACTTCTTTCTCTCTAGTTCCTATAGGCATGGTGGTAGAAATGTAGTAGAGTTGCTGTAGTCTGTGAAATATAGAGACAATCATGGTCACTAAGGACCATATTAGGTTCATAGAAACTGAGAATTGATGTAACCTGAGGAAAGTTGGTAATGGTCTAACTTATTTCACTGCCAAGTAAACTTTTTTTAAGGCTCATTGGGTAATGGGATTTTTAAAAAAGAGGAAAAAAGACCCCCCCCACAAGTTAATACCTTTATATCAGGGCAGAAATACACTCATTCTTTAGCTTCAGTAAGCAGAATAGCAGTTACTGTTGGTACAATGACCTGATTAAGTTTCTATGTATGCACTGTCCAAAATCCATTAATCTTCTTTACTGGGCAAATAAATATATGTATATGATAGAAATCAACTCTGAATCTTCCAGAATTTTTGGTGATGATAATAACTTCTGTAATTCTGTGTTCCTTCCTGGTATATAATATTATTATTGATCATCATTCAAGTTTTTAAAATTTACTATACTGATAGAGAAACAAATGCCTAGGAACTTCAGATTGTTAATGCTCATTAGAAGAACCCTCACACCAGAGTTAAGGAATCAATGTAGGGAATCTGCTATTTGCTAAGGCTTTATATTCCCATGATATACAAATAGTTTTAAAAATAAACATATATTTGTTTGTGGACTCCAATGAGCTTGCCATAAGCAACTCTTGGATAAAACTCTTATAATCAGCTTACCACTAAAACCTTGGTTAACATCTGGCTCCCTAGAAATTAGAGGTAGCTAAAATCAAAAGTCTGAGTATTTTCCTTTTTCAATTGTAAGTTACTTAAGCTGTAGATACTTTTAAGGAAGACTAAAGGAAGTTGGTAGAACATACTTATTATTTAAGGTTCCTTTTTTAAGAGTACCCAGCTCCTTTTTCATTTAAGATATTTTTGCTATGATATGACTCAGGTGTTGGAATTGATAACTCCTTAGTGGGTATACTCATATCCCTACTGATGTCAAGAGGCCATTTTCTAGCCTATAGAGAGCATTTTAAAGTTGTTGTTTTAAACTCATGTCTATTTTATCCCTGCCATTGAAGTATATAATTTTATTAACACAGTCATAATGAATTCCTAGTTTTCAATCTGCATCTTAATCTGAAAAGTTAAGTATTTGAGCTTGCCTTTAATTTTTAAAGTTATAAAATGATATATTGATATTTAGAAGTCTTTCATGTGGTTCTAAGCAATAGAAACTTGGGTCAGTATCAGTCCCATAAGAACCTTCTTGTCTCACATATCTTTCATCTTTTCCAACACGGTGGCAGGCTATAAAAAGCATTAGCCATCTGGAGAGGAAGACAGTTCTTACGCTGGGATTCCTTCCTTCCTTCCTTCCTTCCTTCCTTCCTTCCTTCCTTCCTTCCTTCCTTCCTTCCTTCCATTTTTTTCATACCTTCAGTTTGCTGAATGTAGATATAATTCATTCTTCTTTTACTCCTTCAAGATCCTTGACAAATTTATTAATAATTCCAGGTTCTCTGTATCACAGTCTGCTTACATCTCTAAGAAATCCCCATGCTCACTCTCCTTCTTATGTGGTCATGGTCATCATCTTGTCCATGGCAAAAACACACAATTCATTCTCTAGTAAACTCTGGAAGTGCAAGCTACTCAAATGCAACTACTACCTTTTTTTTGTGTGTGTGGGGGTAGTCAATCAGAGTTAGATGGCCCAACTTTTGTCTTTGACTTTTATCAGGAGTCATAAACCAGTCCATTCTGTATCTCCCAATACTACAAGAGATTCATTTTAAGCTGAGTAGTCTCATTGAATTCTCTCTGAGTAGACTTGAAGTGATAACTAGGCAAATTTATTTCTTCTCCTTTTGAGACAAGAACATAAAACTCACATTAAAAAAAATCTTCTTTACATATCCTTAATATTTTTAATGAAATTGCAAAGCTTAAGACCTTCTAACCAAGCCTCATACATTTGTCTTTCTGCCTAATATCTCACTCTCATGTCTTATCATTAATGCAAAAATTTCCACTTTAACATTTTGTTACACTAATGGAGATAAGTCTGATGTTTGGCAGCTAACAATAACAAATTTCTTTCATAGTAATTCTTCTCTAAATGTGCTCAGTTAACTATATTCCTTTTAAAGAGTGGCACAATATGTATATTGTGTTTTGAGCAAAGTAGATGAAAAGAAAACAAGTAGAACTTACTGAGAATATGTCATATGAAAGGTATTCTGCTAAGTGTTTTCTCCACATAAGGGAGATGATAAATTTAGAAGAAAAAAATGGGGGGTGGGAAAGGTGATGCACTAATATTAGGGAAGTTTTTTAATACGTTTCATTCAGCAAGAGAGATTATTAAGAGAGTGGAATGAAGAAATCTCCATCACCACCAAATTTGCAATTTTGTCCCTACTCTTCCCTTTCATCAGTTATGTGTTCTTGCTCCAATTGAATTAAACACATTGGTCATCCCCCTGGGCATTCTGTAACATAGTTTCTAAAGATTCAACTTTAAGTTCACTCTTCAGTTGTCTTTTCTTAGCTTGTCCTCAGTATACCTCCAATCTATACTCACTGAATTAATTTGAGAAAATTCCATGAACATTAATACAGACTCTTAGAACAATTCCACATGAATGGACTCCTTCAAATTCTAAAAGTCCACCTTTCTTCCTATGTGAAATAAATACCTAAATATTGGATAAATCAATTTTCATTTGTGGAAGAGAGAAGTTATAGTAATTCTACCTTTTTAAAAAATAGGTTCATTTGTTGAACAAATGGGTTTTTCATTTTATATGTGAAATGTTATTTCTCACAAATATACCTGAGCTGATATTTTGGATAAGCATAGGAACAAACTATTTCTAAGGCACTGTGATTTTTACATGTTTATGCCATGGATAATTTTTACTCAATAATTTTTAAGTATTTTCATTTATGCATCACTGTCTTTGGTTAGCTCTAATCAGAAAAGATAGATTTACCTTGGCAATGATTTTCAACAAGAAAATGATTTATCATTGTTTCCCAAGAAAGGTGTTGTCCAGTGTTCTGCTAATTTTAAAAGTACACAGGACTAGTTTCAGAATGGAGTATGTGCAAACACCATATTATTTACAGCAAACTAAATATAATGCCTTGATTTGGCACTGCCTGCTTGATATTTCTCTTGAAAACTGTTACATATGTTTGTTTTGAGTTTCTGCCAAAATAGCAAGATTGTTAAATATCTTTCATGTACTTCTCTTTAAATGCAAGGAAAGATTACAGATTACCTTAGCTAACTTTTATACAACAGTCCAATGGGCACTAAATCCTTTGGAAGAAAAGAATAATATTTGAATTATATAGAAAAAAAGCATGTATAAACACAAATGTATCATAACTGTAACATGTCAATATTCATTTTTATACCTAAATCAACTCTATCCATTATATTGTGACTTGTTTTTAAATTACATGTAGAATACAGTGAGATTGTAATTAGGTGGGGGCTGATTATCTAGGTTGTCAATTATTCAGGGGTTTTGCTTCCCCTTATTCTTCTTCCTGCTGTCCACATTTCGGACAGTTATCACCTTGTTAGTATTTCTATTCTCTGCTTGTTAGTGAGACTGGCAGGGAAAGGAAAAAGGTGTGAAAACTTAAATCCATAGATACGATTACTTGCAAGACTTTCCTGCAAAAGCTGGTAGTGGAAGAGTTTGAAGCTAATTGTTAAAATTATGTTTGAGGTATGTGTATTTCACTTACACTTGTTTACCTAATCCTCCATATATCAGAGAATTAAAAGGAAGCTGCAATCCCTACAAAGAGTAGAAAATTATGGAAGCTTTTTGAGAAAATTACTTTAGATGGGATTCTGAGGAACCTTATGTAAAATGCTCAACATAATAATTCAGATTTTTACATTTCAGACAATCATATTGGAAAAAGTTATAATTTGCTCCCTAACAAACTGTTCAGACACATAATTAAACCTTGACCAAATATGACTGATGAATCTCTTTAATTGGGACAAAATGTGAATCTGAAGGTATTTCATATATTTATGTTTTGCAGGAAAATCACAGTATATAACATACATGTTTAAATGTTTTACTATCCTTTATTTAAAAGTTTTATATTTTTTCTTTGGGTAAATCTGGGTGTGTTTGAAAGCATTTTTCTAAGTCCATTTTTAAAGATATGCAATTCACATGATTTGAAACATTCCATTTTTTTACTCCTCCTAAATATTAAAACTTCATTTAAACATTCATTTTTAAATATTATCCAGTCATAAAATATTTATTGAGCATTAACTTCATGCCCAACATACATTAGACATTTGAGATAAAATGGGAAGCAATTTAGACATTGTTATGCCCTCACAGTACTCACAGTCTGAGAGTGAAGGCAAACATTCTTCAAATAACCCTACAATACCTTTTGCACCCCATTCAGGGTGAAGCTCATCAAAGAATGATATGAAGGACAGGAGGAATAATCCCAGCACTCAATTTAGTAGATCTCTGCAATTTCAGGCCAATTTAGGACTCCATGAGTGAGACTTTTCACTTTTCCCTAGAGTCCATCATTTCTGCCTTGATTATTAGAACACATGAGACAATGTGAAGTTATAGTAACTTGACCTACAAATATACATTTTAAAGAAACTGAGAAAAAATAATAGATCTATAATACCTCCCCAAATCACCAATATAGATACTTGATTTAGAAATTTATTTATAATCCAACCCCATTTTCTCCTGTCTCTTTTTTGACCCCCCTGATTATCCCAGTCAGTAGCGCTCTGAGGATTCTGCTCCTCCCCTGAAAGATCACAAAACACTGCCTCTTGCAATGCCCAAATTAGGCTTGAATGCCCAAGTTATTATAAATTGGAAATGGTTTATTTCTTTCAACCTAAATATTTTGTACTGCACAACTTTTTGTAGTGATAGATGACAAGAAAAATTTGTCTTAGAATTCTGTGATAAGAAGTAAAGAACTAAGTTTTCCTTTCTGTTATGTCTTATCACACTAATCAATGGTTATGGCAGAAGAGACAGAACGTAAAGACTGCTAACTCTGGGAAACGAACTAGGGGTGTTGGAAGGGGAGGAGGGCGGGGGGTGGGAGTGAATGGGTGACGGGCACTGGGGGTTATTCTGTATGTTAGTAAATTGAACACCAATAAAAAAAATAAATAAATAAAAAAATAATAATAAAAGATGAGAGACCTAAATAAAAAAAAAAAAGAAAATCTTTTCTTTCTTTCTCTTTCTTTCTTTCTTTCTCTCTCTCTTTCTTTCTTCTTTCTTTCTTTCTTTTCTTTCTCTCTCTCTCTTCTTTCTTTCTTTCTTTCTTTCTTTCTTTCTTTCTTTCTTTCTTTCTTTCTTTCTTTCTTCTTTCCTTTCTTCTTTTCTTCTTTCCCTTCCTTCCTTCCTTCCTTTCTTCTTCTTCTTCTTCTTTTTCTTTCTTTCTTTTTCTTTCTTTCTTTCTTTCTTTCTTTCTTTCTTTCTTTCTTTCTTTCTTTCTTTCTTTCTTCTTCTTTCTTTCTTTCTTCTTTTTTTTAACACACCTATTATGACAAGTGGCTTATGGTCCAGATGGTATCGTTCAGCATGGTGGAGGCTTTGTCATGTTGGGTACCTGATGACCCCATCTTCGCATTGATTTTCTTTGGACATGTAGCCTGAATGAAAAGTAACTTTTATATTATTACCATGGAGAAGTAAGATTTTGTTTCATGCAACAGATTGGTGCACTTCCACATGGTGTTCTATCAGAACTAGAGTCATTATTAAGGCCATTGAGTTATTGGTTGAAAGAATATTCTAAGGAATTCAGTATTTATCTTTTACATATTTTCTATCACAATAAAATGAGAGATTGGTATCACTTGAGATGACTCAAGGCATCAGATAGCAAACAGGCTGAGGATGCATTTATCCTGTTGTTAATCAAAAGAAGACCTGGTCTATGCTTCCAGGACATGAAGGCAACTGTCCTATTGAATCATGGTTATGACACATCTTTTCCATTGCAGGACATACCCAAAATGGAATATGATCACTCTACACTTCAGCTTGACCAGTCTCCATTTTATATTCAATGGGAACTCCCTAATTGCTGATTAGTAGTATAAAGAAATGTCTGTCATATATACTGACAATACCCTAATTAGTGAGGTCCCTTGCAGTACATTTGTGTTTATAAGAGTAATTTTTTCTATATAATTAGAATTAGTGAGTGCCCCCACTGCCCCCAGTTAGGACACTGAGTATGGGAGACTCAGCCCTCCTCCTCCTCCTCCTCAAAAAAAAAATGCAGCTTCTAGCTTATCTCATGCCAAAGTACATAGTCATCAAACCCAGCAAGTTAACAAATATATGGTTCTTATTCCTTGTTATTATTTGACAGATTTATGTATTATGAAAGACTACTTTTTCACCAGAGTTTAATTTTATTGACGTTGAGTTACATAAATGAGTTTTTAAAACACCTGTCATATTTCAAAACATTCATATGTATCGTGAAGAATTTTGCCAATTTCAAAGTTAAAGAGAGCAGTATATACACAAGCCTGCACATTCTTACTTCAAAAATGAACTGTGAAAGTTGGAGATACTGTAGAACTAGAGTCCATATAAGATTACTTTCTCTTCCTACTCAAACTGCAAGTTTAGGTGGTTCTCAAAACTACTCTTGGTTTTGATAATTTGCTGGAGGACTCCCAGAACTCTTTGGAAGCTCCTTACACATAGTTTATTACAAAGAAAAGGTACAGATTAAAATCCATCAATGGAAGAAGTGCATAGGGCAGAGTATGGGAAAATACTAAATATGTGTGGAGATTTCATTGCCTTCTCACCATGGAGTCAGAATGTATTAATTCCCCACCATGAATTTGTCACAACATATATGGTGCATCATCAACCACTGAAGCTCACCCAAGCCCAGGTGTACAGAGTTTTTACAGAGGCTTCATATCATAGGCATGACCGAGTGATTGCTCATGTGATTACTCTTACTCCCAGGTCAACCCATACCCTGTAGCCCAAAGCCTTCACCACAAATCACATAGCTCAAGACCCTGAGGCAAACAAAGATTATCAAGCAGGGTCTGAGGGCAAGGTCCAGATATCACTTTGGGCAAAGTTAAGTTCTTCACTACACAGATACACAGCTTATTCCTCTGAAAAGTCCCTTGAGAGATGGCAAATTTTGAAGGACAATTATGCACCTTTTGTTTGCTTGTTTTTACCTTTTATTAAGACTGTTTTCATCTTAGAGAGTTATTTCGAAGTATTTCTAAGATTTCTTAACACATCCCTAAATTCTTTATCATGTCAAAGATATGAATTTTTTTCCATTCATTATAATTCTCCTTTTAAAATTAAGGAGTGATCAACTCTTGTAGCTGTCACTAGCAAATTGATAGTACTTGACTTAAACAGCTGTGTGTGTGTGTGTGTGTGTGTGTGTCTTTGCTTAGTTAACATATCTACTGGTAACTCTGAGATTATAGAAGTCATTGGAACTTAAAGAATTTGAAATCTAAATAAGCCATTAAATCAATCCACATGAATTCAACTGTAAGAAGAGCTTTCATTTTTGTGTTATTTAAACAGTAAAACTTATACAAATTTATATAATCAACTAATAATTATATAAAACAATATAGGTTACTATTTAGCATGCAAATCTATTCATCATGGGTTCATACCTGTTAATAACTTTTTAAAACAATTTTTGTGAGATCTACCAGTTGACACCTAATAAACAACTTTATCTTGACCATATACTTAAAAGGCAATACAACTACTGCTAAAAATATTGGCTATAATCCACATTTAAAATATTCAAAAATATTCATCTATGCATTTATTTAGTTAGTACAAAATTATGATGTAAAGTACATCAAAAGGAGAAAATTTGTGAAATGGCTATATGCATACAGTTAAGGTTTACTACAGAGAGCCAAGTAAGGGAATACTATTTATGTATTCTTAAAACATTGAGCTTCTTTATTTAAGCTAAAGAATTGAATATATAAGTAAGAAAAATAGTAGAATCATTTTTATTTATTTTAATTAAAATATTTTTTCCCTTGGAACAGCTAATGATATTTCAAAGATCCATTTCCCTAGTGCTTGACCATAATTCAAAGACATAAGTGGGTAAACTATTATGTCTTACCACAAAAGTAAGAGGTAACCTTTGAATTTCTAATTGAATTTTAAGAAAATAAATGATTTTTAGGTTTTCATGTTATTAAGCAGGATAAATACAGAGAATTCTCTATTATGCAAAGCTGCTAATAGAAAGAGAAAACACATCAGAACAAATGAAGCTCCTTCCCTTTTAAAGCAAACGTAGAAAGGTAAAGTCAGTCTATCTCTCTATTCTTTGTCTCTCTATTTCTGACTCTTTCAATCTCTCTGTCTTTCCTCCTCTTTGTAATACAAGAATGAGTCATTCATGTGCCTTGAAGTTCTTCAACATACATGTGCCCTACTTGTTTATCATCATTACCCCTAGTTTGTTATTTTTTAATACTGATAACTTCTTTATTTATTTTCAAGTAGATCATTACATTTTTATTTCCATTTTGCAATTGTAAAAGTTATCTTAAAAATGCTCAAATATCTTTTGTTGTTGAAAGCTGGAAGAGGAAACTGTATGTATTAGTAGCATTGGATTGATTAATGCATATAAAGTTAGTAAGTTGCTATCTGCAAATACATGGAGTTTAAATTAGAATTAGAATTAGAATTAGAATTTAACATTGCATTACTTAGTGGAATTGTTATACTTTATTGTCAAGTAGACCAGGCATCAAAATATTAGTTATTAGTTAAATAGCATTAAAAACTGAAATAGTAATATAGAGTAATAATTCATGTCAGACCTTTGTAAAACATCAGAAATATTCCAGAATACTTGAAATACATTTTTGCATTCTAAACCTTCCAAATATAGGGGTCATAGAAATACTTATAAAGGTATAAAGAAAACAGAATTTAAAAATACTGCTATCGGGGCACCTGGGTGGTTCAGTCAGTTAGTTGGGTATCTAAATCTTGATTTCAGCTGAGGTCATGATCTCAAGATTGGAAGATCAAGCCCTGGTCAGGCTCTATACTCAGCATGGAGTCTGCTTTTCTCTCTCCTTCTGCTCCTCCCCCTCACTCACCTTCTCTCTCTCCCTCTCTCCAAAATAACTAAGTAAATAAATAAAATCTTGAAAAAATACTGCTATTTTTCAGTTTTTGATTATAGTAATGTGCTTTGTGAAAAAAGAATAGGGAAATTCTGAGATTTGTGATATAATGTTTTCTAAGCTTATTTGACTATAAAACCTATGTTCATGGAGCATCTGAAAATCACTTTATGGGCCTACTAAGTAATATATCATTGATCTACCAAGTAATTTACCATTTTTTTAAAATTCCAATAACCTACAATGTATTTTATCATTCCATGATACACACAAAATATTTTAAGACCTGCCTTTTGGAACCAGAAATGTTTAATCACAAAAAATAATAATTGTATAGTAGTGAAGAAAGTGTGAATATTACAAGAGACCATTATCATGTACTTATGTGTCAATGGTGGGATGGTGGTATATTTCATTTGTGTTCTATAAATGCTATCATTTGAAGATATGGTTATATTTTGTTGAGTTCATGAAAAAAGAAATATCTTCTTTCAGAAGGAGGTGAAATAAGCAAACTATGGGCATTAATATCTATGAAATTGTTAAAATGAAATGGGCAGTGACCAAAAAGTAACTGTAACATAAACAAACTGAGACTACTCTTCAGAAGAGTATTAAATAGATTCATATCATGTTCTAAATCTATTCCAAGTATGGAAAATCTCCAGTAAGCTCTTTCTCAAGTCAATTGGTATTTTGAAGATATAGTGTGAATTAGTAAGAACGGAAGTGTGAACAATAAACCAGGTGTTATATAAAGAGTAAATACACCTAATGATGGGAAAGTCAGACCTTCTATATTAAGATCAGGAACAAGGAAAAATATCCCCTGTTTTACTCATTTTCAACACCATGTTGAAAGTTGCTAATACAATAAACTAAAAAAAAAATTAAAGACATATAAATTAAGTTGGAAGAATTAAAACTACCTCTGTTCACAGATTACATGACAATCTATGTAGAAAATTGAAAACAGTCAACAAAAGCAACAACAGTAACTTCTGAAATTAAAAGAGATTATAGCAATGTTGGGAAAACATAGGCTATTATACAAAAGCCAATCACTCTTCTGTATATTGCCAATGAACAAGTAAAATTTGAATAAAAATACAATGCTATTTACATCAGCACTCCCAAAATGTAATAATTCAGTATCACCTAACAAAAAATTTGTATAAGATCTATATAAGGAAAACTGTAAAGTCTGATGAATTAAATCAAGGGAGAACTAAATAAATGGAAAGATATTCCATGTTCATGGATAAAAAGACATTCATATTGTCAAGATGTCAGTTCTTCCCAACTTATCTACAGATTTAATACAATCTCAGCCTGTAGATCTAATGCAATCTCAGTCAAAACCCTGGAAGTTATTTTGTATATCTCAACAAATTAATTCTAAAGTGTATATGGAGATGTAAAAGACCCAGAAAATCAAACACAATATTGAGGAATAACAGAGTTGAAGTACTGATACTACCAGTTTCAAGACTGAATAGAAAGTTACAGTAAATAATGCAGTGTGATATTCGAGAAAGAATATAAAATAGACCAATGGAACAGAATAGAAGGCCCAGAAATAGATGCACAAACGTATAGTTAACTGATCTTTGACAAAGGAGCAAAGGCAATACAATGAAGCAAAACTAATCTTTTCCAAAAAATGGTACTGGAACGACTGGATGTGCACATATCAAAACATGAATCTAGATAACAGATCTTACACTTTACAAAAATTAACTCAAAATGGATCATAGACTTGATGTACAACACAAAACTGTAAAACTCCTACAACATAACATAGGAGAAAACCTAGATGACCTTGGTTATAGCAATGACTTTTTAGATACAGTACCAAAGCCATGATGCATGGAAAAAAATAATTGATAAGTTGAACCTCATTGAAATTAAAAGCTTCTGTCTGTATAAGGTAACATCAAAAGAATGAGAAAACAAACGACAGACTAACAGAAAATATTTGCAAAGTTCAAATCTGATAAAGGACTGTGATCCAAGGGCTTCTCCGAGGTAGAAGAATCCTTAAAACTCAAAAATAACCCAATTTTAAAAATGGGTCAAAGACCTTATTTGATACCTTAACAAAGATTTATCGATGACAAATAAGCATGTGAAAGATGTTCCACATCATATGTCATCATTAGGCAAACACAAATGTTTTAAAAAATGACATATTACCACACACCTAGTAGAATCACCAAAATGTGGGATACTGACAACACCAAATCCTGGTAAGAAGGTGGAACACAGGAACTCTCATTCATTGCTGGTGGGAGTATAAAAATGGTACAGCGACTTTGGAAGACAGTTTAGTGATATCTTACAAAACTAAATATATTCTTATCCAATGATTCAGCAATTACACTCCTTGGTATTTACTTGAAGGAGCTGAAAACATATGTCTACACAAAAAAACCTGCACATGGATGTTTATCACAGCTTCTTGATAATTGCTGAAACTTGGAAGCAACCAAGATGTCCTTTAGTAGATGAAGGAATAAATAGACTGTGGTATATCCAAACAATGGAATGTTAATCAGTGCTAAAAAGAAATGAGTCATCAAGCCATGAAAGGACATAGAGGAAACTTAAATGCATATTACCAAGTGAAATAAGCCAATCTTCTAAGGTTACATACAGTATGATTCCAACTATATGACTTCCTGGAAAAGCCAAAACTATGGAGACAGTAAAAAGGTTAGTGGTTTCCAGGCTTCTGGTCAGGGGAGGGCAGGGGGGACAAATAGGAGGAGCACAGAAGACTTTTAGGGCAGTGAAAATACTCTGTATGATACTATATTGATAGATACACATCATTATACATTTGTTCAAACACATAGAATGTATAACCACCAAGAGTAACTCCTACTATAAACTAAAGACTTTGGGTGATTATGTTGTGTCAGCGTAGCTTCATCAATGATAACAAATGTTCCACTCTGGTCGGAGAAATTCATGATGAAGGAGGCTATGCATGCAAGAGGGCAGGCAATACCTTGGGGATTTTCAAAATTAGAAAGTAAAATCAGTAGATATGTAGCATTTTGTTTATTGCCTTAAGTTTTACGCACTTTTACATATTAAATTAAATTTAGAAAGCTGTTTATGTTAAATTGCCATGTAATCTATAACTAATAAAGATGAGGCCTTGTTAACACTGGGACTTTATTTAGCTCCTGATGTTACTTATTTGTAACATAATCAACATGATTTCTATCACTTTGGCTTATATATCTTTTCTACTATCATAATCCACCATTAAGTACAGTCAATCTGTGAAAATTGATGAAATAAAAAGAAAAAATAAACATAAAAAGAATTTGTTCAATTTGGGCAGGGATTTATTTATAATATTTATCTAGTAAAGCATAAGAAAAAATAATGTTTCAAATTTCTTAAATTCAAAGATAGTCATTTTTGGTGGAAATTCTTATCTTTATGTAGGCCAACATCAAGCATTGATTTTTGCGTGTTTTCTTCTGAAATTGCATGGCAACTCTTTCTCTGTTTTATTTCAAAAGGCAAGTGTTACCTTAGCTTTAAAGAACTTGCCCTATTTCCAATTACTGTACACTGCCTTTGTTACTAAGCATTCCTGAGTGATCATGAATAATTTTAAGTTATGTTTCAGTGTATTGAGGCTCTGGGACTAAAATGTCAAATTAGAAAGAGAAATGTGGGCCAAACATCTTCCCTTGTGTCTTAAATAAGATATTTTAAAATTGAGAATTCTCAATTGTTTGAGTCAGGATCAGTAAAAGCTTGAGCAAAGACACTGAGATTTTATTGATGATGACTGGTATTTTTCAAATTTTTAAGACAATTCCAAATTTCCTGTGGAAAAAAAATGAGTATATAATTTTATATATTCAAAATATTAAAATAAACATTTAACCAACTTTATCTCAATACAGAGTTGACACCAGGGGTGCCTTCAGCTCAGGTCATGATCTCAGGGTTCTGGAATCCTGGGCTTGAGGGGCTCAAGCCCCTCAGGCTCCTGGCTCAGTGGTGTCTGTTTCTCCTTCTCCCTCTGTCCCTCCTCCTCCCCCACCCTGCTCATGATCTCATTCTCTCAAATAATTAAATAAAATCTTTAAAAAAAAAAAGAGCTGACATCAGTTAGCAAAAATAGTAAATGAAAATGTAGGCAGAGGAGGAAATTGATTTGATTGACAACCTGCAGACGAAGCATTTTACTGCCATGCATTTGGTATTGTAATATCTTTTTGAAATAAAAGAACGTACATGAAATTGCTTAGGTTGAATTTAAAGTCTTAATGTACAGAGATTTATTAAAAACTTTGAAGATACATAATCTTTTAAAATACATAAAAATTCACTTAGTGTACCTCCAATTAATGGAAGTTTGACCATTGAAGATTACACATATTACATATATGAATATTATACATATGTATATTTTACATATATGGGCATATCTATCTCTATATATGTTTCTAAGTACTTTAATTATCAAATGTACATATATATGTGTGTGTCTGTCTATCTATCTATCTATCTATCTATCTATCTATCAGTTTTCGAATTCTCAACTTTCTTGCAGTTAGTTCTGGTCAATTCACTATCTTTAGTCAGTGAAATGTAACAGAAATGTTTGTTGTACTTCTGAGAAGTCTCCTCAAAAGGAAGATGCTAGGCTCCTCCTCCTCTTTTTTCCATAAACCGTTTTGAAATGCAGGCTGAATTTGGGATTTGTACCAGTCATTCTGGACAATTGGAACAAGTTCTATGCTTAAAGATTGAATGAACTGAAATATGCTTAGACAGGGGGGCACACAAAGCAATCAACTTTTACAAAAGTTGTTTGAACCTCCTGATTGAACTGAAGGGACAGGACAGGACCCTAAGTTCTGAATCCCTGATGATTTGTAAAAGGACCAAGTGTGGTTTGACCTCTCTACTTTCAGATTTTTCAATGGGATTAATTCGATGTTTAAATAGTAAATGGTTGGACCCTCAGACTCCGGGGTTCCCCCAAAACAAAAACAAAAACAAAAACAAGGAAGAAAGAGTCCTTGTACTTTAAAGATACACACTAATGAATGAAATGATACCAAGGCAAGAAGTGGCTGGAAACTATGTCAGTGTGTATGGTGGATACGCAGTATTGAAAGAAGTTTGGAGTGAGGAGATAAGATTGGCCTTGCACTGATAATATTTGAAGCTGGCAGTTGGGTACATAAGGGTTCATTATAGGATTACTTCTGTGTCTTGAAAGATTCAGTCATAGAAATGAGAGGATATATTTAAAATATCCAAAGGATACCTTAACCAAAGGGAGGTATAGAGAGGAAGGAGAGACAATAGAGAGACAAGTTGAGAAAAAGAATCAGAGGACACGTGTAGAAGAAAAATTAAAAATGGAATAAAAATGGCATCATACTTCTCAAAAGTAACCCTTTTACTAGTTGCTATGACAGAATATCTTTGAAATTATTTAACTCCGAATTTTTTAGGAAAAAAATTAACTCAGAATAGAAAGAAAGAGAATATTTTAACTCAGAATTTTACATTTAGATAAAAGGTCGATCAAGTATAAAGGCATAATTAAGACTTTTTAAAAATTTAAGGTTGGCTCTTATTCTTGACAAGTATTAGAGAAACTCTAAGAAAATGGAGTAGTAAAGAGAAATACAATAGATTCAAGAAACAGAAAAGTCAACACAAAGCAGAGAAAAGTCAAGTATCAAGATGGCAGTGATGGTCTAAATTTAGAAAGCAACTTAGATTAGATGAGGCAGGATTTGAGAGACTGTTACCAGAGAAAATATATATAAAAATATACATATAACTGATTATACAATATGCTTGAGTTTTGAAAAATTAGTATTGGGCATTTGAAATAGTTGGTGGAACATTTTTTTAATATAAATAGAAAACTAACCATAATGGAAAACATTACCATGATTAATCCAATAAAAATCAAGAGTGATTCTCTCCATGTAGGAGCATATAATATTAATATCACTATAAACATGTAAAACTGACTTCAATGAATCCCAATTTACAGTAATCTCTTAGGAGAATTACAAAGGAAAAATAAAATAAAATGGTGAAATTGCCAAAAAGTAAAATTAATAGGTCATTTTAAAATTGATATAAGTTTATTATTTAATAATATGGTAGCAAAGAATTAAAAGCTGAGATAGCAGAGCTGGGAATTAGAAAAATTACAGCAAGGTATGGCTTTTTTTCAATATAAACTTTGAAGTACTATTTGTGTTTCTTGATAAAGATTGTTATTATATACATTTCAAATTATTTTTATTGATGAAATGTGTATGTATGTACAACACATATAATATGTTCATATAAATAGATATACACACATACATACATATATGACAAAAGGTATATTTTTTGCTGTTGTCATTGTTATGGTGGTTTTGACTCTATATTACCCAGAGAGGTTGCCAGCTGCTCTTTGAATTTGCAGAAATGGAAGGTCATCTTAGTGCAGATCTTCTTTGTCCTGCTCTGGGTCATTTGTGTGACCCTTTCAGTTATGCAAATATGGGGCAAGTAGAAACTCATAGTCCTGGGATTAGGTTGAAACAAGATTTTTTTTTTCCATGTGATTTAGCAAAATCCACCTCTATGCAGAGCTCAGGGTGAGAGAATGAACCTATTTGCATAATGACTCTAGGGACATTCTGGCCAAGGTACAAAGCATGAAATTGCAATGAGTCTCTAAAATAAAATTTTGTTGATAAGCAGAAGAATCTAGACAGGTGATTTCCCAACAGTTCAAAGAAAACCAACCTAAGAGTTTGTTGACTGGAACTGATTTTAGCCCTATATGGCTAATGTTAAAAGCTCTTCTAGACTGCTTGCCCAAGAACACAGCTGAGCCTACATGTATGTTAAAATAAACTACAACTTTGGCATTCAGCCTGGAGTCACAATTCAGGGTTGCAAGAACAGATGATGCCAGCAATGTTAACAAATACCATCCATTGATCTATGCAGGATGAGTCTCCAAAAGCCCCCGTATGTGACTATAAAAAGTAACATCAGTAGTAAACCAATTAAGATCCTACTTCTCTTTCAGTTTGGCAATCAAAGAATTGTTGCCCTCACCATGAATAAACTGATAGAGTCTTTGCCCAATGTGAGGTAGTAGAGGGGTCTGGAGAAAGAGAGATGATGGACAGTTCATAGGGCATTGTGAACTGTAGAAATTAATTGAAAAAAAACATCAAAATATGTGACTACATACGTAATCCAAATTGTCAGGGTAAGCCCCACTATTTACATATATGAAGCCATCTCTTCATACACTTCCATTACATCAATTACTTTATACCACTTTAGCAACTCAGATGTATAGCCACACCATGGATCATTCCCATTCCAAGTCATAAATCTCTGAAATGTCTCCCTTAACACCACTAACTCTCCTCTTTCCTCTAATCACAGTCGTCAATCTTTGAGCTTCTTTCTAATCTTTAAGTCAGCAAACTTGTTCTTTTTTATGTAAAGAGTCAGAAAATATTTCATGCTTTCCTATTATAGAATGTCTGTTGCAATACTCAACCTGTCATTGTAGCATAAAAGCAGTCATAGATATTTGCAAACAACTAGGCATGCCTGTGTTCTAAGAAAACTTTAATTGCAAAACAGCTGTCTAGTCAGGAGATGATAGGACCTAGATTATTGCCAGGGAGTTTTTCTTCTAAGCTTAGAAGGAGCATACATTAACTTTGACTCATAATGCACTGGTCAGGAATGATTCACATGGCCCCAGTTTGATTGCAGGAGAGTTTGGGAAATGTACTCTGGTGTGCCCAAAAGTAGAAAACAGAATTAGAGAACATCTAGCCAATTTCTGACAAAAACACTAAATATTGCCCATACTGTTTATCTCTACGACAATGTCAGTATTTTACAAGATCATTTGTGGTGCTAATATTTCTTTGGGATTTTAAATATTCTCTAGTGTTGTTATACTTAGCTCATTAGTTCAATAGGTTAAAACTAATTCCTCCCTAAAAAAAGAACAGAATGTAAAATGAGTTTGATCTTAGTCTTCACAAAATAATTTGAATTCAAGTCTTCAAGACTATAACAACAACAAAAAAAGACACAAAAAGATGAGAAATCTAGTGATTTGGAACTGGATTCACAAAAATACTGGAAGATTGCAATGATTAAGTTATTTCATAGGAGGATGGGCAATGAAGGTACCAATGCTTTCATTACTACGACCTAAAGAAGGCCTAAAGAAGGAAAAGAAGGAGAAGAAGGAGAAGAGGAGGAGGAGGAGGAGGAGGAGGAGGAGGAGGAGGAGAAGGAGAAGAAGAAGAAGAAGAAGAAGAAGAAGAAGAAGAAGAAGAAGAAGAAGAAGAAGAAGAAGAAAGAAGAAGAAGAAGAAGAAGGAAGAAGAAGAAGAAGAAGAAGAAGAAGAAGAAGAAGAAGAAGAAGAAGAAGAAGAAGAAAGAAGAAAGAAGAAGAGAAGAAGAAGAAGAAGAAGAAGAAGAAGAAGAAGAAGAAGAAGAAGAAGAAGAAGAAGAAGAAGAAGAAGAAAAAGAAGAAGAAGAAGAAGAAGAATTACAAGTCAAATATCTCCCTGGTTATGACCATTATTTTACTATTTAAGAGTATTAATTAACCCATTCCACTCAAGGACCATATTATGTGAAGGTTACATACCCTGGAGAAAAGGTTCTAACCAGGGGCCACCTCTAACTATTCTGTACACATCTGGATCCTGCATAGGCTCATTTAGATCAAAGGATGTTGCTGCTTACGAGAATGCATGCTACATCCTGAATATCAGTTCTAGATGTCTGAGATCTCTTCTACTTAGGCAGCTTCCCTCAAAACTAAAACATTGGATGAGAACTTCTCACCAATCACTCATTAAAAAGTAAACTTCCTTGGGCTGGGAGTCACGTCAATCAAGGTTTTCTTGCAAACCCAAAGCTGCCTTTTTCTCTGTTAGAAGCTGTTATCATCTTCAAAGCCATGTCAAAACAGTGTTTGTTCTCTGCTTTGATTTCACCCACATGGTGAATTCAAAGACAGGTCTACTTGAGAGTGGAGAGACTATTTCAGATGTTGTTTGAGCATTTGTTTGCCATGTTTGTAAACGTGATTTAAGTGCCTCACTTCTAATAAAAATCCTTTAAATGCAGTGGAATTTTTTTTTCATTGAAACATTCTACCTTCTGTTTTTCAAAAGTGTTCATAGCTGAGATCTCATAATCTGAAATATAAAACCCCAAAAAGGTTTGGATAAGGGCAATATAATGGCAATTCACCTCAAAGAGTTCATTTTCCTTTTTACCCTGATGCAGTCCAGTATAAACAACAAACGAACAAAAAAAGCTCTTTTTAAATGACAATTTCTAAATACCTGGCACACATAACCAATTTTTCTTTGGGAAAAGAAAAGTCATTAGGAAGATAATGTTACTTAAGGTTCATTTTGCATTGAGGATATTTGACACTATTCACCGGAGATAAACAGATGCATGTCATTTACATATGAAAACCTATCAGATAATGCAAAAATTTGTATGTGAAATGCTTCATTCACTGAATTAGCCTATGGTAATTTCTCATTATATGAAAAAGAAAATGATTACTACAAATGTCTAAATAAATATTAATGTGGTTATATTGTTTTTAAATAAATAAAATATTTAGAGAGAACAATATGCAGAGGGAATCAGTTAAAGGTACAGTTGCTATTTTTAGGTTTTATTTATCTGAAGAACCAATAAAAAAGACTTACAAAATTAAATATGGTTATGAGCTGGAAAATATGATTTTAAAACTTCCTCTCTTGTTGGACCATTTTAAATGATGGAGGAAAAAGGATGTTGATTAAAAATGAACATGATAGATATGATAAACCTTTCATATCTTGACTGAGTTAAAGCAATTGTGAATATGGCCAAATTTTGATTATAATCCCTTTCCACTGAGGTAAAAATGGTACCAAGACTATGGTATCAAATATGGTGTCCCCTTTTCTAGAAGTTAACATTAAGAAAAAATTCAGGTATGGAAATGGAAATAGTTTTGAACACAACATTCAACTCAGAACTCATTTTTCAAAAGAAAAGGAAATTTTGCCAATATTTATCTTTGACCATATTCTAAATGAAAAGAAGTCATTATCCTAGAGCAATCTAGAGACAGTCCACTTGAGTGACAAAACAAGATCATACACAGGGAACAAATTAGAACAGTAAACAGAAAAAAAATAGGCTTTCATTTGTGATAAACTGTCCATATAAATTTTTAGAGATGCATACCAAAAGATGTGGAGGTGAAAGGTAACCTCTGCGATTTACTTTAAATAGTTCAGGAGAGAGAAAGTGAGAGGGCTAGAGGTACAGAAGGGGTTAGACAATAAATTTGACAAAACCTTGACAATGGTTGAATTTGTGATGGGTAAAGAAGCATTCAGTTACACTTCTCTCCACTTTTGTGCAGTTCAAAACTTTTACATACTAAAATATATCTTTAAAGGCTGTATTAAGTCATCTGCCAAATATGCTAACGTGTAGTGTCAATATATTCCTTGGGTTACTTTAAAGGGAAATATTGTTCATTCCTCTTTCACAAACAGTTCTCTAGAACCTTTTGTTTGCTGTGTATTTTATGATGGCTAATAAACTAGTAATGCTGATTAAAAGCCGGAGTCAAGTTTTTCAAATCAACACTATCCTGTTTGTCCACACTCCTCTTCTAACCCCCCCAGGCAAAGTAGGCTCTAATGACATGTAGATTGTCCAGGTTCCTACCTTGTCCTTTTTACTGCTGCTTAATCAGTGGATGTAAGAGTAGAAGAAGGTGTATCCTCACATATATAGATGGACAAGCCTCATTTTTCCTTAGATGAACTCTATATATTAAGTCATTTTTTTCAGTGTTAGCTAGCAAAGATGTTCTTTGCTCTTTACCTGCTAGACGTATCTATTTTTCAAATTGTTAGTGATGTGATTTGGATCAGATCCAAATTTGTCATATCTGTTGTTTTGTTGTATGTGGAAGTATTATTTCACTTGTGATAGTATTGTCAACTCCAGATTACATTTCCCAACCTAAACCTCTTCTCTGACCATAACTAGGTTATAGAGAAGTCTGCAATACCTCTTGGCTCCTAAATATTGACTTCCGTAAAATGTCATTAATCTGTACTAATTGGAGGAAGCTTAGTCTCAATTAAGGAAAAAACCCTGAAAATACATTATTTCAGAAAGGAATAGAGTTCTATTATTTCAAGTACCTACATTAACTCACATTAAACTAACAAAGTGTTATCCAATACACATCCTTGACTTGATTTAATGGTTTGTAATTAGCATATCAATTGTGTGGAAATGGATCCTTCTAAAGTGCTTGAGGGTGCTTAGAAAGTTTGTTCTACTAAGTATTTTCAAGGATCCTCTTTGCAATCTTATTTACATTATTAATTTACTCTCTATAATAAGAAAGAAATTAATCGATGCAAAAATAACATTCTTGTCAGCCTCTGGTCAAATAATGAATTCTAACTTGGTGAAACACAATTTTTAAAGTTTTTATCTACCATTCACACACTAATTATGATATCCTAGTTTTGCTAAAGTTTGGTATGTTTTTCTCCATCTGTAAAGGTGATTCTACTGATTGGAAGAAAGATATCTTCTGAATTCACGTTCTTTTCCCTTTAATGAGAGAGTAGTTTTCTGTGATTTCCTTGCAACCAATAATAAATTATCTGAGATATGAGTAGTAGTTTTTTGAGAGATATATACAAAACTCTCATGATCTTGAAGAAATGAAAACCATATTTGGATTCTGCTCTTGCAGTGGATTTTCATCAGTGCCTAGTAAGGTGCCTGGCATATTAAATAAGTACATACATATTGATCAAATATTTTTAGCTTCTGGACCAGTAACTAACACAATTCATTTTCTTTCATGCTTCTACAACGTAATCCTGCTTTCAATGTAGCATTTACTCTTTACACTTTCTTTTGTGTTTTATTCTACTTTTAAATGAAAAAAAAAGAGAAAATATTTTCAAATACGGGTATGAAGCCATAAAAGTAAAAGTAGCCAAATCGCGACGAGATAAAGAGTAAGGAAAATTGGATTTCAACTTTGGAAGGAAGATCTTAGTTTATATCTATTCGCCTTTGTAGTAAGGCAGGGTTAACTTAATTATTTATAAGCCTTTCTTAATAAGCATCTAACATCAATCTTGGCTTTTCTATAATGACAGATACTACTGCAATATGAGTTGCATACTCTTTGGGTTTACAACCGTTATTGTTTAGAGATTTGCCTAATTTTTGCACATCTTTCCTAACTCATAGTTTCAATTATGTCTCTGCCTTCTATCATTTCTTTATGTATTTATAGATAGATACCATAGTTTTCTTTAGTATGTTCATGTGACTGAACATGCCTTGTTCTTTTAACCTTTCCTCAAAGGTCTTTTTTCAAAACCTTTCATCAAATCTTTCTTCTGAACTCTGCAATTTGTCCATGTTTCTTCGCCGATGTTTCACTACTGTATACATTTATGTGCCTGTGCGCGATAATGAATGACGCCCTAAGGTACCTGCTGTTTTATCTGAGCTTTCATTCTGGTGAATATAATTATGTGTTTTCACATATTTGTTATTCCTTTTAATTCTCTGTATTTTCCCTTGATTTATTCTGAATTTTTTTCCTGTTGGAAACATTTACACTTAGGTTAACAAATTTACTTATGAAACTATTGATGAATAAATAAATGTGTGAAGTGAAGTGGATCCAAAGTTTATATCATTTTTGCTTCTATGACCTTAAAAGTAGAAAATATTAATTTTGGACAAAATACCTATATGTGGACTTTTTCCTTTTTTGAATTTATATGTTAATAACTGGTAGAATTAGATGATCCTTACTTAGCTCTTTATACCCATAAAGCAACTCTCAGCACTTTTTAATAATTCATTGAATGTTTTGCTGCAGGGCTGCTGTGTTCTGAAAATTATATAAATCATATAATTGAGAGGAGAGATGCAAGAATTTAGTTTTTCTAAAGGAAGTTTACACATACATTGTGTAACACAAAGATGCCATAGAAAATATAAAAACAACATTTTTTATTGAGCATATATTAAGTCAGAAAAAAGACTAAAAAAACCCCATGAATGTCCACATATTTTGCACTATTTGACTTTATTTTGATAGCATGTAGCTGAGGAAAAGTTTGAAACTAGAAACGTGTTTTGTCCAAAACAAAATGTTCTGATTAAAGTCAATAGGGGAAAATGGAAATATGACTTACACTCACTTTTATTTTAATACCTACACGCACACACACACGCACACAGAGGAAAGGAAAAAGAAAAAGGAAAGCATTGATTTTCAAAATATGCTGTTTCTTTTCTAGGATATATTCCAAAAATCTGAAATATCTTTCTGTAAGAAATATTGACTTTTTGAAACCTAGACAACATCCAATAATCTTACTAGTGATTCATCAGAGAGAGTCTTGGAATAACTACTATGATGAGGAGGCAAACTTGTAAGTTAGTTATAATTTGGGATGCCTGTAGATTCAGCGGTTGAAAATATGATTCTTCAAAAAATTATATACTCAAGCTTTTTTTTACCCTTGAGTTTTGTTTAAATTCATATTTTAAAAACTGAATTTCCAAAAATGATCTTTTTGATCCATTTGTGTTGTAACAGATTCATATATGCCTAGCATCAGAATATTTAATCAAGCAAGGATTGTATAAGGTACAAAAGTTAAAAAGGGTAAAGCCATGATTTTCATACAAATATAAAATCAACATTGGGACACCTGGGTGGCTCAGCAGTTGAGCATCTGCCTTTGGCTCAGGGCGTGATCCCAGAGTCCCAGGATCCAGTCCTGCATCCCACATCATCGGCTCCCCTGCAGGGAGCCTGCTTCTCCCTCTGCCTGTGTCTCTGCCTCTCTCTCTGTCTCTCATGAATAAATAAATAAAATGTTTCTAAAAAATCAACATAAGTAAACTTAAAAGTAAATTAAAGTCAACTCTCATTAAGGAACTACTAAGCTTTTAAAGGCAATCAAAGATTCTGAAGATTATATGTACTATATGTTATATAAATATGTGTAGAATGAAAATCCTTAAGTGATTTTGCTAATAGATGTAAAAATGATTAGCATTTGAGGTTCTATCAAATGCAATGTTTCAGGAAACAATTTCTACAAACTGGAAATTAATTGTATCTCTACTGGACAGAAATCATTTGCATTTCTATGGACTGGAATCATGAGCATTACTATCAGTTTTCTGTAACTTCTATTGTTAGTTTTCTACAATTTACTTGGTAGAGATAACCCATGGGGTTATAAACTGACCTAGTCCATAGAAAGATGATCAAATGTGCATACCTCCATAGAATCATATAATCCCCAGAGAACTCAGTAGATACAGTGCTAAGTCCTCTGTTGAAAGAACACCCAGTACTTTTTTTCTTATTTTGCTTGTGTCCCCTGTACAGTATTTCCTAGCAATCTTAATATACACAATCAGATATATAAATAGGCCAGTGTCTACTGACTCCTACCGACCTCCCCCTCCATACAACACTTCCTCATTTGAAGTGGAGGTAGTTTAGAATAAAATCTCAGAGCCAGAAGTATTGTATGTGGTTCTATCTCATCACTTTTGTCGATTTCTCTCATTTTTCTTTGCTATTCTCACAATATAACCAGGCTGGGCAAGTAACTCCTTATGGATGCCTATGGTTTCATTTTATATGTCTTAATATGCTTGCCCATTTCTCCACCTAATGAATAATATTTTAATAATATTTTTGAATTATGTTCGGCTTCTTTCTTTGCTGGATCAGTTGGTAGTACCAATTTGGAAATCCTAGCAAATCGAAACACTAAACCCTCCAATTCCTTGTAAACTATGAATGGAATGTTCTTTAGGATCAGACATAAAACCAATGTCCAAAACTGTATCTCATTAATTTCCATATCATTATTCTTTGTTTTCCTTCCATATTTCCAGTTGCTTTATCTCTATCACCATTCTTGCTTCATTTAAGCCCCCCAAATTGCATTTCTGTATTCCTACAATTGGGGAATTGATTCAAAGTAATAGTTTAAATTTGGTTAAGTCCATTCTATAAGTCCATTCTGCTCGGCTTATGCTCCATCCCATTTCCCTCCTTTCTTTATATCAAGTCGTGTCTTAGAAATTTAGAGTATTAGAAGTGACTAAAACTAGATGAAAGTTAGTCTAAACTCTTAACAAATGAAAATTCCTAATAGTGTTGGTGGTAGACAGAATAATGCTCCCCATTTCTCCACCAAATGTTCACATTTTAATCCCCAAACTTATAAATATGTTACCTTATGTGATAAAAAGGACATTTCAGATGCATTAAATTAAGAATCTTGAAATCAGAAGGTTGTCCTGGATTACCCATTTGGTCCCAGTCTAATCATAAATCTTGATATAATAGAGGTGTGTGCGTGTGTGTGTGTGTGTCTGTGTGTATGTGTCTGTTTCTGTCTCTGTCTGTCTCTGTGTGAGTGTGTGTGTGTGTCTGTGTGTATGTGTCTGTTTCTGTATGTGTCTGTCTCTGTGTGAGTGAGAGGGAAAAAGAGAAAGAGAAAGACAGATAGTTCTGAAGATATGGGACGCTGAGTAGCTCAGTCAGTTGAGCATCCAACCCTTGGATTCCACTCAGATCATGATTTCAGGATCCTGAGATCCAGCTCCATGCAGGCTCTGTGCTCAGCAAGGGAGAGTCTGCTGAAGATTCTCTCTCCCTCTCCCTCTGTCCCTCCTCTTGCTCCTGCTCTCTTTCTTTCTTTCTAAAATAGATAAATAAATCTTTGAAAAAAATATCTGAAGATCCTACCCCATTCTGTGGGTTTTGAAGATGGGGAAAGGCCATAAACTAGGGAAAGCAGTCAGCCTCTAGAAACTGTAAAAAACAAGAAAATGGATTCTCTCCCCTGGAGTCTCCAGAAAGAATGCAGTTCTGCTAACAGAGGCTGTTGTTTTGAGCCACGTGTTTATATTAATTTGTTAGAACGGCATTAAGAAATTAATACAGTGGTCTAAAATGAGAACACTTACATAAACAGGGAACTTACTATTTTCTAAAGTAGCCTGTCCCATCCTTGGAAGTCTAAATGCTTATATTTAAATTGAGCTGATATCCAGATATTCAGCTGTTACCTCAAATGACAGCTTCCTGCTGGAGCTCAGTAACATCACATCTAAGACTTGTGCCATTTCACAGGGTTGCCGTTTGGTATGTGTTACCAGCGTTTTCTCTGTCTTCTAGTTAAAACCAAATGAAACAAACATTGTCATGTTCTTTGCTTTTTCATTGTGAAAATCTGTCATCATGTTATATGTGTCACATTTTCTTTTCCTCCTTATTTTCTCTACTACCTTGCTAGAGCGAACCTCTCCCTCAGTCTATGGTGATTACAATAGTGTCTAACTCCAATCTCTGAATTCTGGACTCATCTCCATGTCTCTAAATCTGAGGTCTTCTCAATTCAGCCTATATGCTACTGCCAGTGAAATTTTCTAAGATCACTAGTTTCAAGTCATTCTCTGGCTTAACAGTTGTTTTACCCCATTGCTTATCAGATACAAAGCTTTTGTACTTAACTCTCAGTTCCTTTATAATGTCCCCCAGTAGGGCTGGCTTCCTGAGCATATAGCCTAATCAGTGCTAAAAGCCCTATGCTTAGGAATGGGCTCATTGTTGCCTACTACTTTGCTGTCACTATCTTGAAATTCTTTTTTTTTTTTTTTTAAGATTTATTTAGGTATTCATGAGAGACACAGAGACAGAGGCAGAGACAGAAGCAGAAGCAGAAGCAGGCTCTATGCAGGGAGTCGACGTGGGACTTGATTCCAGGACCCCAGAATCACACCCTGGGCTGAAGGCAGACGCTCAACCACTGAGCTACCCAGGTGTCTCTGTCCTGAAATTCTTAATAATTTTTTTAAAGATTTTATTTATTTATCTGAGATATAGAAAGATTGCAAGCAGTGTTTGGGGGAGGGGCAGAGGGAGAGGGAGAAGCAGACTCGGGTGCTGAGCAAAGAGCCTGACTTGGTACCTGAATCCCTCTACCCTGGGATCATGACCTGAGCAGAAAGCAGATGCTTAACAGACTAAGGTACCCCACTCGGGTACCCCAAATTCTTAACAATTTTTTAAACAAAATCTAGCAACTCACTTTGCATTGGACCCTGCAAATTATATAACTTACTCTGTTTCCCAGCTTACCCACCTTTTATTTTGTGATCACATTCTCTTTTTCAATATAACCTTATTTCTTGAAGGCAAGTATTCTTTTTCTTTAAGCTACTCTCTTTAGGCCAACTGTGACTTTAACTCTTGCTATTTCTTTTTCCCAGAATGCCTTTTTATTACTTGCTTCTAGGCCTAGCTCAAGCACTGTGATGGTGCCAATAATAGTGCATTGTGCATACTCATCTCTCCTCTTGTTCCATGCCTTCTTCTTTTCCTTCCAGTCAACTTTATCAATAAAATTGCACTTACTTCTTCAGTTCTTACTATTTTTTATTCTTTGAATTTAATTTACACTGGACTACTTGGCAATTACTCCATGTAATTTAGCATTTTCTCCCTATCTCTGTCTCAAATATCGAAAACAATAAACTTGTCTTGCCCTATTATGTATCCACCCTGGAATAAGGATAGTACTGGATGTATTTTAGCAATGTATATTTGTTAACACATCAATGATCTACCAACAGATTCTTCTTATTGCTAAATACCCTAAGAATATGGGAAGTCGCTTAAAAACTCTTCTACTTATATGAAGACAAGATGGTTAATTCCAGATAGTCACTTCCTTTAATAGTTAATATTATTTTCTAATTTTCTCTACATTAAAAAGACTACATGGAGATGCATTTTTTAAAGAAGTATCATCAGAACATTTTAACTTGAAGCCATAATACCCTCAAAATTCTTTTGCAAGTGAATCTGTATATATTTTTGAATATGAGGAATTACATTTATCTGATAGCTAAATATAACAAAGTAAATAAACCCTTATACATAGCATATGTTCATGTGTGTACACATGCACTGAACATCTTTGTCTATGATGAAGAACATAGGGTTAGATAGCTGTGTTTAATTCTCCACATTTCCTATAAATTCTAATAATACTTCCTCTTATGGGGACCATTGTATTGGTGAAGTGAAAAGATTTTCATTTGTAATTTGACCTCTATTATAGTTCATAATAGTAGAGGATCATTGGTTAAAAGGAGAATCAAATTTGAGAAGGTCTGCTTTGGATGGAACTTACCTTCCAAAATAATGGCTATAGAGAAGAAAAGCTGGAAGGTAACAAGATGGAGAAGTGCCTAGGGATTTTCAATTATCTTTGGTGAATAGATTTTTCTTTTGATGCTAACCATTTCTACTGTAAAACTCCTGATCATGTAATTGAGATGGAGTAAAAGGCCAGGCTAGGCCATTTGGAAGCTAGGGAAATGAATATAAAGGGTCACAAAAGCTCAGGATGGCAAAACTACAGAGAGGAGACAAAAAAATAAAAAAGTTAGTCTAATACTTAAAACATCCCTATGCTTTAAAGGACTTTCTAATCTTATTTGAAAGAGGTATCATTAACTTATACATATGTTCTATGAGTTCTGTTTTTTTCTTTTTTTCTTATTTTGAAAGCATATAGTTAAGAATGGAGTTAGAATCAACTTGGTTGATATATTTGTGGTGAATTTATATATTTTTCTGTGCGGTTTAACCATCTTGTCATTTTTAACCTAACCATTAAGAATGACCTTTTATCCATTTATACAATCATCAACTGTTAAAAGACTTCCTGGAGGGGCACCTGGATGACTCAGTTGGTTAAGTGACCAACTCTTGATCTCAGCTCAGGTCTCATCTCAGATTGTGAGTCTAAGCTCTGCATTGGGCTCTATGCTTAGCATTGGACATTAAAAAAAAAAGTGACTTTTTTATATCACTAAATATCTGGGAGTTTACAACGTTTATGAATATCAATATAATTTTTTTAAATGATAAATAAAGGTTAGTAGATGAATAATACTCAAACATTGAATCTAAACCCTAACAGTCATTATTAACAAGAGTAAAATACAGATGTAAGATTTCTTTATGGTACATAATATCTGTTTATTTTCCCCCTTTTCTTCATTTAATGGGAAAATCACATACTTGGAAACAGAGGATCTGGATTTGGTTTCCAGATCTGATACTTAATTTGATGCCCTTGAAAAAATTTCTTTCTAAGCCTCCTCTAACACACTCTTTTTTTTGAAGACTAAATAAATATCTTGTAAAAATTTGTTATTATTTTATGTGTGAGATGGTGGGGATAGGGGATGGGAGAGCATGCAGTATGAATTCTGGTTGGAATGGTAGGAATATTCAAATAGAAAAATGATAAGATGAAATTTGATCTTTGGATTCAAGCATACCTGGGTTCAAGTATAACATCAGTCATTCTTTTGGATCTTTGAGAAAATCACAAAACTTATGTAAGCTTTTGTTTTTTCACCTGTAAAGAAACTGATGATACAACTTTAAGAGGGTCACAATAATTATTAGATTGTTTAGGGCATGTAAAGCACTGTACAGTGTTTTGCTATTTCTGACATAATGAATGAAACTCATCAAAATTTCCCCCACTTTCTATTTCTTCTAAGAATTTTATCCAGTGAAAATATTTTTCTCAATTATCAAGTTTAACCCTTCAATTATAATGAATAAAAAAGTAATTTTACCAAATAAAGGGTCACATATAACTAGGCTGTTACAAGATTTCAATCTTGCCTACAGGAACTGAAGTCTTGTAATAATTGGAATTATATCTCTTTTGAAACTAAAAGAGATATGAAGACTCTGAACAGTGAGGTTCATAAATAGTTACATAGATTGTTGAATGTAAAAGATCTAGGATCTTTTCAATCTTAATGATTTCCCCCATTTTCCTGAGTTTGGGGGACAGGATGATACCATTTTTCATTTTTAACCCACAATATACAAATATGATTTGGACTAGAAGATCTACAAACTTGAAATTGTACTTGAATATTTACTTCCAGAAACATCGATCAATAAGAAGAAATGTTTCCAATATTCAAACAGTGTCATAATGTAGAGAAATGAGAATCAGCAACTGGACTAAGCAAATGTTTAGTCCTTTAGGAATCTATGTGCAGGCTTTGTTGTCTACAGTTCAATGAAGGATTCCTCAAGTAAAATTTAAATTACTTGGGAAATGTGTTTTTAAAGTTCCAACTGAGTGTCTGACCCCATATTTGAACCTAGGTATGTTTTTATTCAAAGATCAAAGTTTTCTTCTGTCTTTTTAATTATCTCTATTTCCTATGTTAAATAAAATCAGTTGTAACACCGTTAAACTGATGCCTTTATTTGGAGAGCTGCCATGAAAATGTGCTGAAGAAGGGGTCTCCTGCAGAGAAGGGTGAGATTTTTATAAAACTGTAGCTAGAGTGGTTTATTGAAGTTCAGCTAGTTTCAGACACAGCTGGGTTTTTAAAAAAAATCCTGCAGTGCCTGGGTGGCTCAGTCAGTTGAGGGTCTGCCTTTGACTTGTGTCATGACCCCAGGGTCTAGTCATCAAGCCCCATATCAGGCTCCCTGCTCAGTGGGGAGAGTCTGTCTCCCCCTCTGCCTCTCCCTACTACTGGTGCTCTCTCTCTCTCTTAAAAAAAATATTGAAAAATAAAACAATATTTCCTTCATACGAGGGGCCATTAACTGGGCAATTTGTTTTTATCAAGACAAGTTGGAAAGAATAGGATTATTTGCAAGACAGGAAAGGGGAAAATAGCTGCCACTCTAAGAATGCACAAAGGATAAAGACATGTAGGAGTTGGCATAGAAAATTTTCAGTCCCTCAGGATCTCTTTTACCAGAATATCTTAATTTTCTGCCTTTTTAAAAAAAATTAATCTTCCTTTTTCTAGTTATAGATTTCCCTAATGTTTAGCAACTTGATTCTAGGAAGTTCACAGTTAAGAATGAGAAAAAAAGAAGGGCTTTTAATAAGTTTTTATAATTGAAGACAGAGTGTCAACCAGAGTGTCAACAACTAGAGTGTTTTATAATTAAGACAAAACTAAATTTTATTGAAAAGATGCTAAGATTCTCACAGAATCAGAGTCACCACACCAGCAGTGGTTGCTTCCACGTGGTGAGAAAATCAGGTATGTTGAGACAAAAGGCTTTATTCTTGGGTAAGCACAAACACTAGTTACCTTAATATGCCCGGACATTTAGAAGTTGGGTTTCTTTAGTGAAAATTCATCAACATGTAATCTGTCTCTTCTTAATGCATGGCAGTTGTGTGTTTTGAACTCAGCAGATGAGGTTGGGAGGCACAGTTTTGAGATAGGAAGTTGAGGAGAAGAGTTACTGTACAGTCCTGTTCCCTACCTCTTCACTCCCCTACTTGCTCTCATTCTGCAAACCACACAGTGTCGGTTGCCCATTTCCTCTTAATGCCTCTTATTCCTATGCATTTAATTTATTTTTTGGTATTGTTGATAATTTATCTAATATTTTGCCACATTTTTAAAATAGAAAAGCTATTGAATTTGTTATACATTCTGTAAATACAAGCTACCTTGTTGATAATTTATCTAATATTTTGCCACATTTTTAAAATAGAAAAGCTATTGAATTTGTTATACATTCTGTAAATACCAAGCTACCTTGGTGAATTATCTTGTTCTCTGTAGTGAAAGTGAGCTCTGATTTGGGTTTGCAGCAATAACCCACAAAGTCTGTTTAAACTGAAGTTTTTCTAGTATGATCATAGAAAAGTTCTACATTTCATTCTGTGCTTTGAAATAAGAAGTTTTAGATTTGAGCTTATTTTCCCTCTTTTAGCTATCTAATGCCACCCCAAATAATTCTCTGAAGGCACAATGCCAGCATTCCTCAACCACATCAAATTATTTTATAACAGCTCCCTGGTCACCCAAAATTTCACTCCTCGTGGGTACTTGTCCTAAGTAAGGGAACATGAAGATCAATTATTATCTCTTTGACACTAAATCTCAAATTTTCCACATCTCAATTTCTTTTAGCTACTTCAGCTTTTAAACCAACATCAAAAACTGCCACATTTCTCTGATTTCTATTTCCTATACCCATCTCCGTGGTACATCTTTACTGGAACAAGGTGATTTCTCAATTAAAAAAAAATCAACTTAAGTGAGATTAAAACAAAACTAAATTTTATTGAAAACATGCTAAAATTCTCACATAATCAAAGAGTCACCAAATATGAAGTAGGAAAAAAAAGGAAGTGGGACTATGGTAATCCTTCCTTCTTTCCTTCCCTTCCTTTTTTCCCTCCCTCCCTCCTTCCTTCCTCTCTCCTTTTCTTTTTTTTTTTTTTTTTTTTAATTTCTGCCTTCCTCCATTTTGGGGGTTAAATATTTTACATATGCATGCAATCATATGTAACCACTACCATTACAATCAAGATTTTGAACTTTTCCATCATTCCAAAAAATTCTGTCTTGTATCATTGCAGTCATTAACTTCCCCTACTCTTTGGCCCCTGCCAAACAGGATCTGCTTACTAACACTGTATTTTGCATTTTCTAGATATGCATATGAAAGATATAGGAGAGGAAAACTAATTTTCTCTCAACTGTCCTGAGTCCTTAGCTGAGACTCCTGTAATAATAATAATAAAAAGATTAACAAAAGAAAACTGAATAGAAGTTTATTAACATGAATAACTCATGTATGCATGGGAAATACAGAGAAAAAAATGAGTTAACTCAAAGATGTTGCTTTATAATTCAGGCTTAAATATCATTTTAATGAGGAAGGGGGAAAAGAAATATAGACCTTTTAAGGGAAAGTAAATAACTTTTTTGACAGATGAATGGGCCATTAGAACAAATAGGACGTATTACAGTTCGTGACAAAATCCATCTAGGTGTGGTGTGACTTCTAGTCTCCTTCCCTGTGATAAGAGTCAATCTTCTGTGGTTTGATGAAATTTCCAGAAAGACGATTTATGACAATTGAGTTTCTTTTGGAGGATGTTTAACCAGCTAGAGGGAATTGAGAGAAAACCTCTCCCTGCATTAATTGTTCAAGTGCCTACAGCTTAAAATCATTAGTATGTCAAAGTGATATATTTTGTAGCTGCATGACCTGAACTCATACAATCCTATGTTGGGATGACATATTCTGCTATCTTTCAAAATACTCACAGTATGTAGGCTTTTGTGCCTGGATTCTTTCATTTAGGATAATTCTTTTAAGACTGTTCATGTTTTGGGGGATCCCTGGGTAGTTCAGTGGTTTAGCGCCTGCCTTTGGCCCAGGGCATGACCTGGGGTCCTGGGATCGAGTCCCACATCGGGCTCCCTACATGGAACCTGCTTCTCCCTCTGCCTGTGTCTCTGCACCCCTCTCTCTGTGTCTCTCATGAATAAATAAATAAAATCTTAAAAAAAAAAAAGGATTGTTCACATTTTTGCATATGCCCGTAATGCATTCATTTTTGATTCTTAGGTAGTTCATTGCATGGATGTGCCACAATTTGTTTATCTAATTAACTCAGCTTTGGGATGTCCAGGTTTTTAACTCTTGTACATAGAGCTATAAGAACATTTGAGTGACCATATTTTATTGTGAGAATGTGTTTTCATTCCTTCTGGGTAAACATCTAAAAGTTGGATCCTGAATTGTAAATTAATTATATTTCTACCTATATAGAAAACCATTAGACCGAAGAGACTGTATTATTATGCACTCTCACCAGCAAATGTTGTTGGTTCCATTTGTTTCACAGCTTTACATACTTGGTATGTATGTACATACATATAATACTTGGTATTGTTGGTCTTTAATCTTAGCCATTCAAGTGCATATTAATGGTGTCTCACTGTAGTTTTAGTCTATATTTCTTAATAATGAATAATATTGAACATCATCTAGGTGCTTATCAGTCATCTTTATATATTGTTTGTTGAAGTACAGTCCAAATCTTTGGTTCATTTTATAAATGATTTATTAATCTTAATATTGAGGGGTAGCCATTATTATTATTATTTTTTGTATTTTATTCCATTGGCCAGGACTTGTACAACATATTGGATGAGCAGAAATCTGTAGCTTTTTCTGATCTGGGGGAAATAATTTTACATTTTACCTCTGTTATGATGTTAGGTTTTTCATAGATACCTTTTATAACTTTGAAGGATTTATCTTGTAATATTAAGTTGATAGTGTTTCTTTGTCATGTTGAATTTTGTCGGTTTTTTCTTTTTTTTTGCATGTTGAAATAATTTTGTTAAATTTCCTTTTGGTCTTTTAATATAATTTAAATTAAATTGATTTTCAAGTGTTACATAAACTTTTCATTACCGTGATAAATCCTACTTGGTCATGTTGTATTTTATTTGTATTTATCACTGGAATTGTTTTTAAATATTTGCTTATGAATTTTTGCATCTGCATTCGGTAAGGATTTTTACAGCAGTTTTACTTTTGAGTAATGTCTATGGCTTTGATAATAGAGTGATATTCATCTTCTACAGTGGTTGGAAAGTGTCCCTTCCTCTGTTTTTTTTTCTGGAAGAAATTGTAAGGATTTATTATTAGATCTTCCTTTGAAGTTTTGTCAAATTCACCAATAAAGTCCTTTTGGTCTAGAGTTTTCTTTCTAGAAAGATTTTTAACTTATTATACTTATTTTGTAAATAGACATAGGAATTTTCTGGTTATTTATATCTTCTTGAGTGAATTTTAGTAGTTTGAGTCATTTAAGAAACTTCACTTTTTGCCTAATTTTAAAAATTTATTGGTATAAAGTCTTTACAGTGTTCTTTTATTATCCTTTTAATATCTTTGGAGTCAGAGAATTTAATAAATGATAGGTCCCTCACTTACTTGTTTGTATTACCTTAAACAAGGTGATGAATCATCATGACTGTGTTTGCAGGTATTACTTACTTTGCATTTACCGGGGGCCAAACCATAATTCATAGCTTCTCAGTTCTTAAAAGACCTAGATCCTGGGCAGCTCGGGTGGCTCAGTGGTTTAGTGCTGCCTTCACCCCAGGGCCTGATCCTGGAGTCCTGGGATCGAGTCCTGCATTGGGCTCCCTGCATGGAACCTGCTTCTCACTCTGCCTGTGTCTCTGCCTCTCTCTCTCTCTGTCTCTCATGAATTAAATAAATAAAATCTTAAAAAAAAAAAAAGACATAGATCCCAATAAAGACTATGGGTTTTACTGGATTATTTTTCTCAGTCTACAAAAAAGCATTTCGTTCTTATGTTAAAATCATAAATCATAACTCCATTTTGTAATCCCATTCATACTATTTTTTCCTGTTAAAATAGCCCTCTCTTAAAAGATTAGACAATCCCATATTGGGAGACATTCAATAGGGTTCCAGTCCAATACAAAACTATCAGGCCAGATGGCAAAACTGTCATGGACTAGAGAAGACTGGGAGACATGACAATTAAATGCAGTGTGGTACCCTGGACTGGATCTTGGAACAGAAAAATGACATTAATGGATATACTAGAGAAATCTAAATAAAGTCTGAATGTCAGCTAGTAGTAGTTAGTGTAGGGGTACCTGGGTGGCTCAGTTGGTTCAGCATCTGACTCCTGATTTCAGGCCAGGGCTTGATCTCAAAGTGGTGAGTCCAAGTCTGAGTTCAAGCTGAGCATGGAGCCTACTTAAGAAAAAAAAAAAGTAATGTAAAAAACTTCAGTTTCTTAGTTTTTATAAATGTACCATTGTAATATAAGCTGTTAGCAATGCGGGAAACTGAATGAGATATATGAAAAACTTTGTCTTATGTTTGCAAGTTGTCTGTAAATTTAAAATTATCCAAAATAAAAAAAAAATATGTAAAACACTTGGTTGACTGCAGTCCAGCTTTTTGTTTTGTTTTTCAGCCTATTTCTCTGCCCACACTCTCAGCAATAAATTCTCAGTTGACAAGCACTGATACCGTTTGCCCACTTTTCTCTTAAATACATTCTAATAAAGCTTTCATGTTCACTAATGTATCGAAATTCTTCTTATCAAGATGGCCAATGGCATCACAATGCTAAATTTGGTGGCGAAGTTTCTGTCCCCATTTTACTTTGCCTCTCAGCAGCAAGTGACACAGTGGATTACTCCCTCACCTGCTTGAACTCCCGTGATTTTCTTTCTCTGTAATCAGCTGTTCCCTCTTAGCCTCTTTTATCAGCTTCTCTTCTTCCCAACATCAAACCTTTGAAGTGTTCCTGAGTTTTATCCTTGTGTCATCTCTCTTATCTATCCAAACTCTTCCATTTGATGATCACCTCCAGTGTCACTAATTTAACATTATTTTTACTTTGAGAGTACCCAAATTTATGTCTCCTTGCCTAGACCTTACCCAAGTCCTTCATTTACCAAATCACCTATGATGATCTTCCTAAACTAGTTCAATGTGATTCTTTCCATCTAGTTAATCCAGCAAAATAACTTGGAAATGTTCTTGGTTCTTTTATTTAACAATGCATATGGAATTCAGCCAGAAATCCTGTAGCCTCCAACTTCAAAATACATCCTAGTGCAGTCACTTATCATTCCATTCATTGCTACCACTTGGGTCCAAGCCCCAACTATTTTTTTTCCTGTGCTATATCACGAGTCTACTAAATAGTAACCCATGTTTCTTCCTTCCTCCTTAAAGAAGAGAATCTCTTCTTCACAAAGCAGCCAGCATGGTTCTTATTTACTAATAAAAGTTAACCATTTCAAAGACTTCCAGGGTCCACATCATAACATTTCTTTTATTAAAAAAGAAAGATTTTATTTATCCATTCATGAGAGACACAGAGACACAAGCAGAGACACAGGCAGAGGCAGAAGCAGGCTCCCTGTGGGGAACCTGATGTGGGACTTGATCCCAGGACCCTGGGACCTCCACCCCAAGCCAAAGGCTCAGCTATGGAGCCACCCAGGCATATCCATCATAACACTTCTTAATAACCTCTGACTTCATCTATACTTTCCCCTCTTCCCATTGTGTGCCTTTGGTATAAGGCCAACAAGTATAGCCCCCCCTTTAACTCTTTGCATTATTTTTTTTTCTCTTTCTAAAATACTCTCCTTGAGATATCTGCATGGGTATATCCCTGGCCTTCCTTTTTACCTCTTCCTTTTCAGTGAGTATCTCACTGACCTCTTATTTAAAATTGTAACACCCACATCCTTGACATTTCTCATCCTCCTTACTTTGCTTACTTTTTATACAATTATTACCTTTTAACATTTTATATGACTCACTTATTTATTAAATTTATTGTTTGTCTCATGAACACAGAAATTATGTCATTTTTTCATAGTACATAGAAGATAATAAATATTTTTTGGGTGGATGAATGGGTTGACTTACTATAATGGCACAAAAATCCTGAATATTTTGTAGAGTTATTATTGATTTCTGTCTATAAATTGATATGACATCTATATTAAGAATAATTCCTACAGGAAGCCTCTGCAGGAGGGTTACATGCTGTACCTCCTTTTTCAAAGCAATAGTTTTCTGATAGCTTAGATGTGCTTATGTATTTTTCATCAATTGAAAACATTAAATAGATTTACTGAGTACCCAACTGTGTAAAGCACTCTATTTCCTTCTACTGAAATATTATAAAATAGAAATTTGTGCCCCTATTAATTTTATTGGAATGTGTTTTGAATGAAACCAAATTTGCCCCTTTTTGAATTTAACTCAATTATGAGACAGTTCTATTTATCAAAGATATTTTTATTGTAGAGACAATTAAACTTGACAGCTTATTCACTATGGTTTCTTGTGTGATAGCAGCTCAAACATATTACATTAAGAAGACAATATAATACAGAGTATAGTAACAAGAACAATTTGATTTTGGAATGTTTTCTGCTTATCCATATTTTCCTTTTCATTATTGTATTTTCTATTGACAGGCCTTAAAGTAGAAACAGATGAGAAATGCTGCTATATTTAATTTCAGGAAACATTTTAGTAGCTTGCTATTATTATAACTTACAAGTACATGATTGGGTAAAAGTGTTAAGTTTTACCTTTAGTCCTTGAAGAGTCATGATCAAGAGATGAAAAACAAGAAAATATAATCCTCAGATATTATTAACAAGTACTTAGAGAATAATTACTTATTCCAGTCACTGTTCCAATAATTTTACTAATAAGAACTCATTTAAGTGACACCTGTGTGGCTCAGTCAGTTAAGGATCTGTGTTCAGCTCAGGTCATAGTCCAGGGGTCCTGGGATGGAGCCCCACATCGGGGGCCCTGCTCAGCGGGGAATCTGCTTTTCTTCTCTCTCCCTCTGTCCCTCCTCACTGCTCATTCTCTCTCTCTCTCCCTCTCACTCCTTCTCTCAAATAAATAAAATTATTTTTTAAAAAGAACTCAAAAAAAATAAAAATAAAAACTCATTTAATCTCCTTAATAGCTCCATGAGATAAATACTATTATTATCATCCCTATTTTATAGATCAGAAATGTGAGGTCCTTGCCCATTGATTAAGTAATTTGCCCAAAGATACAAAAAAAAAAAGCAAGTGGTGGAGAAAGGCTTGAACTAAGGCAATCTGATTCCAGAGTTTGGGTTCTTAATTCTTTATGCCTTTGATATCATTCCAACTATCATGCTTAGCTTTACCTAAAAAGTGTCTCCTTGTTTATTCCTTTACCAGAGACTATACGAGTAACCACAGTTCTTTTCAGAGGGTTTGGAGAATTGATGGTACACTTAGTTATCTGGTGCATTGCAGCAGACTGAGAGTGCATTACTATTTTGGGAGATTTTCACTGCACTGCCCACTCTTGGAGGGGAGGAACTTTGGGTCATTATAATTTTATCTGTGGCATCTATTATAGGTGTATTGAAGAAATCTAATAAACATATTCTTGGTGTAATAAATAGCATTTACACAAGGCCCTTTTCTAATTAACTAATTCTCATAGTATTCACACAGATTAGACTATGCTATGGGAGCAAATATATATTAAATTCTATGGGCTTAAGGTCATAAATGTGTATATAAAACCATTGTAAATGGGGTAAATCACTACAACCTGAAGTGAGACATCTAGAAAAATAGCCTGTATCAGGAGTAGAAAGAGTTGGATAATTTTGTGTATAGCTTTCAAATCCAGATTTGAACTTCCTACAACACTTTTATCCATATCCCATTGGCCAGTCCTGAGTCTTATATACACAGTTTAATTTAAAGGAAAACTGGGAAAAGTAGTCATCCTGTGTGCCCATAAAGAAAAAACAAAAAAAAAAAAACACGCAAAAAAGCTGTCTGGTTATATGACATTATTGTTGTCAAAATTCAAAATTTTCTAAGATGTAAAATGTGGAAAACCAGCTGTGCCAGGTGAATATTCAATTGTATAATCAAATTGACTCATTGGTAGCTCGGCAACAAATTTGGCAGAAATTTGTAATTTTCTTCCAGTATCCATTCTTTACTTCTTCTGTAGTAATAGAAACCCAAAATTTTTAGTAGGCACATGACTACTCTGAAAAGACTGTATCATTAGCTTTCTTGGCTCTTGATGTGGCCATGTGACTAAATTCTGGCCAATAGGCAATAAAGGGAAATGCTTTGGACATCAACTGAGAAGTACTTTTAATGGGAAGTATGTATTATCTCTGTTTTCTACCTACATTTGGCCATGATATATGGAAAAAATGGCTGAGTCTCTAGCAACTACATTGAGCCATTAGATAACATTGGAAATGGAAACCAAACATGACAAAAGAATAAGATGAGGCGGCTGATTCCTTGGAAGATGTAGCATCTTTCTATAGCGGCTATCCTCTTTCTTGACTTTCTAAACATGGAAGAAAAATAAACTTCTATTTTATTAAGCCAATCTTATGTTGTTATTCTTCAGCTACTTTCAAACAGACCGAATAATAAATGATACAATATGCAATCAATTGGTTTAAAAAGATCAAGTTTACCTTGCATAAAGACCTATATGTTATAACTTACTCTGTTATAATTTTGAGATTTCTTATCGTATACATTCATTGGCATTAAATTCGCACAAGATCAGAGTGTGGTCTCCGGAGTCAAATTGCCTGAGTTAGATGTCAGATCCACTACTTGTCTGATAAATAGCACTGGATAAGTTCTGTAGTGTGCTTAAGTTTCTCTTACATTTCTTTAAATAGTAATATTTCAGTACACAAAATAGGCTTTTATAAAATTAAATAAGTCGATGCCTTCAAAGTGCTGACCAGACTTACTCAGAGAGAATGGTCCTAAAGTGTTACTCTTTTTTTACAACAAATGCAGCATGAAACTGACTGTTAAGACCCCTTCATTGATTTAAACAAATGTTCTATCCAGAGAATAATGTTTTTTTTGGCATGGATAAATTTACTAATTTTATGTGGCATTCCATGCTACTAAATTAGTAGTGTTCATACTATTATCTTTAAAATTTTGTGTAATAAATAGTACATTTTTTATATCTCAGAATAAGAAAAATATGTATAACATTAAGGGTATCAAGTGAAAAATGATTAGGTTTACAGTTAGATTCCTGGTCAAGAATCTGACTTCTGGAAAAAGGTTGTCCCTCTACGTGTGCATGCATGCATGTGTGTGTGCATGTGTGTGTGAGAGAGAAAGATCATATATAGCAGTGCTGCTCAACTTGTGGTCCCTAGACCAGCAACAGCATTATCATAATCTAGGAAATTGTTAGAATTGCAAAATCTCTGGAACCACTCCAAATTTGCCAAAAGAGCAATCTGTGTTTTAAAAAGCCTTGTGATTCTAAGTGCAGGCTAAAGTTTGAGAGCCACTGATGTATATTTTTAGCTAAAATACCAAGGTTAAGAAAAGATTTTTAGTTTGTGCAGAATCACTGAGTTGGTGACCTTAATGAAAATTCAAGTTAGCTCAAGCAAGATTGGATTTTTCCTGCATGAATTTTTGTTGTGTTTATATGTTTTCCATTATATCTTTCTTCATAATGTCTTTACTTAAAATGTTTTGTGGTAAACTCTTACGAGTACTTTGGTAAAAAGATGTTACAAATAATCAAATGATTTAGCTTACATGCAAACAAAGATAAGTGGTACAGGTTTTCCCTGGTATGTGAAAGTAGAACATTCCGATACATCCTTTCATAAGCCAAAATTGAGTAAAATGAAGACGCAATTATTTTTACAAAGTTTTTTGAGGTGCCCAGATCAAAAAAAAAAATCATCTCTTTTAGGCTTTCCTGATACCTTAGGATACATATTGCTAAAAGGTGCACAAAATAAGTTGAGATAAAACACCGAGACTCACAGATATAGTGTAAAGATATGGCAACTTGACGACAAGGGGTTTAATGTCGTTCCTGGGAAAGGAGCTCTGTGCTGTCACTTCAAGTTCTGGTTGTGCGCTGCCTCTATAACGGCTCAGTGCAAGACAAACGCTGAAAGCTATTTTCACTTTTTGCCTTTTTTCATAAAAGCAAAAGTAGTCTTCATATATGTTTCAATTGGCAAGTAAAGGTGCTAAGGTAGGCCTTTCATCAAAGCAACCTGCAGAACATGGAACTTTTGAAAAGTGGGAGATACCTGTCGTTACTACTACCAGTTCAAGATGCTTGGCTTTTCTGCTGGCCTTGATCCCTCCTGTATGTCACATTTATCAACAGCATTCAAGAACAACATTTCCATGGCTTGATAAAAATTAAATAGAAAGAGATAATAGATTAGAATAATAAAATACAACAGTGTATAGAAATCCAGCATCTGAAAGAATCAATGCCAATTGTTGGGAATTCTAGAATTTAGGGCATAAAAACCTTTCTGGTCATCAGCTGCCTACAAGGATGGAGCTCGAACAAGGTCCCTTTTAATGTATTCCCTTCATTATATACTAGGATATATATTTCATTATTTCAAAATATAAAACTTGCTTACCACTTGGAATATAATTTCTTCATAGTATTTCCTACTCTTTTTAAAGAGCTCCATAGATTGCCTGTGAATTTACCTTTAAAGTGTTTGGAAAAAAAATTTTTTTTTTAGTCTTTTTTTTTTTAAATTTTTTTTTCATTTATTTATGATAGTCACACAGAGAGAGAGAGAGAGGCAGAGACACAGGCAGAGGGAGAAGCAGGCTCCATGCACCGGGAGCCCGATGTGGGATTCGATCCCGGGTCTCCAGGATCGCGCCCTGGGCCAAAGGCAGGCGCTAAACCGCTGCGCCACCCAGGGATCCCTGTTTGGAAAATTTTAAGTAAGCTCTAGGTCCAACATGAGGCTTAAACTCAGGACCCCAAGATCAATAATAGCATTCCCATATGATTTCATTCATGAGGAATTTAAGAAAAACACAAATGATCATGGGGAAAAAAGAAGAGAGAGAGGAAAACCAAGAAACAGACTCTCTCTTTAAATTTTTTATTTGAATTCCAGTTAGTTAACATATGGTGTGATATTAGTTTCAAGTGTACCATATAGGGACTCAACAAATTCATACATCACACTGTGCTCATCACAGGTGCACTCCTTAATCCCCATCTCCTATTTAACCCTACACATCACTCCTCTCATAATTATCAATTTGTTCTCTGTATTTAAGATTCTGTTTCTTGGTTTGCTGTTTGCCTCTCTCTTATTCCCCTTTGCTCCTTTGCTTTGTTTCTTAAATCTCATGTATGACATTTGTCTTTCTCTGACTGGCTTATGTTGCTTAGCAGAAAACTGTTTAGCTCCATCTACATTATTACAAATGCCAAGATTTAATTCTTTTTTGTGGCTTAGTAATATTCCATTACACACACACACACACACACACACACACCACCTCTTCGTTATCCATTCATCAGTTGAAGGACACTTGGGCTGTTTCCATAATTTGGCTATTGTAGATAATGCCGCTATAAACATTAGGTGCATGTATCCCTTTGAGTTAGTATTTTTTAGGTATTTACCTGGAACTGCAATTGCTTGATTGTAGGGTAGCTCTATTTTTAACTTTTTGAGGAAATTCCATACTGTATTCCAGAGTTGCTGCACTAATTTGCATCCCCAAAAATGGTGCACGAGGGTTCTGCTTTATAGTCTCACCAATACCTACTGTTTCTTGTGTTACTGATTTCAGCCATTCTGACAAGTGTGAGGTGATATCTCATTGTCATTTGATATGAGTTTCCCTGATGATGAGTGATGTTGAGCATGTTTTCACGTGCTTGTTGGCCATCCTTATGTCTTCTTTGGAAAAATGTCTGAAGAAGCAGACACAACTAGAGAGAAGAAACTGAAGGTTACAAGAAGGGAGGTCGGTGGATAGATACACTAAATAGTGATGGGGATTAAGAAGTGCACTTGATGTGATGAGCCCTGGGTATTGTATACAAGTATTGAATCACTATATTGTACATTTGAAACTAATATAATACTGTATGTTAACTGACTGGAATTCAAATAAAAACTTAAAGTTTTTGGAAAGTTTGATAGAAATCTTTAAAACTTTATTTTTTTTGAAATCTTTAAAACTTTAACAAAATAGAATGAGGAAGCATTAACAATTTGTGATAAAATGTCACCAATATTAATCTAGTTTGTTTAAAATCTTTAATTATTACATATTTTGATAGCCTCTGAAAAATACTTTTAAATAAAGCCCAAAAGCAAATTTATTGCCATTTTCTTCTTCAATACTATATTTAACCTGCATATCCTTGAATACTTCCCTCTGTGATTAACAAGGAGGTTGGGGAGTGGCAAGTGGTGAAGATAAATTATACTTAGCAACCACTCCATGGCTGGCAGTTTGCTTCAGCCTTTATTCCCAAGACACTACTTCCTGAATGTAATTCAAGTAAACTTATCCTGCACCTATAAAGACAAATTATTTCACATCAATTCTTAAATTCAGTCTAAAGAATAATAAATGTTCCTTAAAGTAAAGGTTTTAGTATGAGACAAATGTTTTCATATTTTCTTCTTTAAACCGTATGAGTCTTGGCACTTAATACATTAATACAACAAATTAAATATATGTTTATTAAAATATAGTAATACCTATTTTGGAAAAGAAAACTAAATGTTTATATCTATCTATCTATCTATCTATCTATCATCATCATCATCATCTATCTATATACATGTGCATTCTGAATCAGTTTTTCATATGGTTAAATGTGTTAAAACATTTTATAGCAATAGTTAATTTCACTACTATAAATATATATATACTTAAATATTCCAAATGGATGTATTACATATAGGCTTTCTATACCACAGAATGATGCCCTCTGTATCTTTGAATCACTTTTCTAGCTCTTTAAATTTTTGTTTTCTTATTATATATAGTTGAGGAGAAAATGTTTATATGTTTATAACATATAAATAAATTTGTAAAGCAGAAGCCTTTGGATTATTTCTATTTATCTATTTCCTGATTAATCTTATTTACTGGCTAAATAATAACAAAATTATGACCAAATATTTAATATTTTATATGTAATATCTAAAGTTTGTCATGAAATCAATATAACATTTCAGATGCGACCCAGTTACAGAGCACTGTACTACTTTTCCTTCTCCATATGAGAAAATAAACCTGAATTGTACAAAATCCAGTAAGACTTCTTATTTCTTGGAAGAAAGACATCAATATTCTTGGAACTGAGGGTATTAATCTAGACAAGGTCCTTGCCCTCATGTCTCACACTTTCCAGTGTCAGATGAGGATGAGAGGGTAGTTCATAAATAAATAATTGATTATATAAATCGAATAGGTTAGATAATGATAAAGTGCTATGAAGAAAATAAAGGGATCATAATATAATCAATGGTTGGTGATGAAAACCTAAAAAAACATTAAATGCAGTTGATCAAGGAAGGATTTTTTGGGCACTTGGGTTGCTCAATGGTTGAGTGTCTGCCTTTGGTTCAGGGCGTGATCCTGGAGTCCTGGGATCAAGTCCCACATCAGGCTCCCCATAGGGAGCCTGCTTCTCCCTCTGCCTATGTCTCTGCCCCTCTCTCTGTGTGTCTCACTAGTAAATAAATAAAAGCTTAAAAGAAAGGAAGGATTTTTCTAAGGAGGTGAGATATAATCTACAACTTGAATAATGAGAAGTTAGCCATGATGATATTTTATGGAAGAGGAATAACATTTTAAAAAGTACATGGAGAGAGGAGTGTAGAGATAGCAGACTAACTCATACTCAGTATTGAGTGTAATAGAAATTGAATGCCCTGTATAGATTGAAGTTAGCCTGAACTCACTTCTAACCCCATCCTAGACTTTGAAAATTATTAGGGAAGTTGTGGCTTGAAGGGAAAACCAAGTCCCCATCTAGCTTATGGAATGTTTTTACAATGTTTTTAAAACTACAGACCACTTCAGTCATGCAACACAGACATTCAAATCAGAAGCCTGATAAAACAAAACAAAACTCAAATAGTAAGTCCTGCAGCGGGAAAAAAAAAAAGGATCAATAAAAATATAAAAGAAAAAACTAAATTATGAAATAAAACATTGGAAGTTTTACGTTTGAGTCATTATGGAATTGGCTATAAAAACAAGCAAATAAGAAAATAGATAGTGAAATGTAAATGTAAATGTAAATGTAAATAATTTCTCCAAAGCTGGAAATTAGTGCCAAAGTTGACTACAAGTAACGATAACACCTGAGACTTCAAAGAAATGTCAGAGAAACCACTGAACATCCCAGGAAATGTGAAATAAAGATTTAAGATTATCTACTGTAAAGAGGGAGGCAGCCTCTATTGCTTCTCAGTCACAAAAGGAAAGCAATTACTAAAATTCTTCATTAAATAGAAATAGTAATAGCAACCCAATAGTTGTCAAAAAATATTGCAAAATTCAACACTCATTCCTAATAAAATTTTTGAGATAGAATGTTATTTATTATGACAAAACCTATTTATTTCAAACTAACAGGCAATCTCACGCTTGACAGTAAACCTCTGCATAGTTGTTATTGTCAAAAAAGTCAAGGAGCTTCCATTACGGCACCATTTTTTACCTCATTTGAAACTGATGCCAATCCTATTTATGTACTGAAAATGAATAGAGAATTATGTAACAAGAAAAAAAAAAGGAATCAAATTACTATTATCATATCTAATATGACCACATTCCTAGAAAATCAAAAAGAATTATCTGGTAATTACTAAAAAATGAAACCAGAGTTAGGCATAGCCACTTTATAAATGATTTATAAATGATATATGAAATCAATAACATTGTTATATATCAATAATAAATGCCTAAGTATATGTAGGAATTGATATTTTTAATAGCAACAACAAAAAACACTCATTAATGAAGTTTTCAATGAATTTAATTTATTTTATATAGTTTCATATTAAAGCAGTAAATACACAAAATTCAGCTAAGAAAATAAAATGAGACCTATGTAGAAAGTAACATTTGTTCAAGATTGAGAAGATTAAAAAAAAAAGATTGAGAAGATGTATGGGTTTATTATATTATATTGTTGTTATTATAGATACCATTTCCCCAATAATTAGCCAATAAATATAAATTAATTTCAAATGCAAATATTAAGCAAGTTTCCTTTCTTTTAGAGAGGAAGAGAGAAAGAGAGAGTGAGGAGGAGGCAGAGGGAGAGGGAGAGAGTGAAGCTTAAGCAGGTTCCATGCCCCACACAGAGCCAATGTGAGACTTAATCTCATGACCCTGAGATCATGACCTGAGCCAAAATCAAGAGTCAGATGCTTAACCAAGTGAGCCACCCAAGCACCTAAAGCATGCTTCTTTTTTTAATTTGATGACTTGATTCTAAATTTTTTTGATTTGTGGATATCACCAAGACATTTTTGAAGAAAAATATAAATTAGTAACTGGAGGTGAGGCAATTTTGGAGGAAGATTGTCCCATCAGAGAAAAATATGAACTATAATTCTATAATAACCAAAACAGAGTAATTCTAAATGTACCCTTTTGATGATAAGGCAAAGACTTTTAAAATGCTGAAACATAAATATATGTAGAAAGACACCACCTTTGTGATAGATACTACTTGCCCTTGCTACAGCTCTATGAGACTTTATGTGGTCATACACCTGTCTGGAGCCCTGATTTTGGCACCTGCCACCCAGGGGCCACATTCAGATCTCCTGGTCTAGAGGTCATCAGGGATTATAATTGCAGCCCCACAGGACTGTTTATGTTGATGTACTTTAAAAGCTGCTGCCTGAAGGTCTGGCTTCTAATCAGTCTGGAACTATGTGCTAAATGAGATTCCTCCCCTTGGATCACTGACAGGTGTTGGCACACCCTCAAAAATGGGGTCATATCAAGAATAAACCAGGCAATTTAGAAAATCACAAAGGTTTGAGAGACAACAAAGAGCTAGGGCAAGGTTGAATGAGAAGGATTACCTAAACATAGTCATGCCTTCAAGACTGAGCTATAGTTTTTGGCTCTGATTCCAAAGGCAAGAGAATAAAAAGCAAAAAATATACAAATGGGACTACATCAAACAAAAGCTTCTACACAGTGAAGGAAACCTTAACGATACAAAAAGGCAACCTATTGATTGGGAATCAATATTTGCCAATCATATAGCCAATAAGGCATTAACATCCAAAATATATAAAGAACTAATACAACTCACTACCCACAAAAACAACAATAAATAGAACCAAACATTCAAATTAAAAAGTGAAATGATCTTGACTTAGACATTTTCCCAAAGAAGAGAATTACAGATGACCAACAAGCACATGAAAAGATGTTCTATCTCTCTGTGTTCCTCATGAATAAATAAAATCTTTTAAAAAAATTAAAAAAAAAAGAAAAGATGTTCTACATCACCAATCACCAGAGAAATGCAAATCAGACCCACAATAAAACGTTACCTTATTCCTTTCAGAATAGCTATTATCAAAAAGACAAGAAATAGCAAGTATTGATGTGGATCTAGGGAAGAGGGAGCCCCCGTACACTCTTGATAGGGATGTAAATTGGTGCAGTTGCTATGTAGAACATCATAGATATTCCTCAAATAATTAAAAATAGAACTACTATATGAACTAGCAATTCTTCTGCTATTCAGAGAAAATGAAAACACTAATTTGAACGATTCTATACACCCCAATATTTGTTGAAGCATTATTTATAATAGTTAGATATGGAAACAACTTAAGTGTCTTTTGGAATGGATAAGGAAGATGTGGTCTATATACACAATGGAATTCTACTTAGCTATTAAAAAAAAGAATGAAATCGTGCCATTTGCAACAACATAGATGGCTTTGAGAGTATAAAATACATCACACAGATTTTTTTAAATTGCATGATTTCACATATATGTTATATCTAAGTAAACAAAAACAGAAACAAAACAAAATCCAGATTCATAGATACAGAGAACAGAATGGTGGTTGACAGGGGAAGAGGGTTGGGTGCGTGTCAAATAAGTAAAGGGGATTAAGAAGTACAACCTTTCAGTTATAAGATAAATAAGCCGTGGAGACATAGTGTATAGCTTGGAGGATATATTCAATTAGATTTTCAGTTATGAAATAAATAAGTCATGAGAATGAAAGGCACAACATCGTATAGGCAACTACAGCATGGCATGGTGGCAGTTGGCAAACCACACTTGTGGGGAGCAGAACATAATGTATAGAGGAATTGAATCACTACCTTGTACACCTGAAATGAATGCAACATTGTGTATCAACTATATTCAAATAGAAACAATTTGAAAAAGTTATTATAATAACTTTGTAAGGTGATATAATTAGACTTCTCCCTGTGACTATTCACAAAGAGTACAAATGTTGAATCACTGTGTTGCCAACTTGAAACTAACATAATATTGCATGTCAGTTATATTTCAAATATTGTATTCAGTATTAACTGGAAAGAGAGAGTGTAAATCTATTGCTTCAGAAATTATCACAATGATAGAAAGAGTTGTTAAAAAAACATTTATTTACCACTTAAGTATTTTAGCCACTCCTATGGGTAAGAATTAAAATGTATTAGATATTTATCACATACTTAAGTATATACTACATACCATACACTGTGAAGAAAATAAATAAATCATGCATTGTTTGATCTTCCAACTGCCTACTGGACATTTTTATATGAGGTAATTTGCTTGTTAAATAGGATTCAAACTGTATTCAGCATCTGCACTTTGTTGGAAATTGGGGATTCAAAGATGAGTGCAACATGATTCTGTAGAACCAGCTTATTGTCCTGGTGTCTAGAACCAAACTTGTCTTTCTATCTCTACCAAACTTGCTTTCATTTTTATTGACCCTCCCAGCCACTCAGCTGAAATCTGAAGGTGGGTTTTGATGCATCCTCCTCAATAAAAAGATGCTTCTCTTGCTCAAAAACAAAAGCAAAATAAACCAAGGAACAGAAAATACTGAGCATATTCAACTATTTATAAGAATTTATTATATGATAAAGTTATGACTTCAAATCTATACACAAGTATTAATACTAGATACACAATGAACAGTTGGTAAAATTATTCAAGTGGGAAATTACATGATATTATGTATAATTGTGGCAGGATAGAAAGCAATAAGATATATTTTGGTATGGACAAATCATCTCCAAAAACATAAAATTTAATAGGTTTGGAGAAAATGTTTTCTGTTTTAGTTTAATTTTTCTTTGTTTTTTTTTTTTAATTGTAGTTTTGGGCAGTATTCTTACATTGTGTACAAAAATATCACTATCCGTACCCCTAGTCATTTATATCCATGATTATCATTTACACATCTTCCCATGTTTTTTTCCTCTGTATTCTAATTACATGAAAACCATGTGAACTATTTCAAATTATTTGATCCTGAGAGCTCTCTAACACTCTGACTGCTAGTCGTTGTTTATGTCAAATAAAAAAAAAAAGAAGAAGAAGTTCATAATTCTAACTTCCTGGCAACCTTCTTATATTTGGGAAATGTATACATCATGGTTATGATTAATTCTCTATGTCATCAATCCTGTCTTTCACTAGTAATGACATTCTTTTAAATAAATTTGATTATACAATTTCCCTTCCATGTTGATCTCCATCAATGATCTTTTAAATGGTAAATGAAAGCACTGAAAACACTTTTCAAATTTTAAAACGTGCTACATACATTGCACCCAAAATTCAACTGTATATAAAGAATCACGCAAATTCATTTTCTTTTCAAAGAAACTCAAATTTAACTTAATGATTATGGAAGATAAATGATTGAATTAAATAAAATTCTCTTTAAATGTTAAGTAAAATCTATGTACAAACAAGGATTGAAATGTAAAAGACATAGTTGTTTTCAACCAAAAAATATGATACACTTCTGGTTTCCTTATTATAGTTGAAAAAATGCTACAAAACAAAAAATTGCTTCATCTGGAAAATTTGTGGTTAAAATATAGTAACATTAGATTAATGTTTTAGAGATTTAGAGAAATGTTTAGATTAATTAGATTAATATTTTAAAATTAATATTTATAAACATAAATCTGAAAGATTTCAATTTAGAGTCCTTTCCTCTCATTGTTTTTTTACTGAAATCTGTTTTCTCTTTTATGTTTAATCACATTTCTTTGTCTACTAGAAGCAATACCTTACATAAAATATTTAAATACGTATTTATATGCATATATGGAATATATACGTTTGAATATACATAATATTTTGCCTCCTTGATTCTATTAATCAGTTACTTGATTTTTCTTTCCATACCACATACTTTTGTTATTACATCAACATACCCAATACATATCATATGTGTATATCCACAGAGAAAATAATGTCATAAAAATCATGGAATTAATGATGATTCTCAAACTTTAACCCACTACAAAATATATTTTACTGCAAAGACGACAGGGTCGATCCTTAAACCAACTTGTAAAATGATGGTACTGTTCTTTACACCTAAGAAATGTTTTTTCTTAAATGACAGACAAATTTGGTAGCTTTCAACTGATCACTATGCTACAAAGCCTGTAACAGAGTTACCTACAAGCCAGATATCTCAGTCTGGAAGGGGTCCCTGGGAGCCAAGAAATCACAGTCATTTGCAGGATCATTTTAGGTGCAGAATTGCTTAATTACTTTTAGATGTTTCATAATCGAACCCTAATTCTGCCTAAAACTTTCGCTGCAATGATTGTCATTCTGCCGAGGTTAATTCCTAAAACTGTTGTGTGTGACCATGTTCCACATTTACCTTTAAGTTTAAGCAAATTATGAAAGGCAGGCTTGTCAAAGCTGTCATAGCTGAATATCGTCATCATCACATAACTGTTTGGACTTATGAAAAAAGTTCAAACTGTGAAGGGTTTTGGAAGCAGATGGTTGAAGAAGATAGTCTGGAAGGACTTTCCAGGTTTCTCTCTTTAAAATATCATGCCATGGCTCCAGTGTCATTTCTGCTAAAATGGCAGATAAAGAAATTTAGGCTCAGAAAAGAACACCTACTTGTCTAAGGTTGCTGAGGTAGGGGTAGAGTTGAGGCTTGGACCCAATTTTCAGTGGCTCCAGATTCTGCTACTGCATGAATGAATGCCTTCTTGCAGATCATATCTTGCATTTATTCTTAAAGCACATATTTTATGGTTTTATAACTCTGCTTGACAGCGTGTAAAGGCTTAAATTCCTCAGGCACTTGCCTTTTTGACTGCCCTTCCAGATACAGACTAAGAGATGGGTTAAACTGGCAACTCGTATGGCTAATCATACAGCATATGAAGTCTCCAGAGGGGTCAGAGAGTTCCTCACACTTGTCAGTTTTTACAGGGGACTGGGATAACTTAGTCTCAGAATCCATATAGAAGATGACTAGGACATTAGCTTTGCTCTGTCAAATTTATAAATTTAGCAAGACTCCAGAGGTACAGAGAGCTTGCAAGAGAAGACATAATTTTTAGCAAAGATTTGGCAATGAAGTTGGTTGCAGAAAAAGTTTAGAGGTACAACACGATCACTTCTAACTCTGAATAATCCTGCCAAAAGTCATCATAAAACACAGCTAAGCATCTAGAGTTTGTATTTTAAAGTACTTAAAACTGCAGCCATTTCATTTAAGCTGAAACATTTGCTAAAATACATGTATAATATTAACAAAGTAGGGTTCACAGGAAGTACCAAAGTAAGAACATTTCCTGAATAAGAATATTGGTTTTGAACAGTAACCTTAAAATGCTTAACTCTCACACTATATATATATTTAATTTGTTTATGCATTAGAGAGATAGCATGAGCAGGGTTGGGGGCAGAGGGAGATACAGAACCTCAAAAAGACTCCAGTGAGTGGGGAGCCTGACTCAGGGCTCAATCTCACGACCCTGAGATCATGACCTGAGCCAAAATCAAGAGTCGGACGCCTAACTGAGACACCCAGGTGCCACCCCCAAACAATGTATTTTTCAAATTAAACCTAGCCCAGAAAGAACCCCACAAGAAAGGCATTTTCAAGAAGCAGGTAGCTATATTAGTCATATCTGCAGAGCAGCACAAGAAATTTATACTCTCTAAGTTTCTTGCATAGCAAGGATCTATGTAGTAGTAAAGTAGAATAGATGTGTAGAGTTTCCCTAATGCAGTTGACTAAGAATTTGCTTTCAACCATTATACAGAGGATTTGATTCCTCTGTAGTCATAATAGACTATTAAATAGACCATAAAGTGTGCATCAATAATAATCAAGAAAGGATAAACAAATTGCACAAAATTAGGGTTCTGAAAGCCAAATCTAGGCCATATCCAGATTGGGACAATTCTTTTAACTGCTTGAGACAAAGGACTTCATTAACACAAGAAGGACACGGGGTTAAAAACAAACTTCACAATTTTACTGTATCTCCCTCTATGCATGAGTTAAGGCATTTACATGAATAAGTGCAATATGTATCACCATATAACAAAATGTGCCTACTTTGTTCAATAACCTTTGTTAGCAGCATGATCTATAGGGTGAGCTAGATCATTCTCATTTTTGCTGCTGTGCCTAAAGCAAGTACTGAGTAAAGAGTTTTGCCAGATGTTATTTTGCAAAGGTTCTTGAACAATTGTAAATGAAACTGTATACACATTTAAGAATGTGGTGTCCAGGGCAGGACGACCAGGTAAACTAGATTTTGTACTAAAGAGTGCTTTTGAAGAAGGCATGTTTGCACCAACTTTCATTGTAACTTGAGCTACAAAAGAAAAATTTTGAGTGCTGGACTGAAAGATATCCAGAGAGGGAAGGAGAAAACACTCTGGTTATTTCAAAGGTAAGGAATATGATGCAAGGAATTGAATTGTGTGTGATAGAAGAACCGAAAAACCAGTGAAGCAACCTAAAGATTATTAAATAGGAGGACCCCAATACCACTCTATGGCTGAAAGAAAACCGGTGCAAATAGTGTTATAAAATCCGGAAGCCAGGGGCACGTGGGTGGCTCAGTCCATTGGGCTCTGCCTGTGGCTCAGGTTGAGATCCGGGTGGCCTGGGATCGGGCCTGCTTCTCCCTCTTCCCCTCACTCCCTTTGTGTGTTCTTGCTCACTCACTCTGTCTCAAATGAATAAACAAATAAATAATCTTTAAAAAAAAATCTGGAGGCCAGAGCCTTGCTCTAGGATCTAGGCCTCGGTTGAGACGGCCATCTGGTGCAGGGACCTGGACCAGGAGCCAGAGCCACTGGGAGACCAGACGTTTGTGACACTGGAGTGGCAGAGCTAGAGAGGAGCTGTGCCTGGACTTCTCTCCTCGGCTCTAGTATTCTGCTGCTAAAGCCTCCTGTCAGCTCCAACGAACTGCACGTCAGCTGGCAAAAGAGGCTGCGCGCACACCTGCGGCCCAGAGGACGCAGAGCCCGGCCAGCGCGAGGCAGGCTGGTGGTGGGCGGAGGGGCGCGCAGGGCTGCGGGCGCACACAGGGTCCCGCCCGGGATACCTTCCCTGTTAAACGTGTGGATTATTGGTCTGTTCCATCCATAACGGATCGCACTTCTTCTGGTGCGCATGGCTGTTTACAAACACTTGTGTCTTTATTACCCTGCCACTTCGAATACGTTAGAATCCCCAGAAGCTACCTGATGACTTTTGAGCAACATACATTTTTAAGGATAATTTTTTTCCTTGTCAAAGTTATTTACAGACTGATTACACAAGCAATTGCCTGTAGATTGGCAAAAGTGTGGCCTGGTTTACAGATACTTTCAAATTCCTCTTTCTTATATTTTTGGATTCAAGTTACACCACAATGAAGAAACGCTAGGTGCCAGATTTTTCTTAGACAGTGGGGATACAGGGTCTCAGCTTTCAAGGAATTCAGGGGAGAACTAGGCTTTTTGTTAAATACGGGCTCTCGTTTTGATAGGTGATATTTAAAAATATGAACAAGTAGGTCAGTGCAAGCTTCTTAGAAGAGGCAATACTTGAACTGAGGCTTCAGAAATGAGTGAAGTGAAAGAAATCATATTTCAGACCTATGTGGTAATACAATTTCCATTTGGTATTTTATAGTTTATTTTTACGTTATCTCTTTAGCAAATGCTTACTACCCAAATAGTAAATGCTTATTGTAGGATAACTAGTTGGTATCTGTAAGAACAAAGAAAAAGCCTCCATTAATCCCTTTTTTTTTTTTTTTAAGATTTTTATTTGTTTATTCTTGAGAGACAGAGAGAGAGAGAGAGAGAAGCAGAGGCACAGGCAGAGGGAGAAGCAGGCTCTGTCCTGGGAGCCCGATGTGGGACTCGATCCCAGGTCCCCAGGATCACTCCCCAGGCCAAAGGCAGGTGCTAAACCGCTGAGCCACCGCCTGCCCCCATTAATCCTATTAATTGGAAACATTTCAATATGTATCTTTCCAGATATCATATGCCTAGATGCATTTATCAATGTGTTTTATTAAAAACAGTTCTTATAAGTGAAAAATGAAACATGCATTTTTAAAAAAAATAATGCATTTCATGTTGTTTTCAAGTAAAAATAGATTGTGGATTTATTTGTCTGGTAATACTTATGAGCTCTGTTTTTTCAATTATACTGCATGATATTTCACAGGATACTTTCTAAAACCAATTATAGTTTGTAAGATATTTTGATCATTTCTAAATATTAAGTATTATGAGCAATGCTACAATAAATTTCCACATTTCAGTTAAAACATGTAATTAACTATATGTTTAGGATAAGTGCTTAGAAGAATAAAATACATATACTCCTATTAAAGACATTTTATACGTATTATCTAGAGAAAATCTTCCTAATTTATAGATACATATAAAATTAGTTAGAAGTGAGGCAAGAGGGTGATTGTTTTATTATACACATCAAAACTAGGAATCATAGCTATTGATATGTTTTATTATGAAAGAGTAATTCTCAAATTTTCTAAAGCAAATATAGTCAGATTTTATATTTAAAGGGAATATCTGGTTGGAAAACTGGAACAGTGATATTTTTCAAGCAAAAAGTCCTTTTAAAATCTGTACTGTTCATCATCGTTTACACCCAGTTTACCAATGCTAAATAAACACTTTTATTACAAAAGATTCGCTACTATACATTTAAACAAAAGATGTGTAAGACTTCCTGCAATAGCTTATATGAAAATAGAAATTGTTAGATATTAGCATTTTGGGGAGAAATCATTATAAGATCATGCAAGTTGACATGAGATTGTGGACAGCGATCGAGAATATTTAACTCAATATTTCCGTTGTAATAACAGACCAGGGCTGCATCAAGTACTTAGGAAATTCTTTCAGATTACATTTGCCACGATCCTGCCCATTCTTCGCCCAGCAGCCCAGAGCTTTCTGCTTGTTCCTTCCTTCTTTCCTTCCTCTTTCTTCCCTCTATCCTCCCTCCCTGCCTGCTTCCGGCCTTATTTTTCCTTTTAATTAAAACTCAATTCATATCATGTTTTCAATACACAGAGGGAAGTTTAAATAGCCCATAATCTCACCATCCAGGTAATCTTAATGATTGATTTTAAGTAAAATGAACACAATTATCTGCCAAGAATGCCAGTATAAAATGGCATAAAATGAGAAATAAATATGTTTTCTTTCCTTTTCTTTGAGATTTTTAAAGATTATTCACTAACAGGTTTTTTTCTGCATCTTTCTAGAAAAATAATGTGCATGTACCAGCATATATGTGAGAATAATATTTCTATTTTTATATTTAGCTATAGGTGGATATGTATATTCAGTTTTTTAAACTCAGAATAAATCAATATGCAATATTCTAAGCTTTAGAGAACTTTGCATAGATAGATCTACACATTTTTTTAATTAATGCCAGATTATTCTATTGTATGGATACATATCATAATTTCTTAACTGTATCATAGAATATTTAGGGATGAATTCTGATGTACCCAACATCTTATTGAGAACAGCTTTAGCCTAGTTGGGAAAATAAGGACAGAATATAGGACAGAAAATAACAAGAAGAAAATAAAATCTATGAATTATTTGAAAGGGAGGTTATCTTATTTAAAATGAGAGCTCCAGAGCCTTTAATTTTGAGTTTTTTATTACCGTGCTTTTGCTTCAAACTCTAATGAATAATTTTCATAGTAAAATTTAGATCTTTACATGATCCTGGTAAAAAGTATGTCTTCAAAGTGTCTATAAACGTAATATCTTTGTCTTAGTTAAAACATAGTAAGTTTTATTATGTACAATCTCATGAAGGAAAACAGGACTCACTGTGGTCTGATTGTTTCCAAATTGAGAAATTAACCTCTCTCACTATGGATATCTAAGCAAGTAGGGGAACTGAGAGACTTGGAAGTATGCTCTGAAGCAGATATTGAACTATTTGCAACTGTTTTCATACTGTTGGCTAGGTAAGATTCTTACCTTACTTTTCTGTTACAAGATTACAATTTAGTTGCAAAGCAGAGTATGGATACTGCAGCTCTAACTTTTCTAGCACCCTAAGTACCCCATGCCTTGCATTTTTAAAGACCAATTTCATTTGCTATTTCTTGGCATTAAGAAATATAGTAAAACAGCATCCCCAATCACATTACTTGTTCTGTTATGAATTCTGTTTGCTATTCCACTACTGCATTCAATATGTGCATTTACATTTAAGTTAACATCTAGAGTTGGATAAGATGATTTGGAACATTTTACATTTAGTGCTAAAGAGAAGACATTTGATATTTATTCGCACTCTGCTCACCACCAGCAATTTCCAGATCTAAAATCACATTACATTCTGTTTCACATATAGTGGCATTTCCTAAGTGTCCTGCCATCATACTTTACTATTATTAAACCAATAACACTGGGTTATAATCTTTCTAGAGGTCCAGAAGGGGGAATCTAAAAGGGAAAAAAAAAGATTAGAAATCTTGCAATATAGATGTAAATTAAATTATTACACACATTTTTGTATAATTCTTCTTTAGTATTTAAAAAACTTAGAAATAACAATATGATCTTTAATATACGCTCAGCCAGGCTTGGTATCTTCACAGAAATGTCACCAGAACATTAAATAAAATTATTATTATTATTTTTTGCATGACTAGGATATCCATGCCCAAAGACCTTGTTGTTGCAGAGCAAAGTTGAGAAGACACTTTCACTGCATGTTTGTAGAACTAATAGAATCATTTGAACATGTTTTAAGTGTTTAAGCATCCTAAATAAGATTTTGTGTATACTGAGAAAATAAGTTGATGATCCTAAGAATTCTGTGAAAGATATCACATAGAAAAAAAAATGCCCCAAGTATGTATTGTACACTAATCAAATAAGAGGAAGGAAAAAATGATAAACAACAAACAAAAAGCAGCTTTTACAAAATGTCTTAATAGTAAAAATGAAGTAGAATGTAATTAATAGCCCCAGTACTTATTAGCTAGACATTAAAATTTTCCAAGGGTTATGTCTGCATATCTTATGTAGTTATTTGCTTTAGAACAATCTTATAGCTTATAGTGCTTTATGTCTCAATTAGAGAACTAGTAAATTTTAATACTGCTCAAATAAATTCCCATTATCTCACTTTAAATGCATCCATTTTATACTTTTTAATACTCATTCTCTCTACCCCATAAGCAATTACTCTAATATTTTGACAAAAACCCTTAAATATGTATCCAATTATGTAAAATACATAATGCTTCTTTGTGTTTTACAGTTAAATAAATTTCACTCTATTTCCAACTTTATGCATGCACACTCTGTTTTGAGGATCTACTAATGCTGCTTAATGTTCGTCTGGTCTATTTCTCTAATTGTTGCGGGTTATTTCATATTTTACTTCAGGCATGTATTTCTCTAGTGATGAACACCTGAGTTGCTTACACCTCCCAACTAACATAAATAACGCTTTGGTGAGTCTCCTCGTTCATAGTCCCATATGAGCTCATGCTAAAATCTCTCTGGGATATATATCCAGAGGTAGGGACCAGGAGCTACGTGATAAACATATAGTTAATTTCATTAATTAGCACCAGATTTTATTCCAGAGTAACCGTACCTATTTGCTCTGGTGGTATATAGTACACCTTCACATATTTTTGCTTTGCCATTTATTTTTAATTTATTTCCAATCTTACAATCTACAGATATATTCATTGTTATTGTAATTAGCAGTATTTTGATTATCAGTGGGTCTGAGCATCGCATTTTTTAAAATTTTAATTCATGCAGGCTTTCCATTCTAGGAGATAGCTATTTACATCCTTTACTCCATTTAAAAAAATTACCTTTCCCACCTATTAATATGCAATAATCATTTGTAGATTTTAGCCATTTTATTATGGGATTTTGACATGAACGCTTTTCATAATTTATATTTATTTATTAACTTTGATATTGGGTGTCTTCTGTAAGTACAAACCCTAATCACGATTGTAGACAATGTATCACTTTCTCTATGATTTGAACTTTTTGGTTCTTATTTAAAAATTATTTCTCCAATTCTAGGCATTACCATTGGCCCCCATATTGTTTCTATTCATGTTATAGCTTCACCTTTCACATTTAGGTGTAAATCAAAAGTAAGGAGGTAACAATTTATTTTCCCAGAAAGGTGAATCAATTTTCTCAAGCTTACTTGTTAAACACTCTATTTCCCATTACTTTGTAGTACTGAGTTCATCATATATTAAATACCAAAATATATACTTAGAGCTTTTTTTTGAGCTCTTTATTTTGCTAGAATTCCCTACTTTATACATACTGGGTTTGGGTTTTTTTTTTTTTTTTTTTTGAGTTTTATATTACAGCTTACTATCTGGTAGGGTGAATATCCTAACTTGATTTAGCTACTGCTGGTCTTTATTCTTTTTACATAATCTATATAAATGCAGACAATTTTAACCATTATTACATGAATTTACAAATTTATTTGTTGAGACATAACATCTTTAGTATATCATATTGTTTTATCTATAAGCATAGTATACATCTTAATTTATTCACTTTTACTTTTGGGGATAGGGAGAGGCAAAGGGAGAGAAAGATAGAATCTTAAGTAGGCTCCATGCCCAGGATGGTGGTGGACCACATGGGGCTCAATCTCACAACCCTGAGATCATGACCTGAGCCTGAATTAAGAGTCAGATATTTAGCCAACTGAGCCACCCAGGTTCCTCATATTCACATTTACTTTATTTCCTTTAATAGAATTTTTAAATTTTTTGATGTAACATTTCTACACTTTTTTTTTCTTTTATAATGTATTTTGCTAGAGAAACATGGTATTTTATTTCTCATATTTTCTGGCTGGTTTTCCTAGTAGAGGGGAGTATTATTGAATTATACATATTGGTTCTATAAGTGTTTCCATTATTTCTTTTGGTTTTCTAAAACAATAATTATATTATCTACAGCAAATGAGACTTCTATTTCTTTCCTTCCAATTCTTATACCTCTACTCCATTTTCTTACATTTACTATTTTCTGAGACCAATACCATGTAAATCGTGTGCTTGCGTGCGTGCTCTCTCTCAAATAGGTTAATCTTTTTTTAAAAAAACCCTCAATAATAAGAAAACAAAAACCTCAATTAAAAAATGCGCCAAAGACCTTAATATACACCACACTAAAGAAGATAAACAAATGGTAAAGGAGCATATGAAAGATGCACTATATCGTATTTCATCAGAAAATTTTTTAAAAAATTAAAAAAAAAAACACAGAACAGTAAGATACCATATACACACCTATTTAGAATGTCCAAAATTCAAACTGTTAACAACACCCAATATAAAGCAACAGGAACTGTTATTCATTGCTGGCGGCAATGCAAAATAGGAGAGCCATTTTGGAAAACAATTGGTGATTTCTTGTAAAACTAAACACAGTCTTGGTCCTTCCAGACAATGGAATATTATCTGTGCTAAAAGAAATGAACTATAAATCTATGGAAAGATACAAAGGAAACTTAAATGCATATTACTAAGTGAAAAATCAATATACAAAGGCTACACACTTTATGATTCTAACTGTATCATATCTGAAAAGACAAAACTATGAAGACAGTAAAATGATCAATAGTTGCTAGTGGTTGGATGGAAAGAATAAATTGGAGGAGCATGGTGGATTTTTAGTGTAGCAGATTTTTAATGTAGAGGATTTTCTCTACCTTAAGAATCCTATGATACCATAATGATGCAAACATGTCACTATACTTTTCCAACCTATCGAATGTTCAACAACTAGAGGAAAATCGAATATAATCTTGGAACCTGGGTGATAAGTATCAGTGTAAGCTGAGCAATTATAACAAATGTACCATTGTGTGTGTGGTGGGGGGGTTGCTGATAATGGGGGAGGCTTTACTTATTTGTTGGCAGGGAATATATGGGAAATCTCTGTATCTTCCCTTTAATTTGCTGTAGACCTTATAGTGCTAAAAAAAAAAAAAGAAAGAAAATGAAAAGAAACAAGCAAAAATATGTCCATGTGATTTAGTTCTCTTTTAGTAGATGCACTAACATGGTGAAGCAAGCTAACAAAATTTCTTTGATATTGATTCATCTTTATATTCTTGAAATAAAACATGATCTTATGTCTATGTCAATCAGGATGTGTTATTTTTGTCAGGCTTATTAAGGCATAATTTCCATATATTAATAGGGACCCTTCCCCTTTTTAGTGTGAAGTTCTGAGATTTAACAAAAGAATATAGTCTTATAATCACCATCACAATCAAGACATAGAAGAGATCTATGGCTGCAAAATATTCTCTTATGCCCTTTCATAATCTGGCCTCACACTCAAGCCTCTGTCCCTTCAGCCACCTATCAGTTATCTGTCACTACAGTTTTGCCTTTTCTGGAGTATGATATAAATGGAATCCAAGGATGTATCATTTTGAGTTCGGCTTCTTTCACTTCACATGATATATTTGTGATTCATCCATGTGTTTCATGGTTTGTTCAGTTTTATTGATGAGTAGTACTTTTACTGGATGGATGCAATGCAGTTTGTTCACACATTCACCATTATATTTGATTTGTACTCACCAGAACAATTTTTTTTTGTATATGAAGTGTATATGAATAAAGCCACTATACACTATCATGTACAGGTTTTTATCCTAGCATTAAGTTTTCATTTCTCTTGGCTAATTACTAAAGGAGGAGGTTACATTTATGTTTAAATTTATAAGAAACTGCCAAGATATTTTCCCAATTATCTGTACCATTTTGCACTCCATCAGTAATGTATGGGAGTTCCTCTTGTTCTTCATCTTCTCTAGTACTTCTGGGAAATCCAGACTTAGTTTTTAAATGTCAGCCATTTTAATGGGTATGCAGTGATAACTTGTTGGATTTACTTAGCACTTCCCTAATGATTGATAATGTTCAGTGCCTTTTTATGCTTTACTTGTCATCTGTGTACCTTCCTTAGTGAAAAATCCTTTCAAACATTTTGCTCATTTTAAAAATTACGTTGATTTTTTATTATTGAGTTTTGTGTGTTCTTTATATATTCTAGATCCAGGTCCTTTACCAGATACCTGGTTTGCAGTTATTTTTATCATAATCAACAACTTGTCTTTCAAAAAAATAAACATTTCTAATTTTTGTATTCTATTATGTTTTTATTTTATGATTTTTCTTTTGGCATTATATCTAAATAATTCATATCGGCAAATTTCATTCAAAAAGGCACAGATAGCAAATATTTTAGGTTTGTGGGCCAAATAGTCTCTATGGCAACTACTTAATTTTGCTGTTATAGCATGGAAGGATCCATAGACAATAAGCAAATGAAAGGTGTGGCTGTGTTCTATCAAACAAAAACAGGTGGTAGGCCTTATCCAGCTTGCAGACTACAATTTGCCATCTCCAGGCAAACATAAAGTCAATAAAAATATCCCCTATGATTTCTTCTAGATTTTTTTTAAATAGCTGTAGGATTTTCATATAGGTCTATGATCCATTTTGAGCCAATTTTTACAGTTGGTATATAAGGTATAGGCCAAGGTTTCTTTTTTTTAAATGTCTTTTTCTTTTCCCATGTGGATACTCAACTATCTCAGCATCATTTGTTGAAAAAACTAGCTTTCCTTTTTTGAACTGACTTTGCACCTTTGTTGAAATCAATTGATATATGTGTCAGTTTATTCTCCTGTTGCCGGGTGGAGTGTTTTTAAAATGTCAATTAGATTAAGTTGTTTGATATAGTTGTTCAGGTCTTCTGTTTCCTAACTGATTTTCTGTCAACTTGTTCAATTGATTAATGAAAGAGAAGTGTCGAAGTCTTCAGCTATAACTGTGGATTTTTCTATCCACAGGGTTCTCTTATTACTATCACTTTCACTTCATGTATTTTGAATCTCTGCCTTTGAGTGTGCAGACATTTAGAATTGCTATATATATTTGGTAAATTGATCCCTTTATTATAAATAATGCCTTCTTTACCCTTGGTAATATTCCTTATTCTGAAATCATTTTGTTTACTATTAATGTGGTTAGCCCAGCTTTCATAAAATTAGAGTTTGCATGGTATGTCCTTTATCTAGCCTTTTACTTGCTGGCAGCATATAAAAACAACTTTTTCTTATCCAATCTAATAATCTCTGTATTTTAATTGATGTATTCAGATCTTTAACATTTAATATAATTGTTCATGTGGTTTTATACCACTATGCTGGTTATTTTCTATTTATGCTGTTTTTGTTTCTTTATTCATCTTGTCATGCTTCTATATTAAAACTTTTTAAAACTTTCATTTTATCTTCACTGTATACTTCCTTTTTTTTTTTTTTTTTTTTTTAATGTTTTCAGTAGTTATCCTACAGTTTGCTACTGTGATCCACAGGCCTAATCTTACCGCTGCCTGTATTGGTCTAGCCCCACACTACAGATGTTTTAAAACTTTTTTTTTTTAATTTATTTTTTTATTGGTGTTCAATTTACTAACATACAGAATAACACCCAGTGCCCGTCACCCATTCACTCCCACCCCCCGCCCTCCTCCCCTTCTACCACCCCTAGTTCGTTTCCCAGAGTTAGCAGTCTTTACGTTCTGTCTCCCTTTCTGATATTTCCCACACATTTCTTCCCCCTTCCCTTATATTTCCTTTCACTATTATTTATATATTATATTCCCCAAATGAATGAGAACATATAATGTTTGTCCTTCTCCGACTTTTAAAAGGATTTGAGAACAAATCAAATAAAATCAAAAGAAGTCATAACAAACAAAAATAAAGAAGAATATGAGATAGAGTTTGCATATGATACACAAAGGCTAAAATATTTACTACTTGGCCTTTTATAAAATGTATTTGCTGGCACCTGGTTTGCTATGTTCACCCTTTAATCACAGTCTGCTTTTGTATAATATGATAGCACTCATGTGTAGTATAAGAACTTAGGAAAGATATACACTTGTATTTCTTCCTTCCCATCTTCTGTGCTATATTTGTTGTACACTATACTTTTAAAAATGTCATAAACAAAAAATGCATTAATACTATTTTTCTTTGATCGATTATCTTTTACAGTAAATAAAAATAAGTTTAAATGTCTTTTATAATATTCTTTATTTTGACAATTTCTAGGAACCTTCATTTGTTGGCACAGATTCAATTTTCTGTCTGGTCTCATATTCCTTCTGCCGAGAGAATTTATTTTAATACTTGTAGTACAGATCTTTTCCTAATAAATTCTCTGAGATTTTGTTTGTTTAATTTAAAAAAAATTATTTGCCCTTTTCAAAGGTATTTCTACTGGGTTTTGAATTATGGATCAATAGATTTTTTTATCTTCTTTCAGCACTTTAAACATCCACAATTATCTTCTATATTACAAAGTTTCTGATGCGAAATCTGTTCCATGTCTTATTTTTTTCCTGTTCATTTAATGAGTCTATTTTCATTAAATTTACTTCAAGATTTTCTTTATATTTGTTTTCAGTAGATTGTATGTGATACACGTGTATTATGGTATTCATCTTGCTTGGAGTTTTCTGAGTTTCTTAAATATTTAGTTTATTTTGTTTCATTATTTTTGAAATATCCTCAGAAATTGTCTTTTCAAAATTTTTTCATCCCTCGTTCTCTTTCTTTTCTTTTCTTTTCTGATTCTAATTATGCATATGTTAGACTGTCTGATATTGTTCTATAGCTCTTGGATGCTCTAATTTCTTTGTTTTTGTTTACTTATTTAATTATTTAATTATTATTTAATTAATAATTTTCCTCTTAGTATTCCAGTTTGGAAAATGTTTTCCAACCCATTTTCATGTTCATTGATTCTTTCTTCAACTCAGTTGAATCTACAGATGAGTTTGTCTAAAGCATTTTTAATCTTTGTTATCATGTCCTTCACATCTAGTAGTTTCATTGAAACTTTTCTTTCATATATCCATTCAACTTTTCCTGTAGTTTTCATCTGTCTGATAAAACGATTCATGGAGACTTTCACATAGTAATTATAGTTATTTTAAATGATCTCTGTCATGGTTCCAGCATATGCAGCCTTTATTAATCTTTCTTTCTGTTGATTGTTTTATCTGTTGACAATGTGTCATTTCTCCCTTTTATATGTTTCAAAGTCTTTAGTTGATTGTTTCATGAAGTGTGTAAAACTTGAGAGCTGGAATTTTATTTTTTTAAGCCTAGAAATATTCAATTTTTTTCTCCTAAACTATTAATTTGAAGGGTAAAGTTGGTCTAGTCAGGAGATAAACCAGAGATGGGTTTTGTTGATATTATTACCTACTGTGCGCCGTTATCTTCTAATTCTCTGAGTTCATTATGTGCTTAGGATGAGGGGTAATTTCCCTGAGGTTTTATCACAGCGTTCTTGCTCCACTTTTGGCTTTCAGGCCTCTATCTGCACCTGCGCCTTTGGAGAGGGTTTGTCTCCCTAATTTCGCCTTTCTTCTAGTGGTAGCTTGCTGTTGTTTGTTGGCCAGTCCTTGAGAATATGCTGACAGCCCTTCCTCCTAATATCTACTGGTGTGAGCTAGCTTCAGTTCTAGACAGACTGTAAATCTCTGCCTCCTAGAAGTGTGGCTTTCTCAGTTATCCTGATCCTTTCCAAGTAATAGGAGCCCACTAGTGTGGTCTGAACTCAGGACATTTTTCTGGAATGGGGACAATGGAGATGTGACAGTGACAGTATGAATTTCAGATATATTTAAGGGATAACATCAATAAGACTTAGTGAATAACTGAATATGGAGGATATGGATATAGAAGTTTGAAGAATAATTTTTTTAAAAAATCAGAGCACATGTTTTGGAAAGATATTTCGTATTGGTTATGCGGTAATCTATTGATTCTTCCTGACCAAACACTTATGCAGCTTTGTACTGTTTTTTTTTTTTTAAGATTTTATTTATTTATTCATGAGAGACACAGAGAGAGAGGCAGAGACACAGGCAGAGGGAGAAGCAGGCTCCATGCAGGGAGCCCGATGTGGGACTTGATCCCAGGACTCCGGGATTAGGCCCTGGGCTGAAGGCAGGTGTTCAAACTCTGAGCCACCAGGCATCCCCTGTACTAACTGTTAGACATTTGTCACTACCATGCTTTTTGGCATGTGTTGCATAAAGGCCAAATCTTTCTTTGCTTATGGACATAATTTAGCTCCTAGTCTCACATTCTTTAATTTTACATATTTATTTCAGAGTAAATGTAATTGATTAGACATGACTTTCCTGGTTACAGTTACAAGTGTGGATCTCCCTAAAATTACTACTTTATTACAATTAGTAATATTCCATATACATTAAGGTAGGGTGAGCTATGCCAGAACATTGGTTTTTTTCTCAGTTTATGCCTTGAGGATAACTGTAACCACTTTGAAGTTTAGGAAAAATATGTGTCACCTCCATGATCAGCCCACACTATTAACAATACCATGATTCTGGAATATATTGATAGCAGCATCACATTTAAAAATCAAATTGCCTAATCTTCCTGGATCTGTGATTTGGTGTCTGACATCACTTTGGGAAATTATCAGTCATTATTGTTTCAAATACTGTTCTGTTACATATTTCTCCTTCTGAAACTTCCATTATGCTTATATTTTACATTTTGTAGTTGTCCCACAAAATGTGGCTATTCTGTTCTGTGTGTGTGTGTGTGTGACTGTTTCCCTATTAAAAGTTCTTTTTTTTCCTCTTTGCTTTTCAGGTGTGGACATTTCTGTTGTCATATCTTCAAGTTCAGAGGTATTTTTCTCAGTCATATCTAGTCTACTAACAAGCTCATCAAAGGCATTCTTCATTTCTGCTATTTTGATCTCTAGCATTTATTTTTTAATTCTTTCTTAGAATTTTCATCTATCTGCTTATACTATCTGTCTGTTCTTACTTATTATCTATGTTTTTCATTAACACTCTTACCATATTAATTGTAGTTTAAAAAATGTTCTTGTCTAATTTTAAGATACCTACCATATGTGAGTCTGATGCTAATGCTTGTTCAGTCTCTTCATATTGTGTTTTTTTTACCTTTAATATGCCTTGTAATTTTTGTTAGAAAATAGACATGGTGTATGAGGTAAAAGGAACTGCTATAAATAGACCTTTATTAATCTAAAGAGAGGTGTTGGGGGAGAGGAAGTTTTCTCTAGTCTTGTGATTAGGTCTCTGTCTTTGGTGAGCCTGTGCTCTTGGACTATGAACTTCACCAGTACATCGGTTTTGTTTTGTCCTTTGCCCTCCACATCCCTTATATGGGAAGGGTATAGCTAGAGGGATCTAGAGTTTGGTATTTCTCTTTTCCTAAATCAATTAGGCTCTGATAAAATCCCAGCAGGTAAGCCTCATGGCAAAGTAATTTCTCCTAAAAGTAAGCCTTTTTAAGAAGAACAGAATACTCTAGCATATTTCAAAATAGTTCCTTTTCCAAACCTCCTGCTATAAGTACAATAGGATTTTTCTTCAATATTCACTGTAAGAATATGGTAGAGCCTTTGCAGGAAAAGCTCACAAAAGTATGGGGAACCTGCTGAGACTGAGTTCTCCTGGAGATTTTCACTCCCAGAGTTGTCTATATTAAGCCTTCAGAATTCACCAATTACAGGTTAGGTTTTTCTACTCCTGAACTGGTTCCCACAGAGATGTTTTTATCTGTGGGTGTCTGCTTTGGTAAGTTTGGTTCTCTCTTCACCTGTCTATCTCTCCAATATTTGGTACAGTGGTTTGCCCTGTGATCTCCCTTCTCTGAACAGATCTAGAAAGAATTTTTGATTTTTCAGTTTGTTCAGTTTTATACTTGTTAGGACAGAGTGGTGACTTCTAAGTTCCTTCCATGATGTATCAGAAGCAGGAAGTTGACAAAGGGCAGTTCACCCTTGAATAACTCAGTAAACATTCTTAAACTTGGATGGTTTAGATATTGTCTGGCCTTCAGGAGGTAGTTACACCAGATGGATTTTTGAATGCAATTCCAGAAGGTAGTAACAATGTTTAAAGGAAAAACTACATTGAAAAGTGTTTAAATTATAAGAAACTATTTGTAAAGCATAACAATAATTTTAATAGAATATTTCTGATATTCTAAAAAGGATTTGGTGGGGCACCTAGGTACCATAGTGAGTTAAGCATCTGGCTCTGGATTTCGGCTCAGGTTATTATCTGTATTGTGATCAAGTCCCATGTTGGGTGTGGAAACTGCTTGAGATTCTCTCTCTTTCCCTCTCTGCCTGCCTCTTTTTCTCTCTTTCTCTCTCTCTCTCTCTGAATAAATAAAAATATAAATAAATAAATAAATAGATTTGGTAAGAAAATTTTGAAATGCATACATACACATATTTTTAAGAATTATAAAGATGACATCACTAGGAGAGATAATTATATCTCACACTACCAGTAAGAGAGAATGATCCTAGCATCTTGAAATTCTATCATAACTTGTTATTCTTTGAGAGAAAAACATTTGTGTTAAAATTGCAGATTCAATTAATTGGAGAAACAATTCTACAGTTGGTTTTTAAATATTTTCAAGTGAAAATACTATGGAAACAGTGAGTCATACAATACTATTGTTAGTGAATAGAGATATTTGTTAGAAATCATAATGTGGCATGGCTCTATAAACTTACACTGTCTTCTATGCTAGAGGCTATGGCTCTCATTGTTAACAAGTAAATAATGCTAAATAAGTTTCACGGTAAGAATTTTCTTAAACCGATTAGACAGATAAAGATGCAAAAATGTCTGAATAAATAAACTTCAGACTGAAAAAAGCCATTTATAGATTAGAAAAGATCTCTTCTGTTTTTATCCCTGGGCAAATAGTGGGGATAGAATTATATCTACCATAAACTGTGGGGGGAGGGGGAGAGTCTGCGAGAATAAAATTGAGCTCTAAGGAAGAATCATTAAAATCTTAATATTGAAAAATAAAGTATCTGAGATGAAAAAAAATCAATTGAAAAGGCTTAACAGTAGACTAAAACAGTCAATGAAAATTATTTAAACTGAAGTCCAAGAAGAAAAAAAGTCAGAGCATCAGAGAGATATCTCAGATAATATCAAATATAAGTACTTGAGATCAGCGGGAGAGACGTTAGAGAATGCAATGGAAGGGAACACTTGAAGATGTTTTCTGAGAATGTCCTACCAATGCTGAAGGATCTCATTCTTCTAAAATAGTTGTGCTCCTAAAATAAAATAAAATAAAATAAAATAAAATAAAATAAAATAAAATAGTTGTGCTCCTAAAATTCAAAAAAAGTTGTATTTTATTTAATTTAGTGAAAAAAATGCATAGCATATCTTTCCTGCTTCAGTCATATAAAAGAATTGGCTATTTTCATTTACAAAATATGATTCCTCAAATAGAAAAACTAGTGGAAATAAGTAAAAGGCATATTTAGATAATATAATTAGTTAACAAATATATGATAAATACATATATAAAATATATTAATCAAGATATAAATGAGTAAATATATTAATGTATATTACAAATTTATTTAGTAAGTAACAATATTAATAACATTAACAAAATCACAAATCAAGAGGCCTGGGATCCATTCTTCCCTCTACTTTACTAGTCCATACTACCACTTTGCTACTTCCATAGTAGTCCATTTGGGCTGGTATAACAGAATACAAGAGTCTGGGTGGCTTACAAAAATAGCAATGTATTTCTTATAGTTCTGAAGCCTGGAAGTCTAAGACCAGGATCCCAGCATGGTCAGATTCTGGTGAGAGTCTCTCCAGGCTGTAGACTGTGCACTTTTCACCATGTTCTCATGAGGTGCAAGGGGCAAGCAAATATCTGGGTCTCTTTCATTAGGGCATTAATCCCTTTCAGGAGAGCTCCACTCTCGTGATCTAATTATCTCCCAAAGGTCCCACCTCCTAGGCATTAGAATTTTAACATAAGAATTTTGAGGAAATGCCTTCAGACCTTTCACATTCAGTCAATTTTCAAATCCTTATACATAAGGATTATATATACCTTTAATTAACCCTTTGCTATCTATCTCTACTAACACTTATTTATTTAAAATTATCTCCTATCTTTTCGTGGATGAAACGGAAGCTTTGACAGTTAGTCTCTGCTCATCCTTCCAATTGCAACTGGGAGTATGTCCAGGGAGAAATGACTTGGTTAAATCTCCTTGTAATCATTCAAATCAGATTTCTTGATAGCATTAACTGTGAATCTTCCTTGACTTAGGATGCTGTTATGCCCCAATAAAATTATTGTAAGTTGAAAATAACATAAGGCAAACATGGGTTCAATTCACCTAACCTACTGAACATCGTAGCTTAGCCTAGCCTACCTTAAACGTACTCAGGACACTTACATTACCCTACAATTGGGCAGAACTACCTAACACAAAGCTTATTGTATAATAAAGTGTTCAATATCTCATGTAATTTATTGAATACTGTATAGAAAGTGAACCAGAATGGTTGTATGAGTGAGTACGGAGTGATTATAAGCGTAGGGGCTGCTCACCCTTGTGACTGCATGGCTGATGGGAACCTGGGGCTTCCCATGCTGCCTAGCGCCCTGACAGTGGGTTGTACTATATCACTGGCCCAGGAACAGATCAAAACTAAAAGAATGGTTTCTACTGAATGTGCATTACTTTTGCACCATCGCAAAGTTGACAAATGGTAAATTGAAACTTTGTAAGTTGGGAACCAGCTGTAGTAGGAAGATAAAGGAGAGTCTATTTATAGCCCTCATTTATGAGAATTTACTTGTCTGTCTAGGTTAATCTCTGATTCTCATGAATATGATTTGATAATCCAACTCTGTGTTTTCTTGGATTGGTGTTGTTAACAGGATTATCTTTGTTTTTTTGCAAATAATAATAGCTAAAGCACTTTTTTGACGAGAAAAAGAGGAAATGGAAATACATTATGAGAATTTGGTGTGATGCTTACCAATTGGTGAGAAGTGAAATAAGAGTTGAAGAAGGTTATGGAAGGCAATTCTCACCAGTGGAATTGGGAAAAATAAGCTTAAACCACGGGCTAAATGAATACAGTTCCAAGCAGAAGGGAAATTGATGCACTAAGCACCTGGACAAATGTTATATTCACTTGCAAAATAGCCCAATTAAGACCGTTGGTTATTTTTTAAAATTATTATACAAGTAGCTGGAATAAAAAACTAAGTGGCGATGGAATTCGGAGGATATTCTGTGAAAGAACTGGGAAGTTTAAAGACAAACACTGGTAAAAAGAATTAACAATCTATGAGACATTCCATTAATTTTAGTAACTACCAAGTGGAACCGATTATTCAGCTGATCACAAATCACCACGTGGCCACAGACCATTATGAACAGATGTCTCTCCATGGTATGACAACAGTGGGCAAATATGAAAAACCTATGGAGGGGTAATTCCCTGAATTCTCACTCACTCAGAAATAAAATCATCCTGATGTGCTAAGAATGTAAGGTGTGTACCACCCACCTCACCTGGCTTTGTCATGATCCAAGGAGATACACTGAATTTAATTCCATTGATCAGACTGTGATACAGGATATAGTAATAGGACGTGTCCAGCTTGGAGAACTTAGGTACCTCGTTCTTGGTAGGCTCACCTTGCACTCCCAGTGAAAGTGAAATCCAGTGTACCAGAGGGCTCTGGGAATCCACCATCGTATTGCCATAATACAGCCAGGCAGTGCTTGGACTTGAAAACTATAAAAACCCAATAACTTGGGTGGTGTGATGGGAAAATTGATGCATATTTTCCAAGTGAGAAGTGAAACAAAGGGAAGGAATAAAAAGACTATTGGGGAATAACAATAACCTACTCACCTGGTGGGTTTTGAAGAATGTGTTGAAATAAAGAACATGACAAGACTCCCATTAGGAAGAGGACAGTGTATTTTAAATATTTGATAGACAAGAGATTCACTCTTCTCCAAGGCAAATATGGGCAGCATTGCAGGCCTTATACAACAATTTGCATGATGTAGCCTGGCGGTGTTATGCATAAACTTTTTGGGATTGATGGATATGGGGTTCAATGTATAGTAATTCATACAGAGATGACACTCTGGAAGGTACAAGGTTAGACTGGGTACACATGGGAATTACAAGAAGGAGGGAACTAAATTTACAAATTGAAGAGATTATCCTCTAGTCCAGTCATCTGTACCTGAATGTATAATAGTATTGACCATATTGGAGTGTGGGGCCTTTTTGCCAGTACTCGTTTCATGCAGTTACTAAAAAAGCCTGCCCTTTGAGTTTTGATTTGCCATGATAAATGGAAAATTTTGAAATTATCCACATCCTTCTAGGTGGTAAAACTTAGGCAAAGCAGAATTCTAGGGGGCAGTGTTAAGATCTGTGTTCTGAAAAGGAAAATGGCTGGAGGTAGATTTTTGATTCTCTCTCATTCTCTTTTCCTCAGTCTTTTCTGGCCAGTATATACATCAGCTCCTACAGACTAACAGTGGATCATTAAGGATTAAAAATTTGTTCCTGTAAATGTTTTAGTTGTCCATGAGTATACTTTTATAGGACCTCTTTATTATTTTACATACTATATAGGAAATAAACAGGCAGAACAGGATTGATGAACCAATATGGATACCTCTAATGATTTCCTTAAAATACCAGTTTTGGGGCTGCCTGGGAGGCTCAGTCAGTTAAGAATCTGACTCTTGACTTCAGCCCAGTTCATGATATCAGGGTTATGAGATCGAGCTCTGGGTCAGGCTCTGCACTCAGTGGGGAGTCTTTCCCTCTACTCCCTCTGCCCCTCTCTCTGCTCTCTCTCTCTCTCTCAAATAAATAAAATAAAATGTTTTAAAAATACCAGTTTTGAATTCCTATTTGCAATCTCATAAAATGGAATCTAGTATGACACAAGGATATTTAAACTTATCATCATATTGCCATAATCGAGTGAGGTGGTACTTGGACTCAGTAACTGTCAACAGTAAGTGTGGTCCTTCCATTGATAAAAAGATCATTTCACTCTTCAAAGGAGTAAATTTAGGAGGAGTTAAGGACTGTAGTCATTCATGTGACAAATACTATATGTTCAATAAATCTAGAACAGTATTCAAGGCTAATCCAGTATGTGAAATTCCTGAGAATAGTGGCAATAGACAGTCTTCAAATTTTGAGGAATAAGTTACCATCTCTCACTGAACCTGCTTTAAGCAAGAAGATCAGGGACCAACAGTGGTGTTCAAGTTTTGATAAAATTACATTCCTTAGCTGGGAATCCTTTGAGCTTATCTTCACAAAGTTAATATAATAATATCAAAATTTGACTCAGGCTCTGAACAACAAAAAATACCATTAAAAATCTGAAGAGTGATGACATAAGTAATTTCAATTCACTTAATGGCCTGACTGAGCAGGTCAGGTGGTTGTAGAAGTGTTTAAAACTAGAAATTTGGCAGAAATCGAATGAGGCTATCCTGCAGAGATATCTAAATTTTGAATTCAAATGCTGCCCATTTGAAATCATATTTCTAGTTTGTTACTGTCATAGGTAAAAAAAAGTATCCCTATCACAGAAGGGCATTAGATAATTCTGAGGCTAGAGATAATGATCATGTCTTGGAGGAGTCAGAAGATCATTTGAAGAGAGAGCAAAGTTTAGAAGAAGTGGAAAAATTCAGGATTAGTACTATATATATATATATATATATATATATATATATATATATATATATAAGCAAGTTGTTGCTTCACTGCCAGTGGAGGCAACAAGTAAGTCTCTTAGTACCTCCATAACACTTTTAATTTTTTTAATGTTTTTTAATAACATTTTTTATTTTTTAACACTTTTATTTATTTATGTGTTAATGAGACACAGAGAGAGAAAGAGAGAGGCAAAGACACAGGCAGAGGGAGAAGCAGGCTCCACGCAGGGAGCCCGATGTGGGACTTGATCCCGGGTCTCCAGGATCATGCCCTGAGCTGAAGGCAGACGCTCAACCCTTGAGCCACCTAGGCGTCCCTCCACAAAACTTTTAAAATGAGGTCTGAACCTTCTGATTTTCTTCGAACTGAGGCAAAACAGGCTACTTAGATTCCTGATAAGAGTTCTTAAATTGAAAGACACGTTGCTATGTGGAAATCAGTCATGCCATATCCTACGGAATGTAAAACCTCGGTGGATGAGGCCAAGGGCAAATCTACAGTGGACAAAACTGAGACCCACTTATTTAGCAGAAGTGAAGGTTAGGTCCTGACTACAGGGGAATGTTTGGATATTTGTAGACTCTTGAGCCTATAGCCTACTCTTGAGTCAATGTCCTTATAGTATGTGCAGGTAAATGGAACTTTTAAGAACACATTTTCATGTGGGACACTCATTTATGTAAATCTCTGAGGAATAATTTAGAAGTGCCATGTAAGTACCAAACAAAAATTTCAGTTGACAGTTCAGAAGCCAAATGGAATATAAGGCAAACATAGTCAAATCCCTAGAGCCAATGCTAAGACCATGCACCAATGAGCCCAGATGGTATACTCACCTTACACCTGATGAATCCACTAATACAAGCAACTTGCTGCCACTGCCCACAAGAAGGGAATTGTTTGGAAAAGTCTGCAAATAAAATTTCCCCCCAATACACGCCTATATATATATATATATATAGCTGGAAAAGATATTATATTGAACATCTACCCAAAGGGCTACAAATTGGGGTTAACTATGGTTGATATAATCTGCTGATTGCTTACCTATAAAAGGTACAACCTTGGAAACTATGACATAGTTAATTATTTGGAACAATACATTTCTATCAATTTGGCTTAGCTGGACACATCTTGTAGTCAAGGTTCATGGTGCTATGGGCATGAAAATGTTCTGAGCATTGGCATGTATTAACTTTTTTACTACTACAGCAATTCTACAACCCAAACTTTAAAGATGAAGGAACTGAGTCGTAGAGAGGTTATTTCCCCCACATTGTGCAGAAAGTTGGTGACAGAGCCCACAAAGTTTGCTTTGGATTCCTTACTCTTAAGTGGTATGCTATACTGCCTCTTTCACAGTCACACTTTAAACAGAATTAAACAAAAACCAGTTTAGCAATGTATTAGGAGAACTAAAAATCAATCATTTTCTGGCACATTCTTATTGTAGCATTTTCTGTAACACAGAAAGATCCAAAATAATGGCTGGCCATATAGAAATGATTATGCAAATTATAATAAATAATAGAATAATAAGGCAAATAAACTAATATATATATATATACTAAAATAATAACTTTAGGATTTCTGACTTAGCTTTTTTTTTAAGATTTTATTTATTTATTCATAAGAGACACAGAGAGAGAGGCAGAGACATAAGCAGAGGGAGAAGCAGGTTCCCTACAGGGAGCCCCGTGCAGGACTCGATCCCGGGTCTCCAGGATCATGCCCTGGGCTGAAGGCAGACGCTCCATCGCTGAGCCACCCAGGCATCCCAGATTTCTGACTACAAAAACAATTAATGAAAAATTACAAACACAATTCCATGATCAATATGATTTGTCGCCATATAAATTTGAAGCTTAAATTTAAAATTGGAAGGACATGTCACAAAATGTTGATTGTGAATATATTTGAATTGTGACATTAGAAATGCTTTTTTCCTCTTTTGGTTTTTATGCACTTACCAAATTAAGTATAAGAAACACATTTCCTTCTAAATGGAAAAATCATTTCTTAAAAATACTTGCCTCTATTCCTCTGTACGATTAATATTAACAGTTGCTTACATATACATTTTTTTTGCATATTGGGAAAATAAGTTGTTTCCTATCTATATCCATCACTTTCATAGTGGCCAACTGGTCCATCTCTGTTCTTATGCACCATACAGATATATTTTAATACCCTTGCACACATACCATTCAAGTAAAATTCTCCTAATTCTATGAAACTAAGTGACTTTATTGGTTGATTTTGGTCTTAAAATGTCTTATGCTGAATTCAACTCTAGTTTTCTCTTTTTCTCATATGGAAGACGAAAGAATACTGGGTATGTAAACAGTTCTCCATAAACTGTGAAGGTCTCTTGCTAATAAATAGATCCGTTCTTCCTGGGAAAGGCCTGTATTTCCCCCTGGCGCAAGGGAAGCTGAAAAACTGGTTATATTCTCTGCCATCTTCACAGATGCATCTTTTGGTTTTATTGTAATTTTTCAAGAAGTCTCATAGCTTGATATGACCAAAATAATTTTCAAGTGGCATGTTAGAAAGCATAAAGCTCATCTTAATAGAATATATGCCAAGGTCATCCCTCTAAGTGAGGTAAACATGATAATTATTTACTGTTTAAACATCAGGGAACAAATGAAGTTGAATTAGTATCATTGCAGTAACACATTTGGTTAATATGATAATCAATAACAAAGATACTGATTTTTCAAGGTATTATCCCCTTTTCTGAAATGCATTTTCATATAGTTCAGAATGCTTTTTAAAATTGGTAGAGACATTCAATAAATATAATGAATAATTTGGTTTAATGTATTAACAGCACATATTTATAAGGACTATTGTTTGCCTTGTGACTCAAAGAAAAATTTGTCATATACCTATCTCATAGAGCATGTTTTATAATAAAGCTCTATTTCTTACATTTTAAAGTCATTTTTCAACTAAGTGCAATTCTGATGCTCTCCTTTCTACGATAAGCTCTAGGTGTGGTTTAAAAATTAAGAAAAGTAATTTCTTTTTGTTCACTTGTTGTGGATTTTATAATCAAAACACAAATATTTAATACATTTCCTGTGGTTTTCATCACCCAAACCAGAGAGTTTTGGAGCATTGCAAATTTATATTGTACACTAAGCAATGTCATTTCAGCATCAATAGAATGCTTTGATATTTTGACCTCTTTATTTCATAAAAATTGAGAGGAAAACAATTGATTGTATTTTGTCTGAATGAATATACATAATGTCATAAAAATTATAATATTAAGAATTCAGTATTTTTTACTAAACAGAATAGAATTTCTCCCTTTTTATCAGAAACAAGGTTAAATAATACAAAAATTAAGTTTAGGGAAGTCACTACTATGCCAGTTTTTACCATCAGGAAATGTCCTGTGAGATTTAAAATATGTTTTTCTTATCTCAACATGACAAGTGTTACCACTATTGACGACCCTAAATAATTATTCTATTATCTAAATGTTTTTATATTCAAATAAGACATTTAAAAAATTGCTGCTGACTTGCTGTGTGACCTGGAGCCATTCACTTAACCTCTCTGTTTCTCGATAGGAATCAGATTAAGATTAATTATCCATGCATCATTTCTTAACATAGAAAATGAGAGAGATTCTGTAAACTAAATTAGGTGTTAAAATATGTCATACACATTCAAGGTATTGTTCAAATGCATAATCATATATAGTAACGTCTGTCAGCATTTGAATTAAATGATAAGCTTGGATATTTAGAAGTGGTTTTCTGTGGAATTTAGAAATTCAACTAAGGCCAGAGATTTCCCCCAATCATAATCCATATTAAATGGTTAGAGGGGAAAAAAATAGCTAGAGATTAAGCTTTTATTCAAAGTCGCATTCATTTTTCCAGCATTTAAAAATATTAGTTTTCTTAGAATGACATTATTCCTTCATAGAAAGGGGAAAAAAACTTTTCCTTGAAAAACTGTCATTGGTCAAGCCATTATTAGTAATCCTTTGACTCTGCTGGGGAATTAAGATTCCTGATTTCCAGCCTTAACTAAGGAGCTAATTAATTAGCTGTGCCTCAAGGAATTCAGCTATACACTTTGAACCTCACTTTCTTGATCTAAAAAAAAAAAAAATGAAGGGAGTTTAGAACAAATGACTTCAAGAAGTAATTTCAGAATGAACACTTTATGATTTATAATTATTCAAATTATTTTTACAGCTTTATCAATCCTGTAACAACTGCAGTAATAAAACACACATACACATTGGCTTAAAAATATGAGAGAGATTAGGAACCAGCTCTCTGGGTTGAGTTCAAGATGGTATGAGGTTCTATGCACACAGTTCCTTCAAGAGATGGGATAAACTCTCCTGTTGCATGGCTCTCATGGACCTGGAACTATCTGACCAAGTCCTGCTTAGGTGAAACATTTCTTCTTGGCACAAGTGGGTATTTCCCTAATATTTGAGTCTGACCTCATTGCGGGTGACAGCCACGTTCTCTGTGGAGGGCACTTGGGCTTATCCTCACAAGCAAAGGCTTGACATGGGTTGTTTCATTTGTCTAGCACTTTTAGGTTATTTTATCCCTTATTTTTACCATTTGCATTCTGAACAGAAGCCTTGTCCTTAGATCAACCAGAGTTTAACTCTAACATGCTCATACCTCAAGCATGTTGCTGCTGTTTTTTGAATCACGGGGGCCTGCTTAATTTGTATTTCTTCCGTCCTTAGGTCTCCTTCAAACTTAGATTGTTTTCCAAATAACTCCCCTCCATTTGATACAAGATTTGTTTATGATCAGCTGTATTCATCTGTTAGAGGACTACTACACTTCCTTCACCATATGTGCATTCTTAATAAGTTTCTTGTGGCCAGTCAATCATGAACCATTTATAATTTAAGCCATTTATAATTTAAGCCTTACCCACATACCAAAGATTTCACTGTTATTCATGTGCTCCTTTATCTGCTTTTACTTGCAAACTAACCATCGTTCTCTCCACCAGAAGCAATCATCCACCATCTGTCAATCTGAGTGAGACTCACTTGTCTTGGAAACTGAAGCCTGGTATTTATATATTGCAGGTATTATGAGCACTTCTCATCTCACACCCTGCTATCTCTTCTCCATTCATTTTTTATTGTTAACAAGCATCCTTTACGATGTTTTCTATGCTTTGTGACTTGTCGTCTACGTAGATATTTTCAGCATGACTACATTTGTGAAAGAAAAGTGGTGCCATCATATTCACCTTGTCATTTTTAAGTATATTTGAAAGCAATGGGAACTTTGCCAGAATAAGAAATACAGCAATAATTCATTACATAGATTTTTCCCCCAATTTTATTATCGGAAGAGACGGGATATATTAATTACATAGAATAATTAAAACTGTATGTAGTAATTAATTATCAAAGAAACTTTATTTTTACCTTGAAAAGTAATTCAATTTTTCCTATCTATAATCCTCTTGTGTTGTGTTCACATAAATCTTTTAGGTGAAAACCAGAAATAGGTAAATATTAACATGAAATTTATTGTTTCCTATATGTTAATACGTGAGTGTATATAGGGAGAAATAAATGTCAAATTAAGCTCACAAATGCTATTTGAGGAAAGTCCTCTCAAAAATGGAAGTGGGAAGTTCTTAATTTGTATCAGACTTCAAAAGTTGATAATGTACCTGAATTTGAAATAGGGTAAATATTTTGTCTTAAAATTTCTATGTAGACTAGGTCTTTCTCTTTCTTAAGTAAAAGCAATTAATAAAATAACTACTATCATGCCTTACCACACTCAGCAAGTTAATAAAAACTTTCACTGAAACACTTTTTGTACCATAATTTTCACATAAAATACTTCTCTATTTTTCATTTTCAGGACAACCACCAAGTTCCCAGAAAGAACTGTGAAGTACTTAATGAGACATTTATCTGGTCTATGTACTTTATATTTAGCTGATAATATAATGAGGCCAAGGTACTGGAATGAAACATCCCTAACATTTCACATAATTTTCCACTTCGTCTCCACCATTTTTGGTACTTCGGCAGGATATTTTAACTTTTTGATGTTTTGAACTTTACCATCACTATCAATAATCACGGTGTCAGATGCAGCATCCTGCTAAACCTTATCCTGAAAAATATATTTTCATTTATCTTTGAGTATATTATTAAGATGATTGCAGTCTAACAAAGCAATATGTTTTAAATTAGATTTTTCTATGATGCCACATCAATTTTTTTTATAACTCTGATGTTTCCTCATGCACATTTTAAAACCATTTTACAAAAAGCAGAAATTCTTATGGTTTTCCAAGTCTTTTATGATTTTACATGATGTTTCTCTCTCTTTCTCAAAAATATAGTAAATTATTATATTTAATAGAATATGGCTAATGATCCTGTAAAAACATGACATACTTACATTTGGCATTGTTTATTTTCCAAACACGTGAAAGTATTCATTGTTACATGGCAGGAGCAACTAAAAATCAACATATTTAACAAGAATCATAAGAAATTCTCTGTAATTTTCTTCCCCTTTGTATATTTTAACATTGCTTTGAAAAGGAAAATTAAATTTAGAAAAAATATTCATTTACTCTCTTAAACATATTTCTCCTCTGAGATGTATAGCCTATTCCATGTTCCTTATTTCATATGACAAGTCAATCTCTAGTCAAAGATTGATAGCAGTTCAGAGTCTTGCTGTACCAGGACAAAACTGTTTCTCTTCTCTACATCTGCCACAATAAGAAAGGAAAGACATAAGAAAATTCTATGTAAATACCAACGCTATCCAAATAAAGTTGTTATTGTTTTACTTATTTTCAAAGGGCAGTTTAACTCAATGAAACATGTAAGAATCAATTCTACAAAATTGTCCCTTAAACTGTGATTCCTGAACAAATTAACTTTTCTGCCTCAGTTTCTTATTCAATAAATAGGAGATAATGGTACTAATCACACTACATTCTTCACAAGATTGCTATGAGTTTGAAGGTGATCTAATAAATTTGGCAGTGTCATGTACGCTGAACCACTCATATCTCTAAGGAATCATCATTTCGCTTTTATTTCTAGAAGACTGATTTGTATGCTCAACTGAAATATATAAAATGAAGAATCAAGAAGTTGTATATGTAGAAAAATTGGCATCAACGTATAGCTCTCACTTGATCTTTTGCTATTTCACTCTAGAGAATTCTACAGATCAAAAATAAAAATTTAAAAAATGTGCTGGTAAATTTTCTAAGAGTAAGGAAAATGGATAATAGTGTTGTGTGAATATTGGTGAATAGGATAAGCAAAAGAGAGTAAGTAAAATTTCACTCAGTTCATAAAATACTGCAGAAGAAATTGCAATCACATCTACTATCAAAATTTCATGGTTCCCAGGTAGAAACACTCTCTTGTTTCCTGATTCTGAATGGTAATCTAGTGTTTTCCTTTCTCCTTGGATGATTTTGAGATAAAATCGAGTACACAGAATATATTAGAATACATTTGCAATTTAATTCATAAATTCCCTTTTTGTATTTGGGTACAAATGTCCAGAGGCACTAGGTTAAATATATACATATATATTATATAATATATTAAGAAAGTAAAAATAAATAAATTTATAGTTTAAATGATAGTTTAAATATTCCTATATCTACTTAAACTGTACCAATAGTTTAAATATTCCTATATAATTGGGGGTTACTTAGTGCAAAGAAGATATGTGATAGAAGAGTTAAATAAGGAGGAACTGTTAAAAGTTGGGTCTCCTCTTAAGCAGAGAGGAAAATCATTATGTGTCAGGAATAGAATTTTATTCTTAGAGACAAAAGAGTAGTCCCAGGACAGTTGAGAGGGGAAATTCTTCATTGCGTTCATGAAACCCTGAGCAGAGCCCCCGAGGGAAAAAGAAAAATCCACAGAGATCACTAACATTGAGTTGGCCCAAAATGACAGAGGACACATGGAATGTAGCTAAAAAATGCTTAAAATGTGTTCAGGTAAATTTCTCTCTGCCAAAATGAAATTCAAGTATAAAGAATATATTCCCCAGTGGGCAATGCTGCAAATTGATTTTTAGGACCCCTTCCAACTGTACATAAATAGAAAAGTGCATGTTAGTAGTTGAAGATGGATTTTTCCAATTGTATTGGGAACTTCCCTATGACTAGAAGGGCTTCAATGGGAAGTGGTAGCTAATAAACTGCACAGAAATATTCTCCATTGACATTAAAAGAGCATTTAAGCCTTAGTAAAGTTCTTTGGACAAGTTCTTAGCAAATTGTGCATATGTAGAAAATCATAAAGTAGTACAATATCGAATAATCTCTCAATGTGATTTTAATTACTATTGTTATCAGCTTATGCAAGAAGTTTGAGTTTTCAAGATGAAACAATCAAATAATTAAGATAAACAAATTTGAAAAATTTCATAAGTTAATTGCTCTTTAGTTGAGTTGTCTGGTGCTTCCTTCAAAAGATCCAGTTAATGAATAGTAACAGTTCTTTTGAATGTACAATAACTTACAGAGTCTTAATTTCATGTTTCCTGGCTATCTACTTTTTATTATTTCTTTAATTTTTTCTCCTGGCTAACAACTGTGAAGTGGTCAAAAGGCAAGGATAAGGAGGAAAGCAAAGAGGAGGAATCCACAGGGTGTAGATAATCCACAAACAGACTAATTGGTCCCTGGATAATTGCTGATCTCTTCGGCAGCAATGCAACTGAGATTTCCAGAAAAATGAAAATACTTTATTTATATCTGTGCAAATTTTGTTTTCAAGGATAAAAGTACTAATCAGATGAGTTTAGATATTTGATCAACATCTCTAAACTATAACTACTTTCTAAATATTCACATGTTGCCTTTGTCTGCATTATCAAGTGCTTGTGTTTTCATTCATTTATAACTGAACAAAATCCTTACTAACACAGAACTAAAAATAAGGACTAGAAACCGTCTGTGTTCCTCTGACCCTTATTTTTCTTCTCTGTATGATGATTCTGGATCAGCCTTATCAGTGACAAGCTGTATGACCTTGTTCAATTACTTTATCATTATTACACAAGAAGGTTTTCATTTCTTAAATAAAAATATTCTATGATGTTAAAGTATTCACATATTCACAAAAATATTTAAAGAGTGACTACTTCATGAAAGGTTTGTGCTTGGCATGAAAAAAAAATAGAAGCAATAAGTAAGTAATAATCCTTATTTTAAGAAACTAATATTCTATAAGGAGATAAATATAATGGAAAATCATATGCTTTCCACTTAAAAATGTGAAAACAAATACAATGGATGCTAAGAGATAATTCAAGTTGAAAGAGGTTGTTGAAAGAATGCATTATTGGGAAAATGGTATTTGACTGGAATCTTCAGAGATCGCTAAAATTTGGCAACATGACTGTCCTAACTGATGAGGAATTACAAAGAATGAAAAAGAAAGTACATAACGTGGAGTCGAGAAGCATAGGAGGTTTTTAGGGAACTATGTATTTGTAGTGTTGCTTGGTTGAAGCATTTAGTATGTGTAAATGAGTTGTTGGATGCAAGTTGAAACGGCAATGTGGGGCTTTGAAGTTCAGGGAAAACATGATTTGACCGTGAATATTTTTCAGCAGAGTGGTTGCACTCTAGAAATATTTAGCTTGATACAATGTGCGGTTAACACAGAAAAGAGACTCTAGGTGGGTGGAACTAGTAAGGAGGCTATTTCAGTGATGTTTGTGATGAATAATTGGTAACTGAACTAGAATGATGATAATAGAAATTTTAAAAGGGGAAGAGATGCAAAAGACACACTTGAAGGGTAAATAGACATGTTTCCCAGGTAGAAGAAATCAAGACCATTTTTTCAAATGGTTGAGTAGAGGGTGGTTCCATGAAATAAAGAAATCCAAAGAAGAGTTAGAATGTAGCCAGTTATCTGTAATTACATCTGTTGATTTTGACATATTAATAGTCAATCACTTAGTCACTGAAAAGTGTGTAATTGGATTTCTGGACAGAGTGTGAGGTTGTGAATTATACCTTTGTCCAAACTGTAAATATGGATGAATTATCAAAGAATATAGGTAAAGAACAAAGACATTGCCTTAGAATAATGCCACAATTTGGAAGTTTGGGAATAAAATATGGGCCATAGATTTAACATAGAAAGAACAGTTAGGGCATGAAAAGAGAACACAAGTAGTAAATGGTCCTAGAAACAAATAAAAAAAAATGAATATTTTATTTGTGGCAGAGAGAGAAAGCAGCTAAAGGAATAACAAAACTCAGGCTAGTCTTGATAATTCTCATGGAGTTGGAGTAACCAATGCTCAATTTAATCTCTCAATTTCAATTTAGGTTTTTACGGAGAACAATGTTTAGGATCAAAACAAGGTGCATTTGGGGCGTCTGGGTGGCTCAGTTAAGTGTCTAACTCTTGATTTCAGCTCAGTCTCGATCTCAGGGTTGTGAGTTCAAGCCCTGCTTTGGGCTCCACACTGGATATAGAGCCTACTTGAATAACAAACAAACAAACAAATCAAAGGTGTATTAAAAACTTTAAGCTTGGATAATGGGCGATGTTGATGCCATTAATGGAAGTAGGGATGTGAAACTGCTAAATATTAACATAAACCCTGCTGGTATTTAATAAATAAAATATCTCAACTGTCTATGATGATTAATATGGTGACAGCTTGCTATTTGACCACTAGGAAATCCCTCTCAATGTAACTTCCAGCTATATGTTATATATTTGTTTTATAGCAAACTGAAAAATGGTTACATTAGCTCACATGCCAGTTGAATTCCAAGAACTCTGACCCGATATTTAGTCCATTTAAGTTAAGGCCTATTTCTTTGCAAGCCTATTCCTTTAAAATATTTTCTTGATGTGTCTATGCAACCTGAAGTGAAATGTGAGGGTAAAGAGTGGGGTGCGGTGCACAAACTCATCTACACGACCAGGTTCTAAGTACAGAGGGTTCTAGAGGTTATATGGTAGAAGGTCTAGTTTAATATCACCTTGATCTCACAGCTTCTCTGGCCAGGGGAATTCCAGGAAATAAAAAGATTCCAATGTCTAGGAAATGCTGAGAAATGGCAAAGATACCTGCAGCCTTTTAGAGCAAGACCATCTTAAGACTGTATTCTATTTTCTTAGATAACCGTAGCAAAGGCATGCTTTAGCAGCTTACAAGCACCAGAAATGATTTTGCACCAGTTCTATTACACAGAGATGAAAGGAGAAGTGTTTTGTACCTGTGCATATGTGACCATAGGGCCCATTATATAATTTAGCTATACTCCTCTGGATTTACGAAGAAAGCTAAGTGTTATTTTGGTGTTGGAATTTTTTACTGTTAATTTTCCATCGTAACAACTTTCCTTTTGAAGCACTGTCCACAGATCTGTTCCAGAAGGAGTGTAATTCACTTAAAAGGTTATTTCTGAACTGTGACCACAGTAACTTGATTGCAACACAGTGGAAGTATACATGATAGAATTAATTTATTTCCTAAGAAGCTATGATATGAGGAATCAAGGTATCCATATGCCTTCTAGTTCCACTGTGTGCCTCTCAGGGTTTTGTGCTCACTCCCATCATTCTAGTCAAGCACACTTAACCTCTAAGCTCATGACTATGTCTCCTTTTCTCTCACCACCATACATGTTAGACACATTCCAGTACAACAGTTTTGATAAAATACAGCAACTAAGATTTGCCAAGCATTTTTTTTGTACTGAGCATTTCCTGAGTGTCAAGGATTGTCATGAGCACTTAATTCTCAAAATAACCTAGTGCAATAAAGAATCCAGCTCTATTTTTGATGTTTGATGGCTGATAGCTTTTAAGCCCCACTCTTTCCCTTTACCCCACATTGGAGGAGGCTGATATGAAAGCCCAGGTTCACCCTCCCCTGAGTTTACTCAAGTTGTACAAGGATCCATATCTGAGGGTTAGAGGGACCTACACTTAAATTCAGAGGGTCTGATTTCAGAGCCCAAACCTTCACTGCTACACTAAACTGCCTCTCTAATCTCTTCCAATGGAAAAGATTCTCAGACGAACATCAATAATCATGGTACTACACCTGGATATATTAAAATACATTAGAATAATAAAATGAATACTATGAGTTTATAGGTTCAGCACTGATGGTAAATGAGCGAAAAGTTCTTTGTTTTAATACCTGTGTTTTACAATTAAAATTCTTCATAGGTATGAGATATGTGTGGCTAAATTAGCTGCAATAATAAAAAATACATAAAAGCACTTCAGAGGTTCAGGTGGCTCTCACATGTTATGATTAGCTGTCAATTTAAATTTCTTAGGCTATATTAATTTATTAGGTTTGATTACCTTTAAGAGTATACTACTAAGCTTAAATTTGTTTTAATAATCTAATAATTGAAGTCACCTGCAATGAAAAATTTCAATGACATAGAATTCTAGCCTAGAAGATTTTTTCTTGCTTTCTGCTTTAGCTGCTCATCTTCAACGGTCAACACAATCCAATCTTAACTTGCACTGTTAGAATTGACATTGGAATCTGCAGCAGTATTTGTCTTAATCCAATATTTGTCTCATTCCCAGTTCTTACTCTCAGTATTTACCTTATTCCTGAGTGTTTTAATTTTTGTATTTGTTATATGCCTTTTCTTCTCCCAAAGACTCATCTTAACAGGTTTTCTCTCATTGCATCTGTAAATGACGGTGCAGCAGATGCATGTGTAATGTGGGACATTGCAAAGTTCCACATAATGACTAGATGAGCTCGGCAGGTGAATTCGGAATTACCAAGTCATTGCTCTCAACTTTCATGAGTTTAAATAGCAGTGATGAATAGTCATGGTGTATGGGCTTGGCTAGATCTCAGACCTAGGGGAAAAAGAAACTTTTTTGTAGATACTTGGTTAAAGTAGCTTCAACTTCAGACTCCTTCCTTCCTTTCACCTGCCCTCACTCTCTCCCTCCTTCTTTCTTTCCTTCCTCCCTCCCTTCCTCCCTCCTTTCCTTCCTTCCTTCCTTCCTTCCTTCCTTCCTTCCTTCCTCCCTCCCTCCCTCCGTTCCTTCCTTCCTTCCTTCCTTCCTTCCTTCCTTCCTTCCTTCCTTCCTTCCTTCCTCCACTCTTATTTTTTCTCCCAAATATAAAGAATATTTGCAGGAGAAATTTTATATTAGGTTATTTAAACTATGCCAATATAGACCAAGAGAAGGGAAACTATTTCAAGCCTCATACACAGAACCAATTCACTAAAAGGCAAAATCTTTTAAAAATGATGTTTTTATACTATTTTACTTACTAAATACAGTAAAAGCCTTCCTTCCTTCCTTCCTTCCTTCCTTCCTTCCTTCCTTCCTTCCTTCCTCCACTCTTATTTTTTCTCCCAAATATAAAGAATATTTGCAGGAGAAATTTTATATTAGGTTATTTAAACTATGCCAATATAGACCAAGAGAAGGGAAACTATTTCAAGCCTCATACACAGTACAGTTAGAACCAATTCACTAAAAGGCAAAATCTTTTAAAAATGATGTTTTTATACTATTTTACTTACTAAATACAGTAAAAGAAAATATTGGATTTATCATAAAACTAAAATCAAACAGTAGTCTTTATGGCATAGCACTTTTGATCATGATTTATGCTACTGGGTTGGATAATTTTAGCAAATATATTATAGTCAATATTAACACACAAAAAAGTGTGGTACATTGGTTCTTATTTTGCAAACTGAATTTAGTTCCTTTCTCATAAAAGGAGTTACAAAAAAGCACTTTTAATTAGCAGAAATAAGTGGACCTGCTCTGTGTGTGTAAGTGTAAGTGGTCTTTTTAGTCTGATGAGGGTGATATAGTTGAGTAGAAAAAATGAATAAGGTAGGTGTAAAAAGGTTGAATTAATGTAGGGAGTTGATTTTCTCATAGCCTTAGAGAATATACCCAGGGAAACAAGGGAGATGACGAGTATATGAAATGCAAATTTTAGTGTCTAGAAGTAAAGGTTTATTGACACATAGTCACATTTCTTTGCTTACTTATCGTCTATTGCTGCTTTTGAGCTAGGGTGGCAAAAATGCCTAGCTGTGGCAGAGACCATATAGTCCACAAAGCTTTAAATAATTGCTATCTGACCCTTTACCAAAAAAAAGTTGGCTGATCTTTGATTTAGAGGATAATGCCATGCTCCACATAAATTTCTTCCCCCTAGATCACACAAGCTAGCTTTGCATCTAAGACCTTTCTTTTGATCAAATTAATGTAACTCTTTGTTTTCTATTTCTTACATTCTAGCGTCAACGATCAAGTCAGATGATCCAAAGGCTGATAAAGTGCCGAGTCTCATATGAAATTAATTTTTACTTTGAACAAAAGTACACAAAATATATCTAGAACAACCAGAGACAGTCATGGATTTTTATTGCCAAAAAAATATTACCCACATTTTCACTCTACTTCTGTGTGCCTCTTCTGATTTGTTACCTACCCTTCTCATCTCACCTTCTCAAACAAGTTGACTTGCACCAGTTGACAACTTTGCCCTCTCACCTTCCTTGTTTTTGACCAATGGATGGCATCAGAAGACAGGGCAAATGGATGAGGCATGTATTTCCTAGTTTCCTCCTGAGGCAGCCTGCATCTGTGACTTGGGGACGAGATTATGGAAATAGAGGCAACTCTGCAGTTCAACATTTCTTAAAGTATTTTAATCTAAAACCTACATATGTGCATTTTATTTATTTATTTATTTTTATTTATGATAGTCACAGAGAGAGAGAGAGAGAGAGAGAGAGAGAGGCAGAGACACAAGCAGAGGGAGAAGCAGGCTCCATGCACCGGGAACCCGACGTGGGATTCAGTCCCGGGTCTCCAGGATCGCGCCCTGGGCCAAAGGCAGGCGCTTAACCGCTGCGCCACCCAGGGATCCCACATTTTAATTATATAGTATATTCTTTCTAATGTTGCACCACACTTAATTTTTATAAACGTATACATTATCAGATGTGAGACTGGCAGAGAGCTGATTCTCAAGCTAAGCCTTACCAAAATGGAAAGTAATAAATATTAATACAGGGATCCCTGGGTGGTGCAGCGGTTTACTGCCTGCCTTTGGCCTGGGGCGCGATCTTGGAGACCCGGGATCCAATCCCACATCAGGCTCCTGGTGCATGGAGCCTGCTTCTCCCTCTGCCTATGTCTCTCTGCCTCTCTCTCTCTCTCTCTGTGTGACTATCATAAATAAATAAAAAATTAAAAAAATAAATATTAATACATATAATTTCTGTTTTCCTTTAGCTTTAACAAAACATAAAATTCTATTCTTTTTTTAATCTTCTGGATTCCTGCCCCCTCCCCCCCCACTCCCCACCACCCGCCATTTAAAAGTGGTTCTCTCTTTTCCTGTAACAAGAATTAATGCACAAAAAGACTAGGACATCCTTTTTTTTTGTTTTGTTTTGTTTTTCTTTTTAGGATTTTATTTATTTATTCATGAGAGACAGAGAGAGAGGCAGAGACACAGGCAGAGGGAGAAGCAGGTTCCCTGTGGCGAGCCCAGTGTGGGACTCGATCCTAGGACCCTGGCATCACAACACCCTGAGCCAAAGACAGATGCTCAACCGCTGAGTCACTCAGGTACTCCAGACTAGAATATTCTTAATGTAAATATGCATATACTGTATTTGCATATTAGTATCCATAAGGCCTTCTTATCACATATTATGTATTCAGAAAGGACTAAAATGATAAAAAAGATTAGAAAATGGCTTGGTGGGGTACCTGGGTGGCTCAGTGGGTGAAGCATCTGCCTTCGGCTCAGATCATGATCCCGGGGTCCTGGGATGGAGCCCCACATGGGGATCCCTGCTCATCAGGGAATCTGCTTCTCCTTCTCCCTCTGCCCCTCTCCCTACTCATGCTCTCTCTTTCTCTCTCTCAAATAAATAAAATCTTAAAAATAAAAAAAAAGAAAATCGATTGGTTTACAATAGAATAGACTATACTCTATTTTCCACAAATACCACATTGCTGATGAATGTGAGGGGCTGCTCCCACCTTTCTTTCCAGGAGAAAGAATTTGCCAGTAACAGTGATGTAGTGACAGGAAAGAACTCAGCCTCAGATCTCTCTGTTCCATGTCATACTTAGAATAGAGATTTTCTTCTTAGAATAGAATTTTTCTTGAATTGGCTAAAAAAGTCATACACTTCATGCTGCCTTCTGCAGTACCATCTGGGAAGGGAATTAACAGTCTGGGAAAATAGTCTGTGGTGGAATCCTTTGCACTTCACTGTGGTGGACCGCACAGACCAGTTGCATTTTAACAGATGTGCAAAATCTTTGCAAGTTGCCTATTATGCTTCTAAGGATTCAAATGAAATAAAGTACCAAATTTACTCTATAAAACTAAAGATGAATAATGTACATTCTTCAACTGCAATTTTTATTCATCTTTCATAGGATGTTTCATACCCACAAAAATTGTTACATTATTTTCACATTAATAGAGACATTGACCCTTTGACATGTTAATGTTTATTGCATTTGTGAAAATACTTCCAAAAAAGTCACCATCTAACAAAGTGACAGTGAAAATATGGAGTTAGTTTTAAAAATTAGAAGTAGTGGGGCAGAGCCGATGGCTCAGTGGTTTAATGCCACCAGAGCCCGGGGTATGATCCTGGAGATCCGGGATCAAGTCCCACGTCAGGCTCCCTGCATGGCGCGTGCTTCTCCCTCTGCCTCTCTCTCTCTCTCTCTGTCTCTCATGAATAAATAAATAAAATCTTTAAAAAAAATTAGAAGTAGTGAACGATCAAAAATTGTTTTTTTAAAGGGGCCAGACATAACAGAAAAAAAGCTAAACAGTTTAATGCAACTGTTGCAAGCAGGCTTTTCCCAATAAAACCCTGCCATTAAAGATAATTTTTGAACATGCAATCTCTACCTTTTTTCTAATAATTTCTCCAGATATTTATAAATTGTTTTTCCTTTTTAAATATTGTATCACTCCTTACAGTGTGGCTTTTTAAAAAAATGAACAATTTATTTAGCTAATAAAATGCAAAACCAAAATAGCAGAAAGGGAACACTAATATAAGCTTCTTTAGACCTGGCCTGCTCTGAGGTAGCCCACCAGTTTTTCTTTATTGGCCAACCATCTCTAATAAGTAGTATTTGTAAAGTAGACTCTTTGTTTCCATCTCTTTTTTATAATTGGATTATTATATTGTACAATAGGGATAGCCAAACTCTAGAAATATAATTAAATAAAATGCTATATTCTAAACACTGAGATAATTTTTTTTTAAAGATTGTATTTATTTATTCGTGAGAGACACAGAGAGAGGCAGAGACACAAGCAGAGAGAGAAGCAGGCTCCCTGTGAGGAGCCCGATGTGGGACTCGATCCAGAGACCCCAGGATCACAACCTAAACCAAAGGCAAGATGCTCAACCGCTGAGCCACCCAGGCACCCATAGATAAACAAATTTGACTGAATATGTATGTTTTCTTTAAAAATTTATGGCCTTTAATAAGTAGATGTATTTTTTTTAAGAGTTTATGCATTTATTTGAGGGAGAGTGAGAGCTAGAGAGATCATCAAGAGAGAGGGAGAAACCAACTCACCACTGAGCAGAGAGCCTGATGCAAGTGTCGATCTTATGTCCCTGACATCATGACCTGAACTGAATGCACCCCGTTAACCAGCTGAGCCATCCAGGTACCGCAGTAAATGCATTTCTATAAATCAATTCTACACTAAAATTCAGACATTTCTATGCAAAAATATAAGCATTGTTAATTTAACTAAAACAATTGTTCAAATAACCTCACAGTGATTGCAGGATACACAGAGTAAACATAATAGGATATAGACTCATGAAAAATATTGAAAATTCACCCTTTACAACCATAGTTATTTTTAACATTTATTATCTTCAAGAGATAAAAAAGTTATTCTCTTCCCACAATCTAATTCAAACCATGTATATGTCATAATGTGCTCTTTCTACATGTTACAAATTTTTTTTTAGACATAATTTTAAAGGACTGCATAAGATCCCATGATAAGACTGCAAAACTTAAACATATTTGCTTACTAGGCTATAATCAGTCAGTTTTAATAGGAAGAGATTGGATATTATCTCATTGCCTTCTACTTGGAAATAGGTTCAATAGATCTTTATTTCAGCAAAGGAATATCATACAGTCAGGACCACTGATGGTATGAATCAATATTTTTATAAGAAAATAGGTTTACTGGGCAGCCCGAGTGGCTCAGTGGTTTAGCGCCTGCCTTCAGCCCAGGGCATGGTCCTGGAGACCCGGGATCGAGTCCTGCGTCTGGCTCCCTGCATGGAGCCTGCTTCTCCCTCTGCCTGTGTCTCTGCCTCTCTCTCTCTCTCTGTGTGTGTGTCTCTCATGAATAAATAAATAAAATCTTGAAAAAAATAGGTTTACTAATTAGAGTGAATCTGTATTTCTTTCACATTTGACTTATATAATTTCAAATATAACATCAAATAAAAGCATAATTGTATTTTTGTTAACAGGGCTCCTAAATCTAAGATAAACATTGTCTAAAATTAATAAGAATTTACTTATTTTGATAGTAGAACATTATTAGATGTGTTGATAAGTAATAAACGTAAAGAAATTTGTATATGCCATCATTTGTAAACGTAAGTGAAAACAATTGACTCTGGGAAATTTAGGCAAGGAGCAGAGAATAAGAGATCTGGCCTGAAAAATGTTCAAATAGGACCAACAATCACAATCAGGACTAATTTGATGAATATGCCATCAGCATTGCTCCTGGACACACAACTAACCTTCTTACTCTTTTCTCCTACTTCTGAGGATCCCATCTAGACATCCGGAGTAGCTGCTGCAGCTCTGTCTGGAAATGGTATGTACCTGCCATCAGAATGAAGCCACATGGTCTTTGCTTCTTCACATCACTAACTTGCCATTCAGATCTGAACTGCTGAAAAACCTGGCAGAAATAGAACTTCGACAATGCAGAAAGCATTGGAAGTCCAGTGGAAAAATAAAACAATTTTGCTGAAAATAGCTTCACACACACAAAATTATAAATTACTTAATATGATGATATAGTATAACGTCAACATATGCACATTGCAAATTAGTACATCCATGAACTCTAGATAACATGAATTCTCATGTAATAAGCTTAATATTTAATTGTAAAATAGTCACTATAGTAAAAATAATATATTATGAAAAAAGAACAGTCCTATTTAAAAAATGTATACATGAAGAAGTCTTAAAATGGGATTTAAAACTCAGTGGATAGAAAAAAATCCTATATTGGACAAACATAAAATTAATTTGGGAGGCAAACATAAAATCAAAAATTTGGAATCCTGTTTTAAGAGATAAAAGACACACACACAATATATATATAAAGGTAAAAAAGATGGAGTAAATAGGTTCAATGTAGATCGAAAGGCATTTAAGATAAATATTTTTATTTTTATTTTATTTTTTTAAGTAAATATTTTTAAAATGGAATGAGATAATTACAGCATTAACAGAGCCACAAATCTTCAGATTTGGAAAACATGGGTCTTGCTTAATGGTACATTTTGAAATTCATAGCTTCACACATTAGTAACACTGCAGAATATTAAACATAAAGATTAAGATCTTTAAAAAATCAGGAAAAAATTCAAATGACTTTTGACATAATGACAAGCGTCCTTACACAAGAATTAATGCAATCGAGAGTCTTCACTACCGTCAAAAAGCTGAGAAAAAAAATCATCAATCTAGAAATCTATATTTTGGTAAGCTATCACGCAACAAGAAAGGCAAAATAGACATTTCCAGTCAGAGAAAAGCAAGGAGAGCGCCGCGTAGCCCACGATGCACACCTGGAACCAACATAGCTGGGTGTGGACTACACTGAAATTAAAAAATAAATAAATAAGAAATATGGAGACTATCGCGTCCTGAGTCACATGTAATGGACTTCTGCAAGATATTTTTTGGAAGAGATGAATCAAGAGGGAAGAAGCAGGAAGAGGCGCCGCAGAGCCTGCGGGGGCTGCGTGGCTGTGGGCCGCGGGCTGCGGGGCTGAGGCGGGAGCGCGCCGCCCGGCGACCTGGGCGCCCCGAGCCGAGGCCTGGGCCTGGGCCTGGTCCCCGGGTGGTCCCGAGCTGCGGCCTGGGCCTGGCCTCTGGGTCCCCGAGCCGCGGCCTGGTCTCTGGGTCTCCGGGTCCCCGAGCCGCGGCCTGGGCCTGGCCTCCGGGTCCCTGAGCCGCGGCCTGGTCTCCGGGTCTCTGGGTCTCCGGGTCTCCGGTCCCCGAGCCGCGGCCTGGTCTCCGGGTCTCTGGGTCTCCGGGTCTCCGGGTCCCCGAGCCGCAGCCTGGGCCTGGCCTCCGAGCCCCCGGGCGGCGCTGAGCCGCGGCCTGGTCTCTGGGTCTCCGAGTCCCCGAGCCGCGGCCTGGTCCTGGCCTCCGGGTCCCTGAGCCGCGGCCTGGTCTCCGGGTCTCCGGGTCTCCGGGTCCCTGAGCTGCGGCCTGGTCTCCGGGTCTCTGGGTCTCCGGGTCCCTGAGCCGCGGCCTGGTCTCCGGGTCTCCGGGTCCCCGAGCTGCTGCCTGGGCCTGGTCTCCGGGTCTCCGGGTCCCCGAGCCGCGGCCTGCCCCCGGGGCCCTGGCCCTGCCCGCCCGTAGGCGGCTCGGGGAGGCTGCTGGCGGCCGGTGCCTGCGGCGGCCCGAGCATGCGGAGGCGGAGGCGAGAGCGCCGGGGAGCCCGCGCCGCCAGCCGCAGGAGCTCAGTGTCCCACACGAGCGTCGCCAGATTTCCGTCTCCTTCAGATTCACCTTCTAATTGGTTTCAAGTGGATTATTTTCAAAGGGAATGTTACCAGCTTCTGCTGCAAAGACTAGGAACTTCGGTAACTGGACCCAGAAAATCATTAGGGACATAAAGTACTTGGGGTCAAAACACGTCTCCAAGCTGAACGTTTGGTCGCCTCGTTGCCGAAGACTTGGCCTTGGCGGATCCAGCACAGTCGGTGTGACTTTCTGTCCACAGCATTTTTAAGTCAGAACGTCCAGACGTCGCCCTTGGGACGGAGCGCTCGGATTAGAGGCCTGGCCCATGGGCCTTACCAGCCCTTAACGCCTTAGCAAACAGGAGGCCGCATTCCCACGTCCTCGCGGTCACAGGCCGCTGAGTCCAAGACGCAATCACAGAAGAAAGAAAGTTGAGAGGCGTGTGTTTTAGGCAATAGAGTTCATTTGACTGCTCTTGCTGGCTTTCTCAACCACATTAGCTGACACTGAGGCCGGGGATTTTAAATCGAAAAGACAACTGTGGGGGCACCTGGGTGGCTCAGTCGGTTAAGTGTCCGCCTTCGGGATTAGGTCATCATCACGGGGTCCTGGGATTGACCCTCGAAGTCAGACTCGCAGCTCGGCCCCCTGCCCATGCGTTCGCTCGCTCGCCCTCTCTCTGTCTACCTCAAAGAAATAGATGAAATCTTGAAAAAAAGAAAAGACAATTTTGCTTTCATGTTCACTAAAGAGCACTACTGAGCCTATAGCTTTAGCTAGCGGGTGTCAGGAAGCCACAGATGAAATGTCCCCATTTCTCTCCCTCTTAAATGTCGTTGTAAACCAAATCTGGGGACAAGAGAAGAAATTCCAAAGGAGGCTGACCTTGGATTTTTATAATTATTCTGTAGGTCAAGAGAAGAGAGGATATTAGGAACTAGAATAAATTTACAGATTTGTCAAAGGATAAAGATGGCAAATGAACTGTTATAAGTAAAAGCTCGTTTACCATACAGAGACAAAGATGAAGGAAGATGACACTGTTGAAAAAAGTGAGTGTTGGGAAGGAGCTACAAGCCGATTTTATTACTGCTCATAACAGCAAACCAATACGTGCAGTCTAACAAAAGAGGCCATCAATGTAATACAGGAGTCCAGAGGTGATCAGGACAGAGTTTCTGATAAAGACACTAACTGAGAGCTAAAGCAGCAAAATAATAAATCCTATGTATATCTGTGTGTATATGACACATAGAACGTATTTTACATACATATGCATATATATGCATTTATATGTATATATTTCTATGTTTTATATACATGTACACATATATATGTTTGTGTAGCTACAAAAACAACTAAACTAAGGCCAAACATATGTATACATCATTAAAATAAATGGAAATAAGTGTAGCTCACCTGTTACAGAAGAAGTAGTCAAATTTATCCATAAAATTTAACTCTTTGCTATTTGCAAGAAACCCAATTAAAGAAAAATGATTTGGAGACATTAAAAAGAAAATTGTAGGCAACATGTCTGAAACAAATGTAAACAGAAAGAAAAATATACTTGGATCTTCTTATCAATTAAAATAGACTTCAGTTAATCAGTCAGACTGAGAAATACAAATACCATGTGATTTCACTTATATGTGGAATCTAACAAAAATGAATAAACAAACCAAAAGCAGAATCAGACTCGTAAATACAGAGAACAAATTGATTGTTCCCAAAGGGGAGAAGGAGTGTCAAGATGGCCAAAATGGATGAAGGGAGTAGGAGGTACAGGCTTCCAGTTATGAAATAAGTCATGGGAATAAAAGACACAGCATAGTGAATACAGTCAATGACATTGGAAGGTGACAGATGGTAGTTGTGCTTGTGGTGAGCACGGCATAATGCATAGAGATGTTGAGTCACTGTGTTGTACACTTGAAACTAATAATAATAAAGTTCAGGAAACAAATGCAAATTATTGAATCAAAGGCTACAATTAAAAATAAAGGCACAACACAAATATATATATTTTTATAGAGAAAACCTAGAAGCCACATTGATATAGCGGAAATCAGAGGAAATACAGAATAGTAAAAATGGATTTTCAGTTAGTCAGTTGATAATACCTATAAAAATAATGCCTATAAGATTAATCAATATAATTGTATACCTTGATAATAGAGAAAGGTCTTCTTTTCATGAACTCATTGAAAATATACAAACATTTGAAGATATATTTGGCCGCAAGTAAAGTCTCATTGGTTTTTATTAAATGCAAAAATATTGGCACTATTTGTTGGTAACTCTGCAAATAAATAAGAAATTAGTAATAATTCCTAAACAACTTGCTTCCATCTGATCATTATAAAGTTATTTAAAAATGTATTATTCTGGGGCGTCTGGGTGGCTCAGTGGTTGAGCGACTGCCTTTGGCTCAGGGTGTGATCCCAAGGTCCTGGGATCGACTCCCGAATCAGGGTCCCCCAGGAGAGCCTGCTTCTCCCTCTGCCTGTGTCTCTGCCTCTCTCTCTCTGTGTCCCTCATTAATACATCAATAAAATCTTTATAAATAAATAAATAAATATTCTTCTTCTGTCAAGCCAAACATCAATAATTTTTAGAAAAAATCAGGAAAATCAATATTAAAATTTATGAGATGATGCTAAAGTAATTCTCTAAGAAGAATTCTTAGCAATACGTACTTAACTTGATAATATAAAATAGTTTGAACCACCACTCACAGATTTCAGGGAAAGCACAGAAATAGCCAAGACAACAGCAAAATAAAGAAATTAATAAATTTCAGTAAATGGGATATCTCGCTGAAGAAAAAATAAAAATGACAAGGGAAATATTCTGAAAACAATGACACTTTAATTGTATTTCTTTATAATTCCTATGTTATCATTTAATTCCAATTCTCGGGGGCAGCATTTTCAATATCTCATTCCTACATGTGATATTTACCAGGTTGAGGCAGTTCCCTTATATTCAAACTTTGCTAAAAGCTTTTTTCATGAATGGATGTTAACTTTATCAAATGGTATTTCTTGTATCTATTTAAAGGATGATTTGTTTTTCTCCCATTTTAATTTCATATAGCAATTTAGATTTACTGACTTTCAAAACTTAGAGAATATTTGTCTTCCTGGAATAAATCTCATTTGGTGTAAATGTTTTCCCCTTTTTATACTGCTGTATTCAACTGTTTAACAACAGTTTAAAATTTTGACATCTATTTTTAAAAGAAATATTCATCTGTCCATATCATCTCTTGAAACCCAAGGCTATGCCAGCCTAAAATGAGTTAAAAAGTGCTACCCCTCCAATTCTATGTCTTTTGTGTTTGCAAGAAAAGTTTATGCAAGTTTGGTAATGCTTTTTCCTTAAATGTTGGAAAAAATTCGGTTGTTAAACCATTTGAATATAGTTTACTTTCTATACAAAGCTCTTTGTTGTTGTTATTGTTATAAGTGATTCAATTTTAACAGATACTAGAATACTATGTGCTTCTATTTCCTCTGTTTTCTTAGTAAATTGTGCTTTCAAGGAATATGGCAATTTTATACAATTGTCAAATTTATTGTTATAAAATAGTTTAGAGCATCTTATTATAATATTTTAAATTGTCATTAAATATATAGTGATGTCCCCATTTGCTTCTTGATATTGGCAATTTTTGTTTTCTCATAATTTTTTTCTTACTATTATGTTTCTAATCATGTATCATATTCCAACCTCTAAAAAAAAAGTATTTACATATTTTTCTCTAGTATACATTACTATATATGTATATAGTAATATTATTATGTATTATTATTTTTCATTAATTTGTTTTCTTAAGATGATTTATTTATTTTTATTCATTAAGTTTGATTTGCTGCTCTTTGAGTTTACTTTTTGGTCATTTTCTACCTTTTCTGACCTGCATGTTTTAATTATTTACTCACTTTTAATATATTTAGTATAAGAATGGACTGTTGTGAACTTGCCTTGGAACACCGCACTGGCTGTGTTTCATACATACTATTACAGACAGAATTTGTTTTTATGTGCTTTGCTTTATTGTACTTTGCAGATACTACATTTTTTACAAATTGAATATTGGTGGTAACCCTGCATTGAGCAAGTCTATTGGCACCATTTTCCCAACAGCATTTGCTTACTCTGTGTCTCCGTGTCACATTTTGATCTTTTTCACAATATTTCAAGCTTTTTTCATTATTATTGTATTTGTTAATGATGATCTGCAGTCAGTTATTACAACTCGCTGAATGAAAAATCAGATGGCTGTTCCCATTTTTCAGCAATAAAGTATTTTAAATTAAGGTATGTGCATTTTTTAGATGCAACACTGTTGCACACTTCATAGATTACAATGTAGTGTAAACATAACTTTTACATGTTACTGGGAAACCAAAAAATTTCCTTGACTCCCTTTATTGCAATATTTGCTTTATTGTGGAGCTTTGGAATCAAACCTACAAAATCTCTGAGGTGTGCCTAAATATTGTTTTTATTACTGGTACTTTCTTGAAATTCTGAGGACTTCCGTTGTCATTTGATTATAAATGGATTAATGAATGACATACTTTTAACTTAAGTAAAAGGAAGGCTTTCTTTGAACCATCACTTCATTATTTTCTAATTTGCTTTTTTATTTGCATTATCATCAGAAGATTTTTGTATTATTTATATTTTTATAAATGTGAGATTAATATTAAAAAAGAGATAATTGTTAAATGTCAGTGTTCGAACACATTCGTCTTTTTAGGCCACGTCTCATCAAGACCAATGAAATCTACATTATGGATCACGTACAACTATGTTCCCCTAATATTTTTTTCCTCAATCACTCTTGGAGAGATGTGTTAAACTCATTATTATTGTTTTTCTTTTCATTTACCTTTTAAATTCTCCATGATTTTTCTATAGAAGTAGTTGCTGTCTTATTAACATAAATATTACTAGCAGATTCTGTACTTGACTTTTACACTTAGTATTTTATAGTGACTGCATTGTTTAATTTTTCCCTCCTTCCACTCTTCTCCCTTTCTTCCTCTCTAGTTTTCCTCCTTCTTTCCTTCCCTGCTTCCTTCCCTTTTCTTTCTCTCACCCCTTTCCTCTTTCCCTCCTTTTTCCTTTCATTTACTTCCTTACTTCCTTCACTTCTTTCTTTTTGAACATGAATTTTACTTTGTTTATCATCAAGATCATGATTCCTTGTTCTCATTTGCTTCCCCAGTATATCTTGCTCATCTTTTCATTTTTATTAATTCTGAAATTCTTTTTTAATATGCATCTCTTATAACCAGTCAATTTAGGTTTCCTTTTTTAGCCAATCTGAACATTGTTTTATTTCAATTGTAGAGATGTCACTTAATTATTGAAATGACTCATATAATTCATCTTCATTTGGACATATTTATGTACAGGGCGTGAAAGTTTTAAATATATAACATAAGATGCAATTAATGTACTATATACATGTTTATTTTTCATTTTTATTTAAATATTTCAGAGGATTTGCAGGTTTTCTGGTGGAATCTTTATATAATACTCTTAGTTTCTACTTATTAAAATAGATTTTTGGAACAACTAGGTGGCTCAGTGGTTGAGCGTCTGCCTTTGGCTCAGGTCATGATCCTTGGGTCCTGGGATCTAGTCCCAAATCAGGTTCCACGCAGGGAGGCTGATTCTCTCTCTACCTATGTCTCTGCCTCTCTCTCTCTCTGTCTCTCATGAATAAATAAATAAAATCTTTAAATTAAAAAAAAAAAGCAGTGCAACCAAATATCTTAGTTTTTTGGGGGACTATCTTGTCCTGACTCAAAGTTCCTAACAGTTATAAATATTTGCTTTTAATTTATTTAAAGATTTTATTTATTTATTTGAGAGAGGAGAAAGAAACAAAGAGAGAGCTTGAGCAGGGTGGAGAAGCAGAGAGAGGAGAAGACTCCCTGCTCAGCAGGGCTTGATCCTAGGACTCTGATCCCAGAAGCTGAAGGCAGAAACCTAATTGACTGAGCCACCCAAGTGCTCCTAGATATTTGCTTCTAATGGCTATCTTTTTGATGGGTCTTCTACCTTTGTGTAGCATATAACTTCCACCATTATTGCATAAGCAACAATAGAATAAGTTGAGACAACTCTGGTATTGAAAATGTGCATCAAAAAAAAAAAAAAGAAAAAAGAAAATGTGCATCAATTGATTAATTAATTAATTAATTTGCATTTCATCTTTCAGCAACACTTTTTCCCAAGTGGACACTGGAAGGGGGGGAAAAAAAGTTAATTTACCAGATACATTTCCAGTGGATTTTGGACTATTTGCATAAATCTACTTAAGATTCATTACAGATTTTCTGCTTTGAATAATACGATCATCTTGAGATGCACAAAACTGGCCCTCTCCTTCTAACATCCCTTAATCCCTTGGCAAGATGACTTACTTTAGTAGCATAAAATTATGGCAAGTAAAGAGTTTATTTGAAGTTGGAAAATCTGTGAAACCTAGTGTCAATGAAATAAAAACTTTTTAAAAGAGTTAGTAACATTTTTAAAAAGCATATCAATAAGGGATGGTTTCTTTAATATCATAGGACTTCTAATACAAAGAATTTCTTAATCAATTAAATCTTTAGCACAAGTGATCCCGCCTCCCATTCCTTTTCCCCTCTAATTTTAGTGTCCTGAACAGTTAATCTTTTCCTCTTCTTCTGGGTATATCAATATCTTTTTAAAAGTATAAACATAAAAATTCTTTTGCAATGTGATTTTATGCCTATGGATTATTAATCAATTTTTAAATATACTGTCTTTGGTAAAAATGAATCTGCAAGTGTTTTGATAACCAAATAAAGCATAAAGATAATATGTAAACCTGGAGAAATGTTTGACCTCAATTACAAACAATCACAACAATAACAACAGAAAAACAAAACAAAACAAAAAAAACTTTTTCTTTAAAAGGAGAGTGAAAAAGGGTTGGGATGACTAAATCTAGTCATCATTAAATCTAGAAAATTGGGCCATTCAAGGTTAGGAAGACCACCAGCCAGATATTACTTTGGAAAATATAACAACTGGATTAACTAAGATACTTAATATTTTTTATGAGTAAGGAAAATAAAAGGAGTGAAACAAAAAACCCACAGGTGTTGGAAATACAGGAATGCATTGTTCATTCAGTTTTATATGAAAACAAAATATGAAAATAATACACATAGAATAAGCTCATTCTGAATAAAAAGGGGATTGGGAGTAAAATTCAAATTACTATAGATTATTTGTTATTTGGATGTCTTTGGTAACAAGCTTTTCTTGCCAATGAATTGGATTACCTTCATGCCAGCTTTCTATCGGCAATGAATATATCATTTTACTTTAGTATTGGTAGCTACTCTCAGGAATAGATGTGCCAAGGGCAACATCATAGTAAGAAAGTAAAAAGCCGTGGGCTTCATCATAAAGACTGAAAAAAATCACTCACTTCTTTCACTTAATTGGGGCTGAAGTAGATTCTCAAAATTTTAAAAGGTATTTCTTTTTAGGAAATACAATATTATTGTATTTGTATGTATTTGTTTGTATGAAAAACCTGCAGCTATTTTAATCTCCATGATTCTTTTGAAAAAGTAACATTAGAGAATCACTTAAAAATATAATAAAATGTTTTAAGTTTGTCTGTTTAATAGTAGTCTATTTGAATGTTTCAGTTTTTAGATAAAATAGTTACATGGCTGACACAAAACTCTGAAATATTGCATAAGCAAAAGAGGTGAAATAGTTTATTATAACATGCACTGTGTATCTTGCACCTTCCCATAAGTTAAGGTTTTGGTTTTTCTCAAAGGTGGTCATTCACTGGACTACTAATCTATTTGTTATTTGAATCAAAATTTTAAAATAAACCTCAATTAATGTCACCAACATTGTTGTGACTTCTGGACAAAATATTCACCACCGAAAGTCATCATGGTTGTTCTAATATCTCTCTCAGACAGTACACACAATTTTGTACATTCAGGCCATCATTCTTGCCATAAATAACATGGGATGATAATCCATGCAGAAGAAAATGGAAGACGAAGTTAAAATAAATACTCTGCATCTACCATTGTTCCAATGTGGTACCATTTAACTTCAGCACAGACAGTAATGTCTATCATTGACATTTCAGTAAAGAACTGAAAACATTGTAAACTATTTTCTGATGTAAGAAATTATGGTACCCAAACAACGCTCCAGTCTAAGAGGGGAAGGCTGATGACTCTAACATAAAACAAAGCTCATCATAAAACCTGCTGTTACACTCCTGTTATAGGATGCATGTGAAAATTCACTAACAAGAAATTCAGCTTCTTTTCTACGGTTCTCAGATTTGTTTAGGCTCTTTCTGTGGCCACAAAATCGAATAGAATCCAACATGAAGGCAATAGTAAGGGAGGGTATTATGGCAAAACTAAATACGCAGTAACTGTCCAAAAAATCACCAATCACATCCTTCAAGGCATATTAAATACTGACAACTTTTTTATTCTATTTTAATAAAGCCCTTTGTAATTTAAATAACTGAATCATAACACTCTCATGTTTGGTACATATACCCTTAGGAATCCTTTTTAAATGTGCCTAATTCTACCTACACATAGGTAGTTATGTTTGAGAACACTGGGGATAATTGAAGATTACAAATCGAAAAAAATAGGAATTTGATCTAGCTGGTGATAATGCTAGTGAACATGATAATGCTAGTGAACTCTTCAAAAATGGGATTTTTATTTAATGTTTGTGTGTATGTGTGTGTGTGTGTGTGTGTGTGCGTGCGCGCACACATACGTGTGCCTTCATCTATTTTGGAAGATGGCAGATGTACACTTTGAGGGCTGTCAGGTTTTCTACCCAATAGAGTTGTTGAAAAGTACATTTTCATAATTCAATTTGCTACCCTAGGCCAAAAAAAAATGTGACACTTAAAGAGTGATATGATAAATTAATTGATTTCTCCACATCACCAGGCACAAAGATGGTTTCTTTTATGTCTGTGGAGGCAAAGTGAGGTCCTGGCAACTGACAGGATTGTAAAAATACTCATCAGGCTTTTCTTCAGCAATAAGTTACTAACAGAAAACAAATATTCCTGAGTCTTTTACACGGTACAAAATTATACTATTTATTCCCCTTTCGATAAGGAATATCTGAGGTATTTAGATATGGAAAACTGTAACCTTTGTCAGAGATAGAAAGTGAGAGGGGCAATCAAGTCTCACTCAATGCAGATTAAAATAATCAGCTTATTTATTTAAACTGAAATTCTATTTTTTAAAATCATTCTCAGTGGTTATTTTATGTTCAAAACAACAGGCAAGTAATCTAGCTGCAAAAGAATAATTTCTAAAAAACTTTAGGAAATACTGTGACTAATTTAGTGAACAAGTAGCTCAAAATATTTGCATTACATCGACAGAGAGATGATATTACTTTTTATTTATAATTACATAAAATTGAGGGGAAAAAGGGAGCCTAAAACCCCTTAAGCTGACAGGCTGCCGAGCTATAACTGGCAGAGTGAGTACAGAGAGATTCAATGTGAAAAGTGGAAGATAATGTGCTCACACACTAATGGGCACTGAACTAGGCATAGGCTCATTTTTCACATCATGTCATCTCTAAGGTTTGAAGAAAAAGTAATGGCCAGAATGAGCCTGGCTCTATCTCAGACATTATCATTTGCCTCCTCAGTTTTATTTGTGTTGACTTGTACAGTCTAAAAAGATGACAGTCTCTAGGCCTCTGGATCACTCAGAGTGATAATACACAGCACATTACACTGTTGGTGACAGGTTCTGTTCTCCTGGATGGCATCTGAAAGGAACGCATCTCCCTCCGTCATTTCAAATGCTATAAACTGACAGAAGAAAGAATCTTGCAGAGGGGACATCACAAACCCTGTCTGTTATGATTTTATGAGATAAACTGGAGTTTCCAGGGTATCTTGTTCAGGAAATTAGTGTCAGTCAAACTTTAGTGGTTTTTTTTTTTTTTTTTAAGAGATAAATAGCAGACTCTCAAAAGTAGCCTTGCCCTATTTCATACAGCGAAACCTCCCAAACCATGTGTTCAATACTGTGAAAAACTGGTTTTCCTCTCTTTAAAAAAAAAAATAGCTCCTGGGTTACTAGTTAAAGTGCAATAAACTATCCGGGGCTTCAATGAGAAATAAATGTCTATACATCGATGAGATCTTTAAAGAAATCACTAGTCTGGTTGTATGAAAGAATAAATCAGTACTTTTAAATATTTTGGAAGGCTCATTTTTTGCTGAATTGCTAACTTAATATCCTGTTGAACTATAAACATGCCAAGACTATAATGTTTTTTTCTGGGTACATTTATTCAAGGTTTTATCTTCTTTCTCTTTATTTCAGTAACTATTACAGAATTGATTTACAGTAGTTTGAATTTAACTGAAGACTCCACAAAAATATCACTAAGGTAGATAATAATATGCAGAATTTTATTAATTTATCCTAAACTGAATAGCATATGGAGTCCCCACTCTTACGTTTTTTAAAACATTACAGTGTCATAAAAATTTACAGGTGCTTGAATCATAATCTGCCAATTGTCGTAGCTTTTTCCCATGTAATTTCAAGTACTTCTATTATAATAAACGTTCCTTCCACGACTTAAGTTTAAGTGATTATTTAAGTTAGACTTGCTCGTTGTACTTTTCTGTCCATTTCCATGTTTGAAACTTTTTTACTGTCAAGAAGAAAAGAAGTGAATGTCAAAGAATGTTTCACACATACATTTATAAATGTCTTTTAGTTAAATTTTTTTATTATAAACTTATTAAAAAATTATTTCAAAGTGGAGTTTGACCACATACTTGTATTTTAAGTATAGGATAAACCTGATGATTCAGATGACTTGCTATTAAGCCATAAGAGTGTTTTAGAAATTAAAGATCATAAGGATAACACTCATAGTGTGGTTAAATAAATGACTTTTAAAAAGAAATGAGAATTTATTTCACGTGTATTTCTTTTCTTGGATGTCTTATTAATTAATTAGTACTGAGACTGCATAGTACTTTGAAATGTAGATCTAGGTTCCTCTCTTAAAAAGGGAAAAAATATGAAGTATGAAGCCACTAGTCAGAAAAAGTATGAAGAGGGCAGCCCGGGTGGCTCAGTGGTTAAGCGCCGGCCTTGGCCCAGGTTGTGGTCCTGAAGACCCGGGATCAAGTCCCACATCCCGCTCCCTGCATGGAGCCTGCTTCTCCCTCTGCCTGTGTCTCTGCCTCTCTCTCTCTCTCTTAAATAAATAAATAAATAAATAAAACTTTTTTAAAAAAAGAAAAAGTATGAAGAGGATGTCTTTCAATATGTTCACATGGAACATTGCAAAGGTGTGATTTGTCATCCCACAGGTGAATTTTCAGAATTTTCTGGTGCTTGGAAGATAGATTTGAAATTCCCTGAATTTCAGATCAAGGGAATGATGTGACCACTGTAAGTACCCAGCAGTGTTTGATCAGATTCTTCCTCACCTTACAAGAGGGCATTTTCGTTCATACAATCCCCTATTGGGATTCAGACACCTGTCATCTGCTTGACATACCTAACAATACAGTCACTCACTCTTGTTTTATGGAAGACGTAGAGAGAGAAAGAAGAGTAAAGGGTTTAATAGAATTAGTTTGAAGAGGGACTATCTTGTTTTTTTCTTGGTAATTTTTAGAGTTGCTCATTTTTTTTTATGAGACCCAGCATCACCCAGCATCAGTCTCCAACCTGGAGATCTTCATTAGCTCTCTTCTCTTCTTGAGTAAAGTTAGGACTTGAATATAGCCTATATTTTCCTACTTACATTGTATCCTACAGCTTGATGCCCTTTTTTGGAGCCTACCTGTTCTCTCATGTTCTTATGTGATTTGTCTCCAAGTATCCTATTCTGAGAGGTGAACAAACACCCCAAATTATTATTTATTGTACGCACACGCCCTCATTTCCTCAAAACAGAGCTTCGTAAACAGTGAACACATAACTGGGAGCTGATGACCCGAGGATGGCCAAAGAACTGCTTTCTTTCTTGGAACTAACTAACCCCTCTAAGGGTGAGTTTTATTGAAAACAATTTTGACTTCTGCAGATAGACCTCAACTTTGTAAGTATACAAGAGGATTTAGAACCTGAAATGTTACTTTAATGAAATCAGTCCTATAACCTAGTAAGCAGCCCTATTTTAAATAATAACGAGACATAGCCCACTTCATTCCTCGACTAGCAACATCTGGTAAAACCCACTTATTAGTTGAAAATAGAAATAAATATAAAACTTTATATATATATTTATATATAATAAACATATATAACAAAGAACTTGTAGATATCCTTCTATATTATATATGTGAACAAAAAAAACAGAATTGAAGCCCTTTAAAATCATATCCTGAGTAGGCATACAGACATGTAGATAAAAGGGAATCTTTTTCCCCCCCACCTTGTTTCCAGGTAAATAACTGTAGCTACAGAAAAGAGAATGAACCGTAGCTCCTAGCAGAAGTGTGCAAATCCACCACGTTCTATACCTCAGGCAGGGTCACCAACACCCATCTACTGGCACAGGGACATGGAAAACGCAGTCACTTAAAAGTCATCTTTGCTCTTGGAAATGGGAATCGCTGCCCAATCCCATTAGGCTTCCACCTCCTGTCCTTAGGCTCACTTCCGCCCTTCTTTGTTGAGGTCTTATCCCTCCTTGTGGGTGTTGAACTCGCCTTCCAGACGAGTAAGCCTCCTGCTTGTAGTCGGCCCATGGAGTCACCAGGTTAAGGGTGTATCTACTCCACTCCTGATAAATGCCAGTTTTATCTGCCCATTTCTTTTGTGTGTCTCTCAGTTAGATAGCAGGGTTAGGACATATCAAATCTTATATTCTCCGTGTCCCTTTTATTTTGGAAAGCTTTTGAGAGCTTAACATTTCCCTGTTTCTTGTTGTTCAGACCAAACCATTGCCTTCTGAATCCGTTTACTCGTGGCCTCTTGCCTCCTACAGCAAATCCAGGCTTCCTCTTGTCATCTTCAAGGAACCCGCCCCTATCTCGCCTCTCTGTCCTTGTACGCACTGCCCTAGCTGTCGCTTTTATCTCTAGTCCATTTTAACCATGTAAACAGCGGAGAATCATTATAACAGTTAAGAGGAAGTCAAGTGATTTCAAAGACAAACTCGGATTAAAAAGAATGGGATCCAAATTTCTCCAACCTAAAGGGTGAATAAATATTTACTAAAACTTTAACTTCTACAACATAAAAAAAAAAAAAACCTTCCACTTCTCCAGACATGCTTGTATCTAAACTGGAATAAGCATAAAATATATATAACATACATGCACATATATGTAAGTATTCGGTATTAGCTCAACCAATTGGTCTTGACTTCTAGAGGATTTTCATTTAAATTGCGTATGAATTTAAAAGGCCCACTAAAGTATAATGTTCCAAATCTCTTACTTTTCCTCCCAACTCGATAGATAGATCCCTTTTTATGTCCAACTTACAAACTGTTGTCTATAGTTTTAAAGCCCTTCAAGCATTTTTCTCTTAAAAAGCCCATTTCATTTTCAGATCGTTTTATTTAAAGAAACTTTTTCCTTAACTTGAATTTAAATCTGTCCCTTGGTAACATTGAATTGTTGGATTTTATTCTTGCCTCTGGAATCATATAAATCTTGGCTAAATAAAGTTTTACATGCAGTCTTTCAAATATTTAAAAATTTTATTGTGTCTCATTTAAACTCTCTAGGTTAAATAATCTCACTACTGAAACTAAGCATTTTATCATTTTTTGGGGTCTTTGATGATCTTACTTTGTGTTCTCTATTCCTGTTTACTAAAATTCCTTTCAAAATATAGTGATCCAAACTAAGTATGATGGTCTGGCCACATCACACTCAAGGTTAACTAAAACTCCAGTGCGATTGTTACATAGGTTTTTTTCCTAGGCAAGCTTTCCTTATTGTGTTCTTGTAAAGCTGGACTTTTTTAGACTTTAGAACAAGTTGACCTTACATTTGATGGTACCACATTATGACAATAATGGTTTATCTACTTTTTTTTTGCCCATCAAGATTTTTTAGATATTGATAATAGGTACACATTTTCTATATCTCATTCAGATTCACACAATTCACAAATATAATCAGTATGTTGTCTCGGTTCTCATCAAAGCCCTTAACAAAATAGCCTATCAAAATTGTAAATTTCATTTTTTACAGGCCTAGAAGTTTATTTTGATCAAGAAAATAAACTTCAATTGATTTAAAGAACCGCAAAAATTTCAAAACTCCTATTTTAAACTATGATTCTCATGAAACGTTGCTATAACACGATACTTAGTTATTAGAAATAGTGTTCATACATTTTCACAACTTTTGTTCATTCATAATTTTAAACTTTAAAATGATTGTAAAAGTTGACAAATTTTTATAAAATTATCTACGTATTTTTCCAAAGAAGTTATGCTCAAAGGTTTCTAAAGAATTCCATGCACTAGACAATATTCTTACAGCTTCCTCTGTCTGGCTCTTCTGGTACAGAGACTACCAGTCCACCAAGGCATAAGGAGGCACCAAAATAGACTTGTAAGAGGAAAATACAATAGTAGTTCAATTACTGGTTTGTAAGCAAGGATTTTCAGAGTCATAATACATCAGAATTAATGGTAGCAAATATATGTGTTGTTGCCTTATTTCAAAAGCATTATTCTTACTTTTAGGAAATATCCATATCCGTTATGGTGAGCACAGTCTATACTATAATGAATTACATAACTTTTTTTTTTTGCCTGATGTATCAAAAACTTAGGTGAGAAGTCATAGTTCTAGGTAAGCAAAGCCAGACATCCCACTGAGATTTACCTGTGGCTCTGGTTAAGTAACTCCATCTCCTGTCAAGTTTCCTTAACTATAAAGTAAACTAATGATATGTCACCTCTTTCAAGGGAATTTTGGAGAGTTAATGAATGCACAGTGAGCAATTTAAGGATCAAACACACTGGGCAAAAGACTAAATTTTTATTATAGTGGATACTCGCAGCCTTATGTAATCTGCCAGTCTAAACCATGTGCTGCTTTGGCACATACTTACTGAAAATAGCAGACCAGTTTGTGAGCTGGCAAGCTCTCAACACAGCAGATGGACATGCAATGAAATAACTAGCAAAGAGACCTTGTTTCAACATCAAATATGTTTCCTCAGGGCCAGATTCCTGGGCGAAAATGTTTTAGTGATGCTGCTGCAAGTAAGGTACGTGGTATGTGTCCTTTCCATTAAGCCTTAGCTAACTTTTTCCATCTCTTGTGGGAAGTTATTTCAGGCATTCACGCATTTCAGATATTGAAAAATTCATATTTAAAAGTCACAATGGCTTGGATATTTTGGCGAAGAGTTGTGAAACACCAGTGAAGAATGAGATTTAAATAATACTTATTTTTTTCATGATAAGAAGCTACAGTTATCTAGTCCCTTGAGCAAATGGGAGATTTATCGCACACTCTGTCACAATACTCTTTATTCAAAGTTTGTAATCTTTTAGTGTCTCAGTGCAATGTCATTGCACTCTTTACTAATCAGAATATTCCAGATATTTTTGGCTAGCTCCTTTGAAAAGTAATACATCCACACGGTGAGATAAAAAGAATAGAAACTCTCAAAATTAAGGGGAATCTCAGATAATTTTCAGCTATTGTCAAATGGGATCCCTTCATATTTTAGCATTAATATTACAATTAAAATCAGAGAAATGTATGTGGAATATATGTCTGCAGAAGCAAATGGATATCTTAAAATTAATAGTACAGTCCACAATTTAAGGAATTAAATCATTAAGGTGTTTCATAGGCTGATCTGAATTTTTTTTGTTCTGTAATAAGTTTTATTATAATATTTGTTATTGATACAAATTTCATTGTGATTCCTAGACACATCATAAGCCCATCAGCATTGGGAAGCTTTTTGAGAATTCAATTAAGAATAGAAACTAAATAATACACACTTATGACAAAAAGGCAATCAAACAATGAAAAGTACAAATTTTTTTTTCTCCAGTAGAAAACCACTAGTGCCTCTCTGAATATATAACCACTTAATAGTTTCTTTTATTTGTTCAGAAATCCTTCATGTGTGTTTTTAAATTTAAAATTTTATTTATGTTTATATGTTTAAAATAGTATATTTTGGAAGTCTGCATATGAAATGCACATCTATTTTTAATAGCTTCATATTAATTATTATATAAAAGAACTAAAATTTATTTTAAAAGTCCCTCATTAGTGGCCTTTTAAATATCTGATAAGGGTCTCATTACTGGTCTTTTTCTGAAATTTCTTGGATATTGTCACATATTTATTCCCCCCTATGAACCCTGGTGTCATTTTGTCAAGTGCCCCCAAGTGAAAAGTCTGATGGAATTTTAATTGGTATTGAATAGAATTTATGAATTTATTTTGTAAGAATTATAATAATATAGCTTCTTATCAAAGAACATTGTCTTTCTTACTACACCTACAAGACTATTGCTATCATTTGTAAAATGCCTGGCATATAATAGATCATGGATTTATAGTGTTTTTCATATAGATTTCATGCATATCTGGTTAGGTATACTCAATGATTATGATTGTTACTAATATTATTTATGTGCATATAAGTGATAATAATTTTTTTCTTTATATTTTAACCTGCCATTGTTTATATATAGGGAAGCCAATTTCTGTATTAATTGGCTCTCTATTCACTTTGTTAAATTCTTTCACTGCTTGTTGATTATAGTTTATTATCTTGAGTTTTCTTGCTTATATAGTCATACCATCTGCATAAAGTGTTAAATTGTCATTCTTGCAAATATGTATGCCACTTATTTCCCTCTCTTCTTTAATTGCGCTGGCTAGATTTTCCAGAATATTGTTCAATAGTACTGATAAAGGAAGCATCTGTTTCATTTCTAGCACTTAAATAAAATGTGTTTAGTGTTAAGCTGTTAAAATGTATGTTGACTTTTGGGTTTTAATAGCTCGATCTCTATATTATTATGTCAAAAAATAATCCATCTATTTTTAGGATAGTAAAGATTTTTATTTGGCCACTAACACATGTTTATTTTGAGGGACAGATTTTATGGTGGCTGTTTCCCTTCACTCATTGTACACATTTCCACTCTATGGATTTTGGAATAAGTCACATGACTTGCTTTGACCATAGGTGCAGAAGCTTTAAATGGGTTTGTATCGTTTTGCCCATCCTTACCTCTCTGTCCCATGTCATTTAGAACAGCATGCTCCAGATGTATTTGTCCTTCACCCTGGGTCCTCAGAGGATCCTGTCGGTCCAACTCAGCTCAACATAGCCTAGCAAAGCTCAGTAGAATCCAGTCATATGGCATCCCATAGAACTAATGTGAGGAGTGAGTGACTAAATATTTATTAGCTTTCCTGTAGATACAAATTCAATATTTATAACTGTCTTTGGTTGTATGATAACTAATACATTATTTTAGCTTGTTTTATGAAAGTAAATGACCTTTCCTATGTCTGGGATGAAACCTGTCTGTCCACAGAATGTTATTTTGTACATCTACTTAATTTGATTTGATATTTTCTTTTGAAATTTGGTATCATTTTAGTAAGTGAGATTTGTCTATAGTTATTTTGGCTGTCTGGCTTGGTATCTTGGTCAAGTTTTACTATTGGTGATATGACAGGCTTTAAAAATGAATTTAGAAGCTTTGTTCTGAAAGTTATGTTTCAGATAAGTTGAAATAATATTTGGATTTGTTTATTCATTGTTTTTATTTGAAATAACTTACCAACAAAACAATACAGACTTGTTCATTTTTTATAGATAGCTCTTTGATAGTGTGACAATATAGTCTTTGTTTATTGGTCTATTAAAAGTTTATATATATTTTACTAAAAACATTTCACAGATTTTCGAATTTATTTGCCTAGCATTTTGCAATATACTCCCTTATAATTCTTTCCATTTTTGTTCCTATATTTAGTTATTTCCTTATGTTTATTTTAAATTTTATTTATTCTCTTGGACTAATTAAACATATATCTATTCTGACACTTATGAATATATTGCCTAATGTCCATCCAGTGGCCAAGAAGATATATTTACAATAGAAATTATAGTAACTCTTTCTCCTGATTAACCATTGCCAGATGATTCCCATTAAAACTGTCATTCTCAAATCACCTTGTGAACATGTTTATTCTTTCCATTAGAACTGACTTTCTTGCTAGTCTTGAAAACATGTTGTCCCTGCTTGAGGTCTTTGAATTTGCTCTTTCTCTGGTCTAGAACATTCTTCCTCTATAACTCAGATTCTAGACTTCAGCTGCACGTGGAAATCAACTGAAATGTTATGAAAGAATATTGATGCCTGAGACCCACCTTTAGGGGTTCTGATATAATCCATGTATGTCGCCTAGGAAATGCAATTTTTGAGACCCTCTTGATGCCTTTTAATGTGTAGAGAAGTTGAAGATTCACTTTCCAAGGTCAATGATTCCAACCACAGATGCACATTTCAGGCTGCCAAGGGAGCTTTAATATAAACATGGCTGCGCTCTAACCCAAATCAATAAAATTAGATTTTTGAAAATGGGAAGTAGGAATGGTTGAATATTTCCAAAAGCTTCTCAGTTGAATCCAATGTGTAACTGGGTAGAGGTACACTTTCCTCCATATTCCTACGCAGATTCCTGTCACTTCTAAGATAACAATTAAAAAATTACTTGAGAAAGTCTTCTCTGACCACTATATATAACTTGCTTCAGTATTGTGAGTCCTCAACCTTAATATAGGTTATGTTTATTACCTAATTTTTAGAACTTTCCACAATCAAAAGAATATTGAATAGAATAAATGAATACATTTATTTTGGCCTGAGTTTTTTCTGCTATTTTTTCTCTATGTATTATTAACTCCTATGACTGATGTGCCTAGAACAATATCCAAAATTGAATTAATAAATTGTATGCTCTCTTGGCTTCACTCAGTAAACTTGGAATAATTTGTTATTAATTTTGTAATTCTTGCTTTGTTTTATTTAGAATTTGGATACTATATATTTGTACCCTGTACTTTATGTACCCTGTACTTTATATCATGGTATCATTTTGTTTTTGATGTCTCCTGTATAGGCAAGTAGTTGGCTATAGCTCCAACCTTTTTGGAATTGGAAGAAGGTATAAGTTTCTATTCATCTTCTGTCTTTTCTTATGTAAATTATCTTGTTCTTTATAGTTACATCTAGTAATTTTTTTAAAAAATTACATATTGGTATCAGTTTTGAGTTGCATGGTTGCAAACAAGAGATCACCCAGTATTTTATGTAGTGAATAACTTTCATAAAAATTTAAGCACCTCATAAAGAAAAACTACAAAAAAGCCAAGAAAGACCTTCAAATTTAAGAATAGGTATCAGTGCTCCATCTAGGTTCTAGGTTCTAGGATGTACCAGGTTGGAGAATTATTTTAGACTGAATAATATGGAAAAAATTATTGGATAAAGTATCAGAACTGCAAGATGAAATCTAACATACTTTTCAATGCAGAGGTAAGAAATGAGGCCATGACTTAAAATGAAGAAATCAGTTTGTATTAGATTCTACGGTTGTTTGACCAAGAATGAAATTAGATCAATTGGATAGAAAGATATGGTCAATTTCAGGAATAGGGTCATGAGTCTGTGCCCACATATGCTGGACTATTACCACTGGGATTTCTACAAAAACCAGTAACTTCAAAAAACCATGCCCTGAGGAAATGGATACACAGGAAAAACATTCATCCTTTAGTATTAAGAGATGGAAAAGAAAATTATCTTTTGTTACCTGGTCTCTTGTTAAGAATGAATATGTCTCCTCAAAATTTGTAAACGTTGGCTTGAACTTTAAGTAGGTTTCAGGTTCAAATTTATTTTATCCACACAATCTGAGAATCTTTCAAACAACAATTAAAAGTAAATTTTTCTCTCATAATAATGATGGATCTGTTGTGTAACACAGAACAAAAACAAAGTCATTCTAGAGCACTCTAGGGTTACTTTGGGTAGTGATCTGTGGATTGGTGCTGGTTCATGAACTGATTGCTACTGATCAGTGATAAGGTAAGTACAGAAATTGAGAGTGTTAGAAATGTTATAGCTATTTGACAGAATAATTAATGTAAAATTGATCTAATATATTTTTTAAAACCTAGCAGTTTTATTTTTAAGTCTCTGTTAATTCAATTTATTCTAATAATTACTTTTTATTTTTTTTTATAAAAGTATAGATCTATGATGATTTGAAATAAGTGGCTCTTCTACTGGTACTTTGAGAGGTAAACATGACCAATGCAAGGTGGAAAATAATTCAATAGATAAAATCTATCTCACAATGCAAAATTACAAAACACATGGAGAGATAAAAATACACTATGATTAGGTGTTTGTACAAGAAAAATAGCAAGATTAGACTCTAGATAACATAATTCATATGCTTAGTAAGTGGAAAAATTGCAGAATAGAAAATCAAAAAAATAGAACAAGATGATATAAAATAAAGCATAAGTTAATTGAACAGAAATATTTAATTTTAAGAAATGAAAACAGAATTAAATAAAGTCTTAGTTGACAAGTTAACCAGCTGACTAGACATAGTTGAATAGAGAGTTAGCAAAATAAAAGAATTTGAAAATTGTTTTGAATATAGCTAGAGTAAAAGACATGAAATATGAAAGAGGTTAAGATAAAGGTTAGACACAATGAATAGCCTCTAAATAACTGCGCAATGTTCTAAAAAGGAAAGTATAGAAATAATTGTATTTGAATTTGAATTTCAAATACAATTTGAATAATTGTATTTGATGGCCCAAAATTTCTCAGCATTATTAATCCATGAATTCTCAGAAGTGGGATACACTGAGGCACCTGGCTGGTTCTTTCCATGGAGCATGTGATCCTTAATCTTGGGATTGTAAATTTGAACCCCATGCTGGGTGTAGAGATTACTTAAAAATAGCTTTTTTTTTTTTTTAAGTGGGATACAAAATAAATCCTTAGCAAGATAATTAAATATATTATAGCAGGGCAGCCCAGGTGGCTCATAGGTTTAGCGCTGCTTTCGGCCCAGGATGTGATCCTGGAGACCCAGGATCGAGTCCCACCTCGGGCTCCCTGCATGGAGCCTGCTTCTCCCTCTGCCTGTGTCTCTGACTCTCTCTCTGTGTCTCTTGTGAATAAATAAATAAAATTTTTAGGAAAAAAATATTATAGCAAAGTTCACTAAAAAAAGGAGGAGACCATCTTAAATGCAAACAGAGATTATAAATAGGATTACCTGAAAAAGAATGATATTTAGGATTACAGGTAAATTTTCAAGAATACCACAGAAGCCATAAATTAATGGGAGAGGGTAGGTGGGAGATATCTTTAAAGAGTGGAGAGAAGGGGTGCCCTAGGTAGCTCGGTGGTTAAGCATCTGACTTCTGCCTTCCTCTCAGGTCATATCCTGGGCATCCAACCCCATGTTGGGCTCCCTGCTCAGAGGAGAGCCAGTTTCTCGCTCTTCCTCTACCTGCAGCTCTATCAAATGATTAAATAAAATATTTAAAAAAAATTTTTTTTAAATAAAGAGTGGAAAGAAAATATTTGTTAAGCCTCAGTTTTATATATACTTAGCTTGTAATTTAGGGAGATAAAGGAAAAAGAGACAGTTTCAGAAAATGAGATAGAGGAAAGGCTGAACGATCAGAGAATAAATTAAGAGAATAAAGGAATGAGATACATAAAGCAAAGATGAACAATAAAAACTGATACATGTGTAGGCAAATGAATAGTCTATTACAGTAAAAATAGTTATTTTACTAATGAATACTGAATATTATATAAAATGTAAATAGTTTTTGGATTTGGGGATTTAAAAATTGGAAATTTTGTGAGGATGGGAAAAATAATTACTGTCATTTGCCTAGGCTATTTAGAGAGATTAAAAGTGATTAATATCCAAAGAAGAGAAATAAAATGATTAATTTCCATAGCAGTATAACAAAAATGTAATAGAGAACACTTGACCAATCTAAAAAAATAAAAGTCATCAAAATATAGGGGAAAGGAAAGCAAATGAAGGGAAATAGGAAGCAAAAAAATAATAATAATGTGGGAGTAAAAATCAATAAACATAACAAATATAAATGCACTGAACATTGTATTTAAAAGATAAAGTTATTTTTAAACTGATAAACCAACAATCTAAATAGCCCAATATATGTCCAGTAATATGAAAATAAATATACTTGTAAAGCTAATATACAGATCTAAAATGGATATTTAAAAATAAAATAGGAGGAACATACCCCATAACACCTCTGAATTTTTGTTTCATTTAACATAGCTCCAAATAAATACAGACACTGATTGGCAAAATTATCAGGATAAAAGGACAAATCCACCACTACAGATTTTAGTATATATATTTAGTTATTAATAAATTAGGAAGAAATTAAATTGGTAAGACAATAAACTACTGGAATAAATATACATTCTTATGGATATATACAATACCCCTATCATTTAGAGAATTTGCATTTTTCCAGGCACACATTATATACTTAATGAAAATTGAACACGTACTAGGTCACAGAAGCAATCTTAACAGCAGCAACAACAAAATTCTAGGGGAGTAATTGTTGCTTGGAATGTGTTTTCTAACCTAGAAGGAGCTAAAATAAAGATAAATAAGAAAAAGTCAACCCCAAAACCTATTTAACAATTTTTTAAATTTGTTTTTTATTTTTATTTTATGATAGTCACAGAGAGAGAGAGAGAGAGAGAGAGAGAGAGAGAGAGGCTGAGACACAGGCAGAGGGAGAAGCAGGCTCCATGCACCAGGAGCCCGACGTGGGATTCGATCCCAGGTCTCCAGGATCGCGCCCTAGGCCAAAGGCAGGCGCCAAACCCTTGCGCCACCCAGGGATCCCCCAAAACCTATTTAATAGGTTATTTTTGAATAATAACTGGTGGGTCGTATGAGAAATTATAATAAAAACTAGAAATATTTAGAATTGTACAATAATGAAAATGTTAAATGTGTGGGATGTTGCTAAAGTGATAGATACCCAAAGAAAAATCTAAGTTTTAAATATTTACATAAGAAAAAAAGTGAAAACCTAGAGAGTTTCTAAAATTTATAACATAACCAAAACTCCTCAAAAAATAGACTCTTTTATAGATGATTTTATGGGTATATTGTATATTGTATTTAAGCAATATAAGACCAATATTATAAAAATTCTTCTAAAGAAGGAAACAATTTAGTGCTTACCAAATCGTTTTATGAGGGTGATATACATTTATATTAAACAATGCAATATGTATCGGAGAAACTATAATTAAAACCAATCCTATTTATGAATATAGATGAATACATCAAAATTTCAATAAATGAAGGAAAAACCAATGATAAAATGTACTACATATTGTATCACTAGAAATGGAAAAAAATATTTTCCTTGATAAAGGTTATTTACCATAAATTTTCACAATATTATTCTTCAAAGTGAATGCAATAACTGCCCCTAAATCTATATACAAGGTAAAATGCCTTCTATCACACTTCTGTTCAATAATGAACAGATATTAGGTATTCTAAACATTGAAATAAGTAAAAGAAAAACATAGAAATTTAAAAAGAAAAGAAAAAGATAGTTTTCAGACAGGAATTGTCTACCTATAAATTCCAGGCATATCTATGGAAATATTAGTGGATACAATATGTTATTCTAAATCAGACTATATTTTATGCCAGCAAAGCATTATTAAGACATGTAAGTATAATTTAATATAAAGATAATACCAGAAAAGTAATAAAGACTATAGAATACCTAAGATTAAATCTAACATCAGTAAATAGTATAAAATGTATACATAGAGGATGAGATGTAAATAGATACGTTGATAATTGGGGACACTTAATATGATACAATGCAAACTCTTCCGTAAAATTCAAACAAAATTTTAAAGATTATTCTGCATAACAACTGATCCTAAAATATGTGAAAGAAATAAGGGCCTATAATAAGTGTGGTGATTTTGAAGAAAAGGGACAATATTGGAACTGTTTTATAATTAAGAATAAGTATAATGTTAATATGATTCAGGTGACTTAGCATTGGCAAAAAAAAAAAAAAGGACAAAAAATCAGCATTGTATTACTTAATTTCATTTGGTTTAATATCTCTATAAATGAATTATTTGCAATTTGTAAATTAATTTCAATTTGTAAATGAGACCCACCTAAATATGGCAATTAGATGTATGTAATTGAAGACATTAAAAATCAATGGGAAAGGGGCACCTGGCTGGTTCAGTGGTTGAGTGTGCCTTCAGCTCAGGGCGTGATCCTGGGGTCTTGAGATTGAATCCCGCATCGGGCTCCCCCACAGGGAGCCCGCTTCTCCCTCTGCATGTTTCTGCCTCTCTCTGTGTGTCTGTCATGAATAAATAAATAAGATATTTTTAAAAATCAATGGGAAAAATAAATATTCAATAAATTTTCCGGCAAAAAATTGCTTGCCCCCCATTTACCCCCAAATAGGAAAGAAAAATTATTCTTATTTTAAAACATTCACAAAAATAAATTCCAGATAGCTTAATCACCCAAGATACAAAACACTTACAGAAGCAAACACGAAAAAAAACATAAATAAGAGAAAAATACAAACCACAAATAGAAATATGTGTAACACATGTGACTTTCAAAGATTAGTGTTATAAAGACTGCATATGTATATTAAGAAAGAAAGACCCTATTAAAATAAGTGGTTAAGTTTTTTTTTAATTTTATTTATTTATGATAGTCACAGAGAGAGAGAGAGAGAGAGAGAGGCAGAGACACAGGCAGAGGGAGAAGCAGGCTCCACGCACCGGGAGCCCGACGTGGGATTCGATCCCGGGTCTCCAGGATCGCGCCCTGGGCCAAAGGCAGGCGCTAAACCACTGCGCCACCCAGGGATCCCTAAGTGGTTAAGTTTGAATAGGAAGTTCACATAAGTCGAAAACCAAATGGCCAGTTAATATATAACGAGGCATTTAATTTGGCTATTAATCAAGAAAACACTAATTAAACTACAATTAACTATTTTTTCAGACCAATTCGGTTAGCAATCCTTTAAAAGGATTGGGAAAGGGAAGGAGAAATGAATTCTCTCATACAATTTTTAAGACAAGAAAAGAAAAACAGAAAAAATACCATTGGAGGTGGTGAGATAGCTTTTCTGTCACCAAGAGTTTTCATGGGCCACGCTCTCTAGAAACCCTAATCCCCTATCACAGTGCATGTCTTCCACTCTCTTATTGCTCTTTGCCAAATGAATGATGGTTCTCTTTCTAGCTGCTCACAGGTATTTGGTCCTTGTTCTGTTGAACACTACAAAAAACTGTTCCCATGCTTAAAAATAACAGATGACAATGACAGCATAGTTTTATATTCATAATTATGGAATGATTTCTGAAGCTAATGCCTATTATTTACATTCAAGATTTAATAGATCAATCAGGCATTTACCAATTGAAGCAGCTCATTTATAGAGTGTATGAAAATAAATGGAAATAAACAAAATGACATCAATTTCTCCAAACCATTTTTCTGTTCCCTTTCAAATATTCCAAATTTATTTAAAGATTACCTTTTAATGAGATCTATTCTTTTCTTAAAAAAAAAAAAAACCTTTGGGTGAATTTTATTTATATACAATAAAATACACTCATTTTAAGTATAAGTTTAGGTAAAAGTTGACAAATATATTATCTTGTGTAACCCATTGCCACAATCAAGATATAGAACATTTTAATCACCCCAAAAGTTTCCACAAGCTCACTGGCAATCAACTCCTTCCTAGAGTTTCCATCCTCCTCCACTCCAGCAAACCTCTGATCCATTTTAAAATCTACTTGAGTAGATTTGCCTTTTCTAGATTTTTATATACATACAGAACCACATTGTATTTATGTTATCTTTTGTAATTGAGTTTATCTACTTAGCATAATGTTTTTGAGATAATCCATATTACTTTTCAGGCCAAGTAATATTTCATTATGTGGGTATGCCATATCTTGTATATCCATCTCTCTTATCATGTACATTTTGGTTGTTTCTAGGTTCTGACTGTTAATAAAATTGCTATGATCATTCCTGTAAAAATCTTTATGTAGGCATATATTCCTCTTTAATTGAATTTCAAAATAAATAACAAACTCAAAAATATTAAAAGATGAAGAATGAAAAACCTCCCTCCAGCTCAATCCAACAAGTAACGGTGTTAGTGGGTTCTTTATTCTTCCAGATAATTATTACGCAAACAGAAGCCAGTAGAGTTGTATGTCCTTTTTTCTTACCCCTTCCCACCAAAGGTGGCATATTATACACATTTTTTGTAACTTGCTTCTTTACTTTTTATTTTTTTTTAATCAACATAAAATTGTTTTTTTTGAGGTACAGTTATTTGAATTTTAACAATTCAATTTAATGTGTAGATTTGTGTTATCACAATCACAGAAAAAATATAAACTATCTCCCCTATATCATAAAATTTCCTAGTGTTACCACTTTGTAGTAAAATCCTTCACCGACTCCAAATGCCTGAAACTCACCGAGGTGTTCTCTATCACTATAGTCTTGTTGAGAACATACTGGAACCATACACCATACTTTTTGATACTGGTTCTATTACTCAGAGTAATGTCTTCAAGATTCATAGTTACCTATCAAGAGCTAATTGTACATATCAATAGTTAGCTTCTTATTTTGTTTTGAAATATTTTCTTTCACATTTGACTTTAATTGTAAGGTTTCTTCCCATGCACTTAAAGATATTTTAGTGAAGTTTACATTGTAAGATGACCTCTTTGATAAAGAAAATATAAACATAGTATACAGAATCCTCATAAATCTCATACCCACGTTGTCCTATTGTCAATTTCTTTTTTTTTTACATTTTTTTATTTTTATTTTTTATTTATGATAGTCACAGAGAGAGAGAGAGAGAGAGGCAGAGACACAGGCAGAGGGAGAAGCAGGCTCCATGCACCGGGAGCCTGACGTGGGATTCGATCCCGGGTCTCCAGGATCGCGCCCTGGGCCAAAGGCAGGCGCCAAACCGCTGCGCCACCCAGGGATCCCGTTAATTTCTTATATTAGTATATTTATCACTATTAAGGAACCAATATAGATATTACAAAGTCCTTACATTATTCATTTTTCTTTCATTTTACCTTTCGTTAACGGAATCATGTCGTGTTCCAGTTCTTTCTCAGGTCTCCTCTCTTTCTCCTGTCGTCCGTTCTCCTTTCCCATGTGTGTTTCTCTCGGTTCCTCCACCATGACAAGTGTATAGACTTGAACGCTCTGTGGTGTACTTGCAAGAACTGTGAAGTCCATATTCTTCCAAATGAAACCAAAAAAGAAGTCACCCCACATGTCTAAAAACTGTTGCTTCTCCTCCTCTGAAACTTCAGACTCCAACAATTTCCAAATATAATAGCTTTGTTCTCTTTAGTTTCTGTGATGGAAAATGTTATAAAGGAAATTTTACACCAGGCTTCTGGTTACATTAGAAGTCAAGTCCATTAGGGATTTTCTTTTCTTTCTTTCTTTCTTTTTTTTTCCAATTGGTTGTTGAGATGGTTCAAAAACCAGTTTTTAAGCTGTGGTCTTTTCAAACACATCTTCTGCACATAAATCACACATTCCAATAAAGCATTTTTCAAGACTGTTGACCACTTGAATTCCTTTGCTGTTGATGAATTAGCCTAACCGTTATTCAGGGATATTATTATATCTCCAATCCAGGATTTCTTTTTTCCTTTTTATGCTTACTTAACGTGAAGGTCCTGATTTTTTTTTTGGGGGGGGGGGGTTCCTGATTTTGTGTGAATTCATTACTTTGGATATGAGAAGTAGAAATTGCCAATAATGTGCTTTCCCTTTTCTGCACAAATTCTGGGAATATGTAAAATCCTTTCTTTCTTTTCTTTTTTTTTAATTTTATTTATTTGTGAGAGACAGAGAGAGAGAAGCAGAGACACAGGCAGATGGAGAGGCAGGCTCCATACAGGGAGCCCAACGTGAGACTTGATCCCAGGTCTCCAGGATCACACCCTGGGCTGAAGGCAACACTAAACCACGGAGCCACCTGGGCTGCCCAATCCTTCCTTTTTAAAACATGGTTTGAAGGAACAACTCTAAGTCCATTCAGGGCAGTACAATTTAGATGATCAATTGAACACTTCAGACCTAAAGGTTCATAAGATTCCATCTCATGTAGAATATTGTATATTAATTATTTTTACCGGATACTTTACAAATACTTCACCTCATCTTGTATGTAATCAATAATAATGTATTTTAGGGTAGAAAGACACAGATAAAATAATGTACTTTATCAATATAAAAAGTATATTTAAGTCCTTCAAAAGAATGCTTTTTCTGTGCCAAGTATCAATTCATGATACTGCATCACATTTGCTGATGTCTCCTTAGGCTCCTCTTGGCTGTGACAGTTTCTCGGACTCCCCTTATTTTTGACGGTCTTTATAGTTTTGAGGACATTGGTCAGGCATTTTATAGAACACCTCTCAATTGGGAATTGTCTGATGTTTTTCTTATGATTAGAAAAAGATTATGGGTCTTTGGGAAGATGGCAAAAATAAAATGCCACATTCATCACAAAATATCATGGATACTTACTATCAACTATTGATATTAACCTTGATCACCTGGCTAATCCATTCCTTTTACAGTGCTGAATAGCATTCCATTGTATGGATACAATACTGTTTGTTTAACCATTCACCTATTGAAAGGCTTTAAGGTTGTTTACAGCTTTAGAGATTATGAATAGTGTTACTATAAATAAAAACTTTACATGGGTTTGGGCAAAAACACAAATTTCCCTTTCTGTGGGGTAAATGTCCACTAGTAGGATTATTGGGACATAAGGTTAGAGTAGATTTAATTCTGTAAGAACCTGCCAAACTGTTTTCCAAGTGTACATTTGGCATTTCCACCAGCAGTAAATAAGAGTTCCTGTTCCATATTATTACCAACATTTGCTCTTCTTGGTATTTTCTGAAAGAATATTTTAGCCATTCAACCAGGTGTGTAGTGCTAACTCATCATGGTTTTTATTTGCGTCTTCCAGATGGCAAATGATGCTGTAAAACTTTTCATGTCTTTCTTGCCCAGCTGTACATCTTTGGTGAAGTGTCTATTTTAGTCATTTGTCCAGTTTTTAAAGTTGGTTGTTTATTTTCTTACTGTTTAGAGAATTTGGTACATATTCTGGATATAAATCCTTTGTCATATATGTGATTTCCAAAAATATCCATTGATTTTTTTTTCTTTTATGGATCATACTTTTAGTGTCATATCTAGAAACTCTTTAGCAAGGCCTAGTTCTCAAAAATATTCTCATATAATATCTTCTAAAAGTCGTATAGTTTTACATTTATATTGAAGTCTGTGATTTCATTTTGAGTTAATTCTTTACATAAGATATGAGGTTTAATTTCAAGGTTTTTTTGTTTATTTGTTTGTTTTGCCTGTGGATATTGGATTTCTCTAAAACTATTTATTGAAAAGAATATTTTTCTTTCATTGAACTGATTTTACATCTTTGTCAAATGTCAGCTATCTGTATTTGTGTGATATTATTCTGGGCTCCTTATTCTGTCCCACTGATCTATATGTTGATCCTTCCACCAATACCACACAATATTGTTAACTATAGCTGTATAATAAGTTTTGAAATCGGGTATGATAATTCTGCTCTCCTTATTTTTCTGTTTCAAAATTCTTTTAGCTATTTTAATTCCTTTGCTATATAAATTTTATTTATTATTAATTTTTTAACAAGAAAAAACAAATTTAATAGGCTTACATACAGGAATCACATAGGCATGAAATTCTGAAGACAATAGCCATATAGATTATAGAGTAATCTTGCTTATATCTACAAAATATTTTGCTAGGATTTTGGTAAGAATTGTGTTAAACTTTTAGGTGAATATTCAGGTCTTTGAACTTTAGTTTTCAAATCATGAACACATCATGTCTCTCCATGTAGTTAGATCTTCTTTCATATGAGTGTTTTGTAGATTTAGCATACAGGTCCCATTAAGTGTTTTGTTAGATTTGTAGGTATATGTTTCATGATTCAAGAGCTACAAGATATGTTATTTAAAAAAAAGTGTTTCCTGGGGATCCCTGGATGGCTCAGCGGTTTAGTGCCTGCTTTCCGCCCAGGGCATGGTCCTGGAGTCCTGGGATCGACTCCTGCAGGGAGCCTGCTTCTCTCTCTGCCTTTGTCTCTGCCTCTCTCTTTGTGTCTCTCATGAGTAAATAAATAAAATCTTGAAAAAAATTGTTTCCAATTATTCATTATTAGTATATAGAAATATAATTGCTCCTTCTGTTTTTGTTGACCTTGTATTTTGTAATTTTGGTGAACTCTTGCATTAGTTCTACAATTCTCTTTTTGGTAGATTCCTTAAGATTTTCCATGTAGACAGTCATGTCCATACAAAGGAAGAGTTTTATTTCTTCTTTTCCAATTTCTGTGTATCTTATACTTCTGGTTTTTTTTTTCTTCATATTAAGTTGACTAAATCTAATAAGATGTTGTATAGAAGCTATGAGACTGATATTCTTGTCCTATCCTCTATCTTGAGAGGAAAGCACTTTTTTTAAGATTTTTTATTTTATTTATTCATAGAGACAGAGAGAGAGAGAGAGAGAGTGAGGCAGACACACAGGCAGAGGGAGAAGCAGAGAGGAAAGCATTTAGTCTTTCACTAGTAAGTATGATATCAGCTGTAGGGTTTTTTTTTCTCTAGAATTCTTTTTATCATATTGAGAAAGTTCCCTTCTACTTCTTGTTTGCTAAAAGTTTTATCATAAATTGGTTTTGAATTTTGTCAAATGCTTTTTCTGTACCAATTGATATAATCCTGTAAATTATGATCAACTAATTGATTAATTTATAAATATTGAATATTGCATTCCTGGGATAAGCTCCACTAGGTCATGATGTGTTGCTTTTTTAATATTGGATTTGATTTGGTAATACTCTGTTCAAGTATTTTCTATCTTCATGGGGATATCAGTATGTAGTTGTCTTTGTTCTGTCTTCATTGATTTTTAAATCAGGGTATTTCTGGCCTCATAAAATTGGATAAGAATTGTTTCTCTTTTATTTTCTGGACTATATTGTACAAAATTGCTTTTTATTTGTTTTTTAAATGCTTTTAGAGTTCATCAGTGAACCATGTGGGCCTAAACATTACTGGAATGTTTTCTAACTGTAAATTTAATTCCATCTCTTTAACAGTATAGGACTATTTATGGTATCTGTTTCATCTTGAGTGAGTTTGGTAGCTTGTGCTTTTCAAAGAATTGTTCTATTTTATCTAAGTTTGGAACTTATGTTCATAGTTTCATAGTATTCCTTGCTATTTGAATATCTGCTGGGTCTTTAGTGACACATTTTTATTCTACTATAGACATATTTAATAATAGAATGGCTTGATTGGACTTATGTGCATTTAAATGTATTTTAAAAACTGTTAAAACAGTTTTTCAAATAGTTGTGCCTTTTATATTCCCATGAAAATTTATAAAATTTCTGCTTATTTTAGTTCTTTTCAATTCTTGGCTTTGTTTTTATTTTTAATTTTAGCCAAGTAGTTTACAAGCTGTACTATTTTGCATTCCAGCAAGCAGCGTATCAATTTCACATCTATGTCAACACTTGGTATTGTCAGTCTTTTAAATTTTAGCCCCTCTAAAGTAGATGCATAGTAACATAATGTTTTCAATAAGAATTTTTATGGGGAATATTAATGTCAGAATCTTTTCATTTGATTTTTGGCCATTCAATTTTTGTTTGTATTTGTGTGAATTGTCTATTAAGTGTCATTTTGAAAAAGTCAAATTTTCATATTCTTTTGACTATTTTTATTGTCAAAAAAGTCTTCTACTACCTTTTCACCTGTGAAAATATTCTCCGCCATCTCATACACTACACTGAAGATAAGAATGTTCATATAGTTTTATTTTGCTTAACTTTTATTGCCAAACATCCCTGACCAATACTCAAACTTCTATAATCTAGAATAATAATTTTACACTGTTATTAAAGTAAATACTTAATACTTTCAATATTTATATTTAGACTCATGTTTAATTGGGGTTGCTCATTGTTTTTTTTTTTAAGATTTTATTTATTTATTCATGAGAGACAGAGAGAGAGAAAGAAAGAGAGAGAGAGAGAGGCAGAGGCACAGGCAGAGGGAGAAGCGGGCTCCATCCATGCAGGGAGCCTGACATGGGACTGGATCCTGGGTCTCCAGGATCACACCCTGGGCTGAAGGTGGTGCTAAACCGCTAAGCCACCCGGGCTGCCCTTCATTGTTTTTTTAACTTGAATTCATTTTTATTGCTTTTTTCTTCTTTCTTTCTTTTCTTCTCTACTTTCTGAAGTGAATTTTCTACTAGCATGTATAATAGGTTAACTCCTTTTGTTGCTGTATTACTAAAATCTATTTTGTCTTAGTTTTTGTATGGTTATAGGGCTAGGAAAAGCACTGTGGATTTAAAGTAATTTCTCTTTTTGTTGAGAAATTCGAGGCCAAATTTTTTCTCATTCTGTTGTGCATGAACTATAAAAACACTGTGGTTTGAAAAAAACGATCTGATGTTTCTTAGTAAAATATTTTCTTGTGTTTTGTGAGGAAAAAAAATGTAAGCAATCTTCTTCTCTCCACCCCCTTTTTATTAATTCTATTATCTTATTTTTTACCTACTCTTAGACATATATTGGAACTTTTGAATATACTCTCTATACTTCTCAACTTCAATTTCATACTTTATGTCTTTTTATGTTGTTAAGGCAGATTTTCTTGTCTTCTTATTTACATCCATTCTACTATCTAGAACTCATATCATGACAAAATTTTTATTTCAATAGGCATATTGTTTCATTTCCAAACTCTCTCATTTTCTTATAATCACCTGTTCTTATTTGATATATATGCTAACTATTAACTAAACTTTTATATATATATGTATATATATTTATTTTATTTTATTTTATTTTATTTTATTTTATTTTATTTTATTTTATTTTTTTAGATTTCTCCAATGTGTTATCCTGGCTACTAGTTTCACTTAATACCAAGGTGTGGTCCAACATCAGATGTTTGGTGATATTTCTGTCACATAAAAATTCCATGCTTGAGAGAATTGTATAAACTCTGCAGAAGATGTTGTACTGGGATGCCCTATAATAATGGAGGACCCATTGCTTTCTCTAGGTAGCTGGGGCAGTTGTCATCGTTTCCCATTAAGTGGCTACAGAATTTTTTTAACAAGGTACATTTTAACTCCTGAAAAGGTTAACCCTCAAGGCTATTGGGCACTATGCTTCACCATTTTCCCAGAGAAGCAGCTTAAAAGTGTTTCCAAAGAAAAGCCTCAAGATCATGAACATGGCATTGGCTTTCTACTTTGGTTTTGCTTTTGCTGATTCTTCTGAAACAGCATCAGAGAATCAGTCCAGACATAATGTCACTTTTTGGCATTTAGAAATTATTAGTTCATTTACGTATTTGTTTTTCTATCATGTTGGAGTTTGTTGTGTATTAGAAGTAGAAACTGCCTTGAATTTCTGTAGAGGAAAATGTAATCCGTTAAACTCTTACAAGTAAAAGCCCACCATGTAAAGACAATTCTCTCCTAAGCAATATATTATTGATACACTTATTAAAGTAGAATTTCAAGTAGGCTGTATTTTAATATGTCTACCCATAGTAGACATAAACACTTTGAAGTCCGTGACTGTATATTAGACACAGTATGCTACCGAATAGTCATTCTTCCTTTCTTTACTAACAGAATTCCAACTTATTTGGAGTGTATGTGTGCCAGATAAAAATACATTTCTTACTTACTTTGAAGCTAGGTGTAGACATCAGACACAGTTCTGGTCACTGAGATATAAACATACTTCATTGGGTATGGTTTCTGGTGATTGGAGGCTGACTCAGTTGCATGTGTACCCTTTTACTCTTTGTCCTTCTTCTAGTTTGGAATGTAGACATGATGTCTACAGTTCTAGGATCCTTACTGCCTTCATACTAATGGAAGAAAGAGTTCACTATTCTGTTGACCATGAAATAAAATCTCTATCCTGCAGTATGATTGTCAACCAGGTCATGTACTCACAAGTGAAATAAGATAAGATGTCTCTAAAGGCTTCATTGTAAGATGATTTACATAAAGCTAAGTTTCTAGAAAAATAACTCTCCATAGAAATGCAAATACCTTAATTTGGCTTACTCTAAGCAACGTATATCTCTGTACCTGGGACTAATTTCTTCCAAACTACAGGGCTGATATACAATGGGGAAGTAGTAGAATTGGTGTTAAGAAGTAATGCACACTGTGGAATCCATAGTTTATATTTTCAGTTACCCATCATACATATAAATCCCTTCCCTTACACATTTAAAAACTTCATGCTTACATAATATAGTCACTCTATAGGAAGATAATCTAACCTTCAGTTTATGTAATTTATTCCATCTCTTCCCTTAAGAATACCCTTAGGCATGACTTTTCCCACAACACTTTCCTTGAGCTCCTCTTCCTCCAAGCCAGGTTATCTCCCCTGCTGTGTGCTTCCAACTCAACTTTACTTACTTCTTGTATTTTACTAGTCTCACTGGATGGCAATTATCATATTATTCATCTGATCACCTCAACTAAAAGATCCATCTTTTTGTTTCTAGATCATGTCATATTCATCTTTGTATAGTTATTAATTCAACATTTGGACTGCATTGGATATTCAATAGTTATTTGGTGATCTGTAAGTGATTCTATTGAGTTCATTTCAATTTATGTTTTATTTGAACCTTTGTATTATTGGAATATCAGGAAAGGGGATGGGGACTGACTATAGCTGTTTTAAGTTTAAAAAAGTTCTCGGTCTTTGTAATATTTAATAATTAAAGTGTCATCATAAATATATTAATTGCTATAAGCTTAGAATGACCATATAATACTCCGAGAAATTTAAAATATAGCTGTATTCTGAAAAACAGGGACAAATTTTAGGCCTAAAAATAATCTATTAAAATAACTCTCTGTTCAAGTGTGCATGTGTGCCTCTCTCATGCAACCTGCACACACATTCAATGAAATGTCAGCATTTATTTCCTTAGAATGATTAGTTAGATTGTGATGCTACACAAATATAATTATGAGATATGATAGCAGCATAGCATGCCTACTTCCACTCATTTTCAGTGTTTTTAGAAAGTGGTTCCCATAATTATTTTATTAAAAAAAAAGAACAGGAGTAATTAAGACCTGGCAATATATCACTCTTAAGATTTTTAAATAAGAGGACAAACACTCAAAACTCAAAATATTATTTTTTCTGGAAAGAAGAGCATTTTATTTTCTAATTAGAAGTCATGAATTTAAATGAATGTGGAAACATTCAATTTAGGAAGATATGAGTATAATGATGAATTAACTTCTATTTAGAAAAAAAAAAACAAGCAACGTAGCTACACACACAGCACACACCCCATTGATATTTAAACAGCAACAATGGCCATAAATATATTTTTAAGATTCTGCTTATACATCTCTCTCTGTGGCTACAAATAATGTTCAGGTTAAATGAAAATGTTCCCAATTGAAGTGTACCGTTATCTCTTCTATCCTTTATCAGCCTCACATGTACAGTTCTAAGGTAAACATGTAATCGTACACTTGGAAATTTTGATTTTGAATCTTGACAGCACATTTCCAAAGGTATAACATCTTAATCAAATTTAAAAATAAAACATCCCAGTGCTGAGCTTGGTTGTAAACCTAAAATTATATAACATACATGTTTTTATGCTTTGTCAATTACATTTGAAATAGGGGACTGTTTGTTTCAGCCCTTCTAAAAATGAGACGAGGATGAGAAAACAACCTATTTCCTTATTAGGTTCAGAAGTCAAAGGACTCAGCCAGGAGCCGCAGGCTTCAAGAGCATAGAAGATTAAGACATATATTGGATTCATGATGGAGGGCAGAAAGTTCATTTTCAAAATAAAACAGAATTTTATTCATATTCCTTTTAAAATTCAGATTGCCATTTGCCAGCTGACCTGTGACACGGCAGCAGTGTATTACATTTTCAATGAGCAGTCTGTCTGGAGCTGCTAGTGGGAGAAACTGCTTCCTGGTTTCTAGGTTTGTATTTTTCTAACTAAGATATTGTTGTCAGAATTTTAGATGGTGCAAACAGGGGCAAGGTAACATATTTATTTTTAATAAGGAGGAGATATAGATAGTATAGTCATCAACATTATGCATGGAATAATCCTATGAAAAAAATCATAACAGCTCAGGTAAAATGTGTATATGGGACCGTCAAAGATGGGGATGCCAGCATCTCAATGAGAAATAAGGGCAGGCCAGAAAATGCATCTTTATTTAAAAAATAAATACATGTGAATGCCTTTTTAAACAAGTTTTGGTAGAGTGCAAGTCAAGCCAAGGTTTTCGATAGTCAGGGACTAGATTTATCCAGCTCACCATCTGTCAAAATTATATTATAGATGACACATATGCATAGATACAAGACCACTGATTTTCATATATATTAAAACCTGAAACTACTTCAGGATATGAAAACCTACAAACTGTTAAGCCAAAAGGCTTACATCTAGAACTTTTTTTTTTTTTCCCTCCACATTGTTTTAATTCTATTTTCTTCCTGACCTGCATTCAGGAGAAAGGGACATGTAGTCAATGGAAATCATAAAAATTAAATTTCATTTAGAAAATATCAAAATAGAAACTTTTAGAAAAAATGAAAATAGGACAAAGGATTTATACTTCATTTTTGGAGCTGCTCTTGTGAGCGAATAGATACAATACATATTTTTAAATGTAGGACAGTGGCTTTAAGATGAGAATGAGAACAATTTTTAATGTCGGATAGAAAAAGGTAATATTTGTTAAAACAGAAAACTAGCAATAACGATAAAACATGTGACAAGTTGAGTTAACTTGAACCAAGACACTGCTGTCCATATTTCACCCTTGAGAATAGCTTTGTGATAAGAGTTACTCGTGTGTTATTTTTGTTAACCTCTCATAGGAGAAACAAAGGGAGAAAAGGCAGCGATTTTCACAATTTGATTTGGCACTATCCTTTTCAAGTGGAATCAGATAGTGGAAGGGAGCATCCTTCACCTCATATTTACCTTGAACAAATCATGTTTATAGATTTTTCTCACATATTGGTAAGAATAATATGTTTACCAAGTAGGAAACATTGGCTTTAATCCATTTGCAGCAATTAAGTGAATGATTGGTTTGTAAGTAGAGCTCTGAAGCTTTTTCCTTATAAATGAGATGTGAAATCATATCCTACCATTTCACATTTTTGAAAAAACCTTCCTATTGAACTATATAATTATCTTTTCTTATCAATAACACAAACTTTCCATATTATCCAAATCAGTATCAATACTCATTTTTTATTAAATAAATATTTTCAGGTAAATATCTTGATAATTTGTTATGTTTTAAAAAGAAATGACAGTAGAAGTAAATTGAATGACAATGGATTTCACTTTAAGAACAGCTGTTCTAAAAGCAGATCATTTCTATCATAATTTAAAATGCATGCTAAGAAAGGAAAACTGGATATCCTTCTCAGACTCTTCCCAAATGTGTTTGCATACTTTATCACTGTAGTTTAATTTCTATAAATCTCCTAATTATGATCTGTGAGCTATCAAAATCCATCCAACTTCTTAATGGATAATCTATAATTAAAAATGATCTCTTTTTTGTAGTTTTCAAGTTTAAATTAGATAAACACATTGTCTTTCTATGAAATGTTTTAATGCCATTCATTTTAAACATTTGGCTTTTTTGTGTAGGTTTGTAGCCAATGGGAAAACTTTAGAAATCATGCTATCATAAGGTTTGCTGCTTTTTTTTTAATTGCTAAAACGCATTTTTGAAATGCACACAATTTCCACAATATTCAAAGCAAAAGGAAAATCTTTTCATTTTTCTTAAAGGAAGAAAAGGAGGAAAGGAAAGAAGAAAAAAAGAGACTCCTCAAATAAATTCTAGATGCAATAGAACTACTTTGGGATAATTTGATTTGCATGTGCCATATGTTAAGTCATACACTCCTTTTCCTCCAAACGCACACCTCAAATACTACGAAAAGCCTGCAAATCCTGATATTCTGGCTCAGTCTATGCCATATACTACTCCACCCTGCCTAGACCAAGTGCTCATGGAACAAGTTTCATTAGAGAGCATGAAAAATTACTGTCAAAATTGATGAAATTAGTATCTTTGGAGGTATAATGTGCTTGGCATATGCCACTGGGCATGTTTTCCAGTAGCTCACACAGTATCAAACAAAATTTTGAATTTCTTTCTTTGACTAGCAATACATTGATATACTTTAAATCATATATATATATATATATATATATATATATATATAGTTTCAAGCCAGAGACTTCACCAGTTGAACCCTGAACAGAAAATAGATGCCAAATTTAGCAATACAATGGGATTGAGATTGCTTCTTCACTGAGCTAATTTTCCCAGAATCCACCGTTCATCTCATCACTCCTTATAAAATACAGAATCCTTAATTGGTCTCTGCTTCTCCAACATGTTTTTAATGAAAACGCAGCACATAACTCTTAGTTTGTTGGCTGCCAGAGCCCAATTTACAAAAGTGGGAGTGCGAGATAAGAAAAGTACATCTGCAGAGCAGACTGCGCAATGAATCACACGATGCCAGAGTTGAGTAGAATATAATTGAGTCCAACATCTCTGAGCACTTTCACCATAATTAATGATAATCTGTAACAGAGGAATCTGAGATTCCAGTTCAGAGAACTGTTTAATTAGGCCAAGTAATGAAAGCAGAAGCAGTACAAGAATATGGCCTGTCTCATGATTAATGATTCATGCTACTGAACACAAAAGTGCCGCACCGTTAACTCTAACGGATGCTGCATCTCTCTGGCATTTACAAAATAGTGAGATGCATGCATTTTTGTATTTTAAAGATGTAACTGGCAGTATCCTTTCCTGAGCTATTTACATGATAAATATGGTTCCGAAGGTAACTGTCTTCTTCACAGGTTCTTTGCTCTGGGGTAGTTTAAGATAAATATGGTATCTGCCTTTACATCAGTATTAAGGTAAGTGCTGTTCCAACACAGGATAATTAACACTTTCACTTTCTGAGTCAATAAAACATCATTTTCAATATTACTTTTTTTTTGGGGGGGGGGGATGTTAAAATGTATGTCTCGTTGACCAAAACAGGCATCTTAAGGTTTATATATGCACCTCACTCATGGATAACACAATGAAGAAAGAAGTAGGTTAAAGATCACATTTAAGGTATGGAAAAATAAAACACGTTCAATGGGTATTATTTGGGGGGCCAGAGTATAAAAAATCCTCTCAAGGTACAGCAATTTGACTTTGGGATTGCTCTGCAAGTGTGGGGGACAAGACAAAAGAAAGGATGGTTTATCCGAAGCTTTAACATACAAGCCAGCAAATTATATGGGCTTTATGTCACTACTTACTGTTTTTCTATAAAATAAGAAATAGTACTTATCAAAGGCATTGCAGAATTGCGCTGTACGTATGCAAGGACTGTGATAAGACAGCCTCCATAACACAACATGTGCATTCTGTCGTCAACAAAATTAGGTCTCTTTATGTGTCTGCTGCAGAAGCTTCTGTGATTCGACACCCACTGAGAATTAGACTAATTCAGAAGACACCTTATCTGTGATATGGATTCAAAGAAAAGATTTCTGGATTCTCTTTACCATTTACCCTGCCTTCTAATACATGGGGACACATAGTCAATCACAACAATGCAACTCATTCCTGACATGCAGATATCTCCTTGTTGGCTCAAAAAATATGTAATCTCATAGGCAATGTAATTCCAGGGTTGTCAGTAACTTTGGATTCACGTAAACGAGTAAGGATGTGAAATTTCAATGGCTGGCTTCCAGTAGGCTAAAATAAAATCCCCCATGTTTATACATTTTTCACTCAACCTAAAAAGTGGTTGATCTTCCAGGAATATTTTGTAGAAAATTAATGACGGAGCCACTGTAAGTAGAACAATTTTATAGGTATTAAAGAACCACACTTTATTCCAAAATTTTGAACATGCATATTAAAACTTTTGCCTAAATCACTGTATAGTACCTATGCTTAAAAAAAGACAAATAAAATTCTCTTAGTTTCCTCTACAAAAGTCTGAGTGGACTTTATTTATACATGGAAGGACTGTACTGTACGGTAATCATAAATGACATATGCATCATATACAAGAAATAATTTTCTTTCGAACAAAATAACATTTAATAAAATGCTTTGAAAAGGAATAAAATATATTCTTTAGCTAGTCTGATAAATTTTATATGTTCAAATAATTTTCAAATCACACTATTATTGGCTTCATGGATTGTAGAAGATAAAAAAGAGAGAAATATGGACTTCATGATAAATGAGGTTCTCAAAGGAAGAAACCACCTTACCAATTGTTTTACAATGCATAAAAATAGCTAACATTTTTAAAACAGGTTTTATTTGCCATGAACCGGGCTTCACAATTTAATACATTACCTTATGTATTCCTTACAACAAACAACCTAATGAAATAGTTACTGTAATTATACAAATGTTACACATGAGAAGATGAAAAGTTAAAAGATGATTCAGCTAAGATTAGCTCATCAGCATCTAACAAGAAAACATATCAGTGCCTTAACAAAATTACATATATACAGCCACATAAAAAAAGACCAGAGCTGGAGCTACCATGGTGACTCCAAAGTACCATCAGGAAATCAGAATTCTCTCTTTCTCTCCTGCCTTACTCAGCAGATCACCAAGTTATCAAAGATATCAAGTAGAGATCCAATCGTTACGTTGATATTTCAACCAGTAGGAAAAGTGAAGAAGGAAAACAGGATTTGTCTCATCCTCTGAAGGCACCTTCCAGTAAGTACCACACAACTTTTCTCCTTATATTAGATAGTCCAGAATCTATCTGCATGGCCTTCTATATCTATAATGTAGGCTGGATAACATAGAATTTATTCTTGGTAGCAATGTGTTAATCTCAAAATTAGGTTCACGTCATTAGGAAGAGTGGAAAAATAGTCTGCTGGCATGTGCCTGAATCAAGTGCCATTTTCTTAACCAGTATCATATATACCTAGTGACATGGCATAGTAGCTTCTCAATAAATCCTGGTTTGGGATCCCTGAGTGGCTCAGCGGTTTGGCGCCTGCCTGCAGCCCAGGGCATGATCCTGAAGTCCCAGGATCAAGTCCTGCATGGGGCTCCCCCAAGGAAGCCTGCTTCTCCCTCTGCCTCTCTCCCTCTGTGTCTCTCATGAATAAATAAATAAAATCTTAAAAAATACTGGTTGATTTTTATTACTTTTAACTAAATGACAAATGACAGAAAATTATATCATCATTTTATTTTAGCTTATAAGTATTTTTTTTAAGTAAAATATGATCCATTTGGCCCTATGAAGTGTCATTTAGGGATCCCTCGGTGGCTCAGCTGTTTGGTGCCTGCTTTCAGCCCAGGGTGTGATCCTGGAGACCCGGAATCAAGTCCCGCATTGGGTTCCCTGGATGGAGTCTCCTTCTCCCTCTGTCTGTGTCTCTGCCTCTCTCTCTCTCTGTGTCTCTCATTAATAAATAAATAAAATCTTTAAAAAGAAAATGAAGTGCCATTTAAAGGTAACATATGTAACTATGAGAAAGATAAGAGGTAGGTATGATGCATGGCCAGTTATTTGGCATTCACTAAGAGCAATATAATTCCATCTTTAAACCCAAAATCTACATGAAGATTTTTTAAATGAATGGACTCACAAACACTCTACAAGTTTCAGACTAAGGCTTTTAATTATACATGTGGAAACAATGACCACTTAATAATAACACACATTTGGTGATAACAATTTTAATATGTAATTATGTATGAAATATATCACAATTTCAGAGGTGTTAAATATAAAAACATGCATGTTAGAATAGAAGAAATACTACAGTGTACTCACTGAAGAGAAGAACCCAATAGATGGATTAAAATATATACAATTGATGGATTAAAATAGATGCATTCAGAGAAAATAAGTGAATTGCGTAACAGATTTGAGGAAATGAAACAGAATTCAGACAAAAATGCTAGAAAATATGAGGGATTAAAGGCATGAAAAGTAGAATGAGAAAATCCACCATGTATTTCTTAACACTTCTAGAAAGAGACAAAGGGAAATTGGGAAGAAGACACATAGAAAGAAATAATGGCTGGGAATTTTCCAATATGTAAACAAATAAGCAAAAAAGAGGAGTTCTCAGGTTTGTTCTGAAAACTCACTGAGCTCTGAAATGCACAAGTTAAATACAACAAATAAGCAAGCAAACCAAAAAAACCCTAGATTCATTATAATAGAATTTCTAATTTTAAAGACAAAGAAAGGGCACCTGGTATGGCTCAGTGGTTGAGCATCTGCCTTTGGCTCAGGGCTTGATCCTGGAGTCCTGGGTTGGGATCCAATGGAGTCCCTGCATCGGAGTCCCTGCATCGGGCTCCCCGCGGGGAGCCTGCTTCTCCCTCTGCCTGTGTCTCTGCTTCTCTCTGTGTCTCTCATGAATAAATAAATAAAATCTTAAAACAAAAATAAGCTAAAGGCAAAGAGAAAACAAAAACAGTCAGGAAGAAAATATAAACTACCTAAAAGTATCTCTCTACCTAAACTGTAAACTGACAATGCCATCCAAATGAATACAGAAAGATTTTATCAGTTACATATAATTTATTAACAATTAAAATACTGGGTCATCTGGGTGTCTCAGTGGTTGAGCATTTGCCTTTGGCTCAGGTCATGATCCTACGGTCCTGGGATCGAATTCCACACCAGGCTCCCCACAGGGACTCTGCTTCTCCCTCTGTCTGTATCTCTGCCCCTCTCTGTGTGTCTCTCCTGAATAAATAAATAAAATCTTTAAAAAAATTAAAATACTAAGATATACTTCAGACAGAAGGAAATTGAAACTAAAAGAAAAAAATGAAATCCAAAAAATAATGAAGAGGAAAGAAATCAACACATTAACTGGTTAATGTGAGAAGTATGTCATTGCTAACAAACTACTTCTGGTTTCTATCTAAGGTGGAGAAAACTAAAAAGTGTAGCTGTCACTCAATAAAAGAAAAAGCCAGTTAATCCTCAAAATCATAACTTTTGTTGAACGTACTAAAACTGAAGTCTCAAGTTAACCACGTTGTCTGAAATCAAATGAAAGAGAGATACACCTTCATGGGGAGGTGAGGCAAGAACAGTGGGTATCTGTGGGAGCAAGAATCAGAAGAGCTTTTGTTTCAAGTAGGGAAAAGAATTCACCTAAAATCTCTAATGAATGGATAAATGATGAATGCGGGAGAGCATGAGATTACAGTCCTAGAATCCCTGGGAGCAGCAGACATAAGCGGAGTTCACATCCACTAGTGGGATCTTCTCTACTGACCTTCCGGGGTGCATAAGAAAAAGATTAGGGCAGGGCAAGAAGTTGGAAAAAAACTACCTTAAGAATTTCAGATCTGTGAGAGAGGAGAGGCTGAAGCCCCTTCAGGCCTCTTTCCTCTTAAGGAGCAAAGCTATTCAGCTACGCTGGTGAGGAACTAGCAGCAAACCTGGTCAGCCCCACTAAGTTGAGCCCCACGGAGTTGTTGAAGACCTGTGGTCCCTGGGGAAAAGTTAAGTAAAAATTCCTATTTTTTTTTCTTTTTTGAAAAAACAGAATGAAATTGTCCTAAGTGTAAACTATTGGATGTCTTGTGTCACTGTGGCACAGGTCTACCTAAGACTGGTCTGAATTGGACCAGCAGAGACCCCACCCCCAAGCAGGAGGTTAGGTAGCAGAGTTACAAGCTAGGTTGGTCTCCTCAGAGAGGGGCAAGACCTGGGATAGAGATCGTCTCTGAGATGCAAGTACCCAGAAGAGGTCTCAGAGCTCTTAAAGGAGCAATACTGAGAAACATCCTCCAGCAAACAGTCCACACTCTAAGTGCATGATTATACCAGAGAAAGAGGAAGAGGATCTGTGGCTCATCTAAGAATTAAATTGACAAACAAGATTCACAGGAGAAAACAGCCTATTTTAATTACGTACCTATGGGAGTTCCACAAAAATTTGAGACTCAAAATCACCCACACCATTCCGATTTATACACCATTCTCAACTAAGGAAGAGATAGGGGTTTGGGCCTTCTGTGGTTGTGGTATTAAATACACTGGTAGGTGAGAGAAGGAAATGTTTGGTAAACAAAATGCTCTGGGGGATCCCTGGGTGGCTCAGCAGTTTAGCACCTGCCTTTGACCCAGGGTGTGATCCTGGGGTCCTGGGATTGAGTCCCACATGGGGTTCCCTGTGTGGAGCCTGCTTCTCCCTCTACCTGTGTCTCTGCCTCTCTCTGGGTCTCTCATGAATAAATAAATAAAATCTTAAAAAAAAAAAAAAAGAGAAAACAAGAGTTGCTCTGTTACCCAGGTGAGTTTTTGGGTAAAAGTTATCTTCTCTGATAATAGCTCACTTCCTGGTACAGACCTCCTTAATAATGTAAATTTCTTCATATTGCTGATTTCCCCTTCAAATGAAGAAATTTATACTGCATTATACTGCATCACAAAAATTTTAAAGGAAGTTTTTTAGACATAAAGGACTACAGTGCCATGCAGAAACAAATCCATACAAAGAAATGAAGATTTCCTGATAGTTGGGAAAATTAAAGTATTTTATCTTATTGTTTATTTACCTAAAAGAGCTGGCCTTTTGTAAATGCACTAGGAATGTATTATACTTTCTATAGAACTGCAAAAAAATACTCAGTTACATTAAAACTGGCCTAAAAAGAAAGGAGAAAATAATCAAACAAACAAAAAAACAAGTAGGAAGTTGATAGATTTAGATCCAATCATAATAGTAAATTAGATGTAAATAAGCTAAGCAAACAGATTAAAAGAAAGAGATTGTTAGATTATTAGAAGAAGGGTAGATTAACAATATGCTGAGTTCAAGAAGTATATTTTAAATATGGAAATGTAGAGAGGTTAAAAATAAAGGCATGAAAAATACTTATTGTATAAACATTTATTAAAAAAAACTTGTAGTGATTGCGGATAGATAAAGCAGACTTTAAAATAGGACTTATTACTTAAAAATAAGATTTAGTATCTGGGATGAAGAGGGACATTCCATGACGACAAAAGGGATGAATTCACCAAGAAGGTGTAACAATCCTAAGTGTGAATGTACTGCCTCGCAAAACATCAAAACACATCAAAAAATGATAGAAATGGAGGGGGGGGATCTACAGAGAATTTCAAAATTATGTTTTGAGATATCGATACTTCTCTCTCAATAATAAATAGAAACAGTAGATAGAAAATCAGGAAAGACATAAAAGAACCCCCCCCCCCAAAAAAAAGACAAAACCAGTATAAATCAAATTGGCCTAATAGAGAATTAAAGAGAAACAGCAGGACAGGTGTTCTTTTCAGGACCATGTGAAACATTCACCAAGGTAGCTATATGCTAGGCAATAAAATAAACTTCAAGGAAATTAATATATATTGATATCATATAGATTCTATTTTTTAATGAAAAAGGAATTAGAGTATGGAGATGCCTGGGTGGTTCAGTCAGTTAAGCGTCTGACTGTTGATGTCAACTCAGGTCATGATCTCAGCATTGTGAGATTGAGCCCCACCTTGGGCTCTGTCCTGGATGTGGAGCCTGCTTAAGATTCTCTCTTTCTGCCTCTGTCCCTCTCCCCCACAAAATAAGAGAGTTAAAGAGAAAATCATTAACAGAAAGATAGTGGGAAAACCCTAAGTTATTTGGAAATTAAGCAACATATCTTTTTAATTAAAAAAAAAAATGGGTCAGAGATCAATTCACCAGAGAAAGTAGAAACATTTTTAATTGAATGAAAATTAAAATGCATTAAAAAATACATATTACTCAGCTATTAGAAATGACAAATACCCACCATTTGCTTCAACGTGGATGGAACTGGAGGGTATTATGCTGAGTGAAGTAAGCCAATCAGAGAAGGACAAACATTATGTGTTCTCATTCATTTGGGGAATATAAATAATAGTGAAAGGGAATATAAGGGAAGGGAGAAGAAATGTGTGGGAAATATCAGTAAGGGAGACAGAACGTAAAGACTGCTAACTCTGGGAAACGAACTAGGGGTGGTAGAAGGGGAGGAGGGCGGGGGGTGGGAGTGAATGGGTGATGGGCACTGGGGGTTATTCTGTATGTTAGTAAATTGAACACCAATAAAAAATAAATTTTAAAAAAAAGGAAATAAAACTCTTAAGCTAGGAAAAATGCTCAACCTTACCAAAAATCAAAACAATGCAAATTGAAACAATAAGATAACATTTTTTGTCTACTAAATTATGAAAACATTTTAATAACAATAAATAAAACATTTAATACCCCCCCCAAAAAAATACATATCAGGGCATCCAGGTGGCTCAGTCAGTTAAGTGTCTGCCTTCAGCTTGGGTTGTGATCTTGGGGTCCTGGGATTGAGCCCCACTTCAGGCTCTCTGCTTGGCAGAGAGTCTGCTTCTCCTACTCCCTCTGCCCTTCCTGCTCATGCATTCTCTCTCTCAAATGAATAAATAAAATCCTAAAAAAAAAAAAAAAAAAAACTTCAAAATTTAAGGGAGGCAGCTAAAGCAGTGCTTAGCAGGAAAATTAATTAAATTGAACATTATAACTATAATATGAATATTATAGAACATATTATAATTTATTATAAAATAATAATTATATATGAAATATATTATTATATAATTAGTACAAATAAAAATAGAAACTATACAATGAATTACACAAGGAGGATTTCAAATCATCTCGATCTAACATTCCACCTTAAGAAACTAGAAACAAATACTAAATACAAAGCAAGCAGAAGAAAGGAAATAATTAACATATGATTATATATCAATAAAATTGAAAACAAAACTTCAACAGAAAATGCCAAGTCAAAAGCTAGTTCTTTGAAACGTTCAATAAAATTAATAGACTTCTAGCCAGCATTGACCAAGCACAGAGAGATTGACAGAGAACAAGTGACAGAGAGAAAATGTGTCAAAATTACCAATACTGGCAATTTAACCGGGACATCCTTACAGATCTAATAGACAATAAAAAGGCAGTAAGGGAATATTATAGATAACCTTAAGCTTATAAATTCAAGAATTTTAAGGGAATGGATAAAATCCTGAAAGTCTCCATCAAAACGTAACTACAGAAGAAATATATAACCTGAACTGTTCTGTTATTTGTGGATTTGAATTTGTAGCTAAGAGTCTTCCAACAGAGAAAATATCAGGACAACATGGCTCAACCGTTAATTTCTTCCAAACATTTAAGGAAGAAATAGTATCAATCTCTTGAAAAATAGAGAAGTGACTATTTACTACTTATTTTATGAGACCAGCATCACTTTGCTACGAAAAGCAAAGGCAAGATGAAAATTGTAGACCATTATTTCTTAAGAACATACATACAAAGACACTTGACAATCTACCAGCAAATGAATCCAATAATATGTAAACAGAAAAAATATTTCATGATAAGTGGGGTTTATCCTGAAAATCCAAGGCCAGTTCAATGTCCATAAGCCAATCAATTGTAAGTCACAATATCCATAGCATATAACGGAAAATACTTATCTATACAAAGTGCATCTACAAAACAACTAGAGTTAACATTATATTTCATTATTCAAATACTGCTTTTTTTTTTTTACCCTAAGACATGGAATAAAGAAAGGAAATCTTTTCTTACCACCGCTATTCAACATCATATTCGGGATTCTAACAATGGAATAGATAGGAAAAATGAATGAAATTCATATGGATTGGAAACAAGAAATAAATTGTCTTAATTTTTAGATTGATGGGACTTTCTAGAAAATTCCAGAGAATCTACAAAAAATTTAATGTAAATTAAGCAAAGTCATAGGATATAATGACAATATACAAAAATCAATTGCATTGCAATATATGAATAGGAAAAGAATGGGAAATTTAAGGAACTTTGGAAAAAGTACCATTTAAAATAGCATCAAAACCATGAAACACTTAAGTATAAATCTAAGATGTATGTCCAAGATCCATATCTGGAACACTGATTAAAAAATTAAATAAATGCAGAAACATTGTGGTTATAGATGAAAAGTCTCAATATTGTTAAGATGTCCATTCTGAAATTGATAGCAAAATACTAAAAGTTTTCTGAAGGCAAGAAAAATGTCTAATTGAATTGTGTCGCTTTGTAGATATAAGGTCTTCAGTAAACTTCTTTTTTTCCTTAAGATTTTATTTATTTATTTGAAAAACGGAGGGGGAGAGAGAGCAAGAAAGAAAGACCACATTGGGGGGTGTGGGGATGCCCAGAGGGAGAGCAGGGAGGCCCACCAGACGCTCCAGGTCTCTGGGTCACAACCTGAGCTGAAGGCCACAGTGGACTGAGCCTCCCAGGGGCCCCAAGGTCTTCAGTAAACTGCTTGAATTAATTTAGGGACCAGGAACATACTCAGTGCTAAGAAGACATTGACAATATTAGATCACTAATGTAGTGGATCTCATGATTAGGTACCCCCTTTTTTAATAGAAATTTCTTTTTTTTTAATGTGATGAAATGGTAAATGTGAGGGAAGCTACATGTAGGTTTAGTAATTTTTCTTATATTTATGATTAAATGTAATTATCAAATTGATGGAAAACAACATAATGAACAAGATACAGAACACAAATTGTAAATGACTGTAGAATTCAATTAGCATTTCTGAGATTTTAGACCTTTTTCCCAGTAAAGTCACATCATTAACATCTACAGCAATTTTCATGTCAAGCTGGAATGAGTTTTTCTTTTTTTCCAAATAGGATATTTTCTTTTATGTTTATGTTTTAAAAGTGGAAAGGGAGAATAAAAATAATCTAAAAAATGGGTATTGATAAAGGCTATGAAGTGAAGAAAGTCAGGGCAACGGACGCCTGGGGGCTCAGCGGTTGAGCGTCTGCGGTCGGCCCAGGGCGTGACCCCGCGTCGGGCTCCCTGCATGGAGGCTGCTTCTCCCTCTGCCAGGGTCTCGGCCTCTCTTTCTGTCTCTCATGAATAAATAAGTAAAATCTTAAAAAAAAAAAAAAAAAAAAAAAAAGAAGAAGCAAGGCAAGAGTGAAATAATGCAAGTCTACCTGAGGCCCTGTTCCGGCAGCCTTCTGTGAGGACGTCACACCGCGAGCAGGCCCGACGCACAGGAGGGCCCCCGTGCAGAAAGTAACCGGAAGTCGGGGGGAGCGCCGGGGCCGCGCCGGCAGGAACTTGCGGACCGTCGTGCGCCTGACGAGAGGCCCGGGGGGGTTGGGGCGTCCGCGCCGCTCCGCGGGCTCTTGCGTGACGTGACGTCCGACGGGGGCCGAGCGCCGCGCCGCTGACGCTCTGGCCCGGGCCAGCACGAAGTCGGGCCTAAAGTCTTTCCAGTCGCCTCCCAACGAATTTCCTTAGTTGCACCGTGAGCCCTCGAGGTTAACCTCCACACAGAAAACCGGCGACCCTCACGAACGTGACGAAGTGTCCCGCTTCGCTTCAGTCAACTACAGGCCTTCGTCGCCCCCGGCCTGCCGCCCTCACGGCCTGCTCCGCCCTCAGCCGGGGTGACTCTCCCCGAAACCGACGCTCGCTCGCCCCGTGCGCGGCCCCGCGACGGCCCGTCCCCGGCCCCGTGCGTTCTTCCGTTTCCTTCCCTGTTGCGTAACACGATCCAGGCGAATCATGACTTTCTTCTAGCTGCACCTCCTCCAGAACTGCTCACTGAACTCCGGTGTGTGCGAGGCCCTGGGCTTTTACTGGTAACGGGGAGAAAAGCCTAAGAATGTTGCCCGGCTCCTCGCACGGGGCCCTACGTAGAGTGTGACCTGAATTTAGCACCATTCTATGGACGTCTTGGTTAAGAGGAAAAAATGTTCGGAACTAAAAAAGGAAAATCAAAATAAAAGTACCCCCTCCCCCCGCCCCGGGATACAATTTGTTCGTTCGTTCTTTCTTTCTTTCTTTCTTTCTTTCTTTCTTTCTTTCTTTCTTTCTTTCTTTCTTTCTCTTTCTTTCTTTCTTTCTTCTTCTTTCTTTCTTTCTTTCTCTTTTCTTTCTTTCTTTCTTTCTTTCTTTCTTTCTTTCTTTCTTTCTTCCTTCCTTCCTTCCTTCCTTCCTCCCTCCCTCCCTCCCTCCCTCCCTTCCTTCCTTTGTTCTTTCTTTCTTTCTCTTCTTTCTTTCTTTCTTTCTTTCTTTCTTTCTTTCTTTCTTTCTTTCTTTCTTTTTTTTCCTTTCTTTCTTTCTTTCTTTCTTTCTTTCTTTCTCTTCTTTCTTTCTTTCTTTCTTTCTTTCTTTCTTTCTTTCTTTCTTTCTTTCCTTCCTTCCTTCCTTCCTTCCTCCCTCCCTCCCTCCCTCCCTCCCTCTCTCTCTCTCTCTCTCTCTCTCTCTCTCTCTTTCTTTCTTTCTTTCTTTTCTTTCTTTCTTTCTTTCTTTCTTTCTTTCTTTCTTTCTCTTTCCTTCCTTCCTTCCTTCCTTCCTTCCTTCCTTCCTTCCTCCCTCCCTCCCTCCCTTCCTTCCTTTGTTCTTTCTTTTTCTTTCTTTCTTTCTTTCTTTCTTTCTTTCTTTCTTTCTTTCTTTCTTTCTTTCCTTCCTTCCTTCCTTCCTTCCTTCCTTCCTTCCTTCCTTCCTTCCTCTTTCTTTCTTTCTTTCTTTCTTTCTTTCTTTCTTTCTTTCTTTCTTTCTTGTAACTTACCTTACACCTTACTTTAAAACAAAACAAAACAAAAAACAAAACAAAACAAAAGAAACACCTGCAGCTAAATCTCAAAACAGATTTCAAGTATCAAATGAGGCCACGTTGAGGTGTCTGGGTGGCTCAGTGGGTGAGCATCTGCCTCCGCTCAGGGCGTGAGCCCAGGGTCCTGGGATCGAGTCCCGCATCAGGCTCCTCACAGGGAGCCTCCCTCTCTCTCTGCCTGTGTCTCTGCCTCTCTCTCTCTGTGTGTCTCTCATGAATAAATAAATAACATCTTTAAGAAAAAAAATGAGGCAGTGTCATATGCCAGAGTGCCATTTGAATTCTTATTTTACTCTGGGAGAATGCAAAGGCTTTAAAGAATAGATTAGAAGAAAATCACTGGTGTCTTTTTACCTCAGCAACAAATACAAACACGATAACAAAAAGTTTCCTTTTCTTCCTCACGTATCTGCCTGAGCATTTTCTAATGCAAAGGTTGTATTCAATATACTTTTATTTTTCCAACTCGAGGAAGAATTTTTTTAATGATCTTGACAGTATAGGCGGTACTAGATTTCTCCACTGTGTGTGATATTTGTTGAGTTCTACTATATATAAGACGTTTCATGAACTCATTTCCCATGCATTGACTCCCTGTCAATAGTGATCAGCATCAATATTTCATTCATTGATTAGTGTCATTTCTCTCTCTATATATTTTCCCTTTAAAATTTCATGGTTTTCTAGAAACCATGCACATGATTTCTAGAACCTGCACATGATTATTATTTTGAATATTCAGATTTTCTTTTCGCTATGGCAGAAACATTTTCACTATATTTCTATATGGTTATTGCTTTCATTAAGAAACTCTTAATTTTTGAATATTTATTTTTTTACTTGTCATCTTATTGAACTCTCTTAATTGGTATAACAATTGTTTAGTGGATTTACTTTGCTACAATAATAATTATCTTCTCTGCAAATAATGATAATTCTTTCCCTTATTATAGCTTTTTTCTTTTTCTTTGATGTATTGGTAAGATATTAAACAACAGATATGGGAATATAAAGATTATGAATTTTAACAGGAATTGCACTTATGTTTTGTCATTATAGGAAATGTTGTCTGATATAAGCAAATAATAATAATGAGCTATTGTGCCAAGTGCTAGAAAACCCATGGTTTAAAATAAACTAATATTTAGAGCTCAAATTTGACGAGTCATAGCTTTATAGAACAGTAGCATTTTTGTATAATTAGAAAAGCATTTCAAATATTTCTGATAACCTTCTTAGCATATATTGAGGAGTTAATATATTTCTCCCTTTTGAACTATCGATGTGAAAAACCATATACATAGATATTAGAATATTGAATTATTTTTTCTTTTTTAGAAAATAGCACATTTAGCAGTTTTATCAGTTTTGAGACTCTATTTGATGATATTCTTCTAATATCATACTTATGATATTTTGAGTCAGACTACAGGGATTCATAGTTTAAGCCTTGAAAAATCTGAATTTGTATCCCATTGGCATCTTAGGTTAGCTTGTAATCTTAGGCAACTGGTCCAAACCAGCTCAGCCTTAGTACTTTTGGTGTAATGTGGAGATAATAAAATAACCTACGCTTTCAGATGGTTGAGCGTGTTAAATGGTATAATGCATGTACAGTCCTTAGCATAGAAGCTAGAATGCTCAATAAACATATAGTTATAAATGGTACTTGTCAGTCTTTCCCCCCACCTTTCTTTCCCTGATCAGATTTTTTTATATTAAGGCCATAAAAGCATCTTAAAATTAATTAATGAACTCCTTTCAATAAGGCTATAGAATATGCAGGACCTAACTGACATGTAGATTATTTATTCCTTAAAAATCAGCCACAAATCACCTCATGAAAACATCTAAAATCAGTATAATTTCTGAATATAATTATTTGCAAATTCAAATATTTGTCAATTTCTTCTAAGGCAATTTATGTACTCATTCTCTCAGATTAATTTTGATAATTTATATTTTCTCAACTTCATTAATTCCTTATAGCTTGCTACATTTATTAGCATGTAGTTACAAGTTAATTGTTTAAAATCACTTTCATATATAGTAATAATCTTTTTTACGTGCCTAAATCACATGCTTGTAAATATTTTTGCCATTTTTTTTTCTTAATGATATTTATCCTTGTACTATATAGCTACATGTTGGGCACATTTATGTCTATAATTATTTTTTCTCTTTTTATCTGATTTGGTAGTTTCATTTTTCCATAATTAATTTCTTCTTCTTATTTTTTAGAGTTTTTCTGCCTAACTCTATGGATTGGATGTTTAATTGATTATTTTCTAGTTATGCTTTTTAAAAATGATAGCATTTTTGCTCACGAGGTAAACCTTTGAGACAATGGTCATAAGTTTTCATAGAAAACATGCTCATTATAGTTATTTTCCAAATACCTCTTAGTTGTAATTTTGATTTCTTTCTGTTCAAAGTTTCAAGTAGAATTGGTCATTTTAATTAAGTAGCTAGATTTTCCTTTGCTGCTTAAAGTTTAGTTTATAATTTCCAAACCTTTGCATGATGATAAAAGAATGTGAGTAATGTAATTCCTTTATAGGATTACACGTGAAAAGGAAAAGCAGAAAACATGCTCATTGTAGAATGGATCAGTACTATATAAAATGAGAAAGTCCTTCATCTCCTCATAACCATGAAGAATATTTGTAGATTGAGTTTCCTGCAATTGGATGTTAATACAGACTTTCTTAGGGATCCACACCTGTGGAAGAGAAGGTGGGAGGCAGGACTGAGAGAAATGGAACTGCCATGAAAATTTTAAACACCTCAGGTAACTCCATGTGGAACACTGGAGCATACATGACACACCCCAGCTGTCCTGTGTGGTATCAAAAGGGCTGCCCTGAAACCCTCTTCTTCATCAGCTGTGGGATATGAGTCACCCAAAGAAGTGTGAGCCCTGAGGAGTTGGTCTTCTCTGCAGTTGAGGTAAACCCTGAAAGAGCTGACAGCTAGAGACTGTGGGAAGAGGCTATAAGTCCTTCCAAAGGGACATGGGAATTGTGGCTAGCTCAGTGTATAACATATATATATTTTTTTAAATACCAGCTTGGAATGTTTTATCAAAAATTTTTGTATATATTTTTATCTACATCTTATTTTTTTAGTTAAATGATCTCTGGATATTATATAGTGTATTATATATAATATTATGTATATTATCTATACTATATTTAGCACACATTTACTCTTTTGATCCTTTACAAATTTATTCAAAGTTGTTTTTTAACAGCAAGATTTTCTATTTTTCAGTTTTGATTTATGTATTAGTCGACTGTATTAAATTGTCAAACAAATTTTGAGAAGACATAGGGTATATCTCCTGGGCTATTGCTCCATTAAATATTTCTATAATATTTACACATGAATAAACTCCTTTCAAAATAAATTTTCTTTGTTGTCTTTTGTCATTTGATATTGCATAGGTTTACTTATTTCTGTTTAAACACTTCAAGTCTTTACTTGTCTTTAAATTAGAAAAAATCTCAAGACCTGTCTAAAAATGATCAATTATTTTTACTAGGACTTTGATGATAACAGAAGTAGAGAAGAATTATGATCAGATTTACATTTTTAGAATTATCACCCTGACTTTAATCTGGAGGTTAATTTATGAGGAGAATGAATGAATGTAAGGAACAACAATTCAAATTGACTCTCAGCTTTATGAAAAGGATTTTAATGGATAAAAATAACACAAGAAGAGAAATAATACGAAAGAGATGGTGAAATCAAGTTTAATTATAAATTGAGTTTGAGGATCTATGAACAATCATATCTGAAATATATAAATGGCTGTCAGGTTTAGTGCCGAGGTAGTTGTATTGTAAATGACGTAATAATAATCATTAGTAATTCAAGATGTGCAGGATCTTCTAGAGATTGCATAGTATAAGAAAAAAGAGAGATTAGGATAGAGGCTTGAAACATACCAAGATATACGAAGAATATAGGGGAGAGGGAAATGCCATCAGAGGAGAGCAAGAAAGAGTTGTCAAAGATGTTGGAAGACTGTGAGAACATTTTGATACAGAAAGTGACCTCTGAAGGCTGCTTTGGCTGCTGCCCATGAATTCTGATACATTATGTTTTTAGTATCACTTAATCATTTATATTCTAGATTCGTTGTGATTTTCTCTTTTACTTTCTCTATTAACTTTTAAAAACACAAGTAACCCTTTGGTTACTCAATAAGCAGTGTGGTTTTTATGCCCTTAATATCTTATTATATTATGATTTATAATTAAATACCATTTTAGTGAAATAGCCAAACTGTGGAAATGTGGAAAGATCCCAGACGTTTATAGACAGATAAATGGATAAAGATGAATGGATACACACACACACACACACACACACACACACACACACACACAACGGAATACTACTTAGCCATCCAAAAGTTAAATCCTGAAATTTTCAATGATGTGGATGGAATTAGAGGAGAGGGTATGATGATAAGTGAAATAAGTCAATTACATCATCTCACTCATATATGGAATTTAAGAAGCAAGACAGAGGATCATAGGAGAAGAGAGGAAAAAATAAAACAAGACAAAATCAGAGAGGGAGACAAACCATGAGAGACCACTAATCATAGGAAACAAACTAAGAGTTGGAGGGGAAGTGGGTGGGGGTTTGGGGTAACTGGGTGACAGACATTAAGGGGGGCACGTGATGTAATGAGCACTGGATATTATATAAGGCTGATGAATCACTGACCTCTGCCTCTAAAACTAATAAAATATTGTGTGTCTGAATGTAAAAAAATTTTAAAAAATAAAAATAAAAAATATATCATTGTAGTGGGTAAACATGCTCTGAATGACTTTGATTTTTTGAAATACATTTAATATTGTTTTATGGCTCAGCATATGGTCAATATTAGTACGGTATTCAAATGTGAGAAAAATATAGTATTTTACTGTTTTTGGCTACTTGACTGTATAAACATCCCTAAGGTTAACTTAATTGATGTTGTTGTTCAATTTATTATTTTCTAATCTACTTACACAATTACTTAGAGATTGTTGTTTGTCTCCAATTGTAATTGTAGATTTTTCTAATTTTTCTTTTATCTTTGCCAATGTGTTGATTTATGTATTTGAGAACTTTGTTATTATTTGTTACTGATTTAACTATATTTTTATTATTATTGTCAATATTGTTATTATTGTTTTCAGGTGTTACTGGGTACTTACACCTAACAACCATGTAATATGATTGCATTAAAAAGTTTAAAAGATATTTGTGACCTGCCCCCCCAAAATTAATAAAATATTTGAAGTAACAAAAATCCTTTTTACTCAAGTTTTTATTTAAATTCCAATTAGTTAACATACACTGTAACAGTTGCAAGCACAGAATTTAGTGATTCATCACTTCCATGCAATACCTGGAGCTCATCACAAGTACCCTCCTTTTTATTTTATTTTATTTTAAGATTTTATTTATTTATTCATGAGAGATACAGAGAGAGGCAGAGACATAGGCAGAGGGAGAAGCAGGCTCCCTGCGGGAAGCAGATGTGGGACTTGATCCCAGGACCCTGGGGTCATGCCCTGAGCCAAAGGCAGACGCTCAACCACTGAGCCACCCGGCCCCAGTGCCCTCCTTCTAAAAGGAGGGAGAGAGGACAGCCCGGGTGGCTTGGCAGTTTGGTGCCGCCTTCAACCTAAGGCCCAATCCTGGAGACCTGGGATCGAGTCCCACATTGGGCTCCCTGCATGGAGCCTGCTTCTCCCTCTGCCTGTGTCTCTGCCTCTCTCTCTCTGTGTTCTCACGAATAAATAAATAAAATCTTAAAAAAAAAAAAAAGGAGGGAGAAAATTTGCAATAAGTATGAATAGTTTACTTAAAGTTCTCATTAGTGCATTTTAAAGTGTTTTGGAATTTAAGTTTTCTTTAACTCTTAACACTTTGCCATTTAAGCTTAGAGTTAGAAAATTAAACTAAGGTGGTTGGAATAGTCAGAATTTCAAGAACAAATATAAATAAAATACATTGAATGTTAGAAGAAAAGGGGACTTCAAAGTTCAGCTAGTGAAACCTTGAAGTGCACATAGTCTTCTTGGCTTTTCCCATAGGGACTATAGGGTTTTCTTTTTGGAGTTTTCTAAGACAGTGACCATACATCTATATGTCCAAGTTTCGAAAAATTCTTATTTCTTCTTTTTATATTCATTTTAATTTTGTAGATTTATACATCACCATCATCACCACTCCCTTCTTTGGAAAGATTGTTCTCTTATCTTGGCAAGGATTTTGGAAGAAATGGAGGCTAATCAATGTATTCACAATTTGCCGTCATTAACTGCCAGGCCAACAAATAGGTTTTTGCATAAACTTCTTATTGCTATTATCCTACGTATGTTGCTGCTTCTGTTTGCTGTTTCTACTTCTAGTTTTCATTTGTGGAGACTTTTACCATGGGGTCTGGCACCTAGTGGACCCAGAGCCCTAACAAGGGGAACATGCTCCGTGTCTCCCAGGATCACAAAAAAAGGAGTGAGTTCGGCCGTGGGAATAACAAAAAAAAAAAAAAAAAAAAAGACTTTAATAAAAACTGGTCATTATGCATGAGGGATGTTTTTTAACATTAAGGATGTTAAAACATATATATAGAACATACAGATTTCCTTATGGGTACAGAGCAGCAGGAATGAAGAGAGAGTCTATATTTTAGTCTCCTTTATGTGGCCAGATATTCTGGCTTTTTAAAAATTAGATTTCAGTTTTGAAAACTACGATGGCACATTGCAGAATTCTGAAAACTCTCAGTTGTCTTGCAAATTCTTCTGTAGGTCTGCTCTTCGAAGTTAAGTTAAAGGTGCTGTGGCACACTGGTTAAGAGCACAGGGTCTATAGCTGGATTGTCTGGTTTCAAAACACAGTTCCACCATTTATTAGTTCTGTGATCTTAGTAAATACTGCTTAAATAAGTTTTCTTCTCAATTTTCACATATGCAATTGGGTTAATAATGGTACCTAATTCATAGAATTTTGGTAAAGTTTAAGTTACTTAATGCATGTGAATACTTCTTTGAAATGCATCCGGCACTTAGTAAACACTATGTTATAATGACTATTTGTTATTATTTTTTCATATTATCATCATTATTATTGGTGGGTGTGAGAATCATACAATGGTTTGTGCTTCAAGTACAACTCAAGCTGGGTTAAAGTAATGGTTACACATTTTTAATGAAAGGATATCCTCATAATAGCTTAATTATTCCACCGTTTAAAATTTCTGACTGAGGCTTCCTCTATGTGTGCTTATTTACCAACCCAAGAAACAAAATCTAAAGAACTAAGGATCTTAAATATAATAACAATAATCATCTGTCAAATGAACAGTTATCTTGTGGGATCATGATTTGAGTGCTCAGATAAAAGTTAATAAAGTAGTCACAAAGGATTCTGTCCACTTTTGTGCTGAAGAAGATCATATTTAAGGCTCCATTTAATTTGCAAAATGTCAAAGAACATCAAAAGAAGAAATTTATTGCATTAATCTTTCAAAGACAGAATGTAAAGCTCATACTAGCCAGAGTTATTAATCAAAATTAGCTATTGATTTTGTCTGTCAGTAAATTCAAATTTACAAGGACTGTTGGTTATCAACACTTAGATTATATAAGTGGAAGCTTGGGATTTTTTTTCTATCTAAGGATGTTTGATTAGCACTTCTTTTTTTTTAATTTTTTTTTTTCAATTTTCATTTATTTATGATAGAGAGAGAGAGAGAGAGGCAGAGACATAGGCAGAGGGATAAGCAGGCTCCATGCACCGGGATGCCCGATGTGGGATTCGATCCCAGGTCTCCAGGATCGCGCCCTGGGCCAAAGGCAGGCGCCAAACCGCTGCGCCACCCAGGGATCCCTGATTAGCACTTCTATTAGCATTTCTGTTATGACTATTAGCATTTCTGTTTATAGGAATCCTAAACTTCTACAAAGTTTGAATAAATGGAAGCATTTTCACAAATGACAAAATTAATGTCAACTTCACTAATCACATTAAAAATAATAGTGATATTAACAGATTTATGTTTTAATGCTATAAATGTGACAGAACTATACAGTATCAATTATAATGAAGACTTACTGGAGATAGGGAAATAAGTGACAATAGTATTTATTGAGAAATACAGATAACAGTTCTGAACTTCAGAAAGTAGAAATGAATCAAGGCATGGAAGTAGAAACAATAGGATTGGTCTAAAGATTAAAAATGGGGATTGAATATGACATTGGCTGTGAGTTTGTCATATATGGACTTCATCATGTTGAGGATGTTCCCCCCTATACCCACTTTGCTAAGAGTTTGTTTTTATCATAAATGGATGTTGAATTTTATCAAATATTTTTTTCTGCATCTCTTAAAATGATCATATAATTTTTATCTTTCTTTTTCTTAATGTAGTATATTACATTGATTAGTGGTTATTGAAATCTTTTAGCATCCCTGGAATAAATCCCACTCAATTATGGTCATATGGTCTATGATCCTTTTAATGTATTGTTGAACCCAGCTTCCTAATGTATTGTAGGTTTTGCATCAATGTTTATCAGGGATGTTGGGTTGTGATTTCTTTTTTTTATATTTAATTTATTTATTCATGAGAGACACACAGAGAGAGAGGCAGAGACATGATACTTTATGGGAGACATGATACTTTACGGGAAAACCCAAAAGACCTCCACCCCCAAATTGCTAGAACTCATATGGGAGTCCCGCAACATTGCAAGTTACAAAACCAATGCCCAGAAATCAGTCGCGTTTCTATACCCTGAGACAGAAGAAAGAGAAATTAAGGAAGAGATCCCATTTGCAATTGTGCCAAAAAACATAAGATACCTGGGAATAACCTCACCAAAGAGGTAAAGGATCTGTACTCTAGATACTACAGAACACTTATGAAGGAAATTGAAGAAGACACAAAGAGATGGAAAAAAACGTTCCATGCTGATGGATTGGAAGAACAACTATTGTGAAAATGCCTATGCTACCCAGAGCATTCTCTACATTCAAAGCAATCCCTATCAGAATACCATGGACTTTCTTCACACAGTTGGAACAAATAATTCTAAGATTTGTATGAAACCAGAAAAGACTCTGAATAGCCAGAGGAATGTTGAAAAGAAATCCAAACCTGGTGGCATCACAATGCCTGACTTCAAGCTGTACTACAAAGCTGTGATCATCAAGATAGCATGGTATAAAAACAGACACATAGATCAATGGAACAGACTAGAGAACCCAGAAATGGACCCTCAACTCTATGGTCAACCCATCTTTGACAAAGCAGGAAAGACCCTCCACTGGAAAAAGGACAATCTGACAATCTCTTTAATAAATGGTGCTGGGAAAATTGGACAGCCACATGTAGAAGAATGAAACTAGACCGTTCTCTTACACCAGACACAAAGATAAATTCAATATGGGTGAAAGACCTAAATGTGAGACAGGAATCCATCAAACTCCTAGAGGAGAACACAGACAGCAACCTGTTCGACCTCAGCTGCAGCAACCTCTGGCTAGACATGTCTCCAAAGGCTAGAGATACAAAAGCAAAAATGAACTGTTGGGACTTCATCAAATAAAAAGCTTCTGCACAGTGAAGGAACAGTCCACAAAACTAACAGGCAACCTGCAGAATGGGAGAAGGTATTTGCAAATGAAATATCAGATAAAGGGTTGGTATCCAAGACCTATAAAGAACTTATTAAACTCAACATTCCAGAAACAAACAATCCAGTCAAGAAATGGGCAGAAGACATGAACAGACATTTCTCCAAAGAAGACCTACACACAGCCAACAGACACATGAAAAAAATAATGTTCCACATCATTTGTCATCAGGGAAGTACAAGTCAAAACCAATGTGAGATATCACTTTACACCAGTGAGAATGGCTAAAACTAACAAGACAGGAAATAACAATGTTGGCGAGCAGGTGAAGAAGGAGGATCCCACTTACACAGTTGGTGAGAGAATGCAAACTGGTGCAGCCACTCTGGCAAGCAGTGTAGAGGTTCCTCAAGAAGCTAAAAATAGAGCTACCCTATGAGCCAACAATTGTACTACTGGATATTTACCCCAAAGATACAGATTTAGTGAAATGACACAATACCTTCACCCCAGGGTTCATAGCAGCAATGTCCACCGTAGTCTCCATGGAAGGAGACGCAATGTCCTTCGACAGATGAATGGATAAAGATGAATGGTATATATACACAATGGAATACTACTCAGCCATCACAAAGGATGGACACTTACTGTTTGCATTGACGTGGATGAAACTGGAGGGTATTATGCTGAGTGAAATAAGTCAATCAGTGAAGACAGTTATTATGTGGTTTCACTCATATGGGAATACAGGAAGCAGCATGGAGGATCATAGGGAAAAGTGCCTGAGAAGTCATCAGAGAGGGAGAAAAACCATGAGAGACTTTTAACTATGGGAAGCAAACTGAAGGTTGCTGGAGGGGAGGTGGGTGAGTGCATGGGGTGACTGGGTGATGGGCATTAAGGAGGCATGTGATGTGGTGAGCACTGGGTGTTATACACTGGCAACTTGAATTTAAGTAAGAAAAATAAGGAAATAATAAATTTAGAAAAAAAAGAAAGAAACTTGTGAAATTGAAAGCCATTGACATTTGGAAGTTGTTTCCACAGCCAACTGGCCAATACCATGCACATTTCAGGCTTATTCTGAATTTTAATGAGAATTTCTCTAGCATAGTAGTCATTCAAAATGTGGGCCCCATACCACACTGTGAGGATGCGTGACTAATAAACTGCAAGAGATCTCATGTATACAGTGTCAGGTGCCCTGTGTTCAGCCATTCTCATGGCCCTAGGATGAGAATTCCTTCCTCACCAATAGGTGAATAGGATGTAATCAAAGAGTAAAGTAGATCTTGAACTGAGGTGTGGCTGACTTCAATGTCTGTTCTCTAACATAGGAAGACACTGATATGTGAAACTGTTTATAAATAGAAGAAAACAGTGTAGACACCAACATGACTCTTACACAAATACTTTTTAAGTAAAATTTTACCTGGTGGAAAGGTTTTGTTCTTAAACATTGGTTTTGAAACTGGAGTATACAGCACATGTTAAAAATAAAGAACAGTTGCTAAACCCAAGAAACACTTGAAACAATATCGCATTGTGTATCACCTATACTCAAATAAAGAAATGATAACCATAATCATAATCATAATTTAACAGGAGCTGTGTACAACATGAATCAATCCCTCAAATAATGTTTTCTGAAGAATATCATATGATGGCATTCATATAAACATTAAAAATATGGGAATTGGAACACTTGTTTCAGACCGCATTGTCTGGATTTAATTAAGGATGTATCAGGGCGCGCGTGGGTGGCTCAGTTGCTTAAGTGTCTGACTTTGGCTCAAGTTATGATCTCTGGGTTCTGGGATGAGCCCCACAGTGGGCTCCCTACTCAGTGATGAGTCTGCTTTTCCCTCCCCCTCTCTCTCTGTCCCTCCCAAAGCTTGTGCTCGCGTGTGTTCTCTCTCTCTTTCTAGATCAATCTATCAATAAATATTTTTAAAAATTTTAGAAAAGGGTGTATTAGAAAAGTGGTATGTTGAATCCAATATTACCAAAGGAAATCAGAGGTACAATTTTACATTAATTTGCTTTAATTGGAGATAATTTGTACCAGACACTGCAAAAGAGGACAGTACGATTAAACTGCACAATACTAAAGGATTTTTTTTATTATGTGATACAGAAGAGGCCAGAAATAAGAACACCAAAGAACATGTTCTAAAGTTCTAGCAGTTACTTTAAAAAGTGTCCATTTTACAAAGAATGTATTGTCAGGAATACACCACAACATTGTAATTATCTGATTTAAAACTTTCTTTCCAGAGTTGCTGTGGCTGAAAGTCAGTATTTGGTATAGTAAAGCAGAGAAAATGAATATGCAGGGAAGTAAGTATAAAGGGTATGAGAGAACTGTTTGCCAAAGCGAAAGAGAAAGCACATACTAGTATTTTTTCTATCGATAATCATAAATGTTACATAATATATGCTAAATTATATGGAAAGTGTTAAGAGCTTTGCCTTGCCTTAAAGGTAGGGGAACCATTTGCAAAATTTACCATTTGCGGAATTTAAGAGTCCTGCCGTTTCTTTTTTTTTTTTAATTGAGATACAATTAAAGTGTATATTTCAATATATCTCCAAAATGTATAAAAATCACCACTATCTAATTCCAAAATATTTGCATCACCCCAAAAAGAAACCTCATACCTATTAGCGGTCATTTTCACTTCCTCCTTATCTCTATCCTCTGACAACCAGTAAACTACTTTCTGTTTCTATAGATTTGTTTATTCTGAATTATAGATAAATGGAATCATGATACATATCTTTTTTGTTTGGATCTTTCACTTTACAGGTTTTCAAGGTTCATGCAAATTGCAGCATATAATAGTACTTCATGTCTTTTTTTTTTTTTTTTTACTGCATAACATCCCATCATATGAATATACCATATTTTATTATTCACTCATTTACAGGTGAACATTTGGGTTATTTCCACTTTTTGGCTATTACTAATCATATTGCTTTGAATATTTGTGTACAAGTTTTTCTGTGAATGTATATTTAAATATCTTAGGTATATACCAAGGAGCAAAATTGCTGAGTTATACAGTAATTCTGTTTAACTTTTTGAGGAACTGCTAAACTATTTTCTGAAGTGGCTAGAACATTTTACATTCCCAACAGCAGTGTCTGAGGGTTTCAGTTTCTCCGCATCCTGGCTATGCTTGCTAATGTCCATCTTTTTTATTCTAGCTAGCCCGGTGGGTGTGAAATGGAATCTCATTGTAGCTTTGCATTTTTAATTTCCCTAATGACTAATAATATTGAGCATCTCTCCATGTGCCTGTTGACTATATGCATATCTTTCTTGGAGAAATGCCCATTTCTATCCTTTGCTCAATCTTTAGCTGTGTTGTTTATCTTTTATTGTTGAGTTGTAAGGGCTTACATATTCAGAATACAAGTCCCAGATAGATAATTTATAAGCACTTTCTTCATTTTGTGGGGTGGATTTGCACATTCTTAATAGTATACTTTGATGCACAATTTTACTTTTGATAAATTCCACTTATCTATTTCTTTTTTGTTATTACTTGTAACTTTCAGTGGAACATCTAAGAAATCATTACCTAATCAAAGATCACTAAGACTTATGTCCAATTTTTCTTCTAAAAGTTTTACAGTTTACCTCTTATATTTAGGTCTTTGATTCTCTTTAAGTTAATTTTGTATATAACAAAATTATGTGTTAAATCTTTGTCTGACTTCATTCTTTCTTACATGGATATCAAGTTACCTTAGCATCATTTTTTGAGAAGATGATTCTTAATCCACTGAATCATCTTGTCACCCTGTTGAAAGTACATTGACCATTATCATGGGTTTCTTTCTGAATTCTCAATTCAGTTTCACTGATCTATATATTGATGTTTATGCTATTACAACACTGTATTGATTAGTATAGCTTTGTATTCTGACTTGAATCATAAAAACAGAGAATCACAGCCTCTCAATCAATTCTTATATTTGAGCCAGTTTTCAGATCCAGAACCCTTTGAATGAAGGGAAGACCAGGTCTTCTTAATGAAGGACCTCAGTATACTATCAAAAATTTATATGGTGGGACACCTGAGTGGCTCAACATTTGAGTGTCTCACTTCAACTTGGGGGGTGATCCTGGGGTCTGGATCGAGTCCCATGTCAGGCTCCTTGGGGGAAGCCTGCTTCTCCCTCTGTCTATGTCTCTGCCTTTCTCTCTCTCTCTCTTTCTGTCTTTCATGAATAAATAAATAAATTTAAAAAAATTTACATGGTTAATCTTTCTCCCAGCCTTCCTCAAAGGGGAGTGCAGCCTTTTACCAGGGTAACTGTACAGGTGGGGAAGAGATTATCAGACTTTTCAGAGGTGATTGAACACTGGTTCAGAACTGACACTAATTCCAGGAGAACCACAATGTCACTGTGGTGCTCTAGTCTGAACTGGGGCTTATGGAGGTCAATTCTGTCTCACAATGGGTTCCTCAACCTTTGGAGTAAGGGCTAATGTGGGTTAAAGCATGTGGAAGCCATTAGAAATACCTCTACCTAGGAAAATAGTGAACCAAGGCAGTATGAATACACATAGTGACTGCAGAGATTAGTTTCAACAATAAGGACTTAAAAGATATAAAGATAATGATTCCTGCTACACCCCCATTCAACTTGTCGATTTTGCCTGTGCAGAAGACAAATGGATCTTGGAAAATGACATTGGATTATCATAAACTTGACTGGGTGATGCCTTCAATTGAAGCTACTATGCCAGATGAGGTTTCATTGCTTGGGCAAATTAACATATTCCCTGGTATCTTGTATGTGGCCATCGATCTGGCAAATGCCTTTTTCTTTATACCTGTCTATGAGGTCTACTGAAAATATACTCTTGATTTTTTAAAGTCTGATTAATTTCCAGAGTTTTGCAAAAGCTGATTTTTGCCAGTGTTCTCACTGATTTTATGGAGGAGAGGATTTTCAGAGATCCTTAACATGGCATCCTTCTTTTTTTTTTTTTTAAGATTTTACTTATTTATTCATGATAGACACAGAGAGAGAGAGAGAGGGAGAGAGGTAGAGACACAGGCTGAGTGAGAAGCAGGCTCCATGCAGGGAGCCTGACGTGGGACTTGATCCCGGGACTCCAGGATCACGCCCTGGGCTGAAGGCAGGAGCTCAAACTGCTGAACCACCCAGGTTGCCCTCATGGCATCCTTCTGATGCTTGAGGCCTACCATTTCTAATATTAAATATATATATAATATATATAAATATATATAATATTTCTAATATAATATATATATAATAGAATTAATTAATTTACAAAGAACAATGAACTAGAAACAGAGGAAGACAATGGAAACTATAGACACAAGGGAGAAGTAACAAAACACATGAAAGTATGAGCTTTTTATGAGTGCTTGCAATAGTGGAGTTAGTAATATAGAATTCAACAGCATTTTTATTCTATATTAAGTAGATGCAGTTAATGGTCAAGTCTTCCTGTTCCTGACTTGAAATGTAGCATAGCACTAACCTTAGAATTACACTTTATATTATGGCACAATGCTGTGTTCTTGATTCTATTAAAAAAGTGGAGGGAGAGTCATTTGAAACTAAAATGTAAGCCTTTGTAAATTACATGGAAGGCTGAGATATGGGCCACTAAGTATGACTAAACTTTAGGTAAAAGTTGCCTGTTTAAGCATTCATAGAGAAATGTTTGGTATGAATATGAAAAGTTTTTATTCAAGAATATTCATGTCATAGGGGCACCTGAGTGGCTCAGTCATTGAGCGTCTGCCTTTGGCTCAGGTCGTGACCCCAGGGTCCTGGGATTGAGTCCCATGTCAGGGTCCCTGCAGGGAACCTGCTTCTCCCTCTGCCTGTGTCTCTGCCTCTCTCTCTCTCTCTGTCTCTCATGAATAAATACATAAAATCTTTAAAAAAAGAATATTCACATCATAGAATGTTTCTGAGTAAAGCAATTATCAGCATATAATCCTGATAAAAATATTAATGGACAGTGTCATTCCTAGGACAAAGAAATATACATATCCATAGTAATATAATTCAAAATCAGTCAAATAATTTTCTAATTTCATAGTTAGATATAAATTAAACTTAAATAAAATTAAAATCAAAGATTTTCTATAACAGAATTCAGCAATTTCTTTAAAAAATTATTTCAGAGAAGCAATTTGATTTGGAAAGTTTGTGAGGACACACATTCTGTCTCAATATCTCCCTCTCTCTCAGTCTCTTTCCTTCTCTTTGTATACTCTCACGACTTAATCTATACTTTTCGCTCATTTCTTTCCATCTTTGTCTATATTATTTGAAGAGATACGCCCTCTAAATACTTTAGAGGTACATTCCTTCAGCTGATAAATACCTATATACATAGTCACTTGAGACAAGTATGAAATATACTCTGATGATTGTATTTTCCCATCCTTTTCCATTCTTCCTTCATGAGACTGATTTCTGTCTTCTTTCTTCTGTCATCCTTCCCTTTCTTCCTCGTTTCCCTCCTTCCTCCCTTCCTTTTTTCCTTCATTCCTTTTTTCCTTCCTCTCATGTTCTGTGTGTATGTGTGTGAGTGTGTGTATATTAATATTCTCCCTAATTTGCACCTTCCCGTGTTCTTACAGCATCCATCAAGGTATCTGAGAGATTTTTTTTTCTCCATATTCTCAGAAAATGCTAAAATAGAGAATGAACCAAGGAGGCCACCAGAACTTCGAAGCTGGTCTTTAAAGAATTTCTCTCCTGGAGCAGTAGAAATGAGTAAATGAAAACAGATTAGTTTATTTCTCTTGCCTTTCTACTTTAATCTCAGTCAACCTTAAATACACACAGAGCTTAAATTTAGAAGCCCAGTGTCTCCATCCAATTAGTATTTTTGTGAGAGAGCTTTGTCAGATGTCTCTAAGTCCCTTTATGATGATCTTAGGGTCATCTAAAAATCCAAAAGATTCTGATGTTGTGGTGTTTTAGGAAGTAATGAAAGGTGTCTTTGTGCAGATTGGAATGTGTGCACAGAAAGGAGAGAGGGTTAAGCACTTTGGGGCAGAACAAACGATGAGATTACCTGAACTCTGCTTCTCCTGAGTGGCTACAGGGGCAGTTTTTCTCAGCAGAGCTCACAAAATAGATTACAGAATAAGAACATAGCTTTAAAAATTATTGCAAAGGTCCACCCAAATCCCATAGTGAACTGTGTGCCTGAATGACTTCCATTTAGGTCTTCAGCTCAAAAGACGCAGCTAATCTTTCAGTGAGAAATAAAACATATTTAGATAACATAAATGTTTAAAGTGCAACATGACTGACGAACAACAGTAACAACTGATTAATTTGCCATTATTGTTTTGTATTTTAAAATTATGAGTCATTTTATTTTAAAGCTTTTTCTAAATTTGGAGAAGGCGGCCAAAACATTAACCACGTCTAATAAAACCCTACATAGATATTTTGCTATACTTGCTTTCCAAATTACATCTCATGCATTTATATTCAACACTTTCTTTATTGACTTTATATTTAACATTTTCTTTATTGACTTTATGATATGTATCATAAATGAAATTATTTATTTTGAGGCAAGATATATAAAGACAAAATAAACATCTTCTCCCTACCTCTCTAAGCATTTCCCTAGTCCTACAATTGAAAGAAATCAATATAAAACTTTGCATCTTGCTTATTTTCCAGTACCCTTTTTTTACAAATATATATTGTGTTTGTTTTCACAGATACAGAATCATACAGCACACATCACTTTGAAACATTCTATTTTCAATTAATTTAATATAAACTTTTATACAAATCAGTATACATGATTCTAGTTCATGTTATCATTGTTTATACATATGTGCACATATAGATATATATTTAAATAAACAGGAAGAAGATTTATCATATTTTTGTTTTGAATAAGCTATTTTTCTTTTCTCTTCACCTATGTCCTCTGCATTTCTACCATCACTTTCTTTCTTTTATTTATGATCAATTAGCCAACATACATCATTAAACTCAGATGTAGTGTTAAGCAGTTTATCACTTGCCTGTAACACCCAGTGCTCACCACATCACATGCCTTCTTAATGCCCGTCACCCAGTTACCCATCACTCCATAAACCTCCCGTCCAGCAACTTCAGTTTGTTTCCCATAGTTCAGAGTCTCTCATGGTTTTTCTCCCTCTCTGATGACTTCTCATGCACTTTTCCCTCCTTTTCCCTATGATCCTCTATGCTGCTTCCTGTATTCACATATGAGTGAAACCATATGATAATTGTCTTCACTGATTGACTTATTTCACTCAGAATAATACTTGTGGGTTTTGGCACAATTGCAAATGGGATCAATTCCTTAATTTCTCTTTCTTCTGTCTCATTGTTAGTGTATAGAAACACAACTTATTTCTGTGCATTGGTTTTGTAACTTGCAATGTTGCAGAACTCCTGTATGAGTTCTAGCAATTTGGGGGTGGAGGTCTTTTGGGTTTTCCCATAAAGTATCATGTCATCTCCCAATGGTGAGTTTGACTTCTCTTTTGCCAATTTGAATGCCTTTTATTTCTTTCTTTTGTCTGATTGCTGAGGCTAGGACTTCTAGTACTATGTTGAACAATAGTGGTGGGCATCCACGTTGTGTTCTCGGCCTTAGGGGAAAAGCTCTCAGTTTTTACCCTTTGAGAATGTCTGCTGTGGGCTTTTCCAAGATGGCTTTTATGCTATTGAAGTATGTTCCCTCTCTCCCTACACTGTGGAGAGTGTTAACCAAGAAAGGATGTTGTAGTTTGTCAAATAATTTTTCTCCATCAATTGAGAGGATCACACGGTTCCTGTCTTTTATTAAAGTGATGTATCGCTTTGATTAGTTTGCAAATATTGAGCCACCCTGGCACCCAGGAGTAAATCCCACCAAATGGTGGTAAATAATCCTTTTAGTGTACTGCTAGATCCTATTGGCTGGTATCTTGCGGAGGTTTTCGGCACCTGTGTTCATCAGGGATGTATTGGCCTGTAATCCTCAACTTTGGTGGAGTCTTTGTCTGGTTTAGGGATCAAGGTGATGCTGGCCTCACAGAATGAATTGGAAGTTTTCCTTCCCTTTCTATTTTTTGAAACAGCTCCAGAAGAATAGGTATTATTTCTTCTTTAAATGTTTGGTAGAATTCCCCTGGGAAGCCATCTGGCCCCAGACCCTTGCTCCTTGGGAGGTTTTGATGACTGCTTCACTTTCCTTGCTGGTCGTGGATCTCTTCAGGTTATCTCTTTTTTCTCGTTTCAGGTCTGGTAGTTTATCAGTATCTAGGAATGCATCCATTTCTTCCAGATTGCCTAATTTGTTGGCATACAGTTGCTCATATTATGTCTTAAAATCGTGTGTATTTCCTTTCTTTTGTGTTGGTTCTGATCCCTCCTCTTTCATTTGTGATTTTATTAATTTGGGTCCTTTCTCTTTTTCTTCTTCATAAGTCTGACTAGGGGTTCATCAATCTTATTACTTCTTTTGAAGAACCAGCTCCTAGTTTTGTTGATCTGTTCCACTCTTCTTTTGGTCTCTATTTTATTGATTTCTGCTCTAATCTTTATTGTTGAATCTTTTTAATTCTTCTCTAATTTCCTGGTTGGCCTATTCATTGTTTAGGAGGATGCTCTTTAACCTCCAAGTGTTTGAGTTCCGCCCAAATTTCTTCTTTGTGATTGAGTTCTAGTTTCAAAGCATTGTGGTCTGAAAGAATGCAAGGAATAACCTCCATCTTTTGTTATCGATTGAGACCTGATCTGTGACCCAGTATGTGGTCTATTCTGGAGAAAGTTCCATGTGTGCTTGAGAAGAATGTGTATTCAGTTGCATGAGGATACAATGTTCTGTATATATTGGTGAAGTCCATCTGGTCCAGCGTGTCATTCAAAGACGTGGTTTCTCTGGTGATCTTCTGCTTAGACAGTCTGTCCTTTGCTGAGAGTAGAGTGTTGAAGTCTTCTACTATTAATGAATTTTTGTCTATGTGTTCCTTTACTTTGTGTATTAATTGGTTGAAGTAATTGACTGCTCCCACATTAGGGGCATAAATATTCATAATCTCCTTCAAGATCTCCTTGTTGGATAGACCCTTTAAATGTAATATAGTGTCCCTCTTCATCCATTACTACCACCTTTCATTTAAAATCGAATTTATCTGATATGAGGATTGCTAGCTTAGCTTTCTTTTGAGGTCCATTTGCATGGTAAATAGTTCTCCGCCCCCTCATTTTCCGTCTGAAGGTGTCATTAGGTCTAAAATAGATCTGTGGCAGACTGCTTATGGATGGGTCTTGCATTTTTATCCCATCTGACACCCTGTGTCTTTTGACTGGAGCATTTAGCCCATTCAGATTTAAAGTAACTATGGAAAGATATTAATTTAGTGCCATTGCATTAGCTGTAAAGCTCTTGTTTCTCTAGATCATCTCTGTTTCTTTCTGGTGTATGTTACGTTTGGGCTCTCTCTTTGCTCACAAGGTTCCCCATAGTATTCCTGCAGGGCTCATTTAGGGGTTACATATTCTTTTAGTTCTCATTTGTCCTGGAAGCTCTTTATTTCTCCTTCCATTCTGAATGACAGCCTTGCTGGATAAAGATTCTTGGCTGCTTGTTTTTCTCTCTTGTACCCTGAATATATCATGCCAGCCCTTTCTGGCCTGCCAGCTCTCTATAAATAGGTTTGCTGTTAATCTAATATTTCTCCTCCTATATGTTAGGAATCTCTTGTGTTGAGCTGCATTCAGGATATTCTCTTTGTTTTTGAAATTTGCAAGTTTCACTATTATATATGGGTGTTGATCGATTTTGTTGATTTGGCGAGATCTCTCTATCTCTTGGTTATGAATGCCTGTTTCCTTCCCCAGATTAGAGAAACTCTCAGCTATGATTTATTCAAATATACCTTCTGGTCCTCACTTTCTCTCCATGCCCTGAGGAATTCTAAAAATATGGATGTTATTTTTTTTTCAAACTTCACTTACTTCTTGGAGCCTTTCCTCATGAGCCTTTCCTCATGGGCCCTTGGTTGTTTTTCTTTTTCTCAACTTCCTTCTCTCCCATCAACTTATCTTCTATGTCAATTATTCTCTCTTCTGCCCTTTTACCCTAGCTGTTAAGCATCCAGTTTAGACTGCATTTCAGTTAGAGTATTTTTAAGTTCAGCCTAATTAGATCTCATTTCTGCACTAAGACTCTTTCCTAAAGTATTTTATTCTTTTTACAAGCCCAACTAACATTTTACTTAAATCCATATCCATTAGATTTGTGGCAGAGTTTTACCTCTGGTTCTTTCTTTTGTGGTGAGTTCTTCCTTTTAATCATTTTGTCCAGTGCAGAATGGCTGTATGAGTGAGTAGAGTCAAAAATAACAACAACCCATGAAAATACACACTGTTCTTCCAGCTGGTGTTCTAGTGGAGGGGCCTGCCTTGCTAATTTTCAGGTGTCTGTGCCTGGGCAGAGTTGCATCATCCTTTGCCAAGTGGCCAGGCTCAGTGTCTGCTGTTTGCTGTGTGAGGTCTTAGTTCCCTGAAGGCCTTTCACATCTCTTGCAAAAAGTAGTCACTTTTCTATTTGTAGAGTTCCAGCTGTTCTTTCTTTACATCCCAGGTTGGATTTGTAAGGTGTTCACAATGGTTTGATAGTTATTTAGCTACACTTAGCAGACCAGATGAAAAAGGATCCCTTCTCTTCCACCATCTTGCTTCTTCCTCAAAAGTTTATTTCTTGATCATGTGTCATGAGCGTTGGTGGTTGATTTGAGTCTTCTCTGATTGAGTCTCTCATTCATGTACCTTCTTTGTTATGAAGTAATAGCTCAATCTGGGACATGCTGTTCACATAGCAGGGAAGAAAAAAACAAACAACCTATTGAAACCAAAGAAGCCTCCTAAAAATTGTTATGTGAATTGCATGCAGTCATTTCCACAATTATTCCATTAGCAAAAGTGGGTTATATGACCAAACATGATAACACAGGTAGAAAGTACACTGTTTTCACACAAATAACTCCATGTACTGGACGAGGGCATGCACTTCTTTTACACAGTTAAAATTTGAAAACTAATTCAATCTACCATGTTCCACATGCTTGATTACAAATATTCATGTCTCTTCTTGCTCTGCACAAAATACATTTGCTTTCTAACCAGGGAACACCTAAAAAATTCTCATTGAATCACAGCACCAGACTCAATGTTTCAAGATCATCTTTACTTCAGACCCTAACATGTTTTTTCTTGATGCAAAAAACTCTGAAGTAACAAATAAGCTTTTTACCCCCACGTATATGACATATATTTCTGGGACTGCACAAGATAACTTCAAAAAATCCCATTTGAAGGGATGCCTGGGTTGCTCAGTTGGTTAAATGGTCAACTGTTGATTTTGGCTGAGGTCATGATCTCAGAGTCATGAGATCCACCCATGTTGGTCTCCGCACTGAGTGTGAAGCCTGCTTATGATTCTCTCACTTTCTTTTCCTGTTCCTGCCTCTCTCTCAAAAAAAAAAAAATCCCATGCAAATAAGGGAGAATGATTAAAATGTTTTATACCAAAATCCCATGGGATGGATAAAGCAAAGGACTTCTTCTGGAGAAGTGGAAATATTTCTTGATTAAATTCCCAGATTTCCCTCACAGACATTTGTTCCATAGTCTGTCATTCTTCATTTCTCTTGGCTTGGTCTTTTGGAGGTTCTACCTTTCTATTACTTAGCCACATCTGTGTTAGCTTTTAGTAAATATTTTCTTCTGAGGGCTGAGTGATTTTCCACTCTGTTTTATGCCTATAGAAACTTGGGGACTCAAAGTTTATTTTAGGTCTCAAAAGTCCCAGACTCATTCAATGCTACCTGAAAGTTTTTTTTGTCAGTAAAACTTACTCAAATATGTAGTCGGGTCTTTGTTTCCAGTCAGCACCATGTGCCAAGAGGCATATCTGCACTAGCTTTTAAGGCATATTTCTCTCTGGTCTTAACTGTTGGTATTTTGAGCTTATCAATTATTTTGTTCTTTTTGTTCTTTCTTTATATACAGGATCTAGTGTATTACTTAGCATATATTAGAGACTTAGTAAATATTTATTAGATAAATGAACAGTTAAAAAATAAATGTGAATTCTTAATACTTATGAGAAAATTATTTAATGGTATCAGTACTGAAGAATTGGAAATTAATAAAAAGATATTGCTCTTTTCCAAAGTTATTTTACCCATTGTGGATTAGAGTAATACAGAGATAGATAATTGTGGTGGATAAATTGATGAAGACTTTCTGAAGGGCAATACAGAAATGAATATCAATATTTCTAAAGATAGGGGCACATGAGTGGCTCCATTGCTTAAGTGTCTGACTCTTGATTTCTGCTCAGGTCTTGATGTCAGGGTCATGAGATCCACCCTTTTGTCAGGTCTGCACTGGGTGTGGGGCCTGCTTAAGATTCTCTCTCTCCCTCACCCTCTGCCACTCCTCCTGCTCTCTCTCTTTCTCTAAAAGAAGAAAAAAAAGAAAAGATTGTTAAAATTTCTAAATATGTCTTATCCTTTTGTATCTTGGTAATTCAAGTGTAGGACATGTGGGGATAATAAATACCAAGGATATAAATTACAGTGCTGGCTACCTTAGCCTACAATAAGAAAATAGTCATACGAATTATGGCAAAATTATTTAATAGATTAATATGCAGTCATTAAAAGTATTTATCTAATTACATGCCACTTTCCCAAGGTATATTCTGTAAGTCTACATTTATAGCTAGTTATGTGTCTGCACATACTTTAATGTATATGCATATGGGTATATAAATAATCATGTGTATATATATGTGTGTGTGTGTATATATAGGAAGAGAGAAGCATTCATTTGTGTGGTGGGATTCCATTTTCGTAAAAAATGTATGTATGCATATAAGTATTCATATGTACTAAGAAAAAGTCTGAAAAGATAAATATAAAAATATATTCAGTGGTTATTGGATCATAAATGATTTGCATTCTCTTTTTGCTTAGCATTATATTCTAACATTTACAAAATTAAATATCCATTAGTTTAAATTAAAATTTAATAAAAGCAGAAGTGACAGCAAAATATTCAGTAATAAGCATCAGGGTCAAGACCTCTATGATTTATTGACTCATACACATAAAATTCAGATATGTAGATTGACTAATACACCAAGAATCTTGGTTATTTATTTATTTATTTATTTGAGAGAGTGAGTATACAAGTTGGGGTGGAGGGGCAGAAGGAGAGAGAGCATCTTAAGCAGGCTCCACGTCCTGCACAGAGCCTGTGTGGGGCTCAATCTCACAACCTTGACATCACGACCCTATGATTATGACCTGAGTCCAAATCAAGAGTTGGACAATTACCCAACTGAGCCACCCAGTTGCTCCACATGAAGCCTATTCTATGCAATGATAATTTATAAAGAGCATAATCCCTTTTAATACACAAGCAGCAGCATGTAAAAGATTTTTATTTTTATTTTTATTTTTTTTATTTTTATTTTTTTTTAATTTTTATTTATTTATGATAGTCACAGAGAGAGAGAGAGAGAGAGAGAGAGAGAGGCAGAGACATAGGCAGAGGGAGAAGCAGGCTCCATGCACCGGGAGCCTGATGTGGGATTCGATCCTGGGTCTCCAGGATCGCGCCCTGGGCCAAAGGCAGGCGCCAAACCGCTGCGCCACCCAGGGATCCCTGTAAAAGATTTTTAAATTAAAATTTATGTTTTCATGAATAACTGGATAATCTGACCTAGGAAAACAAATAAAAAATAAAATAATCAAATTCAGGTCAAAGATTAGATTGTTTTCTATCAAGAAATTTGCATCATTTCATGTGATGATTTTCCTTGCCACTAATTTCCATTAGTGCTTTTTCTGTCATTACGAAGGAGTCAGATTAGGGGTTGGGTAGCCCTAAGTAACACCGAACATGTCTTATCTACCTTTGAAATCGGCATGTGCTGCAATGGAACCCTGTTTCTCGCGAATCGAGTGCTTCATTGTGAATATGGACCAGGGTCAATGCAGGCCACTAAGTGTGAAAGGATAATGTGAAAATCCATGCATTTGTTTTAGGGGAATAATTTCAATGAGGAAATATCTCCTTGCATTTCTTTTCTTGTTCATTCCCTTTAAAGAGATCATATTTATTCTGCTTTCAGGATTTAGTTCACTACTCTTATCTCAGGCAAATCTCCTATATTAGTCAAGGTTCTCCAGAAAAATAGAACAACAGAACGTGTATATATATAGAGATGTATTATAAGACATTGGCTCACATGATCATGGAGTCTGGCAGTCCCAAAATCTGCGATCAGAAATCTAGAGACCCAGAACAACCAATAGTGTGTGTACTTCTAGTCTTAAAGCTATCAGGCTCAAGAGCCAAGAAGAGCTGATGCTTCTGTTTGAGCCACTGGCATGAAAAGATCAATATCCAGCTCAATTAATCAAGCAAAATGTTCTTATTCTTGGGACGGGGGTCAGCCTTATTGTTCTATTCAGGTTTTCAATTATTTGGATGAGGGCCACTCATGTTAGAGAGGGCAATCTGCTTTGTTCAGTTTACTGAGTCAAATATTTATCTTATATAAAAACACGCTCACAGACATATCCAGAATAAAATTTGACCAAACATCTGGGTCCCCTTGCTGTAGTCAAGTTGACACATAAAATTAACCATTGTATCTGCTGATTCCCATCCTTGTCTTGAAATTGTCATATCTTTCAAGGATATAAATTCATTCAAACATCTTCATTATCCCATTGGCTGAATATCTTTTCTTTCATGTCACTGTCTGAACTTTGGGGACCCAGTAAGAAACCCAGATGAAATCTGAATCTCTGCTCCAGAAAACAAATCACTTCATTTATACCTTTAATGGTGGAAATGATTTTAACAAATAATAATGGTAAAAGGAGATGAAAGAAAGAAGGATCGATGTGTGCCAAGCCACAGAGGAAAGTACAAGATAGGTTTGTAAAGAAGAGAACTTAGATCAATGATGCTCTAGAGAAATTAGAAGGGTTATATCTCAGAAGAGAGATCTGAGCAGTATTCTAGACGATTGCAGTTATTAAGATGTTTAGTATTCTATTATTACCACGATTATTATTTTTAAAGTAGTAGTAGTAGTGGTATCAATGGAACACTACTGACAGCTTGATCAGCAGACTACATTAAGTAATTTGGTATGAATATTGATGAATTATTACATGTAGAAATACTTGATAAGGAATTATGGAAGGGAGGGAGACTGGTGAGGGGCCTTTTCTAAGAGGTCAGGGATATTACTTAGGGAAAATTAATAAACCATGGCAATCTTTTTAAAAAATATTTTATTTACTTATTTGAGAGAGAGAGAGAGAGTGAGAGAGACACACATGAGCGGAGGGGAGGGGAGGCCAGAGGGGGAGATGCAGGCTCCACCCCGACCCAGGGATCAGGGCCTGCCCCCGGCGGCCCCCCGGTGGGATCCTGTAAACAAAATGTGTGGGAGAGAGGGAGGGAGGACTCCGCCTACGTTCCTGGGAGAAGAGCACTATCATCGGAAGAATGACAGGGCAGCTGGCACACGGCCTTCTGGCTGGTGGCCCATGAGGTTTAATCTGGGCCGCAGAGGCCTGCTGGGCGTGTCGTGCTCGGAGGGACCGCGGGGTCCGGCCACTCCGGCTGGGAGGTCGCGGGTGCGAGGGGCGCCGCTCGGCTTCTCCGCCTCCCCCGCCCTCGGGACCCCCTCGGCTCCCTGCTCCCTGCTCCCCGAGCTCCGCAGTGCCCGGCAGAGCAGCCGGGCCGCAGCCCACCGACTGCCGCCTGCCTCCCCCTCCCCGGGCAGGGCTCAGCTGCTGTTCCCCTGCTGCCCACTGCTGTGTCCCTGCTGCGTCCCTGCTGCCCCCCTGTTGCCCCCTCCTGCTGCTCCTCTGCTGCCCCCCTGCTGTCCCCCTGCTGCCCCCTGCTGCCCCCCTGCTGCCCCCCTGCTTTCCTCCTGCTGCCATCCCTGCTGCCCCTTGCTGCCCCCCTGCTGCCCCTCCTGCTGCCCCTCCTGCTGCCCCCTCCTGCTGCTCCTCTGCTGCCCCCCTGTTGCCCCCTCCTGCTGCTCCCCTGCTGCCCCTCCTGCTGCCCCCCTGCTGCCCCCTCCTGCTGCTCCTCTGCTGCCCCCCTGTTGCCCCCTCCTGCTGCCCCCTTGCTGTCCCCCTGCTGCCCCCCTGCAGACCCCTTGCTGCGTCCCTGCTGCCCCCTCCTGCTGCTCCCCTGCTGCCCCCTCCTGCTGCCCCCCTGCTGTCCCCCTGCTGCTCCCCTGCTATCCCCCTGCTGCGTCCCTGCTGCCCCCCTGCTGCCCCCCTGCTGCCCCCTCCTGCTGCTCCCCTGCTGCCCCCCTGCGGTCCCCCTGCTGCCCCCCTGCTATCCCCCTGCTGCATCCCGCTGCCCCCCTGCTGCCCCCTCCTGCTGCTCCCCTGCTGCCCCCCTGTGCCCCCTCCTGCTGCTCCCCTGCTGCCCCCCTGCTGCCGCCCCTGCTGCCCCCCTGCTGTGCCCCCTCCTGCTGCCCCCCTGCTGCCGCCCCTGCTGCCTCCTGCTGCCCCCCTGCTGCCCCCCTGTGCCCCCCTGCTGCGCCCCAGGATCCCCCAGCGCAGGGGCCGGTGACCCGACGCTGTCGGCAGGGACCTGGGCCTGTCCCGGCGGGGCAGCCTCCCGGCCACCAGCTGCGGCCTGGCCCGGTGACGGCCCCCACGCCGCCCCCGAGAAAGACTCAACGTTTTACAATGTTTGTCAGAGGCCTGATCATGGTTTTTGTAGTAAATCACCTTATTCTGCTTTATCTCAGAAATTTCAAAGAACTGCGTGAGTTTCGGGTTTTGTAGGAATCAGTTTGTGGCTTAGTCCTCGCGCCAGCGGACGCGCAGTTTCCAGGGGCGCGGCCCGCAGCTGTCCTTCGACTTCTGTCCAAATACGCGGGCGCCCGCCTGGAAGGATGCGCCCAGCCGCGGTCCCGAGCGTCGTCTTCGCTACAGTGCTCCGATTACCCGTAACATACATGTATTACTTTTATAATCCGAAAAAAATGAAGTTAGACAAAGTCCCAGGCCATTCCTCGCGCAATAGATTTGTGGGCCGCGCTCCCTCCCCTGCGGCCGCCCGCGCCCCGGGGCCCACCCTGTGCCCCGCCTCGCCCCGGACCGGACCGGACCGCACCGCGCCGCTCGCCGCCTCGCCCGAATCCGACCCAGGCCTCCCCTGTCCCTTCTGCCTACGAGCCTGAGTCCCTTGGTCGGGCACAGCTCAATTCCCGACTGTGGATTTCGTGAGCTCCTCATAAAACGGTACAATTACCGCAGGTCGTGAACATCAAATGCCACCAACACTTCCAGCTGTGCCCGCGGAATAGCCTCCCCAAGAAGTACTGCAACATGGTAATAATAACGCCCCAGCTGTAGCCACAATCACCGAAATCACTGACGGTGTCAATAATGTATAAAACCCCATGGAAACTCAACTGTACTTGCCAAAAGGCATTCATCAATTTCACTGCCTTTTATCTACCATTTAAAATGGTCTGGTTTTAGTGTTAGGGTTTTAAAATAAATGACTAGGGTAAATAGGCCCCGGCTGAATTGCTCACTATCTGCTTTGAATTGCTTCTCTAAATGTTGGGGACGTGAAGTTCAGCTTTAACCACTCAAGTACATTCTGTAACCACTACACGCTGGATGATGGGATGTGAGCGGGCATTGAGGATCCAGAGAGGGGAAATTTACTAAGCCCCCGTGCAGCTTAAGTTCATTCAAAACATTGCAAAGGACGTAGGGAGAAGGCAAGGGAGGGAGCTGCGGGGATTTCTCAGAAGCCAGTCAGCTGTAGGGGGATCTTAGGGAGTGAAAACGAGGAAAGCCAAAGAGCAAGGTCTATTTAACACATGCTTGGAACAATAAACTGTAACTATCACTGCACTTACCGTGTGGTTTCCTGTATTTGCTCAAACACATTGTATAGACGATGGAACCAACGCTTGAAACGTTTGAGCAAAAAAATTTGCTGTCACTGAAGATTTAAAAAAAAAATATCCAAAGTGTTGCTCTATAAAAGAACTATTGAATGTCATACACTTCAATATACTAGGAGTCATTATTACGAGAACTTGAATTCGTATGATTTAGCTTCCTCAAGTATATCACCCCAATCGATTCTTCCCAGTTCTGTCAAGTTTTCTTATCCCCACATGTTACACACAGTAACAGGAATCTCGGGCTAGAATGGTCTGCCCGATATCACACACACACTGAACACACGAACACTGCTTTCGGCCACACCAGCAGCTCTCCCCCGGGAGATCCTCCCTTGCCTTGACTCTGTGCTTCTCCTTGTAGAGAAATGCCTATCAAGCTTCAGAAAACCTGTGGTTTGCAATCTTAGACTTGAGAATGTGAGCCTCCAAATGGTTTTCTCTCTTCCGGGTACAACAGTGAACTTTTGGCTGGCAGGACACATCCCCTGAGTGAAGAGGCAAAGGCTCTTCCAGAGAGGCAGCAAATAAAAAAGAATATATGGAAATAAACAATATGAATATGGATAGTGGACAAGTTTTCATACATTTATTCATTTATTTGTTAATTCTTTCGGGAAAAATTTACTGAGCAATTCCAAAGACAAGGATTGCATTGATGCTGAGGGTTTAATCAAGAATAACATAGATTTTGCCCATGATCCTTTGGAAACTCTTCTTAGAAAAGGAGATAGAAACATAAATTAAGAAATTGCAAAATTTGACAAATGCCATGAAGGAAACTGAGTTTGGCAATAATTTTTTTTTTTAAAGTGAAGAGTATACTTTTGGGTATAAAGTATAATCAGAGAAGGTAACTGTAAGAAAACAACCAGAGACTGCAACTGTAAGAAGGTAGGCTTTAAGCCAAAATGAAAAATATTTACTTAAGTAATAAATTTTCAAAGCAGATAAGAAACAAAGTTTTTGAGAAGTCTATTGTGGAAGCAGAAATCATTTGATCAAAATGCTTCACTGGGACATAATGAAGGTGGGTATTCTGTTAAATGTGAAGTTGCCTAAATGTGAAGAAGTGGAGAACAAAAAATCGGTATCAGCTGTGCCCCGTATCAGCAAAGTTTAGCAAAATGTCCCCTGCCACTAAATATGTTTACGAGAAAAATATGTTGACCCCATTGTGGCTTCAGAAGTTATTATATTCTCCATTTCAAAGACCAAAACAGTAGCTTACATTTTTCATACATAACTCATTTTAGAGCATATGGAGAGCTCTACCTTTCTGAGTTTATAGGCAGATTTTTTTCCTCAAAGGCAAATAGGAAAATCCTATGAGGCCTCTTTTCTACAAACCCAGTACTCCTCACGCCACTGATAGAATTCTTTGGCCCACGTTGCCCACTCTTTCCAGATTACTGAGCCTCAGAGATACCTTAGTAGTATAATGCCATTGCAAATAAAAAGTGTCCTGCCTTAGATTGCAGAAAAAAAAGAAAACCCCACAAACTCTGTGTTTCAATCGAAAGCTTTATATGCTACTTTCCTCCTGCGGATATTATTTCACACATCCTGGCACAGTCTTTCAAACATGGTACTTAGTGTATCCTGTCTTGGAAACTGTCAAGTTGAATATGCAATGTATTCCAATAGAAGAGAGAATTAGGCCTTATTCTTTTGCGAGGATACTTGTTACTGAATTGTTAAAAACCGAGGACATAAAATTCTTATTGAGTTCTTTACTCTAGAGCTCAACAATTTTTTAATGTACACGAATAACAACGTTTGAAATGATTTAATGGTAGAAATTTCTTAAATATAAAGTTTTAAGATAGCATGCTCTATAACTGCTTCAGATCTAAAAGTGAAATGAGCTAGGCTAATGAATTACATTCCATACTTTCCATAATATTTTCATGCTGTTTGTTTTTAAATACATTTTATTGGTTTTAAATATGTAGTAAATTTCATGTTGCCACACAACATTGAGCCCTGGCCACTCTAAGTAATGAAGCAAATTCTAGTAGCTGAAATAAGCCAGAGAAGTGTTTATTGTACTAGTATAAATACTACAGGTTGTCTTACAAAGTTGAAATTTTTATTTCTTGGAGGATTTTGTGTAAAGAATGAATACTCATCCGTCAGGGAATAAATGTTAGACTCTCCATGTTTGGAAGTTCTTTCTGTAATTCCATGACATAAAATGAGTCTATATGAAACTATGACACCAGTTGAAGAGAAGATCAATGAATCATCATTCAGTGAAATATTTTTGAAACACTTTGAACACCATGTTGATATAAGTTCTTCTCCACAAAACCCAATCAAATAAATAATGTGATGTAATTGTTTGAATAATATGGCCACATCTTAATCAATAAAGAACACAATAATAGACTAAATATATCTCAAACTTCACTTATTTGTAATAACCAGTACAAGTATTTACTTTTGAGATAAGGTGTGCTAATGGTCAAGAGCAAAGAAACAGGGTATGATGGAAGCAAGACTGGCAGTAGGAATCTTAATTTTTAGCTCCATCACTGATGATTTCTGCGATATTGTACCTTTCCCTACCCAATCTGGACCTCACTTTCTGTACTAGATAGGAGTTGGCGGATATCTAAGTTTATTCCAGCCATCTGATTTTCAGAGGGAGAGTAGAGTCCTTTAATAATGATAAGCAAGGAAATAACTACTGTGTATATATTATTTTCTTTTTGATTTGAGGTGATTTCTCCGTGTATAATTTATGATATTGCATTTTGTCACTGTGGTGTACTGGTTGGGGATATTGGTCGTGGAATCAGATCACTTTGGGTTTGAATTTTTGCACTCTCAGTAAATGATCACCAATTGTGATCTTGTATAAATTTCTTAACTGCTCTCTGATCAGTAGAGACAATGATTATACTAAATATGCACAGATTGCCATGGTGACTGAGTGAGTTTGCACAAGTAAAAATGCTTAGGTGGTTTCTGGCACATAGTAAACATTTGATAAATGTTAGCTATTTTTGCTTTTTCAATATTTTATTCTTTTTATCACTTATCTTATTTGGGTATAAGAATGATATAAAAATGGAGTCATAGGTCAATGCCTCATTAAAAGCACTGCTCTAGGGCAGCCCCTGTGGCGAGCGGTTTAGTGCCACCTGCAGCCTGGGGTGTGATCCTGGAGACCTGGGATCGAGTCCCACGTTGGGGTCCCTGCATGGAGCCTGCTTCTCCCTCTGCCTGTGTCTCTGCCTCTCTCTCTCTCTCTCTCTCTCTCTGTGTGTGTGTCTCTATGAATAAATAAAATCTTAAAAAAAAAAAAAAAAGCACTGCTCTATATAAATGAACCCAGGCAGGTGAGATGATATTTTCCCATGATGGGACTTTTAGGCTGTTTTTCAAACTAAGTACTTCAACCTGAAGAATTTTAAAAGTTGGTTGTTCAAAGAGTTGCTTCTCTTTGTAATTAATTTTACATAAATGTAATCATTTCAGCTTGTTTTCTTTGATCGATATAGTGGACTTCCTTAATTTTGAAAATATACCCAGAAATGACCTTACACATACAATGCAAAAGATATATACAATGTATCATAAAAACATTGCCAGGAAAAAAAGCACTGCATTATAACCTAAATTTCCATCAATTATTATTTCAGGTATTATGGTTGCTGATGAAAAAGAAGCTTTTTCCAAAAGCCCCAACAACTTAGCAATAGACTTCAAATTGTTTTCTCTGGTCACATGCCATATTTTTCACAAACACCACATGATTAAATCCTTTAAATAATGCAGCACTTTGGGATACCTAAAATAGATGCTTAGAAGTGGCAACTTTGTCCAAACACCTTAAATATGTCTTCTTTTATTCTCACTTTCCTTTCTGACCTGGATCTGGCTGCCCGTGCACATGAAAGAAATTACAAAAGCTTCTCAGTCACTGCGACTCAGGCTCCTTTTGCACTACAGCATTTGTCATTGCCAAAACAGCAGAGTTTAATTAAGTGTTGTGAGCAGCCTAGTGAGAAACACACTTTAAATTAAACCTCTGTACATGCAGCTATTGGTTCTTTACCTCCTGAACAATCAGCGGGGTGTTAGGCATAAATTCTGTCTCTCAAGGGAAACGCAGCTCCACGCACCTCTAGTGATTCATAAATGATCCAGCTTTCTTAGAACCATATCTTATTAAAGCACATTTAATTATTTCTAAGTTTTAAACACCGATAGATGAAGGCGATAATTAATGTGCCTATGACTAAACATTTTATTTACTCTTGATATATTAATGGTATTATCAAGAAAATATGCTACAGTTTCAGGTTTAACAAAATTACATGGCAAATTATCTTTTGATGCATCAAGCAATCGTTAATATAATGGAATAAATTATTTTAACACCTCAGTAGTAATGGATGGGTAAAAGAATATACGCATTTTAATTTTCAGAATGTTTGCAATTACACATTTCAGGGGACACTTAAATCAATGATGCAAGTGTTTGGAATTTTAGAAACAGAAACAAAAGAACAATTTAGAAGAGTGACTTGTGGGTTTCTTACATACAAGGGATGTATCAGTGTAGGGCTTTCTTATAACAGCAAAGTTCTGGTACAAAGCTTATGTGAAATGCAAAATTATTGCTTCTTAGAATTACATTTCTATCTGCTCAGTCCAACTTAAACTTTCAAGTTTGGATTTTTGCTTAAAACCAAAAGGAGAGTGACATGTACATTTTAAATCCACTGGATTAAATGCAGTCTCCTATGAAATAATGGTGATGATTTTTTTCAATTGAGCAGAGTCTATCAGAGCAAGCAAGCAGTCAGGATAGATGACCACATCCATAAAATATTCTTGCCTTGTTCCACAACACCATGGGGCAATTTCACACTCTGAAGGACAGTCTCTGGATAAGTCTGCTCTACAAAGATGCAAAAAAGATGAAAAGATGATCTATTATTTGGTGGAACTAGACACAAATATTTATCTGTTCTCTATTAATGTGGGTCCTATATCTTATCTTTCAGGTTCGGCAAATGTCAATGAAGTTGATACTGCTAAAAGCTTTCCATTGATTAGAAAGTTCTTGCCTGAAATTTTTGAAGGCAAGAAAAGAATGGATCATTGTCTGCCACATAATTATTTAATTGCAGTTTTGCTAGAAGATGACTCTCTTAAATCTTTATTGAGATGGCTATTTGGGACTTTTTTTCCCTAAGCTTATTACAAGTAAATGAAGTTGATTTCAGTGATTATATTTAAACATGTGGAAGGAAACACACATGCAGAAGCAATCACTTGAAAATAGGCTGGATTCTTAATTTTAGGATTAAAGTGTTGGTTTATCTTGCAGTGATATTGATTGGCTTAATTTAATATAATTTATCCTACTTGTTCACTGAAATCAGTAAGTTTGTATATTGACTCTCATTGTTTTAATGAGAACTTCAAAGACAGTATATATGTTTATGATTTTAAGAATGCACACTGACTTATTATTGCAGGTGCTAAAATAATTTATGTTCTTGTAAGATAGTTAAGGATTATCGCTATCAATACATTCTAATAAATCGACAAATTTACATGTAGTTTTTCCATAGTCCTCCTCAGGCTGTACACAGTTTCTTCAAATAGTCTATTTATCTTTCCATCTACTCTATTTTCTTTACATTCTCCATTTTTTCTACTTTTTCCATTGTTTCTCAAAAATACCTACTCTAATTGCAGTTGAGACAGCAGTGAAAAAGCAACAAGCCCAAACACAGACATTTGGGTTAGAACATGCAGAATCAAAGTAGCTATATAAATCAAGAGTAATTTAGGGAAGTTATAGGTCAATTTGTTTAATGGGTGGCTCCTCTGCTCAAAAATATTTTCTTCTCACATTCCTAAATTATTTTGTCTTCTGGTTTTATACAACTGGGTGTTTCATCAATGATAGATTAATCTGTTTTAATAAGCACCCTCTTTAAAAATGAAAACACCTTGGGGAAGGTTTAGTGACTAACACTCTCTACATTAATATGAATAAGTTTAATTAGAATCCTTCCTCTCAGCTAGTATCTGCTATACTGAAAGAAAAGGGGTCTGGGTGGTGAAAAAGACATAATCATCAGCCCTAAAACTTAATTACAGTTTGAAGAATATGTTATGGGGGAGGGAAGGGAGAGTGTTTCCAAGAGCAGAGGGGCGTGGAAGCTAGATTTTTCTGGATTCAAATCTCAACCCTATCATAGATCAATTAGGTAATAGTGAACAACTTAATTAGCTATGTTCTCCTAAGTAAAATAAGGATGATAATAATAACAATGTATACTTCATAAGGTTGTTCTGAAAGTTAAATGAGTTAATGAGTAGAAAATCAGTAATGCACAGAAAACTGTCAAAAATAATAGCTAATTCTACTGGAACTTTTTGGTGAGAAAAATATTAGACTATCACTTTTGAACATTAAGTCAGATGAATTAAAGATTAAAAAAAAAAACAACACTTATCTTTTGAGTCCTCTCCAACCTGCCTCTCAACACGGAGTCATAAATATTCTAAGGCAAAGCCCTGAACAGCCCACAGACCTCTGCCCTGGGTAATTCTGCAAATTGTCCCACCTTCACTCTCAATCTTTAATTTGTTGTCTCTCCTTTTCTACTACCTAGTCCCATCTCTTGCCTCAACCTTGGTTTTACCTTTTCATAATATGCAGCCTAAAGGGTTTGTCAGTTCACGAGTAGAGTCAGAGAAGCTGCAGCAAGGGCAAAGAGATTAAATGGGTTCAGATTTTTCTTTTTTTTAGAAGGTTAGGTATACATGTCTGGGCCTCAGAATGCACATTCTTATCTATTTCCTCCAAATACAACATTTTTCCTCCAAATGCTTTTAGGAGATTTATTTGGTATTTGGTAACTCTTTCCTCTGCATATCTTCAAATTTGGAGATTTGGAGATAATGGGCTTCATTAATATTTACAGAAATTTCCAACCAAAAGTAACAAAGTATACATTCTTCTCAATTGTACGTGGAGTGTTTTCCAATATGGATCCTATGCTAGGTCACAAGAGAAGTCTTAACAAATTTAAGAGGATTGAAATCATATTGAGCATCTCTTATAACAACAGTGGTATGCAACTACATATTAATTACAAAAAGAAGTTGAACAAATCACAACAATATGGAGATTAAACAACATACTATTAAACAACCAATGGATCAAGTAGAAAATCAAAGGATAAATCAGAAAAAAATATTTTGAAACAAATGAAAAGAAAGTGAAACATTAAAATTTATGGGATGCAGCAAAAGCAGTTCTAAGAGGGAAGTTCATAGCAATAGATTTCTACTTCAAGAAACAAGAAAGGTCTCAAATAAACAGTCCTAACATCTCAAGGAACTAAGAAAAGAACAAACAAAGCACATTTGTAGAAGGAAATAACAAAGATTAGAAAAGATAAATAGAAACCAAAATGACAATAGAAGAGATCAGTGAAACTAAAAGTTGGGTCTTTGGAAAAATAAACGATTATCAAATCTTTAGCTAGACTTGCCAAGAAACAAAAGGGAGAAGAACTCAAATAAAATCAGAAATGAAAGAGAAGTTACAAATAATAATATAGAAATACAAAGGATCATAAGACACTACTATGAACAATTATATGGTGATAAATTGGATAACCAGAAGAAACGTATAAATTCCTGGAAATATACAATGGACCAATACTGAATCATGATGAAATAGAAAATCTTAATAGATCTATTAGTAGTAAGGAGAATGAATCAGTAATCAAAAATCTCCCAAAAACTAAAAGTCCATGAGCACATGCTTCACTGCCGAATTCTACCAAACATCCAAAGAAGATTTAATCACTATCCTTCTCAAAATCCTTTTAAAAATTCAAGAGAAAAGAACACCTCAAACTCATTTTATGAGGCCAGAATTACCCTGATGTCAAAACCAGACAGATGCCACAAGAAAAGAAAATCACAACCAATATCCCTGATACAAATAGATACAAAAATTCTCGACAAAATATCAGCAAACTGAATTCAACAATACATTAAAAAGATCATACATGGGTCACCTGGGTGGCTCAATGGTTGAGCATCTGCCTTTGGCTCAGGGCGTGATGCGAGGGTCCTGGGATTGAGTCCCACAACCCCTGCAGGGAGCCTGCTTCCCCCTCTGGCTGTGTCTCTGACTCTCTCTTTGGCTCTCATGGATAAATAAATAAAAATCTTAAAAATAAATCATACACTATGATCAAGTCAGATTTATTCCAGAAATACAAGGGTGCTTCATCATCTGCGAATCAGTCCTAGTGATGCACCACCTTAACAAAGTGAAGATTAGAAATCCCATGATCATCTCAAAAGATGCAGAAAAAGCATTTGGCGAAATTCAACATCCGCTCTCAACAAAGTGGGAATAAAGGGAAGATACTTTAATAAAATTGTCTCTCATGAATAAATAAAATCGTAAAGAAATATTTTAAAAATAAAATAATATAATAAAGATGGCATATGACAAACCCTACAGCCAACATCATACTCAATGTAAAAAAGCTCTAGGGCAGCCTCGGGGCCCAGCGGTCTAGCGCCGCCAGCCCAGGGCGTGATCCTGGAGACCTGGAATCGAGTCCCGCGTCGGGCTCCCTGCATGGAGCCTGGTTTTCCCTCTGCCTGTGTCTCTGCCTCTCTCTCTCTCTCTATGTGTGTGTCTCTCATGAATAAATGAATAAAATCTTTAAAAATAAATAAATAAATAAGCTCTAAATTCAGAAAAAAAGAGTCTTGCTACTTTTATTGATATGATACATAAACAGAAAAACCTAAGTCCATCAAAAACTGTTTGAACTAATAAAGGAATTCAGGGAAGTTGCAGGATATAAAATTAGTGCGTAAAAATCTGTAAAGTTTCTACACAGTAATAATGAATCATCAGAAAGAGAAATTAGATGGGTTTAGAACTTAAAAGCATTGGGTTAGAGAAATTCAGGTATCAAAATGAATATTTTTCAAGGCCCAGGATATGATATCAATAATGCTCAATTTATCTCCAAAGAGCTCACCTAACCTATTCAGGGATAGGAAAATGTGGGTCAAGTTTGAGATTCTATCCAAGCTTTGAAAAAATATACTAGGGTCATAACAATTAGCATGATACTGAAATTTTAGCAAAGAATGCATTTATTTAATAGAAGTGCCTTAATTTAAAGGATTAGAGAACCAATAACAATATTGGGAAACTTGATTTAGGTTATAACATACAACAAAAGAAGAACAATAAAGTATCATATATTGGGGGGACTAGGAAACCAAGTAATAACCTCTTATAAGCTGTTTTTAATCAACAGTGAATCTAATAAATCAGAAACTATTCTTTAATATTTCACACCATAATTCTTCTATAGCTTCAACTGTCTAGTCAATTATTATGAGATCTTATAACAAAATATATAATTTTTTTATTCTCATTTTTAACTATAAATTTACAGCCAGTGATAAAAGCTAATCAGTGAAAATGTTTAAAAAAGGAAAGGAAATATTAAGGACCCTTACTTGACATTATTACATGATTGCAGTTTGAAGCAACTGCAAACAAAACAAAATAAAACTTTATTTTCTGTAGCAGAGATGTCCTAAAGGAGTTTTATTTTTTTAAATGGGCATTTTCAGCTGTGCACATCACATTCATTTTCTAAAAGTTTCTTAAGAATTCATATTCCAGCACCATGGAATGTTCCCAATTGTGCACCCATTTCCCAAGGCTGGCTTTGAAACAGTAGCCAAAGCAGTTTCTATTAATTGATCTAAATATATCTAAAGAAATATCAAACAATCCTGAATTTCATAGTCAATGAAATACCTGACTTTGAAATTTGAGCAAAATTCTGAAGTATCTCCATTTATCTAACTCTAAAGAGAAAACAAGAACATTCATCTACTGAAACTTCTGGTTAGGGTGACTAGTGAGACAAGAGGAAATCGGGGTGAAAAGTCTAGGTATTCTAATATTCTTTATAATGTGCTTTTTAAATAAACTACATGCAAAATAAGTGATAAATTCTTTTAACAGTGATTTATTTTATTCTAAGGACATTCACTTATACACTGAAAAGAAACATTGAAATTTATACTTATTTATGTATCCAAATGTTATCTTCTATCAGTATACAACAAAGCTAAGAAAATGTTCTAGAATATAACTAGTCACTATTTTTTTTTCTGATCACTGAGGAAAAAAATGGTAAGAATAGTTTATGTTCTATAAACTTTGATCATCAAAAGGAACATTTTATTACTGTAAAATGGGGATGTTAATATAGACCTATCCTTTTCATACATATAATGAATTAATTAATGATGACTGAAAGCACAAAGTGTCATGTGTAGACTAGTTATAATAAATGATTACAACTCATATAAATGCAATGAAAACATATGAACAAATTATCTGTTTTTCAGATATTAAGCTTCAGTATTAAGCTTTGGGAACACAAATTTATAGCTGTAGTTTCCTACTCAACTACTATAGTTCCTACTCAACTACTATGTAGTTTCCTACTCAAAATTATATTCATCTCTCTGGGATATATGAACTGTTGTCACATAAATTATTTAGTTGTTATAATGTTATGTTTAATATTTATATTTATGATTGCTCTATAAAAATGCTATCACTCTTTATTTTTTTTAATTATTTATTTATGATAGTCACAGAGAGAGAGAGAGGCAAAGACACAGGCAGAGGGAGAAACAGGCTCCATGCACCGGGAGCCCGACGTGGGATTTGATCCCGGGTCTCCAGGATCGCGCCCTGGGACAAAGGCAGGCGCCAAACCGCTGCGCCACCCAGGGATCCCGCTATCACTCTTTATATATAGGATTTTTAATATTTTAAAAAACTTTATTGTAGCAAATAGAAAAACATTCACATATTTAAAAATTTGTAGATACATACATTCTTCATTACATATGTTATATGTATATTGTATATTTCTGAGGTAGAGAGCTAAAAAGACATGAACATGAAAATGCTCTAAAGAGGTATGGTCAGATGATTATATTAATGGTTCCAATTCTTCACCCTTCTCTGAATATACATGACTCAAGATTTCTCCCCACGAATGTGCAGTGTGCTTCCTTATTTCAAGGCAACTCATTTGGCCGATTGGATGGGTTAAGTGACAGTGTGCCATTTCTGAATCTAAATCTCAACCAGTTCAGGTGTTTTCATTTGCCATTACTTGTACTTCTACTATTGTCATGAAAACATGCCCATGCTGGTCCAGGATGACCAGCACCTGCAGAACTAAATTGTGCTAATCCAATCTCCCCAGCTGATGTCTACCTGCATTAGCTGGCTATCAGCTGACATGCAGACATACAAGCAAATCCAGCCAAGATCAGCAGAGCTTTCTAAATGCCTTACTTTGCAGTCACTGCCACTAAGGCACTGTGTGTGTTTTTTACACAGCATTATATGACCATGAGTTACTGACACAACGACTAGAGAATAATGAACTATCTCCAGGTTGGTTAGTAAAGAAGATTATTAGGAAATTCCTAAACAGACCAAGCAAAGAGCAAAGTAATCAAGTACAATGTATGACATATCCAAAGCCATGAATATATCACATGGCTTACTGAGATACAGGGAAGTAGTTTCTTTATGCAGGAGGTAGTTGGAGGTGAAGGCTAGATTTATAGAAATGAAACAAATCATAGAATTTTGGATTATCACTTAACTATAGAGTAACAATGAAAAAGGTTAAGAATGAAGGAAACATGACCAGATTTTCATTTTCAAAAGATCATAATTATATGAAATAAAATTTAAAGTAAGTGAGGCTGGAGTAAGAGGAACTTGCTACGCATTATATTAATACTCCATATATAGATGATGAAGGCTAAAATTAAAGTGAAGCAATAGTAGTAGAGACAGAGAACAAGCAGATATGAGATATATTAAGAGTTAAAATTGGATGGAATTAGTATCTATTAAGTTAAAAGTGTGAAGAAAGGAAAAATGTCAAGGATGACTTTTGGGTGTTTATGTTACGTCTCTGATGCCAAAAATATGGAAGCTGAGTTCTAGAAGAAGAATCTTATCAGTTTCTGAGGTTCAAAGGAAGAAGTTGATGTGTACATCTGAACATGATAAGGAAGCCTGGGATATTCAGGTTTATATGCCATTGGATCCACAGACCTGGAGCAAGTGAAGGAGATCTGCAACTTGTATTAGATAATATTTAGTTTACAGGTGTAATAGGAGAAGTCATGTACTTCTCCGAGATTACCCAATGCATAAGAACGGAAATAAGTAATATAGTGGAAAAATAAAGTAAGTACTCAACAAAATTTACTCAACAAAAATTACTGAGACTTTTGAAAGACTGTACACATTGCCCTACCGCAAGATATTAGAACCAAAAAAAGCAGATATTCCTGTTTTACTTTCAAATTTGTAAAAAATGTATTCTAATAAGAGCGTTATTCTTATGTGTCACCATAAACTCCTTAATATTGAGTATAATTCAAAATGTCTCAATTCCAGTGCCTAAGTATTTGTTTTCAAAAATCACTTCTATCAGTTATTTTATTTTATTTTATTTTTTTACTTCTATCAGTTCTTAATAGCACAGGGACTTTAGCTGTGGAATAGAATAAAGTTACCTGAAAACCACACAAGGCTTCAAATGCAGACTTCCTTCCATAAGGAAGAAAGGATTTTTCTTTAAGTGCTTAGTGTGAAGCACTTCCTTTTTAACTGAGCTCCAAAGTTTACCCTCATACTCTTAGTAGTACGCTATCTTTATTCCATAAGATCAAAAACTGTCTAAGAAAACATTTAAAATATTTTAAAATATATTATTCATACTTCGTCAGATTTTTTTCCCATATGTTGAAAACCCAATGACCAGGCTCAATTTTTTAAGTCTAGATGTTCTTAGGACCACTGAAGACTGCACCAAGGGAAAGGTATGGAACATTACCAAAGTTTAAACATTCTGTCTGTACACGCTTTAGTAACTAAATTGTGCAAAATTTGCCTATGCTTTTTTAAAGAGAGTTTTATTTATTGTATTAATATTGGTTTCCTAGTAGGTCAGTGGTTGTCAACAGGGTGAGATTGTTTAGGAGATCTGTAGAGTTTCTTGTTCTATTGAAGGAAAGGCACTAATGTCATTTGTGGGTCAGGAGAAGCAATGCTAAATATTCTTTGAAGTTCTGTGTAGCTCAGGGGTTCCACAAATCTCTGCAGATATTCTGTAGGTGAAAAAATACTTCAAATACTTACAATGGGGGGGTGCACATTAACAGTGTATTGTTTCCCACAGAGTTATGGATTAACAATTCTGATATTTCCATGCATATATGCTGGGATTGAATAATTCAATAAATGGATAGCAGGTATTGGGAGCCAGCTTTCTCATTTTTGGAGTGGGTATGTACAGGTAAGCAAGGGGAAAAGGCGAGGCTGGTTTACAAGATAATGGATTAGAATTAGAGACAGTATGAATTCATCCTTATTTTAATCCAGATGTATATGACTATATACATTAATGTGTATTTGTGTGTGTGTTTGTGTGTGCGTGTGTCTGAGTTAGTATGCATAATAATTCCTGGTTTTGTCATCTGAAGGGTCTAGAAACTGAAACCCTGATAGTAATGAACACACTCAGTCCCCTAATCTTAGTTTCAAATATCAACCTCCACACCCGAGGAACCAGGGCCCTTCAGAGAAATAGCTGATCCTAAGACTGTGCTTGGTATGTCTACGAGATGAGGCAGCAACATCTTGTAGTGCCAGAGAGTAAGAAAGCAACAGTCTGAATGTACAACAAAATAATCCATTTTGGAGTGGTTATTATAATATAGCATGATGCTGGCTACTACCAGGTTGTTCCTCTTCTGAGAATCACAACCTGACAACTTGGAGACTATTTTTAAAGAACTTTATAATTAGGAGGAAGTCTTCTAGTGCAGAGCTTCTCAAATTTGAATGTGCATATGAATCCTCTGGAAATCATGTAAAAGTGAAGAATCAGATGAAGTCTAAGGTGGGGCCCCAGATGATCTGTTTCTAAGGTCCCACGTGATTCCAGTACTGTTGATACTGCTGGTCTGTTCATCGCACTTTGAAGGGCAAGATCTTTAGTGTGCAGCAAATACACTCCAGTCTAAGTCAATGAAGAGATTTCACTGGCTCAGCCACAAACCTGGGGAAGAACAAGCACTGCCCTAGGATCCAGCAGAGTTAACGTTTTCAACAATGATATCAGTTTTCAGAATAAGGACCCAGAACCTTTAAGAACAGGGCTGGAATTCCAACCCTGTTATTTACCAATAGGAAGAGAAGTAAATAGGAATGACCAAAGAGAGGTTGACCAGGGAATTTCCACAACAATCTGTCTAAAGGCAAATGAGAAAAATGCACAAATTGAGATAGGAAACTTCAGAATGAGATCTCAGGGCCAGGATGGGTGACTTTGTCTAAAGCACATTGTGAAAGTAGTAAACAGTTATCTAGACGAAACAGCCCAACTGTCCCTATTCACAGACGGCAGACTGTGGGCAGTGCAATGTTTGTTTTGAAGTTCACAACAGACACACGTGGAGCATGTAGGAGCGGTGGAGAAGAGAATACTACATAGAAGAGGACTCACCGAGGTGAAACTGAAGCATAAAAATTCCATCCTATTTAATTAAAATACAAATGGAAATTTGCTTTAAAGCAACCAGGAAAATCCAACACACAGGCGATTATGTTGACTTTGCTCCCCTCCGTGTTCCTGGAAACTTTCACCTACTTCATCCTTTAAGTTTTGTCTAGAATGCAACTTCTGCTGATAATTGCTGGTTCATGTCCTTATTTCAGTCAGGTCTGTGGTAAAATATCATACTGTCTGAGAGATCCTCTGACTATCCTATCTAAAATAACACCGCTTTTAATTTACTCTTTTCCTATTATATTTCATGGTTCATTTGCACCTACTTCTACCTGTGTGTGAGTATGTGTATACACACACACTTACTTATCTATGTCTCTCTTTTGACTATTTTCTCTACTTGAACACAAGCTCCATGACAACAGGAACACTGTCTTCTCTTTGTTCACTACTGTCTCCTCAGTTTAGAAGAGAATCTGGAATGGAGTAGTTGCTCAATAAACTTGTTGAACTAGTGAATTAATGAATGCATCCATGCTTTAACATTGACGAGATAATATTGAAAATTAATCAAAATACATGAGTTATTAAGAAATGGTTATAGGACCTGCTATGAACGCATCCAAGGATAAAATTTCAGTTAAAATAAATAATTGTTTACCTGTCTCAAAATAATTACATCATTAACATTTTTTTTTCTGCCTAGAGCAGAGACCTTAATCTTAGGAAATCTGCATGTGGGTATGAGAAGCCAAATTACAGGCAACATACACATGTATTAAAAAAAAAAAAACAACAAAACAAAACAAAACAAAACAAAAACTCTGTCACAGTAAATTTTTTTTGTTTTTTTTTTTAAAGTGTTTCATATTTGAACATTCCTAGCCACTCTTAGAAGTTTGATCTTAAATGTACTACTACACTTGGACTTCCCGCTAGGAGCACAGAAAGTGCTCTCCTTTAGAGGGAGGAGGCTGAGCATCTCACACCAATGAGAATGAGTGTCTTGAAATTAATTGGTGTTTGGAAATTGATCTGGTAGATAATAATCTTCTGTATGTTACTTGTGATTTATTCTAATTTTAAATTTTTAACACATACTCTTCGAAACATGGATGACTTCCGCAGTTGTGTACTGCTAGTCCTGGCAACTGAAGACCTTCTAGTTTTCTCCCTCAGAAATTGACATATTTTGTATGTTAACCATGTAAGTCCTATGGAAAGTTTTGTATTTCAGAATTTATTGAACATTAAAGATATATAGTTTATAAATTCTCCAATTATGTTAATAAACCCGGATAAGATATGCATGCTGCAACTATAATCTTAGACAAACCTGGTCTACTGAAAAAAAAAAAGGCTAAATCTCTACAATGGCTACTTTTCCAGAATCTGTTTCATTTATTTTTTAAAATCAATCTAAAGATAGCCACAAGTTTTCAATATTTGTTGGGTTTTGTTATTGCTTGCCTACTTGTTTCCTAAATTTACTTTCTTGCTTGCTTATTCTGTGAGAATTGGGTTTACATCAGGTAATGCCCACCAAGCTATGGATGGGCTTCAAAATATGAGCTTGGCCTCTCACATGGGAATGTGTGATCTGGAGCAGGATGTTGCTAGCATTTCCCATTGGAATAAAATTTTGGCATTGACTCTTAAAGAGAGACCTCCCCATTAACATGTTTCCGTTTTCAAAGGAAGTGATGGGTGGGGAAAAGAAACTAGTAACTGAAACTCACAAATGTCTAATATATCTGTTTCAAAGGAAGGACAGAAATGTATTATATTTTTAGACTATAACTTACTCCTACTGCTCAGAAATGCAGCCAGGCTTGAATCGATGAAATATCTCTATAGGAATCACTGTCAATCTGTATATTAACCACCAAGTGGCATATTTTCACAAACAATTTGTTGACTAGCTTCAGGGTCAGCCAAACCATGTAATTTTAACATATTTTTAAAATAAGAATAAGCATTTAAAATTCCATCTTTTCCTTACTGGGTGGTTCTGACTAGTTCTAATATATCTAAAAAATATGTCTTCTGTAGGAACTATCATCAGTTTAAGACAGTGAGCAACCCCATATATCAAAAGGAGGATGAATTTTCTTCTTCCAAGTATCCAAACATAGTCAATGTATTAAAAAGCTAATCAATTCAGATAGGGAGGAAAAAGCGTGTTTGTTTCCATTTAAAAAAAGACAAAACCAGGTATTTTCCAAGTATGAATAAGATGTCATTATTCAGATGGTTTATTTGATAACACAGAGATGAATATTTGTGATTCTGTTTCTTCGACCACAAATAGTACACACTGTGCTTCAGTTCTTGCACTGAGAATGAGAATTGTTGACCTAGAAACTAATACCTTGAGATTGATATTGCTATTAATATTATCATGCTGCCATATATACAAAAATATTTCTCAAAAAAGTAAATCATCAGTTGGGGTGACTGGGTGGCTCAGTCAGCTGGGGACAAACTCTAGGTTTTGGCTCTGGCCATAATCTCAGGGTCACGGGATCAAGTCCCAAATCATGGGTCTTCATGCTGGGCACGGAGTCTGATTAAGATTCTTTCTCTCTCACCCTCTCCCTCCCTTTCACCCCCCCTTCTCTCTTTCTAAAATAAATAATAAATAATCTTTAAAAAACAACAAAAAAGAAAGAAGTGATTAGAATAATCATCATCTGTTTTAGTTATTTTGTCATATAACAAACCACACCAAACCTTAGTGGCTTAAAAATAATAATCATTTACTTATTCATGACTATAGTTTGGGCTGGATCCACTGGGTGATTTTTCTGCCCTTACTTGGTATTATTCAGATGGAAGCAGTCACCTGGATGTTTGGCCAGAGACGAATATTGCAAGATGGCCTCGCTCATGAGTCTAGTGGTAACGTGGCCTGTCAGGTACAATGCCTACAATCTTCACCATATAGCTTCTCTGACACCATAGACCAGGTTTCATCTAAAGTGGCAATGGTGTACCAAGAGCAAAAGTATGGAAGCTTTAAGACCTTTCGAGGCTTCACTCAGAAGTCACATAAAGGTATTTCTGTTTGATTCCCTGATCAAAGCTGTTTCAAAGACCAGTCTGGATTTAAGGGCTTGGGAAATAAATTTGCTTTTGATGGGAGGAATGGAAAATAATTGTGGCCATGATAAATCTTCCTTATTTCCTTTTTTTTTTTAATACAAAGTGTTTAAATATTTTTAGTTTGGAAATTTTAAATCCACACCATAAAAAGTAGGACAGAGAATAATATCATTTGTTTATTGTTCAGGTACTCACATACTTACAGGTCTTTTAGAAATAAACAAAGATAGCATTTGAAGAGTTTATTTATTGAGAGGTGAATAAATGGAAGAAAGTCATAATTAAAAGGCATAATTAACTGGATGTGAGTTCATCATTTTTGCGTGGCCTCAATGACAGAATATAATTTTATAAAAATAATCATCACAGAAAACTGGATTTTAATGGATCTACAAATACTCCTTACAAGTCCATAATATGCTCTAGTATTGTAAAAATCCTCCGATTTTAATGTGTATTTAAAGGATCTTGAAGAATGATGCATGCAGGTTATTATGCCTAAAACTTTGCAATTTTGTATCAAGAGACTAATGCATTTAGTATCTAGACAGTTTTTTGAGAAGCACAGATTTAAGTAATGTGCTCAACAGAAGACAAACCCCAGAAATGTAAGTATAAAAATAGAAGTTAAAACAAACACATTTGGAATGGTATATGGTATATTGTTTGAAATATCTCTCATATGAATCTATTACTATCATTATAAAAAGTCATTTGTAGAAATTTAAATGTGATTCATGCTTTTTGTACGAAACTGAGCTGAAAGATGTTCTTTCCAGCTTGACTATGAGATTTGAGGAAATGGCTAAATGAATTTTCTTGTTTTCAGAATATACTACTAACACTTAAATATCTCTGAGTGCTAGTTGAAGAAGTTTATCTTCAAATACGTATTTGTAAAATGAAGTTACAGATAATAAGAACAGGAAATTAGCTCAAATTGTAAAACTGTTTCTTATTACGGGGTCACTTAAAATGTTATTTTGTTTATTTTTTACTTGCAATTATCTGCTGATAAATCAGTTACTATACTCATGGATGTTAAAGAGACAAAACGATGAGTTTTGGAGATATAAATTACCAGATATGAAAAAAATCTCCAAGTTTAAGCAGATGTTATATCCATAAATCCTCCCAATGAGCATAGGAATCAAAGCAGTCCTAATTCCAGCCATGTTTGAGACATGCCATATGGGCTGCGACAACCGAGTCCAGAAACACAAGTTAGGGAAGGGAAAAAAATAGAAGCATTAAGTTGGAAATCCTAGGACTTCAGTTGTTTTCATCCCCTTTGGGTTTCAAGGACATTATTTTAACATGTTAATTATCCCAGTGTTTGTGTCTATGCTTAAATGGCAAACAGTGGTATTTCCTCCCACTTTTTAATTTCATTATAATTAATAATCACTCAAAATATCCACATTGCCATTCTGATTGTTTCTGGAAGACAAAGTGAAAGGCCATCATTACTCAAAAAGTCATCGATAATCATCTTTTCTAGTATTGCTTTATTTATACGGTGTACATGCAAGCTCTTTTTTCAGGAAGGGCTCCTTTCCGGTGAACAGAACCGCTCGGGCCGCCGTCGCTGCTGCCGTCGGGCCCCGCAAGGGGAAGGCGGCCCAGGGCTGCGCCTCCGGGGGGCCCGAGGTCAGGGGAAGGCGGCCCAGGGCTGCGCCTCCGGGGGGCCCGAGGTCAGGGGAAGGCGGCCAGGGCTGCGCCTCCGGGGGGCCCGAGGTCAGGGTGCTGGCCGCTGGGGCAAGAGATGCGCGGAGCCTTTACGGGAGAACCTTAAGCAAACTAGCAGCCGCCTTTGTCTTGCAGCCACGGACATATTTGCTGTGCCTCCAGGTGGGCCGTGCAAGGGGAAGGCGGCCCCGGGCTGCGCCTCCGGGGGCGGGGGGGGCCGAGGTCAGGGGAAGGCGGCCCCGGGCTGCGCCTCCAGGGGCCCGAGGTCAAGGGAAGGCGGCCCAGGGCTGCGCCTCCAGGTGGGCCACGCAAGGGGAAGACTGCTCAAGGCTGTGCATCCAGGTGGGCCGCAAGGGGAAGGAGGCCCCGGGCTGGGCCTCCGGGGGGCCCGGGGTCAAAGGAAAGCGGCCCCAGGCTGTGCTTCCAGGTGGGCCGCGCAAGGGGAGGGCGGCCCAGGGCTGTGCCTCGGGGAGGGGGGCCGAGGTCAGGGGAAGGCGGCCCAGGGCTGCGCCTCCAGGTGGGCCGTACAAGGGGAAGGCGGCCCAGGGCTGTGCCTCCGGGGGGGGGGGGCGAGGTCAGGGGAAGGTGGCCCAAGGCTGTGCCTCCAGGTGGGCCATGCAAGGGGAGGGCGGCCCAGGGCTGTGCCTCCGGGGGGCCTGAGGTCAGGGGAAGGCGGCCCGGGCTGCGCCTCTGGGGGGCCCGCGGGACAGGGGAAGGCGGCCCAGGGCTGCGCCTCCAGGTGGGCCGTACAAGGGGAAGGCGGTCCAGGGCTGTGCCTCCGGGGGGGCCCGAGGTCAGGGGAAGGCGGCCCAGGGCTGCGCCTCCAGGTGGGCGGTACAAGGGGAAGGCGGCCCAGGGCTGTGCCTCTGGGGGGGCCCGAGGTCAGGGGAAGGCGGCCCAGGGCTGCGCCTCCGGGGGGCCCGAGGTCAGGGGAAGGCGGCCCAAGGCTGTGCCTCCAGGTGGGCCGCGCAAGGGGAAGGCGGCCCAGGGCTACGCCTCCAGGTGGGCCGCGGAAGGGGAAGGCGGCCCAGGGCTACGCCTCCAGGTGGGCCGCGGAAGGGGAAGGCGGCCCAGGGCTACACCTCCAGGTGGGCCGCGGAAGGGGAAGGCGGCCAGGGCCGCGCCTCCGGGGGGCCCGAGGTCAGGGTGCTGGCCGCTGGGGCAAGAGACGCGCGGAGCCTTTACGGGAGAACCTTAAGCAAACTGGCAGCTGCCTTTGTCTTGCAGCCACGGACATATTTGCTCCTGTTCGGTGGGCTGTACCGGAGCCATCGGACAGCCAGGGCACGCGGCGCGGCCCCCGGGCTCTTTCCCAGCCCGCAGCCCGGAGCTGGCGGGGCGGCTCGCAGCTCTTGACAATGTGTGGCACGTCAGCTGCGTGGGGCTCTCTCAACAGCCCACTGAGCTGGGCTCTCGAGCTCTCAGCAGCCACGTAGGAAGCGGTGACAGTCGTACTGCTTCATAACAGCTGCATGGAACTCTGACACACACTTCACAGCAACCAGTCATCTATATAAACCAATTTCAGGAGCAAAATTGCATGGTGCCTCCACTCCGTTATAAACACAATGATATCCACTCAAAGCTGATAAATGCACTACATTTCTTCAGAGCTTAAAAGAATAAGGAAGTTCTTTGCATCTGAGATTTCTTTCCCACAAATTAAGCCTCTCTTTGTCCTAGCCATTAATTTAGAACTTTAGAAAGAACCAGACACTTTAGACTTTGAATATCTGTAAAATAAAGAAACTTCAGTATTAACATTTTGGTTCTTCCACTAAATGCTCTTTCACTTTTCTTTTTTTTTTTTTTTTTATTTAAGTGTGTGTGCCAGACTTTCCTAACTGACGATCTGAAGCAGAAAGCAAAAGGAAGAAGTAATTAAGGTTTAAAATACTTACCAATGCCATAGCAATTTGCCAATTAATTACAGTGTCTTTTCATAGGATTAAACACAATATAATCCTTATTATTGAATAAAACATCTACAAGCAACCTAGAAACTACTGTTAAAAGACTTAAATGTTAACTATATGTTTGGTGAATAATGAAGCTTTGGTGGATCAATTAATAATTCCAACAGATTCCAGTAAGCTATAGAGGTTGCTAATACATATTTGTATAACCAACACAGATTTTTGAATGGAGCTTGAAAGGACATAAGTAAAAAATTATTCATGGTTCCAGAAAAAAAAAAAAGACAGAAACCAACTTTTTTCATCCTTTTAACAGTAGCACATATCTATACCTGTGTGTATATCTATGTATTTAATATTATTGCAGAGATTAGAAAATATATACACATATGTATTGCAGTTTCTTTATCCTAACAATTCTACAGGAAGTCAGAAGAATTAAATATTTTAGCTAAGAGGATAACGAACAAACTTTATTTTATAGGAAGCATATTTCAATAAATCATAATTTCTTAATATATATTAAGCTCCATTCAGAGAAGAATTTGGTTTATGCCTAGTGGAATTCACTGTGCAAAAAATTGAAAAAAACATGCTATTGTATTATTTGAACCATATGGCTTTTTGGAATAACAGTTGCTATTGCTAATTTGTTAGTGTCTATAATAGGTGACAATTTCTGATGTCATTTAATAAAGGTTATGACACTATCCTATAATGATAATTGTTACTTTTAGAAGTGGAGTCCCATGCAGGTTTCATTTAAAGGGTTTCCTTTTGTTGAAAAAGAAGTGTAAAAATGGATTATCCAATAGATAAGACCTAACAAGGCTAAATAATTATCCATAATCACATCCCAAAGTTCTGACTCAGTATCAGCTTTCTTTCTTTCCTTCTTTCTTTTTTTCATTGAGTCCTTTGATGACTTGCTTTGATGACTCCCTTGAGTCATCACCTATGGAGGAAGTTAAGGCATTTGGAGGTTAAATGACTTTCTTAGGATAAAATGGATACTTAAGTAATGGAGCAAGGAGAAAGAACCTGGTCATTGACCATAAAATCAGGGCCCTATGCACTGCACCATATGGTCCTTAAAGGGGCTGTTGAGGAAAAATGAAGATCTGAATACAGATAAATTTGCTCCATATGATTCAAGTAAAAAGTTGAACAAACTCAGTTATTTTGACTCCCAAGCAGCCGGTGCATTTTTCACTACGACAAGTATTTTTCCCCCAAGAACTAAAAATAATTAACTGGAAGAAATCCAACATTTCTTAACAGAATCTAAGGGCTGCCAAGATAGCTAGACCTCTCAAAGAATTCAACTCAAGAAGAACTCTAAAGTCAGGAATGGAGATTGCCCTCTCTGCCTTCCTTCTTTTTTGGAAATGGGTGTTTTTGGCTTAATGTACATAAAATCCAACATATTAATACTTAGATTATCTAGGATATTTAAGAAAGAGTACAAATGGGGAAGGAGGTGCTACAGCTACATGACTTGAAGCTCAAATTGGGAGGGAGGGTTTTACACAGGTGAGAACACGATGCTCTAGATGTACCCCTCCACAAAAGAGACACTGAGGAGAATGAGATTTATTTTTTATTTTTTATTATTTATTTATTTATTTATTTATTTATTTATTTATTTATTTTGCAGATGGCTGCTTGGTTGTACAGTTGTATTCATCTGTATCTACACACAAAAGCTGCTGTGGCAGCGTAGTATTTAAAATGTGAAGCTCTTTTAAGTTTAAGGAAGTAAAAGAAATATTTCTTTTTTTAATGATTTTTTATTTATTTCATTTGAGAGAGACAGAGAGAGTTAGAGTAAGAACAGGGGAGAGAGTTAGAGGGAGAGGGAGAAAAAAAACTCCCTGCTGAGGAGGGTCCTGACCCTGGGCTCAATTTCAGGACCAAGGGAGATGCTTAACCAGCTGAGCCACCCAAGGAGTGTTTCTTGAGATGATTGGGGATGAGTGGGAGCTTTTGTATAAAGACTGAAACAGGAGACTGAGGAATTGGAGAGGAAAGGCTTGGAAGAAATGTAGGCAGGGAGAGGAAAAGTCAGGAAGAAGCAACACAAAGAAGTATGGGAAAGATTATTACTGATTATGGGGACCAGCATTTTGGCCAGCGGCCACAGAAGGCAGGCTGAAGGGATTTTCCTTGCTGTGACGGTCCTCTGTAGGCTGAAGCTCAGCAATTGTCAGCCCATGAAGGAAGTGACTTTTCACTGTTAAAATAGCACTTCGTTCAGATGATGTTCTGCTTGTTACTCACTCCCCATCTTCTTCCCCACCATGATTTTGCATAGACCAGAGAATTGTGCAACACCTTGGGGGAAGTGGTTTTTTGCAGATGATTTTTTAAATGTTTCTTTTATTTATTTTTTAATTCAAAAATAATTAACATACAGCGCTACGTTAGTTTCAGGTGTACAACATAGTGATTAGCAATTCTCTACATTACTCAGGGCTCATCAAGATAATTGTACTCTTAATCCCCTTCACCTTTTTCACCCATCACCCCCACCCACCGCCCCTCTGCTGCCATCAGTTTGTTCTCTATTTAAGAGTTTGTTTTGCTTATTCCTTTTTTCTTTGTTCGTTTGTTTTGTTTCTTAAATTCTACATACGAGTGAAATCATATGGTATTTGTCTTCCTCTGCCTTTTTCACTTAACATTACATCTTCTAGGTTCACCCATGTTGTTGCTAATGGCAAGGTTTCATTGTTTTTTATGGTTGAGTAATATATATACTGCATCTTCTTTATCCATTCATCTATTGCCATCAATAGATTGGGTTGCTTCCATAATTCGGCTATTGTAAAGAATTCTGCAAGGAACCTCAGGGTGCATATGTCTTTCTGAATTGATGTTTTTTTATTCATTGGTAAGTACCCAGTAGTAGAATTACTAGGTCATATGGTGATTTTATTTTTAAGTTTTTGAGGAACCTTCATACTGTTTTCCACAATGGTTGTACCATTTTGCATTCCCACCAACAGTGTACAAGGATTCCTATTTTCTACACATCCCTACCAACACCTGTTGTCTCTTGTGTTTTTGACAAGGGAAACAAAACCAAAAATGTACAGGTGATTTTTTTATATATTTGTCTGACTGACAAGTCTCTCTCAATTACCCTTGTCATTCACTGCATTTGTTTGGTTTCACTGCTGTTTTCAGTTGTTTATTTTATTGACTAGGTATTATGCTTACAAATACATTGTGATACCAATACAAAATTGAAAAGATACAAAAGATTTTGTACAGCTCAGTTTCTCTCATAGATTTGTCCTGAGCTGAAGACAGCACCCTGCTCAACAGCACACTTCGTCCTGAGGGCGCCTACACCTATTGACTAGTTGAGGCCCAAGCTCTAGAGACCCAGTCCCACCTTCTTGCATGGGGGGCGGGGGGGGGGGGCAGGCAATCTGAAGGGCTGTCTGAGCTCCTGAGTTTCCTGTGGGATCAGAGAAAGCTTCTGTCACTTCTGTGACTAGACTGCAATCTGTGCCTCTGGCCAAGTCCAGTTTCTTTACCCCCTTACAGATACTGACACCCAAGAACACTTTTGCTCTTTCTTGTCTCAGTGTCTGTTTCTAAGACAACTCAATTAAAGATACCCAGTATCACACTTTCCTTTCAGAAACAATTGTTATTAGTCAGTGCTTCAGAATAATATGGGAAAAAAACGAGAAAAAATTTCTTTCATCTTTCCTGAGCTGATACAAACAATATTGCATGACTCTCAAAGGAGAAAAATTCTTTTATAAATGTGTGACTATAATATTACAATAAATTCTTACTAATAGAATGACTGGGTAAAAGAGTATTTCCATTTAAGATTTGAAATGCAGTATTCTTTAAGGAGATTGTAACCTCTCACAGCAGACCTATTGAGCTTGGCCAAACTGTAGATGAAGAATGGTTCTTGAAATTTTATTTTGGGTTTATCTCATTGAAAGTGATTTTTGAGCAACTTTTTATATGATCATTTCTATTTTTTTCATGAACTACGTACAAGAAATTTTATTGTGCTGTTGATCTTTTTCTTATTGATATACTTTCTTTTTACATTAAGAAAATTAAAATGTGTGCTGTTTAAGTTACAGTGCTCTTATTTGTTATGTATCTTGCTATGCAAAATATTTCAATTCATGTATTTTTAGATATCAATTTTTTATGTCTTCTGAGTTTTGTTTCATAATTAGAAACACTATGAGATAATTTTAAAAAATTTAGCAGGTCCTTTTGTTGATTTTTGTTTGTTTAAAAAATGTAACCCATCTTGTAGTCCTTTTGTTGATTTTTGTTTGTTTAAAAAATGTAACCCATCTTGTAGTATACCTTTAGGTAGTGACCTAACTGTACTATTAAATTCTATTTTCTATACTTCATTCAGGATTTTTATAATACCAATATTTATTTTTATGATTGTTTTGTATGCTTTTTGTGTGTAATTATGTCAGTCATATCAATGTTATGTGAGAATATGAATTTTTTCCATATATCCTCAAACAACTGATTCACTGGAGGTTTGACTTCAACTGATTTGGTATAATTTCTCTGTGAAACTAACTTGGCCTGGTACTCATTTGAGGGTAGCTCTTTGACTACACCCTCTATTTTTACTATGGTTGTCTACTTAAATTTTATTTTTTTTTATTTTTTCTGAGTTCACACTTAAATATTGCTTACTTATTTTTTTTCCTTGAATGTCATCTCTAAATTTACATAAATGTATATTTTGACAGCTTATTTTTTGTTAGATTAGCTAAATGTTTATATTTCATTGGTTCTTTTGGAGAGGAAAATTATTAGATTCATTAAATTATTTATCTACATTATAGTATTAATCTCTGCTTTCCTCTTTATTGATTCCTTCTTATGATTTTTAAGGTTCATTCTTTTAACTTCTTTATTTGAGCCTTACTTTACTTTTTGTTTTTACTTGTATATTAATATAAATAAAGCATAAATTTTCCTCTGAATGTTGCTTTGACTACAGAGTTCTTTTTTTTTTTTTCTTTTTAAAGATCTTATTTATTTATTCATGAGAGACACACAGAGAGAGGCAGAGACACAGGCAGAGGGAGAAGCAGGCTCCCTGCAGGGAGCCTGATGCAGGACTCAATCCCAGGATCATGACGTGAGCCAAAGGCAGACACAAACAATGGGCCACCCAGGCGTCCCAACTTTAGAGTTCTGATATACAAGTTTATTTTAAAATATTGGTTTGATTTCTTCATTGTCTCAAAAGGTGTTTAGGAGATCACTGCTCTTTATTTCTGTGTGTTGTGCCAGAGATTGATATTGCTGCTGGTTAGACTAATTAATATTACTAGACTATGTCTGGCTATTGATTGTTTTGTATTTTTTTTAGGACAAGATATACTATTTTAATTTATAAAGTCAGATTTTCTAGAATTTTTGTATCATTCTATTTTTTTTCTGTTTCTGTTTCTCATTCTCACGAACATCAAATATGTTAGCCATTTTTTCTGAATATATATACACTCTCTCTAATCTTTTATGACTTTTGTTCATTTGCATTTTATTTAAAAATTCTTTTAACCCCTGCCTACTGCACCTTTTCTGTTTTTTTTTGTTATGTTTTATTTTCAAAAATGAAACTTCCTTTGAACTGCTTTTGCTATAGACTTCATTTCTTCACATCTTTTTACCTCTTTCTCTACTTTTCCCATGACCACCAGCTCATTGTCAGCTTTAGTTTTAAATCATATCTTTTCTAAGCTTTTGTATATCTGCTTTTGGCTCTTACTTTACAGAGACAAATAGTTCATTAAATTTGCTTGTTTGATTTTAATTTAACTCAGACTAACTTGTATTGTTCATCTGCCATTGTTTCTAGTTCTTTCTCATGTTTTCCCTAGTTGTATCTTTTTATAAATATTGCGCTATTATTATTCTACAAAGACTGTATTCATTTTATTATTATTATTATTATTATTATTATTAGTCTATTTTTGGATGAATCCTTTCTGAACAGGTTGCCTGCAGATAGTTCATGTAGAGAAGGAGCCAAAGATATATTCCAGGGCAGTAGGAAGTTTCCTGTGACACAAGATTCTTACTTTAACTTTTTCTTAGCTGCTATGCTGGCAGTTCAACCATCCTTCTTCCTAATGCAGGGTTTCTCTTTCTTACTCTGCCTCACTGTCATGATGCTTTTGAAAATACAGGTCTTCATGGGATTCATTCCTTATAGTTATGTGTTCCTTTCACACTTACCCATTCTATTATTCTGAGCTGTAATTTGTTTGATTGGCTCTTTAGTGTGAACCTCCCTTTTTAGTGAATTCTGCTCTGTTACTTTGAGATTTGCAACCATAGACCTCTTTTGTCAGCGTCTTCGTGTATGTCTGTTTGGCTTTCCTTCTATTTAGCCATGCTCCTTCATGAATTATTATTTGAGGTTATAGTCACCTCTTAGTTTTGTCAAGGTTAAATACATGCTTTCATTTATTTTCTTCATTGTTTTGAAGTTATTTCTGAGAAGAGAAGGGGATTTTATTTTTCCTCTCCTTTAAAAGAGGAACTCTTTTCAATTTGATTTTGAAATGCACTGTTGGATTTTGTTTTGATTTCACAATTTAACTTTATTATCAAAAATTTTTCCTAAGATTTTATGTTCTGAGAGTAATGAATGATGGCTAATACAGTGCACTGCATGGCTGGCCTGGCATCAAAATGACAAAAAATAATCTACTACTAAGCAGACAACTGTTATCATGATAAAATACATGAGTTTTTTTGTTTGTTTGTTTGTGTGTTTTGCCCTAGAACTTTTACATTACAATGCATAGTATTTAGACCCTCCTAAATATTGTTAGATGTTCATCATTAGTATATAACTTAAATAATGTTTTTAACTTAAATAATTTTTAAGAGCGTTCTACTTCCATAGAAATTGAAACTTCACATATTAGGAAGACTGTAAATTCTGTAATGTATCATATGTATCAAAACATAAGTATTTTCAAGTGTCCTTTGACTTTTTAACCTCTAAATTATTTCACAGTGAGTATTTAGATGCTTAAAGGAAAAGTAATCTGATTTATCTGTTAGGATAGTGTAGTGAAGAGAATCTACAAAAGATTTTTTCTACACCATGATAAGAAAAGGTCAGTGTTTATTTGTTCTGAGTTAGTTTGCAGGCAGAAATAACTCATCTTTGATGCACGGCTTTTATTCTCTTCTAACTATTGATTTTATGAATCACCTCTGGAGTTGAGGCATGTATTCCATCCATTTTGGGAGCATGTGTGGAAGAAGGGTGTTATATAGACTTTATTATAGCTATGCTTTTCATTAGCTGCTTGATAGGAGGGAAATGACTTAACTCTCTACTTCCTCATCTAGATCGAGATACTTTCTAAGTTCTCTGAAAACTCTAAATCGATAATGTCTCATGACTCAGAGTAAATCCAATTATTTCCACTAAAAAAGAAATTCTCCAATTTGAATTAGAACCATATGGTTGGATATTAGAGTTTTGGCCCATAAAAACTCATAATCCATTCCTTTCCTACCGATGTGTGCTAATTTACATTTCAAAACAGAGTGATATTTTAAAATCCTAAGATATTGCAAAAATAGGACTCAACTAAACCAAACTCTTTCTAAATTGAAAAAAGATGGATAATTTAAAATAAGAAACACTTTAAAGTTTGGATGCAACCAAAGTAATATATTTTTTCTTTCTTAGAATAATATATTCTTTCACACCAAAATCATTACTATGTATCAAAATGCTAGAAACTATAATTCTGATGTGCTGTAGTAGTCCCACATTGGATAACATTTTACCTGGTTAAAGGATTGATGGGATTTTTGCCTCTGAAAATATTTTAGTGGAGGCATCATCTTTCTATTTGGAAAATAAAAGAATCTTGGATGACAAAGTTATTTTTCATATAAATAGAAAAATCTTCCTAGAAAGAAAAATTTTGAAGAAAAACATTCTAAGAACTATACATTTACAATTAATGTCTTAACATGGTCCCTGCTGCTTTTACTCTGCAGCTTACATTTTTTTTCCAAGTCTCAGCCAGAATAAACACTGGCTTTGTTAGAGGGCAAGCTGATATCAAGAGCCATATGGGCTCCAATGACACAGCACGAGGAGACAGACAAAGGCCTTTGCTCTGAATTCTTTTTTTTCCTTTTAATTTAGATTGCTCCCTGAATGTACCTTTTTCCCTTTTCTAGTTAATTTAAATTAGTTCTGCTTGCCAGCCTGTACCTGCCAAATAAAACATCCCAATCAAATGTCCGGTGTGCAAATCAGAAAGGTTTGGTTTGATCCTTGCAGACTTTGTTTCATCCCATCTCTATAACTATAACACCTAATTAAAGTCTTTAAGATCTTTACTAACACAAGATAGGTCAGATTATGAAAGGAGAAAAGTAAGAAAAGTAAGAAAGTCAGTCAATTATTATTACCAAATTGGCTGTCAATGGCACAAAACCCCATCAGTCTGCTTTTTTGCCACTGTCAGGTCCTCCCATGCTTTTGGCACCTGGTACCATCAGATCACTCCTGAACACTCTTTTTCCAAGGTCATGAAATCCAAGTGTACAATGAACTTACTGTGCCTTCCACAATCTTTCCACTAGTTAATGAACACAAACTCTTGGGAAAGAAAGTGAGGGGAAAGTGCATAAAGTGCCTTAATAAATGATTCAATTGTCCTTTGGGCATATTTTTCAAATGAATAATGTTATAATTAATAGGTTATCTAGCACATTAACAAAGGTACAAGCAAACATCATCCAATAAGATTGGATTTGTGAGATGCTTTAATTCTAAAGAAATAGTTGTGGCCTCTGCAGCCTTGCACAACTCTCTCACCAAGTTTATGGCTGTGTGAAAAGTACCCACCTTCCTTCTTGTGCTTAAATGTTCCTAAAAAGCTGTAATTAGCCTTTCTTTTCTAAATATATATAGAAAGTCTGTATTTCCCACACCAGTATATGACATAATAGTTACAATGGATGTCAGTGAAATTCTTGAAACACAATCTCAACACAATCTTTGCTTCACTTCACTTTGAGTCTATTATTCTCTAAGTGCTTGCGAGAAATAGATGCTTTTCTCCTTATAAAGTCCATGGGGAATTATGGATGGTAAAATGCTGATGTATGACCAGGATATTTGATGGGTGATCTGGTAAAGGGCAAAAACAATTCTGTAGGACGGTGAGTAAAAATAACAGAATACATAGCAATTACTCTTATTCTATAGTTTTAAAATTTATTCTATATATGTGTGTTTGATTTTGATAATGGTCTTGTCTGCTGCTATTCTCATATTGAACTGAATGATAACCAACAAATTTAGTAAAGATATACTTGGTATTGTTGCAAGTATGGGCACACCTTTTAGAAATATTGCAATATTCTTACAGGCAAACAGAGACTAAGTAAAGAGACATAAAACTGTGCAAGTGCTCCATTTCTGGGTCTTTTGAGAATATCGAATTTGCACTACATGTGTTCGTATTTTAACACCATTGGTAGATACAAAGTGATCACTGATATCTAGGACAATGGAAAAAGTCACTCACTAACACTAAAAGAATAAAATTCATAGTCTTAGAACTATGAATCTACTTTCATCAAAGATCTACAAAACACAATTGATTTTCTTTATAGTCAATTCTCTGTCCAATCAAAAATACAGGTATAATGTGTAAGACTTTTAAACTCAAAATAAAAATTATGTCCTTCATGAACTAGCACTGGAGATTTCATTTTTATTGAGTCAAAGAAGATAGTAGCAAAGAAAAGAGAAAAATGTTGTAGGACCTTCGGAAGGAATAACACGTTATCACAAACGGTATTTTTTTTCCTGAATATATCCAAGTCTTCCTATGTAATCTAAGGTGTAACTTTAGAGATATTTTATTAGGTACTTGGGAGAGGTATATGCAAAGATAAATGGTTAATCTGTGCAGTGACTCCACTGTGATCTTTTGCCTAAATATTTGTAATAGCCTTCTAAAATCCAAAATAGATGACCTTGAACCTCTCCTTCCTCAAACTTGCCACATATATGCATAATATGTATTATTTCTTTCCATTAAGAAGACCTGCAAACTCATATCCCACGTTTCTCTTGAACTTTCATGACTTTATGGCTTTATTGACACTAGTCTTCATTCCTACACCTAAAACCTATTCAGTGTCTAGGCCAGGGTACAAAGTCTTTCTTCAAGAATAATTTAGCCCAAATGTTACCATTTATAATGAGAGCTTCCCTCAAATGGAATGTATTTATTTATTATTTTATTTATACTCCAATTATAGCACTTTACCTTACTTTCTCTGTCCCTTTCTATGGCTTTAGTCAGTCAGACCTGTATATAAATTCCAGCAACCCCATATTTTAACTTGTGGCTTCAGGCAAATGAATTAATCTTTCGGAGCCTTAATTTCTTCATATTTAAAATAGGAATAAAAATACTAACTCAACATATTTTTAAGAGATTAGATGAGATCAAATATGTAAAATCTTTAACATTATCTGAGGTAGAATGATTTCACCAGATTATAACCGGTCTCATGTCAGGGTCTGTGTTTTATTAATCCTTATGTCTCAAATGCCTAGACCAATATCTTGCACTTCCATGTCTGAGTCATTCAACTTCTTAGAAGCCTAAAAATCTCTCAAAGAATTCTAACCCATGATCAAGAACAACACCATAACCCAGAAAAGAAGAAACATGATAATGATGAGCCACAAGATAGATGTTCCAGAGGAAAAAAGAAAAACTAAATTACATGGACCCACATCCTCAAATATTTCACTATAGTATGGAGTGTAACCAAATCAGCCAATGGAAATAATACTAAATTATAGCACAAGAAACCCATGCATTATGGCTGGTTCTGCCATTTCATGATTGTGATATACTGTAATTCTAAGTTCCTCCTAAAAATTCCATTATCCTCATCTTAAAATGGCTATTACCACATAAGCACATAATGTTGATGGGATCCAATGAGATGACAGTTGCAAATACGTTTGGGAAACTGTAAAAGAAAATTATATTTGAAGCCAAACATCCTTAAAGTCAATCTTTCAAAACTTATTGGCAAGTAATGTAGACTGTTTCTACATTTGCAAATACAGATAAGAGTATTTGCCTTGCAAAACAAAAGAGAGCATTAATGTTAATATACATACACTTCACGTTACATAGTAGTTACTGAAATGTGCTAATATGTATTATAAGGCATTATTCATTATTTTATTATAAAGAATATACTGGGAATACCCAAATAAGTATAACAACTTTGATATTTTAAAAATGTTTCTATTCATGTATGTTTTAGTATGGGTTTATTTCTTAAGTAAATCTAATTGACCATTTTAACTTCTGAAACTTTACTTTTCTCATTTCTTCTGCCAACAGCAATCGATATAAATCCCTAATTTCATTATCATTGACTCAACCAAGACCCTTCACTCTACCCATTTAAAAGAGATAGTATTTAGATTATCTTTATTTTAGCACCTAAAATGTACCATCTTGCCCAAACAACTTGGCTCCTGTTAGTAGCTAAACCTAATAGGGGGTTCTCTGCATGCAAAGCCTTAGCACCATAATGGAAGTAAGCATTTCATATTTTAATTTGGTCAGGTAGGGCATACCCTGCCAAGAGTACTTTATAACTACTTAATATTTCCCAGTCATTTGAATGTAAATAAGCTTGTCAAGAGAATTTGGATAACTTTTTTTTTACTTTTATTTTTTTAAGCAGCCATATTTGGCAGGCACGTTTTCCCAAGATCACCCAGCTTTAATTTTAAATTTCAAAAGCCTCACATTTAATCCCTTGAGCTGGCCTGGTACCTTGCACCATCTGTTCCCATGGTTTTGTTATAACAGCGAGCACCTGCAGGGTTTTGCAACATTTCAAGCTGATTGTGGATAAAAATCAAAATAATTATAATTTTCATAAAGTAGACTTCCATTCAGATACTACAATCCCATCTATCATGGATTTTGGAAAACCAATCTTCCTCATAATGTGTTTCATATGGATAAGGGTAATTTATTTCTATTTTGTTTTTGTAGATCAATCCTTTAAAGCACATGTACAATCAGTGTGGAATTCTCACATTCCAGCCACATCCAGAAAGCTCTTGTGTAATCCTAGTCTGTTCTTAAATCAGGGCTTATTGCTGTATTTTGATCAGAAAAGGTCATCAGCCAAGGAGCAATGATAAAGTTGGTCCTCTTGTTAATTGTTCATACTTTTTGTTGTTTTGCCTGTTTGTATTAATAATAATAATAATAATAATAATAACAACAAAACACTTTGGCTTCAGATGTTTTCCATTGCAAACAGAATTCAAAATATTAATGTATTATCCATTAAAAACAAAAAGAGGAAAGATGCAGTGAGTGTGCTGTCTCTTTACATCTTTGGGATAGAGAAGTAATCCCTTTAAATACAGGATTCTGCATTGGAAAGAATCAGTGTTTTCTAGTGCCCAAATATCTCATCAATGTGTAACCATCTATAAGTTACTAAAGAATGACTTATGCAGGGTGAAAAATTTATAAGATAGATACCCAAATATTGACCTTTGCTTGGCATTTAAAAAGACATCTTGAAGAGTTGTCAGTGATGCCCAGGCTTTCATTTTCTATCTTAAAAGTATTTTTTTATTCACAGTGAATTTTTAAGATTATTTAAAATCTTAATTTGAGTTTTGTGTGAGCCAACTTATCACTGATAAGGAGCTAAGTATAAGTTTTTCCTATTTATCTAGATGTTGGAAAAGGAGTAATAATTCTATAGTATAAATATTACTTCATGAAGACATGGCCAAATACATGGTAGAGTGTTGTAAGAATATTAGGAGTTGTATCTCTGTAATATTGGAATCTTATTGGTACCACTTCAGACACCCCTTAAAGAATACAAACAAGTAAGAGAGTATGCCTCTTGGCCACCATTGCCAAATCACTTTTGGCATTATGGGAGAACAGTATACCTGCCAAACATCAATTACCATTCCTAAAAGAGCAGTAAGAATGAATGTGATGCTCAGTTGGGAAGGTCAGACAACATCAAGGTCTTGTAGAGATGGTCACGTTGGTGGCGAATTGGTGATAATTCCAGTGTCCGATAGAGTAGAGGCAACTACTAGCAGGACACTGACCCTGTTGTGCATCAGACAAGATGCTGCACAACAGATTAGCACGAGGTAGTCATAGCAGAATTGTAGCAGAGTATGTGAGAGAAATACTGGCAAAATTTGGAGATATTTTGGAGAGAGAAGTATTATATAGAGGGCTAAACATCCAACCTTAGACAATATGAACAAATAACTTACAAAATTTGAATACTAATTTTAATGCCACCGAATTAAAGGTGGTCAGGTGGGTAAACTTTGTATTATAGTAATGAGGATTTTTTTTTATTTGAATTAGATGTTTAATGTGGAAAGCTGTCACAGATCAGCTTAGTTCAATCAGTTCAGTTACTCTGCATATAACCTCACAATACGAATAACACATTTGTTTCATTGTTCTATGGGATGTCATTACACTAGGAAGCTGTCTTTTAAGTCCAGTCCTCTTTACCTTCTTCACATGAAAAATAAAAAGGCATTGTTAGTATCTGAGAACTGCATTACTACTAAAGGATAAAAAAATCCATAAAGGCTATTGGTTTGAATATTTTTTAAAGATATAAAGTAATGAATAGGTCATATACAAATGTCATTTCTAAAGTATTTGTCAATGAATAGCAAACTACAATAATTCTTCTGACTCCTGGAACCATCATTAGAAATATCAGTAAACTTGGGGCCAGGTGACTTGAATCCTTGTTCTAATTTCCCATTTTTAGCTGAGGGAACTTGAGAGATCGAAAGAGTTAGAAAAGTCACTTAAATACTTTGGATTTCATCTTACTCTATAAGCTTCATGTGGGCAGGGATTTTTATTTGTTTTATTTATTATATTCCTAGAAAAGTGTGCGATAAATAAGGATTTGGAAAGATGTTTGCTTCAATCTTTGTTAACTCCAATGTCCATGCAATAAAATGTGCTAGTATGTGGTAATACACTACACAACACTGTGCTATGCTATACTATACTGAAGAGACTATTCCAAATGACAAAATTACATTTGTCTTTTGTTTTAGAAAATAAATTTTGCTAAGCGCAGTGAGCCCACTTGTTCATGGCTTTCCTATTTTGTTCCCAGACTGACTGGGTTTCAAACCATAAACTTTTTTTTTTCCACTTTAATTAGAACTCTGATTATATATGGCTTTGCCGTAAAGTAGATAGCAGGGTATTACTCAAATTGCCAACATTTTAGTCACCGATATATATCTCAAATGATTCTTTGATACCATTTTTGCAGTTCAAATCTGCAGTTGTGGCTTGATTTGGTAACTATTTGGAGTTGGCTCTAAACCTCAAAAGTGACACATGTATCAAGACTGGTGACATCCATCTCTGAAAATTCCTCTCAAATTTTCCTGAAACCTTTTGGTCACAGGTTAATTCTATATTATGAGATAGATGATAATTACATAAGGATAGAGGATAATTGTGTTAACACAATTAACATTGTCTTAATAAGCACACTTAAGAAGCCTCTTTCCAAATATCAGGTAGATGAGCTGAATTATAATTTTATAAATTCTTAATATCTTTAAAATTTAACAAATGCCTTTGTTTTCATTTTTGCTGTCATGATCATAAAAAACAGTTGTCAGATTTTTAAAACAAGTGTTACTAACTTGGTATTTACCCCCACCCCCCATCATGAAGGTGTCCCCATCCTTCTCAAAAAGAAATAATTCTTCTGAAGCTGCTTTCAACATTGTTGGCCAGAGTGCATACTTTTTTTAAAGGAAAACATGGAGAGATAAAAAAAAAAAATTTCCCTTCCTTTTAATGATAGGGCACTCCCAGGACTCCTCATATGCTCTATTCCCCCACCCTTTTTCTGTTGTTATTCTTCATTCCACTTCTTGTTCCACAAGCTCTATCCTTAGAATTTTCTCGTTCACCTTCATAAGATTTTCCTTTGAAGAATACCTGTTCTTACATGAACTTCTATCTTCATGACTTCAAATTTATGACAGCCATTGATCAGAATGCTATTACTCCATATGTTTACCCTAAAATCTTAATTTAAATTTCTTTGTACTGGGGTACAAAGTACCCCAGCACTATTTGTAGTTCATTTCTTTATATTGTTTGCATGTATGGATGGCTAGATGTATTTATTGTTTTGCCTTTCATCACTTCTCCAGTGTGATCCTGTGGGAACTATCTAAGAGCTTTTTTCCTATGGTAGAAGGAGTTGGTGTTAGGGGAATCCTGCTGAGTAGAGACTGCTAATACTTCTTAGTAATTAAGATGGATCAGTCATCTTGGAATGTGAAGTCTCATGGATTTAGGAGAAGTATTCACTCTTGGGAGAAGTAATGGAGAAGACTGAGTGTTTGCATTAATAAAAAGTCATCCCTGAATCTTTCCTGAAAAATGGCAACTATAACTTCAGTCTCACTGAGGTGAAATAATTAATGACATCATCATGTGAGCTGCCAAGTTCAACATGTTCAAGCCCAGTCCATTTTGATGGGCGTTCTGATCCAATTGTGTTATTTCCTCTAAATTACCTACCTGAACACCTTGTGACTAGGCATTGTTTACTATTGTCTTTTACAACTCAAGCTACGTAGTAGATTAGCTTGAATACAACTGACATAAAATAAAGTCATTATTATGATTATTTTAATGAATAAATGTTTTGAAGTGAAACAAATCCTGAAAAAATGGCATACTAAAAGGTGGCTATTTGTATAGAAAGCCATTGAAATTGTAAATAGGATAACTAGAGATAATCCCATTTTAAAGAGTTTTTTGCACAAAATATAATTTAATCGCTAGGTGAAATCCTACCTTCACTATCACCTAAGTCTTTCCCTTGCATTGTTTCTTCCATCCTAAATAAAAACTAAAGGTGATTTTTAAGCTTCCACCGTTCTTAAAGCTTATCTCTTCTTTGTTAAATCTGATTTCTTAGCTTCCTCTTGAGTTGCCTCATCTTTTTCCATTCACTAAATTGTCCTACACATGAAGCAAGCTCTTCTTTAAAGCTTTATGAAATTAAAAAAAAAATCACAGTTGAACGTTTCCACTACCATTCTCCATTAGAGGGTTTTTTTGTTTGCTTATTTGTGTGTATGTTTGTGGTAATAGATTCTGAAGTACATTTAACATGCCAATTTTCACTTTGTAACTCTAAAACTCATATTTCAACGTAAGGAGATTTTTCTCCTAAATACTTGTCAAATTTTAATAGATTTTTATATTTTTGTATTTTTCATATAGTTTTTGAGGTTGTTTTAGGTCACGGGCAGGGAAGAAACTGATATGGAAAAGAAAAATCTATGAATTATTTTAAAATATTTTTAAATAAAATTCCTTTTTATTTTTATTAACTGGAGGGTCTGGGGTGCCTGGGTGGCTGAGTTGGTTAAGCATCTGACTCTTGCTTTCAGCGTGGGTCCTGGAATCGGCCCAAGCTTTGGGCTCAGGGCTCAGCCCTGAGTCTGCTTATCCATCTCCCTCTGCTCCTCTCCACTTCTACCCCCCATCTCTCTGTCTCTCAAAAAAATAAATAAAATCTTTAAAAAAATATTTAAAAAGGGAAGGTCTGAGTCTGAAACTGACAAAAAAGATAATTCTCCTTTCAAATAAGCGAACTTTTATTTTGTTATCTTTAATATATTTTTAAAAGTTTAAGTCACTTAGTTTATAACATTATAATGCTAATAGTCAATTGAATTTTCATTTTATGTATGTATCAATTAACCTACAAATTGAGAAATAGATGTTTTTGTTTTGTTTTGTTTTTGAGAAATAGATGTTAACCATTTAAGAACTTTTTGATATCTTGCAATCTTTCTGGCCCTTTCTTTCTTCATTTGTAACTTTGGAGAATACAGTATGAATTCATAGCTTTGTTATGAAATTACATCAGCTAACATATGTGAAAAGCTTAGAATAGTGTCTGGTACATCCTAAAGTCTCAATAAACATAATTCTCTTTACTAATACCTCGAGTTACTTATGTGGCCTCTCCTGTAAAACAGCTAGCTGTCTTTGATCATTTTTTTTACTTCATTTTTTTCACAAAGATAAATTGAATTAACATAAAAAATGAGAATTAATAAACATCAGGAATGATAAACTTAGTAATTTCGAAATTTACATTTAAAAGGAAGGGCAAAGAAAGATTCACATTCATTGAGCCTTTTCAAATTGCCAAGCACTGTGTTAGGCACTTTCTTACTGATCTTTTTTTTTTTTTTTTTAAGGTTTTATTTATTGATTCACGAGACACACACAGAGAGAGGCAAAACACAGGCAGAGGGAGAAGTAGGCTTCCCGTGGGATCCAGATGTAGGATTCGCTCCCAGGACCCTGGGATCAAGGCCTCAGCTCAACCACTGAGCCACTCCGGCATCCCAGTCTTAGTCATCTTTTTTATTGAAACTGTCTCTCTACCGAAGTGAAAGCAACTGAAGCTTCTAGAAGTTAAGCAGCATAGAGAATGTAAGGGATAGTAAGGCTTCAAATATTTGCCCAATTTGACAGCCGGGCATTTTTTTTTAAAGATATAAACCAAAGGATGTGAGTCTCCAGCTTCAGGCCTTCCAGTGCTTCCCACTGGTATAGCATGTCATCTGAGCGTCTCTCGGTCTAAACGCCATGCTTGCCCCACCTGTGGCCTGTCTCCCTGCCCTCCTCTTGTGTCTGCCTTCTCCTCATCATTCCAGTCATTCTTCACAGCAGGACTTAAGAATTGATGATCTGAATACTCTGGCCCCATTTCCTTGTGTGACCGGTGGTTGCTCATGATTTGTCTCCATACCACATAGTTCACAGTGGGGGTTTCCTTGACCACCCACTCTAAATAGGCCCGCAGAATCTGTTTTCCCCATCTCTCTTTCTAGCACATTATCTTACTTTATTTTCTCCAAAGCACTTAATCACGGAGTTTGCCTTATTTATTAAAAACAAAACAAAACAAAACAAAACTTATCTGATAGAATGTAAACTTCATATAAACAAGAACCAAGTCTCTCCATTTCCTGGTGACCAATAAATATTTATTGGGTGAATAAATGCACAGAAGCTCTGTACTTTTAATTATAGTGTTCTTGATCACGTGGCAATTCGTAGCTATCATTTTGGCCTCATTTAATTATGATAGCGTATTGAGAACTTTGCTCATATACTTTAAGTCCAGACAAGTTTTATATTCTTTCATTCACCTGATATCGATAGCTTGAGAAACAGAATTTAATAGTAAAATTAGCAAATAATAAAAATCCAAAATTAGAATATTGAAAATAAAAACACCAAGGTTAATTTTTATAAAGAGACGCTCCCATTAAGCACACAATATGTCTCTAAAAGTTACACATTTTATTACAGGTTGAATATGTACAAGATACCCAAGTTTTATGAAAATAAATATTCTTAACCTTAGATTTGAAACATTCAAACTCTGTGAGAAAACTTGCGTAAATAAAATATTTTGAGTTACTATTGATCACAATGTTGAAATAAAAATCTAAGAAAATTCTGGTTATTGAACACAATAGATAATCCTCTGATTGATATTTTGAATTTGCATAATTGATATATCGATGATCAGTGTGCAAAACAGTCTTTAAAATTTCATTTACAAGAGACATGATTATTCATTTCAGTGACTATTTAGTGCCGATCCATCCAACAAAGCTGCTAAATAATAATTTTAAATGTATCTTCTAAAATTCAAGACTTCTGAAGGTCATCATCAACATTTCATGAATTCAACAAACAGATTTCTCATCAAGTTAGAAAATAAACCGAAATGTTACTTCTCATATAGCACACTCCCAACATTAAGCATTGTACCTTAAAATATAAGCTTTTACTGCTCTTGTACGAACACTGGCTTAACAATTCATGCATTAGATATTTGAAAGTGAGTTGTAAATTTTATCATTATGGAGTCATTAGATAAATATATTTTATTTTAAAATAAATGTAGAATTTAGGTAAAATTTCATCTGTGTCAATACAGCATGACTCTTTTTAAATGGAAAGTCTTATGATGACTTAATACCAAAGTGTGGCTTCAGGTTAAAGTATGCTACAAGTGCTTCTGCTTTATCAGAATTTCCTTTTAGGATTTATTGAGAGGGAGACATTCAGAGTGTCGTAAAAAAAAAAATAAATAAATAAGGTCGATGCTTTGTTGTTGTTGGGCTATAAACACTCTACTTTGGTTGGTCATAATGCTACCAAAATCCACACGGTACTTAATTTATCTAACCTTCTGATAGTGAATGAACAAAGGTAAAAATAACAGGCTAGTTATAAACTAGTACTATGGTGATGACATTGTGAATTATTTAAAAAGGGCATATTCAATGTGACCATAGAGCCATCAATCATAATAGACATTGATGAGAAAAAGAGGTTTCAGTCACTTCCTATCTGCAAGGAGAACAATTCTATCTCACAGGTAGCTATGAAGTGCTGGGTGACCTGATGTCACTTGCATTGTTGCTCTACCCTTTGAACGGAGCGAGTAGATTCTCTCAATATTAGAATCGAATGAGTAAATAAATTCGCAGTTCACTGGCACTCTCCTTCCGAGTGCACACTTCAATTTGTCTAACAATAGAGAGGACAGAAAAGCAGAAATCTCTTAAAGCGCGGATGAATTTTTTATGGAATGTTCAAATCCAGCTGCAAAGGATGGGGTTTTAAATGGTAGCAGACACTCTTTTAGAGGGAGCCCCAAGAGACGGAATCTTTTGGAAATGTTTTGTACTGAATTCATTCCTTTCCCCGTACACATCCGCAGCTTTTCTTTTTCCTGCTGAAGGCCTGCTTTTACTAAATTTTTCCACCTTCCAGTTCACATTGATCATCAGGATGCCAAATAAAAACCCTTTCTTTCTTTATCTTTAGTATACAGAATGCAGTAGAATTTCAATTTCAAGCTGTGTAACAACAGTTTTAAAGTGCAGGTGTGTAATACTGCTTTAGTTGTGTACTTCATTCAATAGGGAAATCAGGTATGCAGGGGGAGAATGAGATGGCCGCTTAAGGAATTTTTTAAAGTATTAATAATTTAAATTTCTTTATTCTGTTCCAGTAATCAGAATAGTTGCATTTACCACAGTTCGTCATCCCAGAGGTTTCTACTTGGAAGTGGACATGGCCTGCATTAAGTTGTGTTATTTAAATTTTTGAGTATCCGTTTCCTCAGTTCCACAATCCTACAAAATGCTCTGGCATTCACAAACCCCAAAGCTACACAAATGTGCCTCTTTTTTTCTTCTCTATGTGGCTATATGGTAAAATCCGCTACTTCGCTCTAGCACATTAGCACTTTATGACATAAACGCATGATTAGTATGGATTTTTTTCTTTGCAAAGATTCTCTTAAAAATTAGCAAACATAGGTAAATAAACTTTTCTCCTTTACCTCTCTCCTCCCTTGCCTTCCTCCAGGCACAGGTTATCACCCCTCCCTATTGGAATAGAAATATGAGATGCGTTTGCATTGCATTCTGCATCTACAGCATAGTCTCTGGAAGCATGTACACTACTCATTTTTATTCACTCTTCCTCTGTAATATATCTTGGAAGTATATTCATCTCAACGTAGCCTCCAAAACTACTTTTAAAAATGTGTACCACCACTTAATTGTTAATAACAGGTAAATCAAAGGTAAAAGATAACTAATTAATTTTCTAGCTCAGTTTTATTTTACTGTTACTGTTTTGAGAAAATATAACAAAACCCCATTAGTGTTAAGGTAAGCCCATGAAACAACATAATATAATGCAAGAAAGACATTTAATAGTGTAGAAGAATGTTAAATTACTAATTAACTCCAAGTTACTGTATAAGAAAGCATAGTAATTTACAGGATTATTGCAATATGCAGCTTGGATTGCCACGAGGGTCAGCTAGGGAGCATTTCTTTCTATTTCCCCCCCTTAGTGTGGTGGTTACTGTAAAAATCTTCTCACATTAAAATGCACCGTCCTACCCACAGTTCATTGCTGCTAATTAGCAGCAGTTGAGATTTCGCTAGCAGTCATTTTTTTTCTATGTTAAGCTGCCAAATGTTACCAACTGCTCAAGATTCTCCATGCACAAAGTGTCCAGCTGCCCGGCTTGCACCACAATGCTGTGTCTTTCAGCTGTTTCCTGTCAACTTTAACACCTGTGCAAAGAAAACACTAATCAAATTATCTGTACTGGCTTTTGTTATCAGAAGGAAGGTTATCAAAAGTGTTCTGCATGCTTTGGCCCATGCTCATCGTCTACTTCTCTAAAATTGCAGTGAACACACACACACACACACACACACTCACACACACACGTCTTTTCATCTAAGCACCCAGTTGAGACCAGTGGCTCTCTGAAACTGAAATCACTGCCACGTCTGCCTTGTCAAAGTCAAGTGTTTTCAGTCTATTTAAACTTTTATTTAAGCAATAAGGCTCAGGAAAGTCATCTTTTAGTTTTACCTAAATATATAAGAAGAATGCCATAACTTTGATTAATAATTGATTAAATAAACCATTCCTACATCAAAGACAGGAAGAAGAGCTGTTCGCTGAAAGGCTAGACTATCAAATGGGACTTTGTTGTCTTCAACATCGCTTTAGAACTGCAGCATCACAGAGTAAGAAGAACATTAATTTTTGAGGCCTTAAATAATCGTGTAAAATAAAACTGACTCCTTTTTGTCCTAATTAAACACTAGTAGTGTTAAAAACACTATACATTTAGAAATAATCATACAGCCTAATCATTTCCTGTTTCATTGGCTTTATGACTAATTTATATCTAACCTTCTTGGGAACCTATGATCAGAATGTACTTTTTTAAAAAATTCAAAGCAACTGGAGTTTAATACCTGTGCAAAGGGGAATAGGCACTTTAAAATGTTTTAAAAGTGAAGGGTGACATATAAGGGACTGCACTGCTAACACGATTCAGTAACAAAGTAGCCACCGCATACTTACAGAGTCATTGATGAATGTCCAGCTCGTTAGTTCCTATACTCTGCTTACCACGAGGAGTCTGATGTCAAAAATGATTGTAAGTGTATAAATGTGCATGTATTTACATTTATATTAGCTTTACAATAAATTTACTCAGGCAATCAGAATTGAAAGAGGACTGATGTTAAATCTCTTTGATACTATTATTTTCTTTAGATCTCAGTTGAAATATTATGACTGAATTCATTCTTACTTCATTTGTACTTGAAAAAGGCAAAGGATTGTGAAATTTACCTATGACAAGAGTATAAAATTTATTGTGCTGACAGGAATGAACCCACTCAGACTATGATCAAAACTATAGCCCTAGGGTAACACAGAACGAGTGTCAACTACATTTTGCTGTTAAGTTTCACAAAAATCCCCTCTAGGAATTTCAATCACAATATTCTAAATCTCTATTTATGTAACGGTTACAAAAATAACAGGGCAGATTAAAAAGTATATAGGTGCTTCAATTTCAGAACCATAATTTTGGGATTTTAGAACAAAAATATATACTTTAATTTTCCCTTTATACAAAAAGGGAACAAAAAAGATATCATTCAGAATTCAAGACTACCTTACCAGAGATTAATATGTAAAATTCCTGCTAATATAACAGACATTTCTTTTCCCCGAACTATTCAGAATTTCTTCAGCCAAAATCATCAGGTAAGTACATAGATATGACAGTATCACTGTGATTACCAACGAATTTTCTTTTTTCTTTTTCCTTCTCCTTTACTCTATGGACATCTGCACTTGGAAAGAGACAATCAGTAGAGGAATTTGAATGTTGCTCTTTAGTCCATAGCAACACAGATGATCTTACAGTGCTGGTAAGAGAATGTGCAAAGGAGAAATTGTTTAAAGCCAATAATCGATTATCCTTGTTCAAGTGTCTGACTTTTCATAAGTAAGTAAAGGCCTTCAGATCGTGAATCAGGATTTTGAACAAGTTGCTTAACTTTGCTGAACCTCAGTAGTTCAGTCTGTACATTGAGGGTAATGACATCTATTTCGTAGTTTTGAGTTGAGGAGTAGCAAGGAGAGTAGGCAGGTCTGGTACCTTTCCGATGGGTTGCAGATCTTGACGCAGAAGTGGTAAACTCCATGAGATAGTGCTGGCTTTGCTCCCTCTGATTTCTTCCTTATTGAATCTTGCATAGAAAATATTGAATAAAATAAACTCTTCCAAGGGGTGCCTGGTAGCTCAGCTGATTGAGCATCGGACTCTTGATCTCAGCTCGGGTCTTAGTGTGAGGGTCGTGAGTTCCAGCCGAGGGCTGGACTTTGTGCTGGGCATGGAGCCTACTTAAAAAACAAAACAAAACAAAAAAACCTTGAACTGTGGTATAACTGATTGAGGAAGAGGAGAGCAATATCCTCCCAAGAGACAGATTTTTGTATGAGGTAAGACTCACTGATCCATTAGGTGGCTGAATTATCCCACGGAAGTACATTGGGTTGGGAGAGGGGTTAGAACAAAAATATATACTTTATATTTTTATATCCAAACATCTGTTTGGAACTAATGTTATAGCACCATTGAAATCTCACTAGACTCCCACTAATAACATCATCCCTTCTCATATACATGCCTACAAATTTGGCTTTTTAAAAGTCTCATGTGTTACTCAGAAATCATTTTCTCTGAGGCCCTGTTAAATTGTGACATATTATTATTTTATGGCCTTTGAAGGGGAATAGAAAATAATTAAAAACGGCTGCTAAAAAAGTAAATATGTGTGGCATGAACAGCCTAGAGGCCAATGATAATCTCTAGTTGGATTATATGCAATGAGAAGTGAATGTGTTGTCTCTAGGGAAAAAAATGCCACTGAATCAGCTTCGATTCTATTCTTAGACTCTCATTTCCTCAAATAATCAACCTCGAGTAATCCAGGACAGTATTAGTGATAGTACATTTTTGGACAGGGCCAGTCACCAAGAAGTCAGTCTAAGTACCTACAAAGGAGAAATAATATAATCCTGACGTCACTTATAAAAATAAAAAGCAGGTAGCATTAAAAAAGATGCTGTATGACAGATGACGATGATGCTGACGATGGCGGCCACCATTTAGGAAGCTCTTAACGAAACACTAACCATCTATTCCTCTAACAAATAGGATGGATTTCTGTGCCAGACGTCAGTCTAGGTACTGGGGGGTTGGGGGGTGCGCGGGGAATCAACTAGCAAAGTGAACAACATTTCTACCTTCTTAAACTCACATTATGATGCAGGGAGAGAAGCCATACATAAAAATAAACAGACTGAAATAAATAATTCAACTAAGATAAACAGTTTAATCCCCATTCTGTGGATGAGAAAACAGAGGCAGGGTGGCAAAGTCACTGGTCCACACTACAACAGCTGGGATAAGGCCGAGTGGACGTCCACCCTATAAGACTCTTCTCACTACTTTACGCTGTGTCTCGGAAAAGACTTACCACGTGTACAGCGGAGAAAGAGGTGGCTTTATGTTCGAATTTGATCATAATTTCTCAAATAAGAAATCTCTGGCTCTATTTTTGAAGGAGGTTTGCAAGGCATTTAGACAGAACGCACTTTGGGTATCATTTTGGAAGACAAGAGAGATCACCTTGACTACGATGGAGAGTAGAGGGTAGCAGAGGGCAGGGAGCGTCCTGGTCCGAAGACCCTGTATGACCAATGAGAGAATCTTGACTACCCTGCCGGCCATCCAGGGACACACGGAGTTTTTCACACCAAGGAGAAAAGCCTGATAGTTGTGTTATGCAAAGATTAGTCTGGTTACTGTGAAGGCACGAAGGGCTGAGGGAGTGAGAGATGACACGTCCGGGTGTTGCAAGAGTGTGAACATGGGTCAGCGGGATTGCGGTAGGATAAAACAGTGCAGAAAAATGATAAAGAACAAACTAGAAAAAAATGGTGAACAGAAAGGATTTGAGGTGGAAGGAGTAACTGAGGAAAAGTAAAGTAAAAGAGGGCTTGAACATAAAGCAGGAGAAATGTGGAGTTCTTTCTAGAAATTGGAAGGTCGGAGCGGGGCCATATACAGAGGACGATGTCAGGTGAGAAGGGCTTGGAGCTCAAAAGATCAGGTGGGCTGGAAGTCCGCAGCCCGCATTCCTGACCTTTACCCCTTGATGTCACCTGTACCCAGTGTTTCCCAGGCCACCTTGAAGCTCTTTGCCACAAAGAAGGCGCTCTTGTGATTCTAAGTCCCTGAAAAACAGCATAAATTCCTCTGACTCTTTCATCATCCGGAAAGTCGACTTTGATTCTCACCCAAGGTCAACCCAGCCCACTTGAATCATTTCTAACTAGCAGATCGAATCCTGGGGAGGGGTGTCAGTGGCCACATGTTTCCATTTGTGCTCTTATCGCCCGAAACGTAGAAACAGCAGCGCAGGAAATACGGCGAGAACCCACGTCTCACAGGACCAACAGCAGCACACGCACCCCGTGCTTCTGTGCGTCTTCCCTTCAGACTCTGTTAAGGTGGCCAAGTTGCGCATAGAATGTCCTGCGTAGCTAGAAGTTTGCACTTGCTTTAGATTTAGGAAGCGGTTCTTTAGGAGGGAGTGGGATGGGGAGGGGAGGGGATGAGAATCATCGGCTCGTCTTTACCCCCGGCCTCAGGAGGAGGCCCACGGAGCGGCTTTGGAAAAGCAGCCCCAGCACCGAGCTTCCAGGGCTCCACCGGTAGCGGAGGAAACGCCAAAGGACCGATTTTTTTATGGGCACCGGCTCCCGTCCCGGTGCAGGCGAGTGGGGACGCCCGGGCTGGGCGGGGCGAGGCAGGGGGGCCTGGGGGCAGGCCCCAGGAGCCCCAAGGTGCCGAGTGTAAGGAAAGCGGAGGGAAGGGCCGGGCGGGGGGCCTGCCGGGGGGGGGGGTCGTGCGGTACCAGCCGCTGCGCCCCTGGAACCCCTCAGGCCCGAGAAGCTGTAAGGCCGCGCGGTGCTCCCGGAGCGGTCGGGGGATTGGGTCCCGCTGCTGCCCTGGAAGCCCCCGCAGCCCCGTGGCCCTCGCCGAGCGCTCCCTGGCCCCGCCTCCCGTGTCCCCGAGGGGCACGCCTCCGCCCGTGAGACGGGGACCCCCGGATCATTTTAGTGCCACCGAAGGGCGAGTGAAGGGCCCCTTCCTTCCCTTTCTTCCCGGGACGAGCCCCCTTGACTCGGCGGCCCCGGAGGGGGGGGCTCTGGCCTCCGCTGCACCCCGGCACCCCCGCACCCCCGCACCCCCAGCACTCCCGCACCCCCAGCACCCCCGCACCCCCGGCACCCCGGCACCCCCGGCACCCCCGGCACCCCCGGCACCTCCGCATCCCCGGCACCCCGGCACCCCCGCACCCCCGCACCCCCGGCACCCCCGGCATCCCCGGCACCCCCGGCATCCCCGGCACCCCCGGCACCCCGGCACCCCCGCTACCCCCGCACCCCTGGCACCCCGGCACCCCCGCACCCCCGGCACCCCGGCACCCCCGGCACCCCGGCACCCCCGCACCCCCGGCACCCCGGCACCCCCGCTACCCCCGCACCCCCGGCACCCCCGGCACCCCGGCACCCCCGCTACCCCCGCACCCCTGGCACCCCCGCACCCCCGGCACCTGGGCTCCTTGTGGGCCTCTGTCTGCGTGAATCTTCGCCCTAGATCCTCGTTTGTGTGACTCTAATTTCTAAAGTAAATGTTATTGAACATAATTGAGTATTTTACTATTAGTATAAACCTCAAGGCATCTGTTACTGTTCTGGATGGTTATTTAGCTCTTCGTTCAAAGTTTCAGGGTTAATTTCTTTCCATTTCCGTTATGGCCACATTATTGTCTGAGTTTCCTGCTTAGCTCCCTCCCGGGCCGCCTTGCGGGTAAGGTGCGCGGGCCCTGCCCCCGACCAGGCCCGGGGGGAGGGGACGGGGCGGCGGTGACAGCCGGGGCGGGGGTGGGGGGGGACAGGACGGCGGTGAGAGCCCCGGGCATCGGGGCCCAGCGCAGGCCCCAGGCCGAAGCTCAGCGCGGGTCCCTGCTGCCAGCCTGAGCCGCGAGTCTCCTCCGGGAACCTGGGATTTCCCTCTCCGCGACCCGCAGCCTGGAGCAGGGGCTGCCCCGGACACAGGCCTCCCTTCCGCGGACCCAGCTGGCTGCGCTGCTCCCCTGCAGAACCGCCGCAGGCCGGGGCCGCTCAGCGGTGGGTTCAACGAGAGGGTTCTCGGGCCGGTGATCCTGACACACCAAGCTGTCAGGGGTGGATTTAACAAACGGCTTTTATGGCAGTAGGGACGTTCTCAGAGTAAGTCATTGAAGAATAGGCACTGGGGGCCTTGACGCACGGGAAACTAGTATGGATATTAATTTATAGGTATAAGAGGGCTAAGGTGGAATCCTTGCCTCCATGGAACCTACAATATTCTTAGAAGACAGATACACGAATAAATGAATATGATGCAATTTGATGAATGTTAGGCTTATGCACCAGATCCGTAAGATGAGAGCATGGAGGCGAGGGAATTTCTCCTGAGCAGGGACGGCGGCTGGAGACAGTGACATGTGAATAAAGTCTTTCAGAATTCTCTACTTGATTGAGCAAACTCCCTGAAACCTGTCATGTCAGGTGCATGTAGTTCTGGGGGTTGAGATTTGATAGAAAAGATCTCAACTTTCATAAAGCTGACGTCCTGTGGAGAGATTGGTGAAATAGTAAAAGCAAAGCAACAAATTATTAAAGTCTCCAGTAACGATTAGGGCTATTTAAAGTTTATCAGGGTTATGCGATACAGCCTCTTCTTTGCGGCTGTTATATTTGAGCCGAGGCATTGTCTTTTTTACAAGAAGAAAGGAATGGGGAGCTGAAAAGAAGCGGGCAAGGGCCACAGCCAAAGCGTTATAAAAGAGATATATCCATTTAAAATTTGGATGTGAAAAATATTTGATCTAGTCCAATTGTCACACTGTATTCACATTAAACGTAAATCTTGAATAATCCATGTCAGTTAGTTTAGCTGCTTTCTCCTAGTCTTAGATACTACATCGCCTTATCTCTTGTCTCCCACCTTCTCTCCAGTATTCTTTTTTTTTTTTTAATTTTTTTTAATTTTTATTTATTTATGATAGTCACACAGAGAGAAAGAGAGAGAGGCAGAGACACAGGCAGAGGGAGAAGCAGGCTCCATGCACCGGGAGCCCGATGTGGGATTCGATCCCGGGTCTCCAGGATCACGCCCTGGGCCAAAGGCAGGCGCCAAACCTCTGCGCCACCCAGGGATCCCTCTCCAGTATTCTTAAAATGTCCCGCGTATGTGTGAATTTTCTGTACCTGGGCTACAAACTCATAAGTGACAGAAAATCTTTTTATCTGATGCACAGCTTAAGCAGTTGAGTGAATGAAAAATAGATGTAGTAGGCCGATAGTAGCTCCCCAAAATATGTCCCAGTTCTAATCCCTGGGAACCTTTGATTATTATCATATATGGTAACTTCTTGCAGAGAAGATCAAGTTAAGGATCTTGAGATAAGAAGACACTCCTGGATTATCTGGTTGGTCCTAAATTTCATCACATACAGAAGGACACACAGAAGGACATACGTGCAGAAGAGGAAAAGGCAGTCTCACCATAGAGGCAGAAATTGGGGTGACGTGGCCGCAAGTCAAGAAATGCCAGTAGCTGCCAAATCCAGGTGTCCAGGAGCAGAATCTTCTACAGACCTCAGAGGGTATGTGGCCTTGCCAACACCTTGATTTTGACCCAGTGAAACTGATTGCAGACTCAGGTCTCCCGAGCTGTGAGAAAACAATCAGCCTATCATTTTTAGACACCAAATTTGCTTGTAATCTGTTCCAGCAGCCACAGGAAACAGTGAATTTCTGCATCTTAAGCAAAAGGAGAAATGCGGTTTTATCAGCACCTACCGGCTGGAGGCTTCCTCTGAAGCAGAGGAGAGTAAGATGTTGCCTGGGTAGTGCTGATCACCTAAACCCCTTCCCTGCTGCCGGCCGTGCCATCAGGTTCTGGGATATCTATCATCTATCTATCTATCTATCTATCTATCTATCTATCTATCTATCTATCATCTATCTATCTATCATCTATCTATCGATCTATCTATCATCATCTATCTATCTATAGTTGTTGATTACTCTTGGTATTATTAAACATGTTACCATGTTCAAATATGTAACCAAAAATGGGTTCACTTATCCGAAGACTGAAAGATAGCTTATGGCCTCAAGGTTTTGTCCTATGTCTTTTATTTTTATTTTTCTAAACACTTATTTATTTGGAAGAGAGAGTGTGTGAGGAGAGGGAGAGAATCTCAAGCAGACTCCCTGCTGAGCACAGAGCCTGACGTGGGGCTCAATCTCAACACCCTGAGCAGAAACCAAGAGTACGATGTTTAACTGACTGAGCCACCCAGATGCCCCAAGGTTTTGTCTTATATCTTTTAGTTTCAGTGTCCACGTCTCACCCAAACCAGTGTACCATTTGAACTAATGTAGTTGAACTGCTTAATTGTTTAATTACATTCAACACAAATTTATCCTAAAAATATATCCGTAGCTTTTATTGTTTTCCACTGAAAGAGGTAGTTACTTTGGCATGTTAATGAAGCTCTGGAAGTTATGATTGTTTTTTCATGGAGGTACCTATGTATAATAATTATAGAATTGTTCTGCTTGTATATTTAGGTTTTTCTCAGAAGTCTCAGAAGTATCAGCATTAGAAACACAAATAATAATATAAAATCTCAATTTAATAAAATCAATATACAGGAAAGATGCATTATAAAGCATAGACCTTTAAAATAATCAAAGGTCCTTGTTGCTCATCTGACCTAACACCTTCCTCTTATATGAGACTAGACTAAGGACCGGAAATGTAGATGATTGAACTAAAGGCACATTGCAAGATACTGGACAAGACAGGAACAGAACACAGGTCTTGTGATTCTTGGTCCAAGACTCCTTATAAGCCCCACAATGGGTTGTTTCCATCCTGCGAGACTACAGTGTAAGATGTTAACTCTTTAAGTGGCTAAAAGAAGAAAGGTAATGTAGCGAAACAGTGAAAGTGACAGGAAACAACTGAAGATTATCCAAGTTAAACATAGATATTTTTGAGATTATGAATAATGTGAATATATGAACCTCTATAGCTATAAAATCAATTTTAAAATATAGAAAATCAAAAAATAAAATAAAATAAAATAAAATAAAGAAAATCAATTTTATCTTTCAACATAGGTTCAGAATTTTAAATATCAGATTTTAAAGCACCAAAAAACTAGTGTAAAGTCAGCTTTTCTAATAGTATATTGGCCCTTATCACTGAGTACTATGTAGAAAAGTTTAATCCTCCTTTGTATCAATTCTAAAATATTAAACACTCTGCAGTAATCTCATTTAACTTAATTACCCGTTAAAGATCTATAATCCATGGTGTATATACATACATTGAAAGGGAACATATTTCAAAGATAGAAAACCTAGTTTTGGTCTTTGGGAAATCACAAGTCCTCGACTCCATGTTCCCATCTATAAAATGGGTTTTTGAGAACATTCAACTAATTTGCAACCATGGTAGGCATTCATACATGGAAGAGCTCTGTAATCTGTCAAGTCAAGTGTTCCGTGCAGGCTGTTTGTGTGTCTGCATATGAGACAATAATTTCTATTTACTTGACTGTCAGAATCTAGTGGGGCTAAGAGAAAATACATGTCTATTAAAAAAGTAAGAATTCAAGCAAGAAAAGAAAAAAGGAAGGAAAAAAGTATGCTTCCTCCGTGAAAAGTAAATTTAAAGTGGGAGATGACTATATTTATTCAAAACCACAAATACTGTTCCTCATTACCAGGGAAGCTAATATCTCCAAGAGTTACATGTGGACCAAATGCTTAAATAAATGACTGGGGGTAGCTAGCTACAAAGCGGGACTAATGAGAGATGGGATGACCTTTAAAATGACTGAGATTCCAAAAAGTACTGACTCTTTCATTTGTACAATCTGTGTTTTGTTCTATACAAAACAAAACAATTAACATAGTCAGAGGCAGAATTGCAAACCTAACAGCGAACAGGACTGGGAGCCAGGGGACCCAGGTTCCCCCCTTGGTTCTTACTCGCTCTGCGCGTGACCTCCAACAAATCACTTAATCCTCCTGGGCCGCAGCCCCATCACTTCCAACATGAAGGGGGTCTAAGGTCCCTTCCAGCTTTAACACTTGGTGACACTATGATTCCAATTCCTAGCTTCTCTCTCACCACGTTTGACGCTTTGTTGACATACTGTCAGAACACTTCACACGTCTTCAGAAAGCCGTAACAAAACGTTATCAGGTCATTAACACGGATTGTTAAGAGAAACTTTAAAAATATCTTTCGCTGGGTGTTTGTTATAGCAGCTATGTTTATGCCGTTAAATCTCTCCGTGAAGATATAAAGATACATGTCTAAAGATATAGATTTATATCTAAAACATGTCAACCTTGTCAGTTCATACGTGTGAAGTAGAGTTGTAATACAGCTGCGAGCGACAAAAATAGCTATCTGCTTTTCCACGATAAGCATAGTGGTACTTAATCAAAAACTAAAAATGAAAAGATAAATATTTCGAGCATTATGAAAGTGGTACACATTTATTGCCTAACCCTCTTTTTCTTTTTCCATTCCTTCCATAAACAGTTGACACACATAGATAGATACAGGCATGGATATGTGTATGTATGCGCACACGCCTCGTGGCTCGTGTATGTTGTGCATGCATTTGTGTGTGTGTGTGTATGTGTGTATCTCAATTGCATCTGAGGTTTGTGGAGCACTGAGCGTGCCCTGTGAATTGGTCCAAGCTCCTTTCTTATACCACTCAGTACCCCTGAGAGCCCTGAGTGCATTCTCTTTGTTAGCACACACTGATGGACCTGTATTCCTGAAAGACTCCTTCCTGGTGATTTTACTCCTTCTTCCCAAACCCCCCGCCCCCAGAATAGCAACCTGTTCCTAAATTGTCAAATTCTTATAGTCAGAAGTTTACCTGGCCTCAGGCAGGTCTGCAGATATTCTTTTCTGGACCATTCACAGATTCTTTTTTTTTCTTCTCTTTCTTGGGCAATATCAGCTTTTTCCTTTGCCCTCTCCAGTTTTAAGCCATCTCTTCTCTATCTTCCCAATGGACATAACTTTACTCCTTCCAGCACTCTTGACAATATTTCAGAAGTTGTGTGTATGTGTACTATTGCTCATCACAACGCTTTCCAAATTGCTGAAGAGTGGTTTTGCCATTCTTCCTACATATTTGGTTTAAAACCCAACACATCCTTGTAATCTAACATTGTTAGAAAGACAGCCACCACTACTCCCAGGTGGGCGACAACCAGAATATCAAGCTGTCCATCCTTTATGCTTTGCACCACAAGCCAGTGGTGAAGCATTGCTTTGGTAGCATATACTAGAATCTCTTTGTGGGCAAGTTACTCCATATCTTGGGTCTGGGCTGAACGGGACTTCAACCTCAGGGTGTTGATGATCTGCCATTTTCTTAAAAACCTTGAGAAAGAGTAGGCCTTATCTTCACAGATGAATTACTTTATAGCAGTATGGCGAAGAAGGGAAGATGTATTATTTAGCAGCTCTTGAAATCGTGGTAAATGGGCTTAAATTTATTAATTGATTTTATCCATTTTACTTTGAAAAAGTAAATAAAGTAAAGTAGAATAAATGAGCCGTGTAGTTCCAGCCTGCTGAGTATTTTAAGCCAAACGGGAAATTAATGACGTGATTAAGGAAAAAATGGCAAAAAGAGGAAAGAGAGGCTTTAAATACTTAATCTGGATGAACACAACTGTAAACATTTTTGTATTCTATTGAATGAAAATACGAGTATTTTGCTGCGATGTCCACTCCTCGCCCTGAGCACTGCCGCCTACTAGGGGCTCTTTGAGTGACAGCCTCGGTGCCTAGAGGGGACCTTTCTGGGACCCGTGTCCCTGCAGGCGTCCGCCCACCAGTGGGCCTGCAGGCCTTGCTCCCGCCGGGGAGCCCGCAGCCACAGTGTGGGCCCGTCTGCCCCTGCGGCCCTGCCGTGCAGGAGTGCAGGAAGCAACTAGAAACGCAGAGAAACGTCTCACCTGAAGTACTAGGCCACGCTGAAGGGCCAGAGACCTCACAGTCAGTCAGTACCGAGTTCCCCTCCTGCAGCCTGCGTACCCCAGGTAACCCAGTAGCCATCCCCCCCTGACGCAAGTCAGTTAGGTCCAGAGATTCAAATCTGTGCAATTTGTAGAGTCCCAAGCAGGCTCTCTCAGTTACCTCCCTTCACCCTCAAAAGGATTCTCACATTCGAAAGCTCCCCTGCGGACACGTGAGAATGCACGTTGGAAAGATTATGGCAGCTGCACTTCTTTTAAAAAATTAATATCATCACTTAAAATGTCAATCACTAAATCTGTCTTTAAAAATGCAACTGAAATTAAAATCAATGCAAGCTTCTGCCCCAAAGAGGGGCCATCAGCGTGTTTCATTAGAACTCATTCTAGCTTTCCCCCTGCTGCAAGTCTCGCCACAAAATAAAACATTTGCCAGCTAATGTGGATCTGGTGTAGCTGTTCCAGTCAGAAGGTCAAACGTACTGAACTTGCTGCTGGAGCCAAGTTCAGAGGAAATATGAAAAACACAGAAAGCAAAACCTTACGGTGAGCTATAAATACTCATAAATACACTAAAATTTGTAGTTCATTATGCTCCTGTTTTGTCCTCTCTGCCAAAGTCAAAAAACACATGCACCTCCGCTTTAAAAGAAATTTACTGTACATTAGGAAGCAAAGCGCCCAGTGGTCCCGAACGCTGCCAGTTCTCAGCAGGCTAAATACGTGCTGATTGCAGATTTGACGGGGTACATCCTACCCAGTTTTACATATGAACATTGAATTTTGAATGCAGGGCGTGTGTGTGTGTGTGTGTGTGTGTACTTTTAAATCACTCTCCAAAATAACTATTGCCAGAAGCTATCTCACCATTCAAATAAATGATAATGAAATTGTCAATAAGACTGCCCAGTTTTCTAATCTCACAAACTATGTAAAAATACCCACTAAAAGGGAGTAGAGCCTTTATGACAACGGAACTAGGCGAAGATACTTTATATGGCTCTGGAATCAGCAGGTGAAAGCAATTTTTGAAAGGTTCTAACCTAAAACTTTGACTTTTAGCGTGGTATTTTAATGTTACTTCAGTTATCAACTGCTATTTCTTTCAGTAGAGAGCTATGTCATAAATTTATTTTCAGTTCAATATCATTTAATGAATGCACTGTCTATAAAAATAAGCCTCTTCTATGAAATCGGACGTGTTTTAATCGCATAATCTGTTGAGGAAACATAACAAGCATAGCTTAGAGAGCTCTGGGACTCAATGTATGGTCTAGAGACCAGCAGTGTGGGCTCCTCCTGGAAACTGGTTAAAAATGCAGAATTTCAAAACCTTGTTCAGAACCATGGAATCAGAATTTGCATTTAACATGGCTCCTCTGTGATTTTTGTAGCTGCTAAAGTTTAAGAGACACAGATGTAAAATAATAGACTGATTCGCAAGGATATAAAATATACCAGTATTTTCTTAGCGAAAAAGTGAAACTATGCTTTAAGTCCAGCTGATCATATTGGAGCCCTTTAACTTCTAACCACAAAGGAATCAGGTTCGGATTATTGAGAATTATTTTGCAGGGCAATGATCGAACTGCTTTTTAGATGCTATCCTGCAGGATTGAATCCTTCTTCCAAAATACAAACTTGTATATTTTCGAGAAAGGTGAGTTTGGTCTTAATAACCACATGAATTAGATTCAGATACAAATAATCATGTTCTCGATAATTCCCACTGACTAGGAAATTTTTAGATTTCCTCCTTAATGATATTTAATTTCATCAGTTTAAGAGTTTTGTTTTGCTTCCAGCTTGGTTTCTTTACACATTAAATATAGCCACATTAAAAAATAAAATACTATTCTACAACAAAACACTGTATTTCTTTTCTTAAAGAACTGTGGCCCATAGACGTGAAGCGTTTGTCTTTCTTCAATAGAAGTTGCCTCTCTAGGTCAGGTCATAAATCCACTGCCATGATAATGTAGAGGACCGCCTGGGAGGCCCCCTGAGTTTATACCTGGCTTTGTCCAATAGAGATCATTAATCTCCAGGTCTCTCAATCTGGTTCTTTTGAAGAGCTATAAACACACCTACTGTGTTAGCCTTTCCCGAGATATTTTAAAAGAACTAATATCTACAGTGTTCTAGCCGGATCAAACAGAGCCAAATCTAAACTGTATCTGCCATCTAGAGTTTGCTCTCCTGCCACTCATGAATATCCCACTTGAAAGCTCCAGTGTCTCCTTCAAAAACCCTAATTTTAAAAGCACAGGCGATCAGTTTACGACTCTATCACACATCCTATTTATCTATCAAAGCTATTTAATCTTTTGGGGAGGGCATTTTGTACACTACTTTGGAAATCTGACAAATCTGACAAACTTTCTTCAGATAAATGCGCATTGTACATTCATCCGGAAAACTATATATAAAATTTCAAGGACTTCACTGGCCTCCAAATGTCTATTCCAAAGACTTCAGTTGAAGAACCCTCGCTGGTGACGGCCCATTAGGTACAAAGGCCTAATATGCACAGAAATAGATACTTAACTTACAAAATACCTCTAGTAGGCATTAATATCTGTTTCTCCCTTTAACTAGTATGGTTACCTGCTGAGAGGCTCTGGTGTTTTGGTTTGGTTCATTTTTTTCAGAGAGTATAAACTCTTAATGTTAGGAATAGTTTAGGCTTGGAAATTAAACATTCTGGGAGGGATTATGGATTATTTCATTAAAACTCTCTCTCAAATATTATTAGAAACACATGAGCTACTTTCCTTTGTTTTCACAAATTTTAGGATGGAGATTTTATTTTTGACTGCAATTTTTTTGGTATCTTTATATAAGTAGCAACTGAATAAAATAAGTCTATTACTAGCAGTATAAGAGCGGGGGGAAACCAATAACCTAAGAATATACTGGATTGGTTTTCCTAAGAGGTGTAATCAGAGCATTCTGTTCATGGGTTGATTACTCTCAAGGTGGTAGGGAAATGAGATAGACTACAATTAGGGCAGCTCTTACAAGCATGGTGTTTTAGATCCATCTTCAAATTAACATTGATTTTATTTGGGTTAGCACATATAAATGTCCTTCAGAGGTACAGAATTTTGAGTATCATGAAAACAGAGCATGTCACATGAAATACAGCAATCTCTGGTGGATAAAATATATCACTTACAATACAAAGTCCATTCTGATCTAAATTTTCACCGTATTTCCCCTGGCTGTGCCAAAGCTTGAAATGAATTATGAATATAAGGCAATTTTACACGACTGAAGTCATGAGATCCAAGACAAAATGCATGAAGCCCATTTCAAGATGGAGTTTCTGATGTTTTAACCAATGGACAAATAATATGGGTTTGAGGAGGGCACTCTATAGAGCATTTGCAATAAAAAGACATTTTTAAACAACTTTTTGTTCCATTGTTCCAGACTTTTAAGATTATGTTTTATTGCATTCAACTTTGCAATGAAGCTGGCAATGAAGCTATTTCAACCTTAGGTTGCATTTTTAGAAGCATTATGGACAGAACCACTGTGGTGATAATTCTGACCAATTTCTAGGCCTCAACACAACAGAAGCATGTAAGACATTGTTATTAACAAACTAGAATACAACTGACAAACAGACTAATGAAGGAATCTTAAAACTTTGAAAAGGGTTCGCCTGGGTGACTCCATCGGTTAGGCATTCAACTCTTGATTTCCATTCAGGTCATGATCTCGGGGCTGTGGGATCAAGCCCTGAGTTGGGTTCTGCACTTGAAAGGGAGTCTGCTGGAGATTCTCTCCCTCTGCTCTTCCCCCCACTTGCGTGCTCTCTCCTTCTCTCTCATAAATAAATGACTCTTAAAACAAAACAAAACAAAACTTTGAGGATGAAACTGTCTTCAGTTTTTTAAGAATTACTTGGTAGAATAGAGGTTAAATTCCATCTGTGTGGCTCTGGAGAGAAGAGCAAGAAACAGCTGGTGGAAATTTTTACTGTATTATACAAACGGAATGGACCACTTCGTGGAGATTAAATTTCAATTGTAAATTTATACAAGACAAAGGTAGCACATGCAACTGATTAAGAAGCTACCAATCGCCACATGTCATTTTATATAAGGTTTGTGTTGGTCGAACACAATTTTTCTCTGTGTATCTATCAAGCAATAATTTAGTAGGCCACCTATTTATTTTGTCTGTAACACTATTGATTAGACAATGTCAAGATCTCTGTTATTCTATATGCCTGTGGTTTACCTGGTCTTGTAGGCACCTTTTCTTTAGTGGCTGAGAGCCATCATCTGGCCTTTCCCACTCAGTAATCCCACTGTTTCCACAGAAACCACAGCACCCCATTCCACTGTGATGCTTTCTGCTATTAACCCCTGCCTAAGAAGACAGCCACCACTTATCTTTGCAAGACTGCTGGGAGAATTCACTAGGCCTCATTTGACAAATGCTTAATGAGAAGTTTGAGTGGGCTACAGATCATAGAATCACTCCAGCATTTCCTACTTTCTGAGTCTACAGTATGCCAGGAATATGCCAGACTTGCAACCTCATTGATTTTAGACTACTGGTAAATGCAGGTTTTAATTAAACTGCATAAAAGATTATTAATGCCAATGCCAGACACCCAACTGAAATCAACATAATAAATTGCAAATCTCAGGACAGTGTACCTACATCAATGAATTCTTCTCACTCTAATATTTATCTCTTTTTCTTATATATTAAAAATTAATTCTTCTTCAGGTACTCCAAACTTACACTGATTCTTATTTCAAGATCTTGCAACTTATTAATATGCAGGCTAACACATTGTGGATTAGGCTTTTTTTCTCTATCTGGGTTATGTTTGGATCTACTTTCCATTATGATCATGGAAGTATGGTGTTAGGATTTTCATAAATAAGAACCAACATTCACTTATGAAGCATCTCTCCCACATGAAAATGTTAATAGATTTATATACAGATAAAGATCGATTTCCTAAGATTGGAGACAGAGAGATCTTCTTTCTTCAATAAAGAGAATTTGGAAATTCAAATTCTTGTCGTAAACATCACACTGGAAATGCTGGCTAATACAAAATTGGGCAGAACGAAGTAAAAACGTCTTTGTTCAAGCTGACATGATATACATGTAAAAAGTATGAATGAGTTGACTTTAAAATCTCCTGTAACTAATAAGTGATTATAGCAAGGTTGAAGGTTAAAGGTTAACATATACAAAAGAGCATATTCTTGGCCAATGGGAAAGAGAGAACTATAGGGAGAGAAATATATTTTCCTGCAACAGAAGCCTTAGCCAAAGTCTTCTTACATCTCATTAGTTCAGACTCAATCAAATACACATCCTCATACAATAACCCATGGGATTTACCAATAATCTCATTGTAGTCTATTTTAATGCTGCTAAAAAAAAAATACACATTTTGGACAGCCGGGTGGCTCAGTGGTTTAGCGCTGCCTTCAGCCCTGGGCATGATCCGGAGACCCGGGATCGAGTCCCCGCGGTCAGGCTCCCTGCATGTAGCCTGCTTCTCCCTCTGCCTGTGTCTCTGCCTCTCTCTCTCTCTGTGTCTTATGAATAAATAAATTAAAACTTTAAAAAAATGCACATTTTTCTCTCCTAACAGTTCTGAAGTCTGAAACTGATTTCAGTAGACAAAAATGAAGGTGTTAGGAGACCTGGGCTCCCTCCACAGGTTCTAGGAGAATCTGGTCTCTTGCCTTTTTCATCTTCTAGAGTTGCATTCCTTGTATTGGCTCTTGATCCCTTCCTCCATTTTCAAAGCCAGCAGAAGAGCACCTTGCTTTATTGCCTCCTCTCTTCTGTCTGTACTCAAGTTTCCCTCTGGCTCCTTGTAAGAACACTTGTGACAACATTTAGGACCCACATGGATAATCTCCCCGTGTCAAAATAATTAATTTCATCACATCTGTAAAATTCTTTTTGCCATATGGTGTAACACTCTCAGGTTCCACATATTAGATATCTAACTAGATATCTGGATATCTTTGGGGGCCATTAATTAACCCCCCATACATATTAACCATAATCTGGGTACTTTGGGTAGGATCAAAAGGAGAATGAATATAAAGAATGCATACAATCTACATTCAGTGAAATGTAGAAACAATTTACAGTTGTTTGGTTAACAGTCTTGCAATTCAAAGTTAGACAGCCTAATCACAAATACTAATAACAGTAATACTAATAATAGTAATAATAATTTGCATAACCCTTTTGTAATATAAAGAAAGGCTAAAGAAACAAATTGCCCTATGGCCATAAAGACATAGAGAAATATTATCTTCATGATCCCAGAGCAACAATAAAAATGGAAAAACCTAATCAGCATACATGATTATTTATACAAAACTTGTGTTTGTTGATGTGTTTTCGTTGATTCAAATTACAAAGTTTTTCTGTGGTTTCACCAAATAGAAAACATTAAAAATGTCTCTCTCATGTTGCATACATCGAGACCACAAACAAGACTAGAAATTATTATATTTCTTTAGTCAAAGGAAGGAATGGACGATTTTAGGTAATTGTGTAGACAATCTGAAAAAAACAAAACAACCATAAAAGTTTAAATTATTGAAACTTTTCAAGAAAATATATATTTTTTTCAAAGTAAGTGGATAGTTGACTCAATTCTCCAATTCATTTAACTAGTGAAGAACTGGTTACAGACCAAGATGTTTTCCAATTAAATGATTCAATGAGTGTTGACCTAGAATTGTAACATTCAGAAGCTTAGAGGACTCTTCTGTAGTAATCTATTTAATTCTCCTGTAAAATTCTTGACCTGCTAAAGATTCTTAACAATAATGCTGAAATTATCTCCCTGATTATGATCAAGAAGCATTTTCTCCATTTAACATGCAGCAATATTTGGCTGAGCAAACATCAGCCAACTCTTTACTAACTTGTCATTTTGGGTAATTGTCTACCTGATGGATTAAAACACAGCATTTTCCAAAGATTTCTGGACAGTTATGTCTTGCATTACCAATCTTGTACTTTAGTATTAAGGGTTTTTTTTTCTTTCTCTTACATTAACAACTAATATTTAATATACTAAATTATTGTTTTTCTGAGACTTTAAGGGCACAATTGAAATCTGTAGCAGCATAATACCTTCAGTTCTCTTACATGTTTTATTTTACCTGGTCTCTACACAGATTCGGATTCAGTTATTGTTCTTTTCCTTGTTGAGATACTAGATATGCCTGGGGTTATATTCTTATTTATTGATGGTTTTAATTTTGTTAAATTAAAAAAAATTGCTGGTGTTAATTTGTTTATTGCCTGCTACTTTGGGAAATGTAGCTTGTTGTATTGTTAGTACAGTTTTTGGACTGGTGATATCTAACTGTACTTGTTTATTATTAACATTTCTTATGTAGTTACTCTAGGGGAATTCTCAGCCAAGGTATTTTAAGTTCACCATGATTTTTCTACAGTTACCTAGAAAAGGAGGCATAAGGATGGAAGATAGGTCTAAAAGCTAACCTTTTTTGAAAGTACTTTTTTTAAAAATAGAAATATGATGTATTTTGCATAATTTATAAAAATAAAAATAGAAAATGATTCCTAAATTTTGCAGACAAACCGAAAAAAAATAGTCTAACTATAAATTGGCTGCACAAGAGTCACAGGGAAAATTTTTTTTCAAACAATTTTTAAATAAAAGTATTTGACTGTACAGGCACATGTCCACTTTATTGTGCTTCACAGAGATTGAGTTTTTTTACAAACTGAAGGTTTGTGGCCACCCTGCATCAAGGAAGTCTATCAGTATAATATTTCCAACAGCATTTGCTCACTCCACATCTCTGTGTCATGTTTCGGTAATCCTCCTAGCATTTTAAACTTTTTCACTGCTATTTTTTTATAGTGATCTGTGATCAGTGATCTTAGGTGTTAGTATTGTAACTGTTTTATGGACCACAAACCTGTATATCGTACTGTATATCGTGACAAACTCCATTGATAAACGTGTATGTGTTGACTGCTCCACTGATTAGCTGTTCCCCTGGCTCTCTCCCTTTCCTTGGATCTCCCCTGTAGCCCAAGACACAACAGTATTGAAGTTAGGCCAGCTAACAACTCAACTATGGCTGTTAAGTATTCATGTGAAAGGAACACTCACATGACTCTCCCTTTCAGTCAAAACCTAGAAATGATTAAGCCTAGTGAGGAAAGCATGCTGAAAGCCAAGATAGGCTGAAAGCAAGGCACTTGTTCCAGTTAATCAAGCTGTGAATGCAGAGAGAGAATTCTTAAAGGAAATTAAAAGTGCTACTCCAGTGATCACACCAATGATAAAGCAAAACGGCCTCATTGCTCTTATGGAGAAAGTTTGGGTGGTTTGGATAGAAGAGCAATCTATCTGGCCACCACGTTCCTTTAAGCCAAACCCTAATCCAGAACAAAACCCTAACTCTCTCCAATTCTGTGAGGAGAGAGGTGAGGAGGCTGCAGAAGAAAAGTTCTAATCTGGCAGAGGTTGGTTCTTGAAGCTTAAGAAAAGAAGCCATCTCCGCAACAGGAAAGTGCAAGGTGAAGCAGCTGGTGCCGATCTCTGTCACTGTCCTATCCATTCTGTTCCTTCCCTCCCACTCTAAGTAATATCCACACTTCAAATTTCATGATTTATAGGATTATTTTAATAGACCTAAATATATATGCACTTACATATATTTTACACATTTATTTTTAAATAATGGCATAGTATAACACACAATGCTATAGCATGCACACATATATTACACATAGACCATACTGTGTTTCTCCCAAATGCTTTTTTTTGGGGGAAGATTTATTTATTTGAGAAAGAGAGCGATGGGCAGCCCTGGTGGCTCAGCGGTTTAGCGCCGCCTTCAGCCCAGGGTGTGATCCTGGAGACCTGGAATCAAGTCCCACGTCGGGCTCCCTGCATGGAGCCTGCTTCTCCCTCTGCCTGTGTCTCTACCTCTCTCTCTGTGTGTCTCTCATGAATAAATAAATAAAATCAAAAAAAAAAAAAAAAAGAGAGCGAGCACAAAGGGGAAGGGCAGGGGAGAGAGAGAGAGAATCTCAAGCAGACACCCCCTTGAGCGCAGCTCCTGGACTTGGGGCTGCGACTCATGACTCCCAAGATCATGATCTGAGCCAAAATCAAGTCTGATGCGTAACTAAGATACCCAGGTACCCCTAAATCCTCTTCTTCATTGAACATCGTGTTCTGGAGAGCATGTCGTATTTCTTTATTCTGCTGCATAGTATTCTCTTGGTCATTTAACCAGTCCCTTACTGATAGACATACGTGTTCATTCTGATCTTTTACTGTTAAAAACAGTGAAGCATATTTTCATATTTCTATTAGTTTATTATTATGTTTTAAGATCTTGAAAAGTATAACAGCCCGATATATGTTCTGATGGGGAAAAGAACAAAATGCAGATTACCAGGTGAACTGAAATCTAGTCAAACTTCTAAAAGTGACTCTAACTTTATAGCAAATACAGAGGAATTGACCAAATCCAGAATGTGGGACATTTTTCAGGCAAATACCCAGGATTTTAAATAAATAAATGTCAAGGGGGAAAAAAAGATGAGTCATTATATATTTTAAATGATTTTAGAGGCTTAATTGACAAAGTATAACATATGAACTTTACTTATATCCTTATTTAAAAACTACTGGAAAAAAATAGAGCTCATTTTAAAAAGGGAGACATTTGAACATGGACTATGCAATTAGACGATATTAAGGAATTATATTTTTAATTTTATCTGGCTCAATTAAGCTGTAATTATTAGGTGTACATATTGAAGGATTTGTGCTGAAATAAATTTTTTTGGAATTAGCTTTCAAATACTATGACAAAAATATTGGAGCATTATTTGTTAATGTATTTGTGGTTGAATTGGTATGTTAATAGGATATGTTTTAACGTATTCCAACAAAAAACAAAGGGTATGCAAAATAAAATTGGCAAATAGTTATAATGGTTAGAATTGGGTTATAGAGAGGAATTATAACAGTTCCTCTTCAAAAAAGGCAAATTACAGAAATTTGGGGACAATATAAGAAGTTCATAAACTCAACTCATGTCTTCAGTTTGCAAAACACTTGACATTATATTGGGTTTGTTTTAATTTTCATTATCAATGTTATCAGTGAGGGTCCTTGGAAAATTTTTCTTCAGTTGCCTATGCTTTAGTGGTCACAATTTCATCTCTGATGGAAATATTTGACAAAATTGCATTTGGTGTTTTTGAAAACTCGTAGATTATTTCATAAGCTATACATTTCTATGTATAAATTATAATGCATTTACCTATCACCCAAGCAACTACAAACACTTCATAGAGAAGGGAAGAGGAGAGCTGAGGTCTAGTTCAGAATATCAATAAATTCTGTTTTACAACAAAACACTACTTGGTGCCATACTCACAAAGTTAGATTTCCCTGGTACTCACCAGCCACTGTTCACAGTTCCTTCTGAAATGCAGGCTGCTTTTTGTTGTTGTTACTCTTCTTGTTTTTCCAGGTTATTCATAACCACCAAGAGTACTTGTAATAGTGTATAGTACTATTTTTTTAGATACCTATGAAGTCAAATGAATTTATATCACCTCTGTTAACTTTTCTAACAGGAACTAGTGAGCATACTAGTGAGTAAGCTGTTATCACTTTACTCCAAAATAATTATTTTTGTTTTTGGTCTTAACAATACTGGGAATTGATAAAGGGTTTTTTTCTCCCTTTTTTTCATCACCTACAGCTACAATTATTTTTCTGTTGTGTTATATAACATATAGATATCACCAAGATAAAGCCCATATAGTATTACTTTAGCCAAAATATTAAGCAAACCTTTAAAAATCAGAGTATATTGCTTTAAACAAATTGGTTAATAAATTGAAATATCAATTTCGGCAGACATGCGGTTTATTTCTCTCCACAAATAATTGTGGGAGCAGTTCATAATTAATGGAGTTATTTAAATATTAGCAATTTATCATAAATTCAATTGAGAAATGAGAAGAGAAATTTTGTAATATGTGAATAACACTGGCACTTTATTATCATTATTTATTTTAAAAAATTAATGCAGTCTCTCTCTATATGCTTTCATGTCATCCCTTTACCTTGAGAGTGAAATAGCAGAGACGTGTTAAAAATTTTAAAAATCTTTCAAAATCATGCCCCTTTTTGGATTTCATATGGCACTCCAGTATAAATAATATACTCTAGACAACAGTTCTTAGACAATTATATACACAAATGATACCATTTATCACACACTTCTACTCTTGAAATTGTGTCCATATGTAAGTAATCAGTAATTCGTTAGTAACAGTGATGATTTTTTAAAATCAAACAATGAATGATTTTGAACATGCTTGATAGATTTTCCTTATCTTTTCTTCCATTGGCATCCTCAACCAAATTTGGCAGGATCACTTTGGATAACCCCTTTGTATATAAATGATATGAAGACGGTAATGATTCAGAGCCTTTTATAACTATGGACTTTGAGATACATAATTGTTCTTACTTCACACTTTATTTGACATTGTAAACACTATTTCTGTTATAAATCAGTGTCTCAGCTGCACGTTGCAACTTGGAGTAGACCATTGAGCCGTCCTCTTAAATATTATGACATGGAGAAAATCACATTGTGCTTTAACCTATCAACAAAGGAGCAAAGCAATTACAGAGCTAAACAGAGTCCAGGAAGACCCAATAAAGAAAAATCCAAGAAAATTTGGTGAAAATTCTTAAGGGGCCTTCCAATGTTTAATTTAGGCCTGAGGCATGATTAATATTCTGATTCTAATTCAAAAGACTGAACCACAAAGGTACATCTTTTGGGTATTTTTAATAAGCATAGTACAACACTCTGTGAATTAACAGCTGGTCTGACTGGTATTTTACTTCTTCTTTGCTTACTCAAGTGAAGCAGTTAATATTAGTATAATCATCAAACTAACACTAGTCCGGCAGAGGGACAGATTTTTTTTTCCTAGTGTTGTGATGTAGAATACAAATTTTGAAATACACACACACACACACACACACACACAAATCCATGGCTGTATTAATATTTATCAAACCATTGGTTTGGATCCAATACACAATAGAAATGTGTTTTTTTTTAAGAAATATAAAAAAAATTAAAGCTCTATTCCATGGAAAAAATAAAATGGCATATTCATATATTTCACAGTTTGAAAGAGTAAGCAAAGTATCAAATGCTAAAATAATTAAATGAAATTGAATGGATGCTTATGAGAAATATTGAGAATATTATAATGAAAAAGTGATAAACATCATTTGTCAATATTCTTGCTAAAAACATCTAATAACTTTAAAATGGGAAAATCTTCTTCATAAAACTGTATGAACAATTATAATATATTTTATATATACCCAAAACAAAGATTGTATTTTCTTAGTCAATGAAGAATGATATTTAGATCATGCAGCATTAATTTTCATAATTTTGGTTGTTTGCGAATGAGATTCCAATCCCTTTTATTATTATCTGATGTTTTGACATGCTCATTCAGATTCAGATTAATCCTTATTTGTTAATATTTGTTGAAAAGAAAAATTACAATTTCTTTGATTTTAATTTTTAATACATTTTCAGAGGAGGCATATTTGAAACAAAATTTGCAACATAATATTTCTTATTGTCTTATGCAGGCCGTATTTCATTTTCCTGACAAATTTCTTATAGAAAAACTCATTTTTCGCATTATTTGTAAGTCTAGCTCTTTTAAGTATTGTCACCAAATATGATCATTCTCCACTTTAATAAATGAAACTACAATTTATATATATTGTAAAGCTTTCATTAATGACATTTAATTAGCTAATGAAATAATTACAATTTGCTGTTTGCCATTGCATTTATGGTAAAAGGCAACATTTTGAGTATTAGTATTTAATTTTAACAATAGCATAATATTAACATTATGAAATGTTTAGTAAAATATTACTACTGTGTTTCTAGTTAAGAAGATGACTACAAAAATTATTAATACCATAATACTCAAAGATATATATTAAAATGCCTTTTTTTGAAATTCTGTAATTAGCTGTTTTAAAACGAAATGTAAAAGACAGCAGCATCAAGTAAGACTATTTAAAAACTGACTCATTTAATCACATTACTAGATGGTATGTACCTTTCCATTTAGCAAATGAGGGATATGAAATATAACAGAATATTATGTATGGTCAGAAATGTTATTAATGTTCTCAAGGTTTTGACTTTAAGCATCCATAGCACTATTACTCTGATGACCATTGTCATCCTCTCCAATTGTCATTTCTATGAAAGAACATCCATGCATCCTCTTCTCCAATAACAAAAGGAAACAAACACAAAACAATATTCATGTTGGTTTTGGTTCCATAATCATAACACTAACTGAACATCAGGTGTCACACACAAAAGTCCTAGGCAGGTAGGAACTATGAGACACTGATAAGATTCAGATTCAATTTTTAAAAACTTTGTACAACCAAAAAAGTATATACCTGCAGCAGGATTCAGCTCCAGAGTCATTGATTTGTGAATTTGGCTAGTAAACAATCTATGTCAAAAGCTACCCAGGTTGGTAACCCTTGCCTGTCAAACAGTAGCTGTTGGATTTGACTGATAAAGCGGTGAATTAAATCACCAACTACTACAAAGGACATTTGTGACTGGCTGTTGAGGAAGTCCTGACATCAAATGTGGCTTTACTGAAAATAGATAATTTGTTTAGGGGAGACATGTAGCAGAAAGATTGATTATGAAGTTTAGAAAAAGAGAAAAATAGAAAAGAGAGAATAATAAAAACTAAATCAGGTTTCAGTTTCCCTCAAAAATTCTCCAACCAGAACTGTAATACAAATGTTTTGGCTTCTTGCAGTTACGAGAAGATGCTAGTGTACCAAAGAAATCCAGATTCTAGTCCTACTCCAGTGAATGCCTTAGAAATTCCTCATAATTTTTAGAATTCGGTTTCCTAGCTATAAAACACCACAATTGTATTAGAGCTAGAACATTTCTGTTGTCTTTTCCAGCCCTCAGTCCTATAAATGCTGTTTTTCTGGCATAATATTAACTATTGCAGTGGAAGCTAAAATAAAGAAAAATTTTCAATATTAAAAATAAAGGAAAGGGGACGCCTGGGTGGCTCAGCAATTGAACATCTGCTTTGGGCTTAGGACGTGGTCCCGGGATCCCGGAGCCCCACATCGGGGTCCCCGCAGGGAGCCGGCCCCTCCCTCTGCTGTGTCTCTGCCTCTCTCTGTGTCTCTCATGAATAAATAAATAAATCTTAAAATAAAAAGAAAGGAAGGGGGTGGGTAGGTACAAGGGACCAGAAGGATGTATCTTCCTATAGGATTCTGGCCTCTAACGGCAAAAAGTTTCTGGAAAAGATTTCAGACTTAGAAAATTACTTATAGTTTGCATATTAGAGCATTTATACACTGTCAAGTTATTTTAATATTAAATATTCAGACAGTAGTTTATTGCACACTTAAATACAAATTTTATCTAATCTTTAGAGTGAATTTTCATTCCAAAAATATAATCTCCTATTTTACTAGTAAGAACAGAGATTTCTGTTAAAGGAAATTTATAGGGAAGTTCACAAAGGTACATTTCTTCTAAGCCATAGATCATATTTCTATTGACAGAAACAGCTGAAAAAGCCTCATAGAATTTTAGATATTAAAGTGTTTTTAAAGATCATATTCAAGATTTAGTGTGCCATTCTTATAAAACCGCTTTCTTATTTTAATACAGGATCCTCTATAGGCCAAAGTATGTATATTACCTGAAACCAACTGGTAGTGCAGTTAGAATATACAAAGATAAATAAAGGTAAACAAATAAGAAGAAACCATGACTTAGTCATATCACACTGACTCCTTCTTTATATGGTAATCAGTTTTCTCTCCATTCTAACTTAATTTTTTAGTCTCTGCTTGAATTTTGTAAGCACATTTATTTATTAAATAAATTTAAATTCAGTAAACTTCTATATCAGAATAATTGTAAATTCCTATGTAATATCTTTTAACAAAGAAAGATACTAAAGTGAAAGATTTTACTGCCTTCCACCACTTATTTAATGAAAAGCATAGTTGTAAAAACAAACGAAAAACTCCGTTTAACTTACTGCTATTAATTAAAGAACATGGATTTACATACACGAGATGTTTCTCAAGCTAAAGTTAAAGGCTATTTGCCAACTTTGTTGTTAAGGAAAGAAGTGGCCCAACAGTTGACTTGGGGAATAACTGAATTAAACATTAAGAATTCCAGGAGGAAGGACTGGTAATTCTGATTGTAGGAGTCAAGATCACGAATGAATACATGCTGAGGAAAAGACTGCATTTTTCCCAATGTTCTGACTGTTTTAAAATTCTATTTTATAATGTAAATGGGAATAATTGATGAGGAATGTTCACAATTTGGGGACAATAGCGAAGACACCAAAAATCATGTGCAGAAATTACAGTGTTGGCAAGTGTTAGAGGAAGGATGGTGGATAGGGCAACTGAATGATCAAATGGAGTTTAGAATTTGGAGTCCATAGACTTTTAATCTATGGTAGCAGGAGGTAGCGGGATTGAAAATTCAAAACTCCAAATAAATGTTATACATGTGTTTTGACTTCTAAACTTCTAACTAGTCTACCGTTCTTGTTGCTCTCAAAAATCTACCATTCTTCTCTTTGTTTCAAGATTTTATTTGTTTGTTTGTTTGTTTGTTTGTTTGTTTTTGAGCTAGAGAGAAGGAGAGAGTGAGCATAGGGAGGAACAGAAGGAGAGAGAAAAGCAGACTCTGTGCTGAATGTGGAGCCTGACCAGGGGCTCGATCTCATGACCCTGAGATCATGACCTGAGCTGAAATCAAGAGTTAGATGCTCAACCGACTGAGGCACCCAGGTGCCCTTGGGCCTTCCTCCTCTCAATTACTTTCCATCAAAATCTCTGTGGTGTGAAGCTTGAACTTCCTCACTCTATTCCAAACAGAGTCAATTCCCTTAAGGAGAGTCATGAAACTCTGTTCCTACATCCTGCCTCTTCCCCTGGACAATTCCTCTGCATCATTGCTCCAGAGCTGGGGTGTGAACCACAGCCTGCTTCTCTCAGAGTGACACCCCTTCCCTATCAGTGGGTCACTGAGTGGGGGTGATAGCCTCTGGTCTGAGCTTATCCATTGGTCTACCAGCTAGCTGTGGTGATGACGAGAACTCAGTACTCTCAACCTGAGACACTCGGAGGAGAGCTTCTGGCCTTCAAAAGAGGGCCGAACGGATAAAGGTTGCCCCAGACCTCTCTGCTGAATTTGCCTAGAATAAATATCCTGCAGCATCAGGATCAGGGAAGTGGTTAGACATGTTAGTAGCATGGCACTCCTGGGAAACAGGACCCTAAGTCCTAGACTGAATACTAAGGACGGGGAAGCTTCATCTTAGCTGCATCCTCCTGGAGTAGAGCTTCCATCCTGTTAAACTGATGGGAGGAGGATCATGATAAGGACATTGCTGAAAAATATAACAAATTGCATGTACATGTAGTTTAAGATACAATTCTGGAAGGTCACTAGTCCTCTAAGGCACATCAGTATACTTCCTGGGAATCCATGAACCTTAAATAATAATCCATGATTTGAATACAATTTAGGAAGATTAAGAATATGGAAGTCAAGTAGACATAGTTTCAAAATTCCCTCGGCTTCACATGCACATTTTAATACCAAAGCTCTCCTTTAATGTAACAGTGAACAAAACATCTTACATACCATTAAGGATTTATTGAGAAACTAAAATTTACATCGTTATCGGAAGAAAATATCCATGGTGGCTGTAAATATCACATCAAAAGTCACTTGACTTGAGTTGAAATTCTGGATCAGAAATGATGACTGTTAGTGAAGTTTTAACATAGGGGAGCCTCTGTTCTCTCATCTGGGTTATGTGATTAATAACTCAACTGATTGCTTTGGTGGGCATATGGAGTAGGTGAGATAATCCATAACAATTTCTTACTGCAACGACTGGCACACATAGAGCACTTCATACATGCTAGCTACTATTAATGTTTCTCACTGGTGATACGAGCATGTAATTTGAAGATAATCTTCCAAAGATGCTGAGTTTCCATAATTCCAGTGTTCGTTTTTAGTTGTTGCTTTTCATTATTACTTTTATATTTATGTAACAAAGGAATACTATTTTTATTCTGGACCATCGTGTTTGATATTGCACACATTCTTTTCCTTACATTATTATAGAACAAGAGAACACTGATGATGCATGGCCCGTACAAAGCTTCCCTTGTGTAATATTAAGATAGATCATTTGCCAAAAGAATAACCTCACTAAGAGGCCAAAAACATGGTACAACAAAAAAGTCTTTATGTAATGATTGGTTCACAAGCATCGTGGGCCTTGGGGCATGTTTCAGATTTCCTCATTGGATTAATTCTGTACATCTCTCACGCATATCCACGTCCCTTACACACCAATTTCCCTAGTTTCTAGAATTCATTAGGGATCTTAGCTTCTCATCAAAGTAACTACAACTCTAACTTGCTGCCAGTTTGTTTTTGACACAGAGCAAAAAGGAGCTGGACATTTAAGTCCCTCGTTAACAGTAAACATATTGGTAATAAAAGATAAAAGAAGAATGGAACAGAAAATTTGGATATCCACTAGCTCTTTTGGTCAACTAAAATTGCTCAAGTGGTAAATTTAAGCAATTAAACTCCTAAATAGAAGAATAATTAAAGTTAAAAAAAAACTTGCAAAAGTAGAAAAGGAAAACCTGGAAACTGTTCCATCAAAGCTGAATCATAAAGCTTTAATTATATTCAGGACTCAAGATTAGAATGTTGAAGAATGCGTCCTTTTAAAATTAGTTTGAGTGTTGAGATCTTAAATCAAGCTCAGCACTTTTAGCAGTGCCCTGGCAGATCCTAATGTCACAGCTTTCTCCTCTTCATATTCGAACTTTTGTCATCACTTTGCCATCCTTGACTCTCTTGTGTTCATACATAATGAGCAAAAATAGGAGTGGTGGGATTATTGAAAACTGTGGAGTGTTCAGAGCCAATATCAATAACTTACTATACAGCTTCCCAACTTCAAAGGGATATTGTAGTCATAAACAGAAAAATAAAGAACTATATATGTTGTGTAAGTCCTTGTGCCTCAAGTCAGAAAAAGTGTGTCATTTACATTGGAATTCCTAAAAAGACTGAATTATATATATCCGTTTAGGTTTTGTTTTTATTTGCAAGACCACAACTAGAATAATTACTTCATTGCATCCTAGCCACTTTAAATGAATCTGATCAACCCAAATAAACATTTAAAGAGAGTATACGAACATACGGTTGGTGTTTGTCCTGTATCTCTACAATTTACCTAGAAGAGCTCTGTTTACATCATTGCAAAGAACTCGATTTCCTTTCTTTTCTTGAATAACACTTCATCGTCTTTCAAGATTTTGCTCAGGTGTCACCTCTTAACCTATTCACAGATACATGTATAGCTTCAAGTGGCAGCTTAGATGTCTCTCGTGGGAGACCAAAAACAACCCAAGGTAAAGACTGTGTCATACCAGTCTTTGGGTGCACAGCACCTAATATCTACTAAATGTTTACTCAACACGTGCTAATGAATGAAACAACGAATGCTCATATGCGTGTCTCTCCACCTAAGTTTTCACTTCACTCCTCAGGTCACATCACTCCACCTTCTATGGTGGAGAAGACCTACCTGGTCCTGTCTTGATACTATCAAATGAATTTCAGAGTTTGTTAAAGCTGGGACATGAACTTTGTGTAGTACAGCAGCAAAACTATGAGTTCAGATTGATGACTTAGGCATTAGGAAACAAGTGCAAAAGTTTAAGTGGCATACAACCAGATTTGCACCTCGGCGTCATCACTTTGATAACCATGTGAAGCACTGATTGAATGAGGAAGAGAATGGAGTGAGGTGATCAATTTGGAGGTTAACTTCAATAGCCAGGAGAGACACACTGAATATGTGGGTAGCAGTTGGGCAGGAAGGAGAGAAGCATATTTGAGATATTTAGGAGATAAAATCAACAACTTTTCATTAGAGGTGTAGGTACGAGATGGAGGAAAGGAAAGTGCCTAGATTTCAGGCTTTCCCACTCTACCTAACAAACAAAAAAAATAGGAAATATGGAGATTGGCATATGTGGCAGTGAGTGCACGGATGAGACCATCACTTCAGTTCTGGACAAGTGAAATTAGAGGTATATAAGGGACAACGAGTAAGAAGGTTCAAGCAGGTTAAGTGTGTGAATCTAGAAATCCAGGAATGTTTAGTCCTACAGGAAAAAAAAAAACACGTTGAAAATATGAAAGCTACAGAGGGATCCCTGGGTGGTTAGCGGTTGAGCACCTGCCTTCGGCCCAGGGCATGGTTCTGGAGATCCGAGATCCAGTCCCACGTCGGGCTCCCTGCATGGAGTCTGCTTTTCCCTCTGCCTGTGTCTCTGCCTCTCTCTCTTTTTGTCTGTCTCTCATGAGTAAATAAATAAAATCTTTAAAAAAAGAAAATATGAAGGTTACAAATATTATTTGAAATAAGAGTAGATGAAATTTTCAAAGGAAAAAGATTTTTCTCCAAGAAGTCCAAAAAATATTTTTTTCTGGATTATATAACTAACAAAGCTGAAACTGACTTACGCAGTAGCTCAAATAAAAGCTAGCATGGTTAACATTTTTAAAAAATAATAAAATCAAGCCGATTCATTCCATTGTGGGATCCACAGAATTTCATTTTCTGACTTAACTCTATCACTTCTATTCAATGCATGCAAATATGATGCATCCTTTTGCTTTGCATATCATAAAGCACATTGATACAGAAATCAAAATAATTCCTTTATCCTTGTCTTTAATCCAGAATGAATTTTCATGGTTGGCACTTCTTTATTTGATCCAAATTCTGTCTTTTGGGATTGTGTATAAAAGCTGACAAGGGTCAAATGATGTGTGGGTTGAGAGTAGTTTCATGATTCATGGGAACTATTAAACTATGCAAAATTATCACTCTGGGACAATGAGTTTCTTATGAAAGCCTTCTTAATACAAAAAGGAAAATGGAGCATTCCATGGATTTTCCATTTCAAAAAATGCTAAGAAGTACATGAAAAATAATCACATAACAGTTTCCAAATAATGGCTATATAGCTCTGTTATCATGCAAACATTTTTTCCACCATTCCTTAGCTCAAGTACTATATATTAACTAGTTCTCTTGTAATTCTGATAATCTCCTGACTGACTCCAACCCTATTCAAATGTGATTTGTTTTTTAATGTTTCTGGTCAATTTTTAATAATTAGAATAATATCTTGGACATTTAACTCTTTGCTGTTTATTAAATTCTTTCATATAATCTCATTAAACATGCAAACTATAGGCCATCTGTGGCACAACTTGTTTTAAATTATGCTTCCATTAGACTTGCATTGTGTAATTCTTCTGACCACACGCATGTTTGGTCATTTTAAAATTGTTTCTCATTCTCTCCAAATATTTAGGAATATGTTTTATAGAATAAATACTTATAAGTACTCAAAACACTATCTAACAGAAAATAAGAATTTATTGATCTGTCACATAAATAAAAATAAAATGAATAAGCAGCTTCAAGAACATTTTATGTCTCTTCATTTCAGTTGATTCTCACTCTTCTATATACCAGGATCTCAGCTTAACTACTAGGCTTATTTTAGCCTTTCCGATTGCTCCTACTGTAAACCAACTAAAATATTGCCACTAAACTTAATGTGATCGAATTTCAATCACATTTAAATCTCTTTCTGTGAAATGAGTATGATTTCCTAACTTTTGAAACCCTTATTACAGGTTTCAAACTTGGTCAGCCAGCCCTACCTAATTACCTAAGACCTCTCCTTGAACAGTGCATTCTGCTGTCTTGACATGGAGTATTCAAGACATGGGAAAAAAAGCATGCTACTCTGTCCCTTGTGACAAGTGTGTCAGGTCTAACTCAAATGCCACCTTTTCCGTTGAAGGCTTACCTGATTATTATAGTCAGAAAGCAGAGTTTCTTCCCTTCCACTCTGATGGAACTTAGTATTTAAGATTCAAAAGAAATTCATCACCTAATGCAGGGTGTAATAGATACGTTGGTGTGATCTATCCTGCTTAGCAGAGTGAAAGCTGATCAAAGACTGATTGAAATTTGGCAAGTTGAATATTCACACTAAGTGTTCCTGAATGTCTTGAATTAGTTCAGAAATAGCCTATGGTAGATTGATGTTTTTGCTCTGTCTTTATTTCTATAGAGTTCTAACCATCATTGGCCTCTCCTGTCTCTCGGGGCCAGCTTCAAACTTTTGTCTAGCCTTACAAGCTCTGGGGCTGGAAAATGAGTCTCTATTTCTCACTCTGTCTTCTCCCTTTTCTCTGATCTCTCTCTCTTCCCTTGAATTATGAATTATAAAAGAATGAGTAATGGAAAAAATACGGGAAAGACCTATGTATTCGTTTCCTAAGAACTGAAAAAATAGGCATGGCACTGAAATCCATTAAATGAATAATTTTTTAAAAAACTAAAAGTAGGCAGGAAAAGAAGAACAATATTAAAATATTGAAACTATCTAAACGTTTCCTCAGAATCCAAACTACACTAAATGCCCATGCATCTGATCTTAAACAAATGAGAAATTAGGAAAAATAGAATTCGCAATTAACTTTAAAGGTTTTCTTTCATACATCTCAACTTTGGTATCTTATTAATTGTTTAGTAAGCAAGTAAGAAGGCTCAGGGAAGAGAAAGCCAAGATAAAAATACCTAAGAAAAATGAGTCTACTCTACACTAACATTTTGATGTTATAATTATTAAACTGGACAATGCAGTCAGCAGCCTGGTATCAAATTAGTATCATTACTTTCCATGACTACATTATCATATTGAGATTATTATCATGTATCATAACAATTAAATACTGTTAAAAATGATTATAAATATAAAGGTGATATGCAGCTAATCAGTTTTAATGTCCGTTTATCACAAATTCTCTCATTAAGTGCAAAAACCTCTCATAAGTATTCCAATTTGAAAACTACATATTGCTATAACTTTAACACTATGTAATTAGATAACTGTGGTTGTTCTGTAGCTTTCCAGAAAAAAAAAAAACAACAACTTAGAAATCAGTAAGTGTATATCAAATGAGCAATGCAATGATTAGAAGTAAAAATAGAAAAATAAATATTCTATTTCAAAGCTCTAATAGTGTCCTATTTGATCAAAAGTAAATTTTACAATGACATGGAACTTATAAAGCAGACATTCCAAGTATTTATCCCTTTTGCAATTTATTCTTAATTGAAAACAGTTGCTAGGTATTAAAATATTCTCAAAAGTATTCCTGAGTTTTATGACGCTAATCTCAAACACCACGTTTCTGTAGATTTGAGACTCTACCTACTTATTTCTATTGCCATTTTAAAAGCTTGAACAGAGGTAAGAAACAGTTGCTAAATATTTCAATCTCGTGTAGCACCAAGGTAATGTTGATTTTAGCTCTATTTGTACAATTGCAAATATTATACAGCTTAGCTTGTTGCTTTTCTGTTTATTTATTTAAGCACATATATCATATATGTGTATATTTAGTTTCATGTTGACACATTTTTTAATCTTAAAAATGCTTATTAGCATTCTTACAAGTTTCGGAAACAGGAAAGACTTTAATCAGACCAGTTATCTTTAAATTTAAGAAAAGAACCACAGAGACTTTTAAAAATTCATCTCTAACAATAAAAATAACACTAGAAATAAGCCAAAGTTACCGAAAATCACATCAGCCATGTGGGCTATTTTTATAATTTAAGCTACTGAAAAAATTGGACTGAGAGTCAATTGTTTTTAATTTGTTTAACAGCATTTATTTAGTTAAGAATATCAAACATTCATGATACATCAGACACAAAGATGAAAGCAACTCCTTCTTTATCCATAAGGAGATCGCAGAATTTCAGGGTAAACATTTATATTAATGGATAACTAAGATACAGTTTGGTAAGAAGTTATATAAAGTTTTGAAGCTAATTATATTAAAAAATTCAAAAGGAGAGTGATTACCACTTCTGGCAAAGTTATAAAAGCCTTCAGAGAGGAAGTGATATTTGAGTCAAAACTAACAAGTTGGGGAAAAAGCATTCCAGGACAAAGAACAATACAAGAATGACTGCATGCTGTAGTATAATTACTAAATAGAGTAGGTTCTGTAAATTTTTGAGATGGTAAATAAGTGTAAAAGAGAACTGCATCATTAAATGCCTTTGTCATATATTTTTATTAGTAATCAATAGATGATTATGGAAATTTTATAAATGGAGATATAGAATTATTAAATGCAGACACTCTCCCAAGTCTGACGATGAAAGAATGAATTAGGCACTAATTCTTTGCAAGTGGGAAAGTCAGTGGGAGAAACAAAGATTGTTTTAAATTTTCCATTATTTATGTTTTCCTGACCTGTTTTTTTTTTTTCCAGATAATATTCAAGGTGACTTATCCAATCGCAAATTTAGAAATTTGGAAAACAAATATACAAAAGAAGCCCAAGCAAGTAGAAAATAGAGACTGGCAAAGAGGCTAAAAGTTTATGGTATAAAGAGACACACACCTCTAGTACCTGGCCATGATTGATGACTCTAAGGTTTTTTGCAGCCAAAATAAAAAATATTGCACAGTTACACGATACACAATGTTCATGAGACTTTTTTTTTCTTTTTTTAGGCTTAAAACCTCCATCCGTTTTGATATGAAGTTCAACAGGAATTTCTCATCAGAGATCTCATAAAGAGTACATATTATGATGAAATGTATGTCCTAAGCAATATGAAATATGCAGTAAAGAGTTTCATAAGGATATCTTGTATAAAATTATTCACAATATATCAGCATATAGATCACAATAAAATGTGATTAAACAAAACTATAGGAACCAACAGTTCCAACAATTGCTTCTTTCCACACCTCAAATGAAAGTTTCTTCCGTTGATGTTGCCATAATCCATTGAAGAGTAGTCTCATATTCAAGGCCATCTGTATAAAATGAGCATAAAATCTGTTAAACTCTATTGCAAATTACCTGGGTGGATTTTTTTGAAATCCTACAACTAATACAAAATGAAAAATCAATTAAATGCTGAGGTTGAGTGGTATTGCCATGTGTAATATTCGAGTTTTACATTTCCCTTTTTTTTAAGCAAATACCCTTATTGTTCTCATTGATTCCTAACATACACGTTTACCTGCTTTACATACTGAGATCCTATACAAGATCTCCCATGAAGAAAGCTTGCTGTTGTTGATTTTAAAATTTATTTATTTATGTATTAAAATATTTTATTTATTTATTTATTTATTTATTTATTTATTTATTCATTCATTCATTCATTCATTCAAAGACACAGAGAGGCAGAGACATAGGCAGAGGGAGAAGCAGGCTCCTTACAGGGAGCCTGATGTGGGACTCGATCCCCTACTGGGATCATGCCCTAAGCCAAAGCCAGATGCTCAACCGCTGAGCCACCCAGACGTCCTTGATTTAAAAATTTAAAATGCATGGGAGTGACTGCAGCAATTCTTAGAGTCCTCTCAGTAGATCATTATGACAGTGTTGCGATTTCCTTTCCTTGACTGACCCCACGTTCGCCAGCCTTCCCACTCAGAAGCCAGCCTTCATCTCTGTCCTTAACAAGTGTTTACTCAGTACAGCCGACTTTAAATGAATATTAGGTCAACACTCCCTAAATCTAATTGGGGAGACTGGATACTGGGAAGAAGTGTGCTCAAAATGTCAGCAATGGGAGCTCTGAGGAACACATTAAATGGTGAATGGGGTGTGTGGAAGAATCGTTTTGGTTGGAAAATTGTGGAAGGAAGCCATCAAAAGCCAAAGTCCTAATATTAAAAACTTTTCCTGTACGACTTTAGTTCCGCAGTTGGACTACATGAACTTTCCTCAGTAGTATTCAGCAAGATTATTCCTACTTGGGGCTGGAAAACTGTAGTAAGACCTACAGAGCAAGTAATATGATTTCTGATCTGTGGTTTGTCATCTTATGTTCCTCACTAAACTCCACTTAGCAGAGATGAACAATTATCTGATTCCATGCATTGCCCATTCAGTAAGGAGACACCCATTTCAAAATTGTACTTTAAAGGCAAACTATATTCTTTTTATGTTCCTCTTGAAATTTTCAGAGTTTAACTCCATGTTAGATATCAAATGAAAACAGCACGGGACAGGAGAAAGAGTAAACACAAAAGGCTTTGATCTATGGCATCAAAACTGAATAAATTTTAAATTGATTTCAGTAGAAAACAAAAAAAATCAGCAGTTAAAAGGTGAAACACTAAAATAAACTGAACAATGCTGACAACTCATGGCACGATACCCAGAATGCATTGAGCAAAGAATATCCCCCCAAACTGTTAAATGCATTTGTATTTGTAAAGATGGTTATATCCATGAAAAACAAAATTGTCCTTTGGAAACAACATATCCATTTTGCTTAGAACACAGCACTTAATGGGTTAAAGCAAACTCTCATTTTCAAGGAGGACACCTAGATATTTTGACAGCACCAAGCAATCCCTTGGCCCTCTTGACTAAAAAAACACTGCATGCCTAGCCTTGCTTCCCGATAAATTATTTTTAAAATGATCAAACTGTGTCATATTATTTGTAATGCTATTAAGAATAATATCTAAAGTACTTAAACTAATTATGCCTATTTTGTAAGATTAATTATCATTAATAATTTAACATATTTTATCATTTAAGTCAGTATCCGTTCTGATCTTTAACTTTAGAGAGCACACTGTATATGTACCACATAATTAGGGCTTATGTATCACATAATTAAGGCTAAATACTAGGAAATCAGACTAATGAGACCAAATCAAACTGAATTATTTAAGCTTTTTTTCTTTAATTTTAGAGGTAGAATATTTAGTAATTAAACACTGATTTCATTTTCTTGAGCTTGCATGTGTCTTCTTTGTTTTTGTGGTCCTTGCTACGGAAGCCTCCCAAAATGTTTCCCTGGGGAGTAAAAATAAAGAATCGCTCACTGGCCTCAACTGGGAGTCAAATAATGAATAGAAGCAGGAGGTTTCATTCATTTTCTGTCTCTTCCTTCTTTTGCCTCCCCTCTTGTTTCCTGGTGTCTTCACTGTTTCTCTCCTAAAGATGCCCTGTCCTCAAACTGGAACCTGCTCAGCTTCCTGTCATTTTCTATCTTTCATTCTCCCAGGGCCCGGCTTCTATGATGGAGAATTGATAGCAATTCAACAAACAACATTATTCAGGATTTCAAGTTTAGGAAGGGATATTGTAGAAGGAGGGACTTTTGTGTTCTTACCACTTCACTCACTCATTCACTTTGTCCTACATTTGCATGATCTTTCTTTGAACAGACGTTGATGAGTAGCTGCTGTGTGCCAGACTGTTGTTCTACAGTGCACCTGGTGCTGGTGAGATGTTGAATATGTGACTCTGTCAAATAGCAAACATATTTGAGGATAACATTCCACAAATATTCGGAGTGACTTCCAGGTTCCCAGGGGCTTGGTTAGGGGTCAAGGATAGAGTAGGGGGAAGGAGGGGCACACCTTTGTTCTCAGAGCTGATGGTCTTTTTGAGAAGACATAAGTACATCGTTCAGTAAGATTTCTCATGATACAAGAAGTATAGGGCCACATGGGAGTCAATGGATGAAGCGTTTAACTTCAATTAAGTATCAAAGAAGGCTTCCAGTAGGAGGTGTCATTTAAGCTAAGGCCAGAAGGATGATGAAAATTAGGTATATGTATGTATGTATGTATATGGATGGAGGTGGGAAGTAGTTGGTTAACGTTAAATTATGATAGAATGTTCCAGACAGAGGAAACAACATGTAAGAAGGTTTGGGGGAGGAGAACCCATGACTTGATCCAGAATTAGAAACAAATTCAGTGTAACTGCATTAAGTTAGCCTGGAGAGGTCAGTAAAACTCATAGCTCAGAAACTGAGGCACTATAGCTAGTTAACTGCTTTAAGGGGACAAGCTATAAACATAATTTCTGATTCCAAAGTCTCTGTTACACATGCCAATCCTCTGTACAAAGAAAAGATAAAGTGATTTAATTTAAAAAAAACCTTTGTATTATTAAAAAAGAATGATTCTAAGAAAATTTCTCCTCTCAATGAATTAAAAAATGTATATGATTCAAAGAGGTCAAAGGGAAACATTTACCATCTTACTTCTCATCTCCAACTTGACTCCTCCATGATAATTTCTGTTTCTGGGCCTCACTTCCCTCATCCTCCCTCAGATCTGGCACCAAGAGAGCTGTGTCCAGGTAGTAGGGTCCTTTAGAAAGGAAAGCAGAAGTAAAGTGAGGGATGCCTTTCAGACAGAAATCAGAGCCGTAAGACCCATTAAGAGACTATCCCTGGAGAAGTTGCTAGGATTCCCAACTAAGACAGTAGTTTTGGTGGGAATAGCAAGAAGCAGCCAGGTCTAGGAGACACTTGAAGGAGAAGCGACAGCACACTGAACCAGTTGGGTGATGGCTGATGTGAATCGGAAAAGTCAAAAAGGGTCAGATTTTATCATGAGAACAATGAACAGGTTTGGGGAACATAGTGATTTCAACATTTTCAATAAATTTCATTGTTTTTTTGATTAAGCTTTTCTCAACAGCAGGAACATTCATCTTTATAGTGCTTTAAAAGCGTATTCAAATATCAATTGGATTTGAATGATCATCTTTATTTTCACCCAATTAAACAGAGCAGATAGGTCACTTCTCACATAGGCAAAGTATCTGCAAATAAGTTGTTGTTACCAGTCGATCTTGAAATCTCAACAAGTAGACCCATTAGCTGATTCCTGACACATGTCCTTTGGTGGTCTGGCCTTATTCCAGAAGGGAGAGGAGAGTAATTGGCAGCATAGCCCGTATCCCTGGTCCACTTAGGTAGTCCTTTGTCACCAGTTCAGCCCTTCTGAGATCTCTCTGCCTCACCACTGCTGTTCTCCACTCAGTGATACCAAGGCTTCAAAGAAATTAAAATCAACTTATCTTCTAAGAAGGCTGGTAACCCTTGTATGGAATAGGATGCAAACACTACTTCATTGGCAAGTCCTAGGCCAGGATATGCTATTGGTGGAAAGTAAAAATATTGCAAAGAGTAAAGAAGCATCATTATCCTTAATACCAAGAATGACTTGCATCCAAATTGGCATACTTTTTTACCCTATCCATTTATCACGAAAGAAATTTCTAAGTAATTCTTTGCAAATAGGTTTTTGACATATACTGGCTATTTCTGATGGTCTCAAAACTGACCATTGCTTGGAATTGTTTTTCTTTCCTACTAGGGAAAGAAAATAAGACCATCATTACCACAATATTCATCTTGGGTAGCACAAAATGACATACAGAGTTTGGACCAGGAGACAAATATAATAATACTTTACAAATGAATCTCTTTTTTTCCCCAAAGTAGATTTGGAAGAAATTATACCTAGAAAAAAGATCTTAAACCTGAGTCAAGGAAATAGAGTTCTTCATTCATCACAGAAACAAATAGTACAGTAAAGACATAATTTCCCATAATGTCCCTTGATCGAGTCAACCTATTTCACTCATTTTATTACACAGGCCCTTCAAATGTTTTAGATCTATCCCATCACCTGTCAATTCATGCTTCATTATCCTGCTCCTCAGTGCCATTCAAGGTTGACTTCCTCTCCAATAGTCACCCCTGTCCAAACAGGAGTCATGCATGCCATTTTTCTCCCCACTGTCAATCCAGAACATGGTTTCCTATAATTATATATTTCAGTGAGCTCCATTCTTTCTGCCAAAGAGAGGAAAGAATTCAAACTATCTAGGAAAAGTGAACCTTCAGCCATTTTACATTTGCTGGGAGATTCTCATATAAGATACAGTATTTGTTTTGCCTTATAGTTCCACAGAGTGCTACAAAGAAGGCCCTTAACAGTATGGGAAATCTGCAGCCTTGCCACCCAGTCCTTCTTGAGAACACAGTTGTGGCCAGAACAACAAAATCCTCGATGAGCAGTTTCCCAGAGAGGAGCCATTGCTTTAGCCTCCTGCAGTGTCTTCATGAGCTCACACAAGTCCGCCTGACACACAGGACGAGCTTGCAAAATAAGGATTTCAGTTTCAGAAGGACACCATCCATTCGCCCTGTGAGGTGAGGGACAAAGGCTGCTGTGACGGTCCTGCAAGGAGTCGCTGCTATGAACCTGTACATACTTTTCTGCTCACGTCATCCCTGGCTACAGACGTGCCTTCTGTCCCTCCTGCCACATTCTTCCATAGTCTTGTAATGCAATAGTCACAATGAAGCCGAGTGAACAAATATTTAAGTACCTACTATGAGCCAAAGACCATTACCCTTTAATCTTGACTACAGCTCTGTTGGATCAGTTTAATTATGCCAAATGCATTTGAAAAAAAGCGAGGATGGGAGAGGTTGATCTGGAACAATCACATGGATAATAGGTGATTACAGTCTAAATACTAAGCCAGGTCCCGCGGTCTCCAAAGCTCGTGTTTTCTCCCCCTCACAACGCTGTGTCTGTCTATACAGAAATTTTATCCTGCGAGATCGTTTTGTTGAACTTCCACACACTTCACAGATGCGAAAACCATAATGTCTTGGTTAAATGACTTAATCAAGGTCACACATTTGCATCAGGGCTAGCTAGCCGCAACACCTATGCTCATGATTCCCAGCTCAACTTTATGCTGTATCATATTCAACTAAAAAGATTATAATAGATTCTATAGTGACAATCATCTGTATCATCATCCCCACTGTTCGTTGAAACCACCCTGCAGTCAGCACGGGAACTTCTGCGGGCCTACCGCATCGTGCCCCGTGGTTGCGTTACCCTGAATGACTGCATTTTCAACCAGGACTATGCACCAGTTCAGTGAGAGTCGTATCATTAGACTCGGAGCTTCAGAAGTCTTCACTTTCAGTATCTTAAGACTTAAAGTCTTCAAATAGAATTGTGTGTCTAAGGATGCACAAGGTGGCCTATTTGATCTTTTCACTTCTCTGAGCTTTGCCAGGACTAAGTTCATTTCTAAACAAGAGGAAATAGAATGCTTTCATTTGACTGTCTTGATGAAATGCTGATGCTTTCTTTGTGCATTTTTAAGTTCTTTTTTGAGAAAGGAGGAAAGGATCTATATCATTCATTAGATTTTCAAAAGGTTAGACTTTGTACTGCTTGAGCACTGAGTTAGTTTAAGTCACATTATATTTTATATCCTCAACCCAAAATGTATGGAACATATAGAAACTATATGCAAATAGACGCATCCTACACATGTTTGCTCACTTGGTCCAGTAGGTGTAGTGCATATTCACCTAACCTTCCTCACATAGTGCTATGCAAACATCTCACTGAATTGATTTTTTTTTTAAAGCCAGGCACTATTCCAACATTGAAGTTCCATAGGAAAATGGAAATGCCAGTACAAATTTCTATTTTTAATTTAACTATCCACTGATCCAAGTTTGAACTGAAAAAAACCCCCACCTCAGGATATTATCGTGGAATGGCAGCTCTCACAATGACTGTTGCCTTATTACATCATTTGCAGATCAAGCACAAAGATTAATTTAGGACCCATTAATAGAAGACTTTTCAGAGGAACTTGAGCTCAAATTATACCAATCTGTTACTGTTCCAAAATAAACGCATCAGGTGGCATTTAAATGCAGGTGGTTAACCGTTTTATCAGTGCAGATATTTAAGCTATTAGAAATATAATTAGAAAAATTAAATTAAACACACTTACTGTAGATTCTAATTCTAGCAGCCCCATCCTTAGCATTATGCTATTTCTATTGTAAATTATGAAATGTGCATAAATTGCACAGGTTTGTTTCTGAGTGATAGCTGAACTTAGATAATTAAGCTGTTAGCCATGAACTTCAGTGGTCAACATGGTTATATATCTCTGTCTTGCGCCCGCTCCTCCTTCTTGTTTCCACAAGTCTCCGGGGAGGCAGATGAATGGCACTTGACTCTACCCAGCTACACAGTCGACTGATTAGACATAGTCCTGTACCACAGGTACGCTCAATTACATGCCTTGCAGAGAGTCAAGCATTTCCTGAAGCTAAAAGTGCTGAATCTGTTGGCTTCACACATTTTAGAGTAGGAGTAAACTGTGATCAAACATATTTAAACCTTCAATTTCATTTCATAACATACTTCCTCCTGCTTAACACAGGAAGTAAAGAGTTTATTGAGATAAAAAGGGATAAATCAATTTGCTTTCAAATAATTAAGTCATTAAGAACTGGGCAATGACTTTATTTTTAGTAATTAAGTCATCTGTGTGAAGGGAAAATGTGACATTTGATTCAAGACACAACTTGGTGTCCATCATGATACAACCCTATATTTAATTTTTAAGATGTCAAACAGAACACATTCAGTAAAAGGGTCACGCAAAAAAAAAAAAAAAAAAAGTTGTATTTGCTGTCATTATCCTCATCACAGAGAAGTGCTGAGGAAGGACTGTTCTTAAGGCTGCTTGTGTGGTAAGAAAAATTGTTCATTGCTGAAGATAAACCTGAAAGCTAATAGTAAACAAACACTATATATAAAATAACTTTCGATGGATCAAGACCTAACATGCGGTTAGTTTCAAAATCTTTCTTTGTTATATTTATAAAGAGCTGGTTATCCCTTATATTTCCTTATCTACTATGTGTCTAAATGAAAACAGGCAGAGATATTCAATGAGCCAAACTTACGCCTAGTGTAAGGCGGGTTTACATGCGTAGTTATCTAGTGCAACAAAATGGCTCCCTTTTTGAGACTTAAAAATAACTACATATTGTACAGCTAGAAACCCAGTGAATTTTCCCCCACAATCTTAATATTCTTGGTTTTATCCAAAGCTTCAAGAAGCTCTTGAACGTGCTTAATTCTGCAACTTGGAATGGTTCTAGAAATGGCAAAATACTATCTTTTAACAAGACACCTGAAGAAGCCTGGCAAGAATCAATAGGTCTTAGAAATCAAGGGATCCTTTCCAGGAGCTATTTCCTGAGGAACAAGATTGGCAAATCCTTTGATTCCTGAACTCTCTCTCTTATAAGCTAACCACTAAACATTTTATGTCTATTTCGGCTTTAATGAAGGTAGATGTAATTTCTGAACAAGTTCAGGAAAGTACTTCTTTCAAGCAGGGAAACTGCTTAAATTAATTAAGCTAATTAGGTTAATGAATAATTAAGGTAATTCTTTCATTCTCCCCCCCCCCCCACAATTCAACCTCTTCATCTCTTAGTCATAAGTCTTAAATGGTGGTATGAGAACTACATACTATCACACATTAGATGCCTGTTTAATATTCTACATAACTGAAAGTAATTTTTTTGTTTTTTTCTTAGTTTATAGCTTAAATAAGAATGGGCCATCTCTCAGATATTGAATATCTCTCTAATTAGGAAATGCAAATATCATAAATTAAAAATCAGGCTATACTAGAAAAGATATTTAGGTCTAAAAAACAATTTTAATAATCACTCATTTTACATACAATGATAGGCTCATGAACACTTATCTTCATATCCTAGGCTCTACAAAATAGTATTTCACGTGATTCTTTAACTACACAAGGAAGTATGTACTTTATCATAATATTTTCATATTGAGTAACTAAAGACTCAGAGACGTTAAGAGACTTGCTCAAGGTCATATAGCCTGAACAGAGTGCAGCCTGGATTTACCTGTTGCAAAGAAATTATTAAATCTTTTTAGCACTTGGCATATTTTGGGAATGCAAATGTAGAATTACTTCTCCTATTTAGAGTAGATTTCTATAATCTGTGTGTTTTCAGGGAGTTAGTAACTGGTAAAAAGAGGAGAAGTTCCCGAAAACACGACAGCAAAGAAAGATTAAACTGAGTCAAGTGGAAATTTATGTCTGTCTTCTGGACTCCTATTCTTCTGAACACATTGTCAGTAGTTATCCAGTATTACATTTCAATTTAGATGTAAAGCCATAAAAATTGGATTTTAGAGAATAGAGATATTTGGTATTTACTTCTATGATCACAGACATAATTCTGTCAGTCTTCTAACTTCAACTAACCTCTGTCATCCCCCTCACCACTAAGGGGCAATACAGCAGCACACATGTCACTATAATTAGCGTGCAGCAGCAATTTTCATTAGACCAATGATCTCCAATAAGATTTTCCCAAGGGCTGCATTCAGTTATATGTAATAGTTAGGCGGGCCACACATGTATTAGCATATGATTTGCACATGATTTGCATATGCATTTAAAGATTGCATCATATTTCTCTGGATATTCCAAGTAAAAATGTAATTACTACAACATTGAATGTTATGATTTCTATTTCTCTGTACGATCCCATCACATCTGGCTCTGATGGTTTATGACAGAACAGCTCAGCAGAAAACTAGGAATAGTCCGTGAGTAAGAAATAGTCAGAGATGGTTAGGGTCAATAGGAACCTTTTGGGGGGCAATAATGATGACTACTGAGGGTACAATACATTAGACAATTTGTCTCTTTGATAAGGATAAAGGAATAAATGCACACTGGGTGGACCTTCTAGAAATGCCCATCTAGTTACTGCTGGTATCTTGTTGAGCATCTTTTTTAAAACCTCATTACTGGCTAAATGGCAAATTATCTGTTATCACTTGGGAAATCTCAGTTACCTCTTAATTCTAATAGTGTAGTCACAGAACAACTTTAACTGAGTTTTCTTTGAAACCTAATTACTCTCTGTTTTGAACACTAATTTTAAGTGAAGAGCTTTCTATTTCCCTTTAGTTTCTTGATACATATGGAGCAGTCCCACCCAACTAGAGAGCATACCCTCTCCCACTTAACAAGCTTTCTGGTACATTAATGTTTGGGTAGGTTAAAAAAAAAAAAAAAAAGTCACAAGTAAGTCAACAAGAACTGCACAAGGAAATATTTGGGGAAAAAAATTGGGACCCGCAAACACATCCCAATGCATATTTGCTCTTATATTTATGAAAAGAATATTTTCTTTCCTCTCTGTCTCTTTCTCTGCAGTGTATTCAAAGTCCACATCCCTTTATCTAGGAAAAGTATTGTAATGTTGATTAGATAGATGAGACAGAGAGAGAAAAAGAGAGAGTTAGGTGGGTATGTTAAGGAGGAAAGTCTTCCTCTGGCCTATGGTCCTTCTAGCTGGATTTAGATTCGAATTGACATGAGACAGATTAACAGGAGAAAATCAAATTTAATAGCATGTGTATGGGGAATCCACACAAACATGACATTCCAGACACAATGAGGCAACATGAAGTTTATCTGAGCTAAGGAAAGGGTTAAGTCTAAGGATACAAAGGAGAGAAAGACCATTAGCAAGAAGATGAAAGAAGATATTTGGAAAAACAAAGGTTGCCCTAATTATGCAGATAAAAGTTCTTCGGTCAAAAGAGTCATTGTTAATAGCTTTCTTCTTGGTATAGGCTCTCCTTTCCAATGTAAATGTAGGTAGGTTTGGGGAGGCAGAGAGCTTTTCTTGCATCTGCTGGGTTTTGACAACTTTTAATTTGAGATAATCTTTATGCCAAAGTGGTCCATCTTGGGGCAGCCTGCCCTGGGCCCCTACAATGGATGGATGGATAGATGGATGGATAGATGGATGGATGGATGGATGGATGGATGGATAACAAACAGATGTTTATAAAAATTGTAACTAACGATTGTAGATTGAAAACATATAACTTTAGTAAGAAATATAGCCCTCTGTGATTTCTACCTGTATTCTATTCATGCTTTCCTGTTTTAGATTATCAGAATCATATGGAGACAGTAAAGTATAATTTTCTTTACCTACTGTGGAGTCCTTTGAGCTAGAATTCTAGGGCCTGGCCAGTAGTGAGTGGAAAGTCTTCCACCAATTCTTAGTAATTAACTTACCCAAGGTCATACAGCTCTTGGATGATGGAACCAGGACTTGAACCTATAAATGTACAGTTCTCTATTATACCTTCAAGTCTGTTATATAATCTTGTCTATGTTTGTAATAAATAGACACATCTTCTGTTTTGTAAGCAGAGAAAATATAAGTAACTCTCAGTAACTTCATCTTGCAGGTCACCGAACACATTTGTTCTCCAGATACTTAGTTAACATCCTCAGCAATGATTAAATAAAGAGGAAATATTTATATTTTCCTTATCTTCATTTATTTAACCCATTCTTCTTCACTAAATTCTAGTATAATTTGGTATCATCAGCACCACAAACTTTTAAATATATAATTGTATCTTTGGATAATGACCATGCCTAGGATGTAGGAAATTCTCAGTATCTTTTTAATTAGATGAATAAACAAATGATAAATAGGCAAATGTTATCCAAGATATTTTATAATCATAGAAGGAAGTTTGTAAGATATTAAGTTAAAGTGTAGGATACAGAACAGTTTTTTAGCATGGCCCTTAAAGAAAAAATATATATGTCTACAAGGAGGGAAAAGTATTAACGAATTTAAAATTGTTTACAGTACAAGGTTACAGGTTTTCTTTTTTAAATTTTGTTTTATTTTCAGAAAAAGAATGTTTATTTTTATGAGAAAAGTAATTGTTTTTATATATATATTTTTTTAATTTTAGAAATGGTCTCTTTTATTACATTTCCATACTACTTTCTGGAAAACAACTTGGAAGGCTATATTATAACAAATACTCTAGGTTTGAAATATGGCCTTAACCTTCTTACTGAAGAACCCTATCTTTGTATTTCAATTATTCTCCACTGCTAATTGTGCACAAACTGTCTACAAACTGTCTCTTCCTTTAAACTGAAAATGTTTTAAAGACCAGAAGCCATATTTTATTTAACTCTGAGTCATCCTGTCCCTACACCAACCCTAATAATGGACTTATAAATAGCCAGTGGCCAAAAGAGATATAATAAATATTTGGTAAATCACTTAATTAAAAGAATGAGTGCCACATGGGATGCCTGGGTCGCTCAGCATTTAAGCGCCTGCCTTTCGGCTCAGGGCCTGATCCTGGAGTCCCGGGATCGAGTCCCACATTGGGCTCCTTGTGTGGAGCCTGCTCCTTCCTCTGCCTCTCTCTCTCTCTCATGAATAAATAAATAAAATCTTAAAAAAAAAAAAAAAGAATGAGTGCCCCAAAACTAGGGAGACTGTACTATTGAGTATATAAGTTAAGCATCCTTTTTGAAGATGAATTTAAAATTTTATAAAATGAGTGGCCTAATTTCATAAAAACCGTATTTCTATTGGTATACCATCTCCTAAATATGAGTCATTGATCAAAAGGAAAGCAAACTAAAGTACATCAATCATGTCTACTGGGGAAAAGTAAAAAACCTAAAATAATATATTTATGGTTGATTCTGTCTCTGGTCAGAAATCATTAATTTAGGACTCAAAAGTAGTCATTTTCTTAACTATGAAACTTTCAAAGATTAGGCAAAAAATTATAATGTGAGAATAATATATGAATAAACTTGAAATGTGAATGTTATATAAGAATGCCAGAATCTTGGGGCATCTGGATGGCTCAGTCAGTTAGGCGTTTGACTTTGGCACAGGTCATAATCTCAGTGTCTTGGAATCAAGCTCCACCTCAGGCTCCCTGCTCAGTAGGGAGTCTGCTTCTGTCCCACCTCCACCCCTGACCAGCTGCTCCTGCTCTTTCTCTCAAGTAAATAAATAAAATCTTAAAAAAAAAGAAAAAAAAGAATGAGGGAATCTTACCAAGCCCAAAGAAGTTATGTATTTTTAATTTTAGGTTAAGAGATACCTTTTTCTTTTCATAAAGGATGAAACTTAGACTCAATAGCAAGCAAATTAGAGTTATAATGACTTTTTATATCAGAGCTAAACCTTACATTGTTTATGCCACCCCAAATTACTCTTTGCAGAATAATCCGTGAACAGAGATTTTTCCATTCCAACTTACTATTTTTTTTCCTTTTAAAGTAGTGTTTAAGCTACACATTGGGCAGACTCATACGTGTCCCTGGGCCAATGTGCAGTAACAGCTTAAACTTCCAGATAACAATTGTGATAATGCCTGAACCCAGAGGAATATCTCTAATTATAGACATTTCAGGCACCATAGCAGAAAGTGGAAAAAATATTCTAAGCCAGTTGGATCTATAAGTATTTGGGCTATACTTACTGAATAGATGCGTTTGGTAGCAAAAACTCAATTAATAGTCTTCATGATTCATTCTGTTTGCTGTAGCCCTTGTATTTTGGCAACCTTGGTGTTAAACAAATGTATAAACATAGTAGTCAATCCAAAATTTTCCTTAGTACAAAGCCAATTTAATATGCTAAATTCTTGAAATTATAGAGAAGTATAAAAAATGAGTAGAAGGCTACTTAAACTAGAACTGCAGAATAACTACTTTAACAAGGTCAAAGCACATCATCATTATTCTTTCTCAGTCATTTGTATAGATTTATTTTTGTATTTACCTTACCAAGAATGTATAATAAACCAGAAATTTCAGCACAATAAAGAACAAACATTAGCTGTCTGTGAAAATTATTTGAGAAATAGTTTTTTCATAAATTCATTTGGAAAAAAAATAAATTTTAATACACAAACTTTGAAGTTCCATTTCTACTTTTTGTCAAACTCTGTTTTCAATTACCTATAAGCATAAGTAATTCATATAAATTTCTTCTCCTTCATTAATATTGAGCACCTGAGAAAAATCATATAAGGCTTTCAGAATCCAGATTTTTACTAGATAAATAGCAAAATGAAATGATTATTATTCATGATACTAGTTGGCCTCTTTAGATACGTACCTATGACTGTAGGTATGTAAATCCACCATGTTTAACTGAGTACATCAGCACTGAAGATTGAATTACCCACAACCCAGGGACAGAAATAATTATATTAGAGCTCATTTCAGACCATGTAGTTCTCTATTAGTAATTGTATTGGGCTATTGAGACACAATCATTAGAGACATAAAATGGTCATTTTGTATATTAGTAGTAAAAGAAAAAATCGTAAACCTTTAAGGAGAATTCATAAAATATGTACTTTTGACTCACAGTTAAAACATTGATTAAATTGCACACTACAAAAGAGGGCACTAAAAAATAGGAGGCATCACCAAGGAGGCTGACTACCAACAACCACCTGAACTTTTTACAAGCATCCAGTCACCAATAATGTAACATGCACAGGATTTTGAGACTCATATTCTATAAAATGTCCCTAAAAAAATGAAGACACCCTTCATCAAACTGCTGAATGCTTTGTCTGAAGAACAATCTGATAGTCAAGGAGCAACTTTGAACTCAAAGTGTTGGAGAATGTTGCCCTATTCTGTGACTCGGTGTACCCTTGAGAAACTTCAGAGATTTCTAATTAACATTACCATGCTATGGACTTTGCATAACATACAGCCTTAAAAAAAAAAAAAAAAAAAAAAAAAAAAAAAAAAAAAAACATACAGCCTTATAACCATTTCAAGGAAAACTTATATAATAAAATATATAAATATATATATTACATTTATATTATGTTATATTGCATATAATATGTTAGATACTATTATATAAACAAAATAATAATAAAACTATTTTTATTATAATTTTTTAACAAATATAATGTACAGTGTTATATTCATTTCAGGTATACCATATAGTGACTCATCAATTCTGTAACACTGGGCAACTCTTTTTAAAGCCTAGACATTCTTGTTTAAACTGCAATTGTCCCTAAGCCTGGGATTTATATTGTATTATACTGGTTCCATGCAAACCTAGAAATATAAGTGGATGCTTGGCAAGCTTTACTTTGTATACGCCTCATGAAAAAATGTTATGAGTACTAAGTTAGTCCCATTTAAAGTGGAGAAAACTGAAGCACAAACATGCATAAGAATTTGCCCAAGTTCACACAACTAAGGTAGCAAATTTGAGATTCAAATCCAGATATTCTGGTACCAGCACCCACAAATTTACTTTCACCAGATCCAAAGTTCACTTTTAACAGTGTTAAGAAAAAAAATGATCACTTCTTATTTCTACTTATGAAAGTTTACATATTTAAATGTATAACATTTTCTCTTGTTCTCAAAAGAAAATGGAGACAGTGTTATAAGGCCAGTAGACAGAGGCTTTATCTCAAAACACAACCTTTCTTCATCCAACCCCTTAAGTCTCGACTATGGTAAAGTTAAATAGAACTGGCCACTTCTTTTTTAAGCTAAAAGAAAGAAAAAGAACGTATGATCCATTATGAACCATTTATTTTTTTGCAAATGTTCCATTTGCAATGGAACATTTATTTTTTTTTTGCACGCGTTGAAAGTGTTAAATAAGATCTCTATAAAACTTCCCAATGGCAATGTCACCAGACCAAAAAAAAAAAACCAGTCAAAATTAATTATACCATATACCCTTTAGGCAAACTGGTTCTTAATATTGAAGACTTAATCACTGGCGCTACCTCCACAAACTGGAGTCTCACCCAGACTCTGGCAGAACTTACCCTTCAGGAATGGGGTCTCTGAAAAGTCTAAGTCAGTGTAAGCATGAACGTGGCGATGGGCTCCTAGACACACGGTACGTGAGCAGATCCCTGGCCATGTACCAACTTCCTAAAGTGAGATCCAGAGTTCTCTTCTATGGAAACATATAGAATAGGCAATCACCTATGTCATAGAATTTCTGAACTTCAGAAAAGAGTTTTATGGCCCTTTTTAAATAAAGTCATTGATCTTACCTACAGTTTAACTTATCCAATTTCTGCTCTCATCTTGACCAGATTTAAATTCAGTTAACTCTTCTTAAATACCTACTATTTTGAATATTGAACGTTAGACCAGGGGCTTCATCAGTGTTATTTCATGATTATCCTCAATTTTACAAATAAGGAAATTGAGGCTCAGAGAAATGGAAAAACTTGGCTATGGTATGCCCAGCCAGTCTGTACAGGGTAGTGCTGCCACCCAAACTCACATCTGTTGACTGTATCATATAAATGAGGGTTTTAAGAAGAGTACTATTTTAGATGAGGTCTGAAATTAGATGTGCCTCCAGTGAGCCACCGTACTCTTAGGTCTGACCCTAGCTCCGGCGAAGATAGCCTTGCCGTTATAGGAGGGGTTAGGGTTCAGTTTGCCAAGAATTCCTTGCTCTGAGCCTCTGCCCACTTAGCTAGGGCCCTACGCCCTGTCTAGCCTCTGCCAGCCTTCTTTTCAAGAGGATGCATTTCTGTTGCCTCTCTCCCTAGACACTCCCATGTCCTAGTAAGTTCCTCCTCAGTTCAACGACTGCCTGTCATTTGGACTAATCCTCTTGAACCTTATTCCCAGAAGAAGGGGCAGTGGGATCAATGTTCAAGAGTAGAATGAGAAGGGAGGAATAGATTTAACTATTTCATAGTTAAATCAGACTAAATGGAGATAAGGAAATACAAATACTGGCTATCTGGGTAGGACTTGATAGTTTACACTACATTCCTTGTAAGTGATTAGTGTTACAGTTAATTATCCCCATTTGAAAAACAATAATGACAAAAGAAAAAAAATAGCCTCATGGAGGCTTAAATGGTTTAAGATTGTTTAGCTTATAAAGGCAGAAATTCTGAACCATTCTTAGCCCTTGCTATCCAATCTGAAATCTTAAATCATAAATCCACTTTTTAGATAGATTATTTTAATTTTAGTTTTTATCTACATATTCTTGGTGGTGCTATCAGATCGTATTTGTTGTATTGCAAATTATAAAAATGATACCTAAAAAGGTAGTCTTGTTACGTTTCTCAGTGTCTACTGCTTGCAGAATACATCAGATGCAAAAATACTCCTATTGGCTTTTTATTTCCAGAGTATGTGAATCTCAAATAGGCTGCATTTGCATTCTGGAGAAAATTTTGAGAGTCAAGTTCTATTGCATTTAACAAAGCTGATCTTGTGCTCTCTTCTTCATCACTACAGAGGGCAGCAACAGACAGCAGAGCTCCGTAGCATCACAGAGGAAATGTTAAAAGTTCCTAGTAAACAAGAGGGTTAAAGACGAAGTCACGCTTTAATCACTCCAAATTTTCTTTTGCCTTTGTGCTGCTTAAAATTAATCACATCTATAAACTTTCATATAAGTTAGCAGGCAAATGAATATGGAAAATATCAGGAAAGACTAGATTTTTTTAAAAAGTTGAATCTAAGACATTTTGCAATTATGCCAAAACCAGCATTAAACAATAAACCTAGACTGTGTGCCATGTAATATTACGACAAGTGAAATTTAGTCTGTTTTTTGTCTGGTTGTTTTTCTTACTCTTTGTTATTGTTTTCCTTAAATTTCTGTTTTCGCAAGTGAAAGTACTTGGTATAAAACACTTATTATAAGCATCATTATTAAACGTACCCAAATTTGTTTCCAGTAGCTAAGAACTTTAGAAGCCATGGTTTTATGATAGAAAGATTTGCCTGCAGACTGCCTTGAGAACAGAAACGATTGTGGCTAGCAGTTTGCAAGGAGGAGGACTGCACTTGCTTCTTAGCTTGGTTGCAAAAACCTAAGACTGATTGTACATGCAAAGGAGGGCAGCAAAGGTCTTATGATCAAAAGGGAAGAAATGACTGACAACACGAGCTAGTTCAAAGGAACTAATGGAATAATTAGTCCCAAAAAGACCAAAAAGACTGAAGAATTCATGATGTCATAAAAAGCAGAGCTACTTAAATTGGATTAGAAAATAAAAATGACATGAACATTGTAAATATTCACAGATCACATCATTGACGTGTAATGTGCCGTTAAATGATGTCAAATTAAAGGGGAAATTACATGTGTTAGAACTAGGACGAATAAAAAGAAGACATTTAAAGATACATGGTCCTTCAAGTGAAAATCCCTAACATATATTACATAGATGATCATCACCCAGACAGTGAGACTGAGTGAATGAAATGTACAATAAAATATGGGGGGGTGGGGAGGTACTGGCTAAAAACAACTCGTTTTCATATATCATAAATGGTAGTGAACTTTAAATTTCAGAGGAGCTATTTGAGGAATTTGTTTTATACCAAGCAAACCCAAACACGGTTACAGTAAATAACTGATAGTGCCATTAAACTCTTAAAATCTATCCCAGCATCAGCCCTAAGTATTGAATTAGTATGTAAATTTATCAGAAAAGGAAAGATTCTCTAGGTCTGTTTTAATTTGCACATGTTCAGTTTTCTCTTGGTAATTGTATATGTTGTTTGAATCATTTCAGTGATTTTGGACTTGTTTTGAAAGTTACATGTGACAGGAAGAGAAACAACAAAAACATTGCATGAGGCAAGGGTAGCACCTGCCCTCTTCCTGGGTCTCCCTACAGCTCTTGCTGATAATCATTTATATTATTAACACTTAACTAACCTGAATTTAACATGTAATTCAAATACTTCCCAAGCATATACAGATACTTGAACAACTTCAGGGCAGTGTACAAATGTTGCAAAGCACCATTTCCATTCCAGATACCTCTCATTTCTGACGAATACTCTAGAAAGTTTTTTTTTTTTTTTTTTATGATAGGCACACAGTGAGAGAGACAGGCAGAGACACAGGCAGAGGGAGAAGCAGGCTCCATGCACCGGGAGCCCAACGTGGGATTCGATCCCGGGTCTCCAGGATCACTCCCTGGGCCAAAGGCAGGCGCTAAACCACTGCGCCACCCAGGGATCCCTACTTTAGAAAGTATTAAAGAAAAAGCCACCTCATAACTGACTTACTCTTTCCATTCATCTATTTTTACTATCAGGAAGTTCAGCTTTACCTGAATCTTCTGTCTTATTAACAAGATGGCAAGTCCTCTTTCTTATACTGAGGCATATTATTATTATTATTATTATTATTATTAACATTTAGCATATTTTACTGTATAAGACCCTAGTACCTCAAACTGACACACGAAGCAAAGTCCCCATAATCAGCAGATATTATACTCCTTCAAAATGATCACATATATTAACACTCAAAATGTACTCCCAGTATGCAATAGGACTTTTCCTCAGTCTCAGAAGTTCCATAGGGTTCATTATGGTACCTCTGAAAAGGCAAATGAATTAAGAAAAAAACTATAACCCAGTTTTCAATGAAATATTCACAAGACTGTTTTATCAATAGATATAATCTCCAGGTTTAAATGAGTTTATTTAGGCATTTCACAAAGCACGTGGAACCTGGCTTCTTACATTCCCCACAAAGGAAGAGCAAACGTACGCAAAATATGATTTGGCAAGCAGTAGTTTGGGAAATGGTGGCGAGTGTTTCTCCCTCTTTCTTGTGTAGTTCTAGTGAAATCTGTAAATCAAGATGCTCATTCGTAACACGCAGAGTAAAACAGTGTGGAGCAGTGAGTTTGAGGGTTTCTATTGGGGCACAAGCTAATTAATTAATAGACAGAAAAATAGCAGGCTTAAATGCTTCAATATTGCAAATCAGTACATGAAATGCTCAGTTCCTTTGTAACCTAGACCAAAGGGTATGGATTGCTTCCTCCTTCAGGCTTCAGCTACATGGAATAGTAGAGAAAAAAGAAAATAGATTATTTTTTTTTTCTTGTAGGAAAAAGAAAGGAAACTGACAGTAAACCAGGCTTTGCATTAGTCACTTTAGATATGTAACTATCTTAATTCTCATATTCCTGAAGAAATGAGATCGGAGAAATTAAGTAAAATAATCCAACTCCGCCATACAAGCTAACTATACTTCAAGCTCATTTTACCTGACTTCCAAGTTGGTGGCCTTATCAAAATTGTTCTCGATAATCATTATGCATGAGAATGAGTTTTACAAAAAGACAAAATAATTGGTCTGATTTGGGAATAAAGTTTTGGCTCTGTCCCCAGAAACTCCTACTTGACGATAATCCAGCAGTGCCCATAGCTGAGTGTGAAACCTGGAAGCTACACAACTTAAAGTTTGTATCTTTACCATCAACTGGCTCTTTGATCTTGAGTGAGTCACATATACTTCCTGTGCCACCTTATCTCATTTGTAAAAGTAGAATAATGATATGAACAATACTGTGTAGGGTTGTTCTCAGAATTACAGAGATTATTTATACAAAGAATTTAGAGCAGTCCTTCGCACACAAAAAGTGTATGTTAGGCCATTTTAAGTAATATAAATCCATAATTGGAAGAATTAATAAAAATTTCATTTTACATCTCAAGAATGTAAGAGAAAGTTGCAACTGCTATGTGGGATTTAAGAATTTTAAATTTGGAGTATATATATTCAAAAAGACCATGGATGAGAAAAATGAATAAACATAGAGAAGGAGAAGAAAATGTGAGAGAATGTAAATCAAATGAATGATTGCAATTTCTATAACACGTTGTTTAGAATTAATCGGACATTTAAACATGCATTAAATTCCCAGTACTCTAAAGAAGAGAAAATTTCAGATTCAGTTTGTATTTCTGAAACACACAATAAATCACCTTCCTAATATTATTTTTCTAGGATCAGTTTAAGCTTTCTGGGTACACTGGTTTGATTTTTTTTTTTTTTAACAGAAGCATAAAAGACTGAGTTTTCCATTTACTCCCCTTCCTTGCTAGGGACAGAAAAAGAAAGAAAGGAGAGAAAATTCACTCCAGTAATGGTTAATTTCTTCAAAGCATTCAGAATGTTTTAGATAATCAGTGTAGACTCTAGCAGTGTGGAAGCTTATGAAGGATTAATAAATCTGTTCTGAAAATTCTTACCGCAAATGTGGCAGGTAGGAAGGGTATATATGGCCTAAGGTAAAACCCTTGACAAGACAGAGGGTATCTGGATTCTGAATTGGCCCTGGCTATGACAAGGGATTGTAAATTTCCTTTTGCAGTCTATAATCTTGTCAGAAACTACTGCAATTCTCTCTGTTGCAATTTTCATTAATATTTAGACTAACTTTAATGTAGAAAATGGACTGAATACTGGGTATGAACTATTTTATTGACTCAACCAATAGGTAGCTTTGTGGATTTGCCAGCATTTCTAAGCCAGTTACAATGATTTCAAAGCTAATATTACACAAAGAATTTTTATATACAAACTCCTTTTTTTTAAATTTTTACTATTGAAGTATAATTGACATTATACATACTTTTACTTATAGTCTCTGAGGTTATTTTCTAAGTTACATTAAATCTCAAAGAAAAGCAGTTCTATAGGATATTAGAATGTCCCCATATTTGATCATGTATATCAATAACTAATGGATCTACATGGTGGTCAATAAAGAAAGCAATCTATGAAGAATAACATTATCATATTGTTTAAGTAAATTAACCTTTTCAAGACATGGTATGAAGAGTATAACTTAATGAAGAATATTTTCTTTTTTTTAAGAATATTTTCTTTTTAATTAATATAGGTATTCACAATAGAAGATATGGTCATAAACATACAGACTTATTCTACAACACTGAAGAAAAGCTGATAAGGCCACACTATCAACCATAAAGAGTATGTTTCCAAGCATTTCTGGAAAAATGCAATGAGGAAAAAAAATACCCACTTGTATTCTAAAGCATTCCAATCACACCTCGAGGAGAAAATTACTCATTGCAGATTAACATGCAATCTATTTTATCACAATATCAAGAATACAAATTCCAAAAAATAAAAATATTTAAATATTTCTCTTAAGGTCTTCTTAAATCTTATTCCTGATCCTTTGCCTTCATGTTATCCTCATGACACTGCATCTTCAGAAATGCTTGTATAGATTCATCTAAATTGATAGTGCTGAGTTCAATCAAAACAAAATAGTTTCATATAAATACATACCAAAAAAATAAGTCACTCAATAGATCTTTATTTGTAATCGTACATATCATCATTTGAGCCATATGAGTTCTTTCTAAATATATGCACAGTTCTCTGAGTCAAAATAATGTGTACTTTTCATTGTTGAAAGGAATTCAATAATATTAGAAATTATTATTTTTTAAGTGTATAGTGTGCGGTCTTTGAAAGCAAAGAAGTATGTGCTAGTTTTGACAAGCAGTCCTACTGAAGGAGTAGGCTTTCTTCTGATAAATTAGCACCAGAGCTACAGAGAAGAAAGTTTCAGTTTATGATAAGGAAAATTTTCACAAACATGGCGCAGGATAGCTTCTGAAACATTTATCCTGACACAGTGTTTAAAACTTTATTGGAAGGAGAAACATTCATAAATGGTAGAATCGATTAGAAAATGTAACCCCACTCTAATAGATAAGGCATATTACAGCTATAAATGGAAAATAATCCTACTAAACCATAGTCAGACTTTCACTACTTCTCAGGATTCTTTTCACCTTTTTTTTTTCTTTTTTTGTGGTGGAGGGGGGTGGGAATGTTATTATTTTTTCCCAATTGTAACTCTGTGAAACAATCTCCACCTTGGTCAAGAGAGTAACTGGTAACCAACTTACTTTGTGCAAATTGCCTTGTCTATTATTTCATGAGAAGATGGGGTTAATCTGCTGTGAGACCCTCTTCCATTTCACCACTAGCTCTTTTTGTTTGTTTGTTTGTTTTGCCTTTACTCTCTTTCTTTATTTAAGAAAGTGATGCTTCTTTTATTTGAATTTCATCACCCTTTATTTCCCACCAGTCTTTAACCCTGGGCATGATTCCTTGCCCTAGAAGATGCTTTCCTTTTCCTTTTCAACATGTAACCTTATCTTTGGTTTTGCTTTTATTGTCAAATATTTATGATTGCTTGTCTACCGATTTTTATACTCCTGAAATGTGGTTTTCTTCTCATCACTGGCCAAAACTGTTCTCATGAGCTTAGCAAACCATCTATAGCATACATTTCAAAGTAAAATAGAATCTCACTTTATTATTTACAATTTTCCTCAAACATGCTGTCTTCCTGATTTCCTAATTTTGTGGTAGCAACCACTATCCTCCCAATCTAGGGATGGTTTTGGATGCATCATTTTCCCCTATGCCTTCTTCCTTGACCAAGTCCCATGACCAACCTATGACCGAGATCAGTAGTAGAATCCCCTTTTTCGTTGTAGAATGTGGTTATTGTCCTGAGGAAAGCAGAGAAAACCTGGGAAAGAAACTTCAAGAAGTATACCCAGGTCGCCAAGGAATGAAATGCGCAATTGCCAAGAGACCTTGAGACTTAACTGAAATGAGGAGGAACCACAGACTAAGGATGGAATTCTTCCTGTTTCAAGGAAAGCTTGCCTTACTGGATTCAGAGGATATATTGATCGTTTGAAGCCTGACATTATGTTTTGCTCTGCACAGTGAAGGCTTTCTAGGAAAAATGAAGAGTAGACACTAAAGTAATGAACTTATATGCACCTTTCTCAGGGTGAACTCCGTTTTAAAACATGGCCCTTATTTTTGGTGTTGATTCTAGCCTCCAAACCTCTCTCTGTAGGAGGGCTACCTACTACATTGCATACCTTTTATCTTAAAGCAAAACATGTGAAACCAAATGTGAATTTTCAACTTTATTGGAAGTTGATGATATGAAGACTAAGCTAATCAACCAGGTTGTATGATATCAGAGTTTGGTTAAGACAATGGAATTTGTTTGTTTGTTTGTTTGTTTGTTTAACTCCATTTTGGATTTTTAGAAAAATAGTCAAGAAAAATAGAAAGTGGGCTAGAAAAATAGTCAATTAAATTTCTAGGATGTAGTCAGAATCATCCTAGTTACATAAAATATAGCTTAGACAGTCTTCTAAACATCTAAATATTTTAAGCATTAGAGACTTTAGTTCATTTATCCCATCTTTAGTCAGATCATCTATCTATCTTGTTTGTTGACATAATTATTCAATTTCAGCCTTCATTAGAATTTAGGCTTAAAGTCAAAGTCCACTTGGCATTACAGCATTTAGGAATGAGACATAAATTGACATTGTTGGCAATGTATATATTTTTCTTTTATCTCTCTCTTTTTTTAAAATTTTACATTAGTTCCTTGGTTATATCCTCTCAGGATCATACTCTTACAGACTACTCAAAGAAGGGACATCGAATTGAGTAATACAAAATAATAAGCAGCAAAAACATAATATCTCCCAATACGATTATTCTAGAGTCACTGCTTTATCTAATTCCATGATTAGGATGTGTCTCACAAATTTTCTGAGTGATTGATAAAAAGACATTGCTTTGAATTCTAAGTACACATGAAAATGTATTTAGAGTAAATATCATTATTTTAAATATTTTTAAAACGGTGCATTTTACTGATTTTAGAATCTAAGTGAAGAACTTATTTGCAAAAGAAACGAGCAAACAATAAAATAAAGTTTTTTTAAGATATAAACTTGGATAGAATTAATTTCATTGGCCATGGTTTTTCTCCTTGATATAAAGAAAACTGATAGTAGTTGATACTTGTCATCTGGTGTGTTAGTTTTATGCAGGAGGAGCCAAAGAGTCAAGTCTTATAAATCTACCTACTTCCTACTCAAAAAAGTTTTGTTTATAGAATAAAGCAGAGAGAAGGCTGGGCAATAACCCAGATATTTAATTTGTTCTGTAACGAGTTTGTATAATTTGGGAATGGAAAAGTTGATTTCCTTAGCTGCAAAAATTGCCTAATTTTCTCACTTATGATCTCTACTTCATATTATAGTCTTCTAAAATGGAAATAAAGAATGCACTAGAAATTCTTAAACACAAGTATAGCCAGCAAATAATACCATTTCAGAAGTTAGGGTAACTCTTAGCTTATCCCAAGAAGTAGACTTTGCCTCAGAGGCAAAGTCCTCTATTTCTCTTTATTCTCCCACTCTTACAAAACTGCTAGGGTTATCTTCCAGAAAGAGAAAGAAAAAATAGGGAGGAAAAGGAAAAAAGGTAAATGGAAAAAGAAGTGTAGACATTTGTAGTCATTCTTCTGGTAAGTATTACAGGAGACTCAAACTCTGTTCCTAGTTTGTTTCATCAGCTGTCACAAAGTTCCACCTTCCCATGATTAGCCATCTTTCCAGAAAATACTTGCCCTCTCACACCCTAAAATATTTTCTTTTCCTATGCTCTCCATTCATCCCACAATGGCTCCTCCTCCACCCACTTACCTCTTACTTAATTAAAAACTTGGTCAAATGTGATTTCTTCCATGAGGCTTTCCCTAATAGTTCCGTAAAGTTGGTTGTCCTTTCCAATGTCTTATTGCAACAAAATGGTAAGCTCTTTCAGAGAAGAGGTCATATCATAGTTGATAATAAATACTTGCTGAATTTCATTGAACTTAACTTCATCCTGATCTAAAATAAACCTTTCTCCATCAAGCACTTTTTGTTTTGTCTTGTTTTAAGATTGTATTTATTTACTCATAAGAGACACAGAGAGTGAGGCAGAGACACAGGCAGAGGGAGAAGCAGGCTCTCCACAGGACTGATGGGGATCTGATGCAGGACTCCGTCCCAGGACCCCGGGATCATGACCTGAGCCAAAGGCAGATGCTCAACTGCTGAGCTACGCAGGTGTCCCCATCAAGCACTTTCTGATTCTCTATTGAATATGGCTTTTTTCCTTAAGTGCTAAGGTTTTAATTCTTTTATGTCACTAACTTTATTCTTGTATTAAAATTAATACACAAAAATACTACTCCCCATATACATCATGAAACTTGATGCCAAAAAGATTGTGTTTTCTGACATACTCTAGAATAGGTTATATCATAGTTGCTCAAGTATTTATTACATGAATTTCATATTTTCCAGATATCTAACATATATGTATCAACATTAAAAACTCTGCCTTCAAATCCACCGAGTTTGCAACATTATATGATGTTTATAATATCCTAAACATCAAACATATAACAAGAGTTTTAGAGTAGGTATGTTTAGATATGACTATAAAAATTAATTTTGTTTTATACGTTTTCTGTTATTTTTGAACATGAATTTTTGAATTATGTATTACTCCATAATTAAAGATATAAAGATTTTGAAAGTAAGATCCATAGTCTGTACATAGAATTGCTATCGGGTCTTTGAATCTCATAAAACTTTTCCCCTAAACTTAGCATATTAATGATATGATTGTATTTTTTAAAAATGACTAATTTATGATTAAGAAAGACAAATTTTACCCACCTATGAGTAATCTAAATGGTCTTCCCCTCTCAATATAATGTTATTCTCATTATTAAAGAATTAAATCTTTCTTGGGTACTTTTAAGGTGAAAAAAAATAATGAACCAATTCTGTTTTACCCAACAGAGAAATAGTACAATATGTTATTGTAATCTGACTTGTATCCTCCTTGTAAAGCACTAGAAATTATTATTTTAAATTGTTAGATTAGATTTTCTGCAGCTTAGTATATCGTAATGTAATTTCTAAATGCAAATGAGCTACTGTACAGCTTTTCCATAGAGTTGTTCATGAAAGCCAAGCATTTTACATATTACAGTGAAGTGCATGTTATTAAGAAACAAATTATAATGAAGCTTAATTTAGTATGAAGACAAGATACTGTAGCTTTATAATGGAGGACAGTACAGTAGGGTATGTATACAGCAAATACGTCCCCTGCTGAAAAATTTAACTGTCAAGAGCACTACATACACCAGGAGTGGTAGTACTGCACTTTCCAAGATTTCCATTTGTTCCCATTACTTCCTGGTGGAATTACACCTGAAAGTTATCTTAGTTTCCAAATACTGACCAATGTTCTTTTTGCCGAGTAAAACCTGAGATCCATCCAGTAATACTCCAAGGAGATTTGAAGGAGTTAAATGCTGCCTTTCTGCTTTCAGGCTAAAAAGTCCCTATTTCATTCATCTGTGACGAGTATTAATTGCTGATTAGGTTTTTACAGGTAAATATCTTGTCTTTCCACAGTACTTTAAGTAGATGAGGACAGTAGCCATAGCTTGCACTGCTTTTTTCCTGGCCTGGAGCCGATTTGGAGTCAACCCAAATCTGTCTGTACCTTGCTGTACAAAATAAGAAGCTAATTTAATCTTGCAGATAATTTTTTTTCTCTAAAAAATAGCTTGTACCAAATGCTCTCTAAATTCTCCTAAAAATAAAAAGATTCTATGAAACATGACCTAATAACTTCTCAGGGAAACAACTGTGAACTGATTAAATTGAGTAACAAAACTGTTAGGAGCCAAGGGTCTATGGAGGAAAAGTATATAAATATACAAACAACGGAATCATGAACTATGTCACTCTTTAAGATCATAGTATTCCGTGGACTCTCCAAATCACTCTTGCAATTGGTGAGGATAAACCATGTAACTGCAATTCAATCACATTGAAGCATCTGGCCTGGTCTAACACATCCCATCTTTATACAGATTGTGGAGAGACTGTCTTTGGGAGAAGAGGAACATAAACCATAGTAATTAGTACTACAAATAGCAAAATGGCCTACATATTATAAAACAAAACTCCTCAAAGATATGTTTCTTACTGTTTCTAATCATAGTGTTCATTAAATAAAGCACTGTTAAAAAAAGAAAAGAAAAAAAAAGCAGAGACGTCAATGGGTTTGTTGCATGCAGAAGAAACCAGCTCAAAAGCAATTCATTATTAATGCCTGAATATTCTTGCTAAACAGTTCTGATTATTTCACAAGAAAGAGGTCAAGGTAGTGGAGAAAGGGATTTAATCAAATAAACTCTCAATCTCTCTCCAAATAGCATTTTCATCCAGCTGCATGTAAATTCATCAGATGACTAGCCTCCAAAAGCACAGGCAAGGTTAATCTGCTATGACTGTTAAAACTTCTATGATATGCCTATTGAATAAAGATTTAAAATGGGATGAACCATGCAAGTTACCCCAAATAAGGCTTTTTTTTTTTTTTTGCTCATAAAATAAATGAAATTTTCACTGTTAAAAACAAGCAACGAATTAGTCATATTTCTTTTATCTAAATTGGGATTTATTATTTATTTCTTAGAAAGGGTCTCTGTGATGTTGTGTAGCTTTCATTTATTGGGATTTTTAGGACTTCCTACCCTCGGGTCCTAGGAATTCAAAATGTTTCTGCTCTGGTTGGAATTAGCTTAAAAACTTTAAGACCTCAGAAATCATATAAAAGAAAAGGTTATAATAAGTTTTATGATAGTTTTGAAATCATGCTGATTTACTTTTACTTATATGCAAGATCATAAAATTCATCACATTTTAATCCAAAGGCAATATTGCTGGCAAACATTACCAAGTATTTTGGTGATTTATTACTTAAAAGATAAATGTAATTTCAATTTCCAATCCTCAAAATGTAAAAATGGATGGCGATAACGTCGGTAAAAAGGCATACTAGTGTGTATTTTTACAGAGAAGGAAAATACATATACAATTACTGCACATGCATTATTTTACTGACATATTATTGTCTGCTTCATTCTCTATGAAACTTTATAATTGTGTACAAATACATTATAGAAGTTAAAAGCACGTTTTCAAATATGGCCAGGCGTTCAATGCCTTCTACCCTGAGAAGGAAGAACTCTGAATTCATTTAAATATATACATATATATATATATATATATATATATATATATATATAAAATTCTGCTCTATAGATGTTTCTAGAATCCAAAAATAAATAAATAAAAGCATAAAAAAATCTCTGGCAAAAATACACAATTCACCTTTGGTAACAAATAATCTAAACGGAATTTTCCAGGGAAGTCGATGTCATAATTATGAACCTATGTAAAGATTTTTAAAACATCTATGATCTCTTGACTATTTGAATGCTCATTTTGTGCGTTTTTAAATTTATAATGTCAAAATCCACACGACAACATACTACACTGTGATGTTTAATTCAGCCTATTGCTATTTCAAAAATCCTCATAATACCTTTCTTCCTTGCTAAATTTATACAGTTTCTTTTGCATTGCATATTTCATTTCTGTATTAAAGAAATCGTGCAGCTGTTAATAAATCTTCTTTAAAAAATTAAAGTGTTTTTCTGCTGGCATTCTTTGCCCTCTTGACTCTCAGCACCTTTCTTGAATCATAGACACCATTTTACATGAGGACAATTTCTAAAAAGCAAAATATAACTGTCTAATTAAGGGCTGTGTGATTGGCTAGTTCGCGGTCCCTGTGACAGTTGTGACAAATACACATATTGGCACAGCCCTAACCTCACTTCACAGTTTGCAACACAAAGATGGTATTTTCAGAAATGTGAAGAACACTCTGATACAAAGCTTCACCTTGTCTAGTGCTATTCCATTTAATTTTTTATTAACTGCCTGAACATATGCCATTCTAGAAGAGGGTAATAGTTACAAAATGTCAGCAGAAACATTTAAACTGCTAAAATGTAAATGATTTTATAAATTCGTAATGAAAGGTAATTGTCATGTGGGCAAAGTAACAGAAAAACAGATATGCGTAAATGCAAAACTGGTAAAAAATACATCTTATTGGTTGGAGGTAGGAAAACCTGAGTATATTTTAATGAGTTCTGTAAGTAGTATTTAAATAAAATTAGATTCATAAGCAGAAAATGTGAATTGTATGATATTTTATTTTCTAACATTAGGAAAGTCCATGATAATGACAGGAACTCATGGAACTTTAATGTGCTGAACTCAATAAGCAGTAGGATATCGGGATGCTCCACGTCGTTCGAAAAACAAATAAATCAAAGTAGGATAATATAAAGAAAAAGCGTCTTCCTATCCGGATGCCTAAGGCCTTCAAAGCACGGAATTCAGGCCCGCTTGGCAGGCCCCGTTGCTTGGCAGGTGATGAGCGTCCCCGGCCCGCCTGCCCTCGGCCCAGGTGGGCGGCCAGCATCCCGAGCCCGCATCCCGACATCCTGAGCCAACATCCCGACATCCCGAGCCCGCATCCTGAGCCCGCATCCTGAGCCCGCATCCCAGCATCCCGAGCCCGCATCCTGAGCCCGCATCCCAGCATCCCGAGCCCACATCCCAAGCCCGCATCCCGACATCCTGAGCCAACATCCTGACATCCCGAGCCTGCATCCTGAGCCCGCATCCCAGCATCCTGAGCCTGCATCCCAGAATCCCGAGCCTGCATCCCGAGCCCGCTCCGCCCCCCCCCCCCGGCCTCCCGAGCCGCAGGGCCGCCCGCCGTTCACACCCGGTCGCCGCAGCATCACGTGGCGGCGGCCAGGCCCCCGCTGTCCCCGCTGGCGGGCGGGCTGGCCTCGGAGGGAGGCCCGGGGGCGGGGGGGCGCCCCAGGCCCGGAGGGGAGCGCGCCTGCACGTGGTGGGTGGCGGGTGGCAGGTGGCCCGGCGCCCTCGTCGCCAGGGGCCCGCGCTCAGCCCCGCCCGGGTCGCACGGATCCAGGCCTGCGGTGGCGGCGGCGGCGGCGGCAACTGAGGAAAGCGCCCTCTTCCTCCGGGCGACCGACGCCCCATGTCTACCGTATTTTGAAGGCGAAAGTTCCCGAGAGATTTGGGGGTTTTTTGGCAGTTTGATAAATCAGACTCCAAAAGTCTCTTTCCCGGGCCCTCGTTTTCCATGTAAAAATTAATTGCATCACAGGTCTGATCTGGGCAAGAAGCACACTTACAAGGTACTGGCAGATGAATCTCGAGGTCCTTTGTTTGAGACAAAACGTTAAAAGACTAATGTGGTAAATAGAAGAATTTTACCATCTGTGGGCACAACATTTTAAGGCATAATATGTTTTGTAATCTAGCCTAACGTAATTTTATTGGCTATTCTGTGCGGTTCTTACATCAGACACTCTCAGAGGCCCTGGGATCATTTTATATTCACTGGAAGACAGAAAGAAATCCAAAACCTAGTTAAATAAATTGTTCATTTATTCCTTCCCTTTTATGCACCAAGATCTACATGTGGTCATTAATTATAAAGAGACTATTATAGCACCATATTTTCATTCAATACGATGTCCTGGTATATATCAAAGAAGTCCCATAATTAAAACAGAAGGGCCACAATGACAATTAAAATTACAATCTATATGGGGAAAGAAAGTACAGTTCTGCAATTTTTCACCCTGTCACTGTCAGCTGCGCGGAATATTCTGGTCACGTCTCTTGTAAAGCAGCCTAAATTCTTCTTCACCAATGCAACCTCAAAAGCATTATCAGCACCTAAGCAAAAGCCTATGCAAGTATAATTTAATACGAAGCCACAGTTTGCAAGTAATAGCGTATAAAGTGATATTTAAGTGGTGTTTTAAGCACACTTCTGATGGCTACAGCCGCTTTTCCCTGGTAAATGCGTTTTCCTTTGAGTAGTGATTACGAGTCCTGGGTGAAGAGGTCCTGTGTGCAGGTCTGTCTGTAAGCCTTACTTCCAGCTGCCAATCTTTACTTCACAGTGAAGAAAAAGCCACATAGCACCTTGTTCTTACTCTTGTATGCTGTCATCCCCGGAGCCTGATAACACAAAATCATTTCCACATAACACTTCCCTGCTTCTGCCTCTTAAACCTTGAGACCTACACATTGTGCGTGCACTTGCACCCTTGGCAACCGGCTCCCCGGAAGGCCCTTCCTTTGAACCGCCCGAGTCTTCCAGCGGACTCTTTCTAACACTTATCTTGGTAAATATCTGCATTAATGGAGTACAAAGCTTTTTGGTAGCAATATGTATTTGCTACAATTTATTGTCTATAAAAGTCACGAGCAGTGAATTATTACTCTTAAAATTGTGTTTTTCTTTATAATAACTTTAAACCGAGCACTCATATATGAAGCATGCAATGGAGATTGAGAAGGTTTTGTATAATAAAACTGTGACATGGTCATTTTTCCCAGTTTTGCATTACAGAGACACACTCATGCATGGTGCTTTTTAAATTCTTATTATGTGTGAGGTCAGGGGGTCGAATGTCAGAAAGTACTGTTAATTTCACGGGGTTAGGGGAAAGTAAATTCACAGGGAATACAGATCACTTAGCACAGAAAACCAACTCCTCTGAAGTTTGGTTTTACATTTGTTAACCATATCCTTCAGCTGACGAACCATTGAGACCACGGTGACATTCCGGTCCCAGATATAATGGCTTGACATGCTGCAGTGAGAGCGCGGCTCTGACGCCCTGCTCCCCGTGCCAGCCTCACACTTCCTCGGAATCAATGAAGCACTAAAACTCCACACAACTGGAACTGAACAAAGCATGTTGCCATTTGGGCTGTGATGTTTAAATTATAGAGAAAGCAGTCAGGATGTCTTAAAGTTCAATCTGACAAGAAATGTAAAATATATTTCTGTCTTCATTCTCTGGGAAGGTAGCATCTTACCCTGCACAGTATCACTACCCAGAGTCCTTTGGAAGTGGTTCATAAGAGAACATCAGAGACAAAATTCTTGCATTTCAGGGCTCTTTCCCTGATCACAATGACACGTCAGCGTGGGGCAGAGTTTCGGGGGGAGGGTGCCAATAATTGCCTGGATGATACTGCTTTATTCAGTTGGCAGTGTAGGGATATAGTTCCTGTATTTTACCCTTTGTGCTGAAAGAAAGAAAAAAAAAAAAAAGGCGAGCCCGCGGGCAGATCCACGGGGCCCAGGTCGTGTCCCCACCCGCCACCAACGAGGAGATGAAACAATGGCCCCTCGCCTGCCTGTGGCCGAGGAGCAATAATCAAAATGTGTTTTAACGTGCGGATTGTGAGCGTGCTGTTGAACTCTGGTAAAACCTGCAATTCTCTTTTAAAGAAATAATCCGACGGCTGGTGGAGACAGATGCTAATAGATTTGGTTGGTACTTTCATTTTTATTTTTTTTTTTAACAAGATTTTTCAGATTCAAAACTCAGACTGGGCTCAGCTGCCCCCGTATAATTAAATTTTAATGACATAGGCTGAGTGTTTGTGTTTTGGCAGCATGCTTAATACTGTTAGCATTTAAACGGTTACAACTAGACTTTGAGGGGGGCAGTCCCGTTGCAAGCCATAGGTGACGTCCCTCCGAAGACACTGGGCTTCACTGGGAGGCCGCGGGACTCAGGACAGCTAGCCACAGGTCATCCAGTTGCAGTCACTGTTAAACGAATAAATTAGATTACAGTCCTACATACTTGAAATTCCACGGTAGCCCGAGGGCCAATGCTTTTCCATTTTAATGCCTTTTCCCCAGAAGTAACAGTTCTATATGTTTTGTATGCCAAATGGTCTATTGGTAAATAAAAGCAGTATGTGGTGCTGCTCATAAAATCACCCTTTCTCCTCAAATGGCAAGAACAATCCAGAGTACATATTTTAATCAGGAATTTTTTTTCCCTTTGGAAGAATTATTATTAACTTTGCAGTGGTGTACTTCACTGGCTTCCTTTTGTAATTAAAAACTTTTCCCCCTCAAATCCCCTCTCCAGCAAGCCGCCTGTTGCCTGAAGTTTTAATCCTTCATTACTAGTTAAAACAAAATCACCAATTAGGCACATGAACACGTCTGTATTAATCTCATTAAGGTGATGGCACCAAATAAATTGGAACTATTTTTGTGCTTTTACTGTGTTCCTATGGCTTTATCAGGCCCTGTGGTCATATACAAAGACCTCGAAGCTTAGTCATTTAGAGTCATTCGGTTGTGGACTGAATGTGGCATTACCATCTATGGCTGAAAATTGCTTTCAGCTTTTAAACTGCACTGACTAGTCTGTAGTTAATCTTAGATCATTCACTCGCAAAATTAAATGAGCCAGAACGATGGTCTTTTTTTTTTTTTTTATAAAATAATACATCACAAAACACTTATTTGCCCTGCCCAAAAGAGAGATCAAATTCATTTAAAATCCCATAAACCAGAGTTGTGAATTTTTAATTTTATTTAGTAACAGAGAAATAGAGGGTAAGCTATCTTTCTACAGCACATCATTGCTATAAATTTACATATGGAACATGGTTTGATGCTTAACCAACCTTTAATCTACCTTTGATGTATACTACTTCAGTGAGGTCATGTGACACCCTTATTAATGCAAATGTAAAAAAAGAGTGTTTTGGATCTCTGATGTAATTAGCCATAAACCATGTTAAAAAAAAAAAAAAAAAGGAGTGCCTACTTGAGTTACTAGAGTTGCATATAAAGTTCATAGTTACCATCACAGAAGAATAACCTTAAGAAACTAAGTTTAAAATTTTTACTTCACTCATTCCTGTATTTTCTGCCCAAGTGACTGTTAAGGACCATTTTACTATACCGGTGATAGTCAACTAAGTGTTGATTGCTAACTCATTCATTTCATTGGAGTAAAACATTTTAATTTTCATAGGATTTTAACCTGTTTCCTGTAAAAGTAAAATCACATTGGGAGAAAAATGCTAATTGAGGCAGAGGAAATGTGACTTCTTTTCCTTATTAGTGGATGTTATAATCGTTTCAAACATAACCATCTTTTAAATGAAAGCAGTGGATGTGTTTGCTGCTGTGGCTCCCTCCCCTCCCTCCGCCGTCCCGCACAATGTGGACCAAATGTATATGTTTTGATTTTGGCAGCCACTAATTTTAGGCTCTAAAAAACTTGTGCCATGTCACAGGAGGGGAGGTCACTTCATCATGCCAGATGGAGGCAAAAAATTCAGATATTTTGAGGGGCTGACCCAGTGTAATTCCCTGGTGGATGACAGGACGTTAAGGTTAGATATTGGAAAATAAGGTCCATGCTACTCTGTCAGTGGGGCTCACGCAAGCTGCCTGTTTGACAGAGAAGGTGGTGTGTGGTCTGGACCTCAAGAAAAAGGAAGTCAGCCACCCAGATCAAAAATTACTCTGTCGGCCATCCAAAAATGATTCTGACATCAGCTTAGAGAGGCAGAAAAAAAATGGTGAAAAAAATGAAAATTGTACTTTATTCCGGGATAGTCTAGGGAAATTCAGGGCCCCGTGATTGCCAAAGCCACATTAGCAACATCTCTTTATTTTTGCTACGTGTTGCAAATGTACCTGACTCAAGTTATGCGATTCCAAAGTTAACCATTCATCTCATTCTAAAAATAGAGTGTCATAAGTATATTACGGGAAAATAAAATGCACTGTCTTTGGACATTCTTTTTCATTTAAACAAAAACAAAAGTCACTGAAATTGATAGAAGCCACTCATTAGTTATATAATTATTTTGCCCACTATGGACATGTCCTTCCCTTTCATTTGCAATCATTTAGAAAAATAATGATTTAGTGGCCAACACATCATACTCATTTCATTGAGATTGTCCCGTCGGTCTTAAAAACTTTCTTGAGACTCCTTGACCTGATTCTAAATGTAACTACATTCCTTAAATCTTATCATATTGCCACAGTAAGGGATACTCTGGTTATATTTTTCAACAAATTTTAATGATTTAAAGGAACTTTAAATCTACCCAAGAAGACGGAGGAAGTAAAAGGTATGTATATGTTTTTAAATATCTTCCAGATATAAGGTGACCATTTAAATACTTCACACTATTAGTTTTTCCATCTCAAGAAAAATATCTGCATATTGTTGTTTATTCTGTAAAATATTCCTTTTTTTTAATAGCCTGAACCAAATAATTTCTCATTTTTACAGGCTTCACTTCACTTTTCTCACAGTGAATAAATTGCAACTTATTTCCATGAAATTCACAGATGACACAGATCTTTATTTTGCATAAAGGCATAAAGAAGTGTCTAATATCTTCAATATTCATCTGCTAAGTGGACATTTGCATTGGGTTAGAACGGAAAAAGAGCCCCAACCCTCCCGCAGTGACAGCTGTACAAAGGGATGACATCTGACAGCTGTGACAGTGCTGAAGGGAAACTCAGATGACTCGCAGCATCCATGATCCAATTACAGCACACATCCCTCTGACAGACCCAGCAGCTTGACTCCAGCGTTTGGAAGGACAGTATTGATCTCTTGTCAGAAACCAGTTGCCTGCCTGCAATTGTGCGTTGCTGAACTTTGAAAAGCTATAGTACCCTCTTAAATGATAGGGGCAGTCAGGTTATAGTATTCAGGTACAAAGAGAGGTGCAAAGGGTATCTGCTAAATGCTCTAAACTTGAACAAATCATAACAATATGACAGTCCAATCATACTCAAGGAGCCCAGCTGATCTAGCTGGCTACTGTCTGTGCTAATGGAAAGACAGCTCTTTGTGTTTAGTGGGATGATCTTACTTGATGAAAAGGCCACTGCAATTAGTGCATGCTGGTTGGCTGTGCTGGGTGACAGCAGCACGGATGGTGTAATGGCAGCTGCCAATAACCCTAACTTCAAGAAAACAGACAATTAGGCCTTTGGTCCTAACACTGTTAGTCCCTCTACTCCAGACCTCTGCTTGGCTTTTACTGTAAATCTCACAAGGGCAATGTGGTACAACCTCACCAAACACAACAACTTGGTCAAGAGGTCAATTACCTGTCTCCTCTTGCTTTCTGTTCCTGACTTCCTTAGACAGACACACACACACACACACACACACAGAGAGAGAAAGAGAAGGAAAGAGAGAGACACCCATGCACAAAGTTAACGGACATAAATATTCCTTGTGACTCTAATTTAAAGGAAGCTAATGTGTGAGCATCAATATTTTAAGATGCAAAATTTTAAAATACACTTTTAAAAACAGGGTGGTAAGAGCAAGATGCTAAACTTTATAATGCAGGTAACAGATATCTAATGGCAACCGATCTAATATTTTAAGACACGTGTAACACTCCATATTAAAAAACTATCAAAACCCTAGAATAATTAGAAGTTCTCTCCAGTTTAACTCTATTATTTTAGGATTTGATAAAGATGGATGAAATATGCTAAAACTTAGAGCATACACAACAGTGATAATGCAAGTCATTTCAAGGCTTTTCCTCAGTGCAACTCCGATAGATAAAACGCTTAGCTGGGAGTACAACAAGTTAAATTAAGTACTGGAACACACATAGAAATACTGAAATACATACACAGCAGATTGTACTAGAATAGATAACTCTGTGATCGGGAAAATTCAGTCCAGTGCCCGCTTCAGCAGCACAGATGCTAAAATTAGAATACAGAGATTAGCATGGCCCTTGTGCAGGGATGACACACAAAATCAAGAAGCAGGCTATATTTTTAAACAAATATTCTTTTTTATTGGAGTAATCCTGACACAATGTTCCATTAGGTTCAAGTGTACAACACAGGGATTTGACAAGTCTATGCATTATGCGACGGTCCCTACAAGCGTAGCTACTGTCTGTCACCATACGACACTAATACGACACCATTGACTATATGCCCAATGCTGTGCCTTTCATCCCCATGACTTATTCATTCCATAACTGAAAGCTTGTACCTTCCACTCTAAATACTCTTTATGTACCTCAAATTTAGAACTCTTCTTAACTTTAAAAGTTTTTCTATACTTGTTGAATAGGTAATAAGCATTACTAACTCTAGGTAGGCAGGTGGCGAAAACCAAAGCTATAGAATGGGTATAATGCAAAATGGCAGACTGACGTTTTATAAACCATAGACGTAAGTTTCAGATAGTCAAATGTTGAAGAACAGTTTGGTATATTTAAAAGATAAAATATGAGAACTAAGGCTTCAGAAATGAGCAGAGAGCTAACAATCAAAATCATGAAAAAATAAACTTTGAGAGAGCCGTAGAGCCGAGGAAAACTGAGATGTAATAGTATCTAAGATAGAAGAAAATACATAACCAACATACTTCAGAAATACAAATCCTTAATACACATGCACAGAAACTCATGTTCACTCATATGTAAATAAATGCTATTTAAAACACCTGAGTCACCCAAATATATAAGTTGGGTAATACAAAATTAATGAGAGCATGGAGACACAGACATTCTCATCTTCTTTAGGGGAGTATAAATTGTGACAGTCTTTCTCGAGGTTAATTTAGAAAAATCTATCCGAAGTCCATAGTGAAAAAAATTACTCAAAGATTTCGATGCAAGAACATCCACTGCAGTATTGTTTATAATGAAAAAAATGAAAATAACCGGAATATCTGGCGGGAGGGGATTAAGTGACTTTATCATGTCACATGCATAAAATAGGATAACCAATAAAAGGAATGAGTGGGTTTATGTAAGCTGATATGAAATGTTCTCCAAGACATAAATATAGAATTAATTTATTTGTATGAAAGTGTACATAAAACAAGAACATATATAGGGATATTTAGATATTTATGCATATATATCTGCATATGCATGTTTTATGTATATTAACATTTCTAGAACTACAATCAAGAAACTAGTAATAGTGGTCATCTATTGTGAATTGTAGATGGTAAGATATACTTTTAATTTGTAATACCTTACACTACATGCATATGTATTATTTTGATCATTTTTAAAACTAGTTAATTAAATGTTTTAGTGTTAATGATCTCTTAACCAATATAAAACTATCCTAAACATAGAACCTAAAGAATATGTACTCTTCATTCCTTTGGCAAACTTTTTGTTGTTGTTGTTATCTATTGTAGATGTTAGATTTATGTTCATTTGGGAACATGTAATTAGTAATTTGCCTGACCACAAGAATCTCATGGTCTACTTGGGGAGATTTAAAATAAAAGGGTGCTATGAAGAATGCTGCACATCATAGCAGACATAAGGCACAGGATGTCAAGGAACTATGCCTAGAAGACCCTTGATTTAAGTCTCAGGTGGCAGATGGGGTCAGCCACGTGAGGGCATGCATAGGCCCCAGGATTTAAAGCACAGAAAACAACATGGACAAAGGAAAAAAGGAGCATGCAGGTACTTTGATGTGACTCATCCTCAGAAAACAGATAAGTGGTGAAAGATGAATCTGGAGAAGAAAGTAAATATTTCAAGGGGAAAGATGATGTGTAATGACCAAAAAGACCTGCAAAAGTTCCAAATTATTTCATTCATTGAGATAGTATAATGATGTAGTTTTCAAATATGTTGAAAACTAAGAATCATCTGGGTTCCATATTAAAAAAGGCAGATTCACAAAGTCCAACACAAATTCATCAAAACTGATAATCTGCATGCATAACATGTATTCTTGGTGATCGTTATTATCTGACAACTTCAGAAAACATCCGTAGAAGGTTAAAATATCCATTAGGCAGTTTATCTTTAGCCAAAACTTGATCCACCAGAGAAAAAACGACCAGCCCAAGTGAAAAACTCCATCTTTGAATTTATTTCCGCAGTGGCAAATATTAAGTAAAATATATAACACAAAATCTTAATTCCACCAAGCTCTTATTATGAGATGATTGTTTACTTTCTTGATAAATAAGTTTAAAAAATGTATTTCCTTGAAAGCACCTCATAGAATGAAGAAAGTCCATAACCTTTATTCATCTGACTTTTTAGGACAATTTATTGCTAGTCCAAATTATAAAGTAGTATGAACTTATGAACATTTTATTATTTTCTTATGAACATTTTAAACTAAATGATTCTACTATGAAATTGAAAATATAGATATTATAAAATTCCTTTGAATAGTTCACATTTTTAACTATTTTCAATCTTACTCTAGTTCCTTAAATTTTTGAATTGTTTTATGACTTTAAAATACATTTCATTCATATTAATTTTACCTTCTCCCCTAAACAGGTGAATCACTTTGCCAGTAACAAATTACTATACCTTAATAGTTACTCTTTTCTAGAAGTCTGGAAATACAGATCTCTTACAGGCCAAGCCACAGCAAAGAAAGAGAAAATGTATTTCTAGCTTCATTTCAGCCCTCAAGATGGTGTGCTTGTTGGTTTGAGTATTAGGCTTCTGTGGTCTAATTGTAGGAATTGATCTCTTTGTGGCTCATTTAACATTGTTCTGCTCCATTTCGAAAGACTATGCTCTTAAACCTGTCCATCTCTCACATACCTGCCATTGGTCAGAAGGAAAATGAGAAAAGAGTGAAGATGATTTCATAGAAAAATACACAACCAATAAATTCAATTCAGTTCAATTCAGTTGAACGAAAATTTAAAGAATTCTATACCAAGGATACAAAACTATGAACCATGAACTGGAACTCAAAGATGTTATGGTTAATAAACACATATAAATATGTAAAAAGAAATAATACAGTTTAGTGTAGTAAACATGATAACAGAAATATATACAAGGCACAGGAGACAGGATTATCGAGTGAGAAAATAAAGAAGAAGAATGTATTTATGAATTTAAGATAATTCTGAATGATAAGCATTCATAAAATTTATATGGTTTCGAGAAAGGTTAATTCTGAGTAGAAAGAGTAGCCTGCCCAAAAGTACATGAAAGTGCACATGTCCAAAAATGAGTATTTAGTATTGATGGAATGTACATTTTGAGGAGGAGAAGAAAAGCTACTCAATCTTACTGAGGCATTTTTTCAATTTTTGAGGTATCTCATTCTGCTATATTCATGCTCCCAGTGAAAATTTCCTCCAAATGCCCATGTACTCATGTAATCTCAGGTCCTAGAGAAAAAAATGTGCAGAGGGACCATGCTGAATAAAATTGCATTATTTATAACTAAGATTCTCAGATAAATTGTTGTGTTACATTAAAAATATCCTAATTTCAGACTTATTATAGAAGGAATCCTGATGCAATCCTAATATTCAATTATAAACTTTTTCCAATAAAATAACAGTGTAAAGAATCACAAAATCTGGAGAAAATCTAACAGTGTATTTTTCACTAGGACTTTGAACAGCTTGTGTAATCTATCCACCCTATGATTTTTTCCCCTATACCACACCTTGGTTCTTGCCTGGATTTTATATCATATCAGCCCTTGAAACAGAGAGAGACAATGGTGCATATGAATTAACAAAGTCCTGGTAAAAGCTCTCATCAATCACTTAGCACTCTGGAAACACCATCTCTTGACACTGTCACCATAATATTGTGTTTATAACAGTACACATCTAACTTGGGAAACTCTTAAAGTTGAAACAGGTCAATAATTTCTCCCAGGTTTTGGTTCTTTTCTTAATCTAATTGGCATTGTAGGATCATAAGTCTATTATGGCATCCTAGACACTTTACACATCACCACATCGACCACATAGGCAATGCTTGGTCACAGTTTTGGTGGAATGGCATTCAATTCCTCCTGAACCAACGGCAGACATCCCAACAAACCTCTGTTGCCTACAGTTTCTCTATATTCAATGGGAGATTTTCACAAAATCATTTCTCATCCCTATTCCTACTTTTAATAGTATGCATGTCTACCTTGTCCTCATGTTAGGGTACAGCCACAGGTTTCTGTATGAGTCTACAAAACTGCTACATGAGTAATAAGCTTTGTATTTTCATCTGGACTCATTGTCTCACACATTTATGAAAGTGAGGCAAGTAAATCTAGCATCTGTCACCACAGTGTAGCTTATGGGCTGCTTGGTCACTCTACAGACTTAGTTACTCTTAAGGTCCATGGAAAACATTGCTTCCCCTTGAAGGAGAACTTATGTCGGGAAACACCGCTAACAGTAATTTCCAAGTCATATCTGTAAAATATCACTATACAGTTAGCATAGAAACATTCTATCCTGTAGTATGTTAAACCTCACTTACCATACTAACATCTATTGGACACTTACATATGCATGTTCTAAGGGATTTATACACACAATCTATTTTAATCCTCACACTAACTCCTTTCTTAGTTCAAATCTATAAATGAAGAAATTGGGGTTTAGAGAATTTAAGTAACTTTCCCATAGTACAGAGCTAGATGAGCCATAGCCAAAGTTGGAATATACAGTCTAATTCAAATGTCCTTATTTTTAACTATAAGGTGATTCAACCTCGCCACTCACAGTGATCACACCAAGTCTGATTTGTGTACACAGCAATCTGTCTTACTGTGGCTTTTTACAGCAAACAAAACTGATCAGCTTATGTGATCAAATGTGATTCCCTCATTTCCTCAGAACATCAATTTCTCTAGCAACAGTCACTTAACCAATAAGTCATTTCTAAGTCATGTGATTATCTTCTACATGATAATTAAACATTTTAACACACATCTTTCAAGGTTGCCCTTTGTGTGGGACCCTGGGTGGCACTGCTGGTTAAGTGATCTACTCTTGGTTTCAGCTCAGATTCAGCTCAGATCTCAGGGTCATGATCTCAGGGTTCTAAGATCAAGCCCCCTGTTGGGCTCTAAACTCAGCACAGTGTCTACCTGATATTCTCTCTTCCTCTCCCTGGACCTCTCTGACTCGAGCTTTTTCTGTCTCTCTCTCTCTCTAATATAAGTAAATAAACTTTTTCCCCCTTTTTAACATTTAAATTAAATTAATTAACATATAACATTATTGGTTTCAGAGGTAGAGGCCAGTGATTCATCAGTGTTATATAATACCCAGTGCTCATTACATCATGTGCCCTCCTTAATGCCATCACCCAGTTATCCCATCCTCCCACCCCTCTCCTCCAGCAAACTTCAGTTTGTTTCTTATGATTAAGGGGCTCTAATGGTTTGTCTCCCTCCCTGATTTTGTCTTGTTTAATTTTTTGCTCTCTTTCCCTATAATCCTGTTTAATTTCTTAAATTCCACCTATGTGTGAAATCATATGATAACTGTCTTTCTTTGATTGGCTTATTTTGCTTAGCATGATACCCTCTAGTTCTATCCATGGCCTTGCAAATGGCAAGATTTCATTTTTTTGGTGGCTGAATAGTATTCCATTGTATATATAAATACCACATCTTCTTTATCCATTTATCTGTCAATAGGCATCTGGGGTCTTTCCATAATTTGGCTATTGTGGGCATTGCTGCTATAAACTTTGGGGTTCAGGTGCCACTTCAGATCACTGCATTTGTATTTTGGGGGGATAAGTAAATAAATCTTTAAAAAAAAATAAAGTGGCCTTTAAACAAATTAGCCCTTTAAACACATCACAATTATTTAGGCCAGTTTTAGACCTATCTTTATGAAAACATAAGGAACATGGCAGTGAGTGATCCCCAGTAATGGATGTCCTATCTGTCCAAGACTCAAAATCAAATACTGACCTATGTTACCACATATATACTCTGAAGTTTTTATGTTATTTGCTGTGTGCTGCTACCTACTTTCAGCTTTTTAAGAACAAAATTTCGAGGAAAACTTTCCTTGCCATGTCCTCTGCATAGTAGAGTCACATTAGAAACAGCCACCCTTCTACTCTCCAGCCTCCTTGGATTCTCCTTTGACTAGACAGAGATTATGCAGTCATCATCATTTGAAATGACCTTGTTTTCCCTACCAATACAGAGTCACATTAAAATCAAGGAAAAAAAAAAAGAGAAATGAAAGAAAAGCATTTTCAGAATAATGTAATCTCTGGTTTTATAATATTTATGAGAACTTTGGTTTAATTAATGCCTGTGTATGCAAACAAAACCTTATTTTTATAGTTGTTTTTTTAGTAAAATATTATTTTAAACTGTATCTATATACAGTTTAAGATATTAAGAATGTTCCCAAGATAAAATTTGCTAAGGAAACTACAGGAAATTCAGTATAGACTTTGTGTATGTCAATCAAGCAGAATAAAATATTTGGCTCCAAAAAAAGTCTTGGCAGATTTTGCCAATAAAGAGATTTGATAAACACTAAGAGAATACTTGCCAATGACAAATCTAGAAACTAGTATATAGGGTATCTTTTGGATTGAGCATATTATTATGCATATAAAAGAGATAAAATAATTGTTCAAATTCTAGATCACTAAGGAACAAAAAGAAATAACAGTGGAGAATTGTGAATAAGATTTACATGAAAAGACTTGCCCTTTATATTTTGTGTTGACATGTTATTCATCAATATAATTTTTATAAATACTATTATCTGAAAATTCATAAAGGGGCACACACAGGATGATATTTTGTTATTGTCCATCTGTACTTTCTGGTTAATGAATAAAGTCATACTAATTTAAATGACCATAACAAATATCTTAGTCTTTGAAAATTGACAGAATTAGTTTTACATATTTTTATTCATTTGTTTCAATTTGTGAACTGCAACCCATGGCCTCTGAGTACATGTGCATGATAAAATTATCAGAAAACAAATTATAAATAGTAATCACTGACCTCTTTCTTAGCCACTGAACTTTATCAATGGCCTGACCCAAGATCCCAGGCCTGGAGGCCAATCAACTTTCCCCTATCAGTTCATAAGGCAAATAAATTTCTAAATATAATCCCCCACATGAAGAACTGCCAACCTCTAGTTTGATGAAGCTAAGATTTACTGAATGTTGTCTGTAGTAGTTATACAGCAAATTTTAATTATGAAAATATAGAAGCACAATTTACTACAGTGATCTTATGGGAACTAGTTTATGCATTTAATTCATTTTTTTCTAAGTCAATTTACACCAAAAATACAATTTGATCATTTAGAATTTCTATTCTAAAAATAAGTTTACTTCAAGAAATATAGTTTATTTTTAATAAAACTTCATATTGACAGAATTAGCCTAACAACTATTGGTCTGAAAGCTATAATAGATTCTGAATTTTTCAGCTGTTGCATTTTCCACACTTAAATATAGTGGTGAGAATTCTGGGGAAATACAAAATAGTTACCTGATATTTTGAAATAAAAGTAAATACTTCCTTTTACTCTTTAATATTTAATAATTGCAGTTATTGTTTTTCTTCCTATCTTTCTCCACGTTTATGATCTTTGCAACACTTTGATGTCATTCAAAAGTACAAAATATTTGTTCATTAGGACCTTACTCTCAAAGAATAAGAGATGAGGGACCATGAGGGAAAGAAAGAACACGGACAGAGAGTCAGAAAACATGTCAAGTCCTTCTTTAAAACTGTATTCACGTGGAAGTGGAGTCTCCTGGATTAGATCAAAACAAATGAAGAAATAGTGAAAAACTGCACAAACTCAAGGCTTAAAAAGAGTACTATTAAGTATTCAGAATGTGTACTATAGGTAAGGGAAAATTTTGATATTTTAAAGTAAGATTTTTTTGAGTAGTTAAAGAAAGATAATCTATCCTAGGACAAACATGAAAAGATGTAACATATTTATATGGAGACAGAAAACACCAAGAAGAGTCAACACAATATTGAAAAAGAAAAACAGAGTTGGAAGACTGATGGTACATGACTTCATGACTCATTATAACGATACGGTAAACAGAACAGTGTGGTGTTGCTAAAGAATAGACAAATAGATCAATGAAATAAAACACAGGGCCCAGAAATAGACTCACATAAATATGGTCAACTGATCTATGAAAAACACGCAAAAGCAATACAATGGAGCAAAGATAGTCTTTTCAACAAATGGTACTGAAACAACTGGACATATGCATGACAAAAAGTCAATCTAGACAGAAAACGTATACCTTTCAAAAATTAGCTAGAAATAGATCATGGGCTTAAATGTAAAACACAGAACTATAACACTCCTAGGAGATAACATAGGGGAAAACCTAGGTGACCCTGGATATAGTAAAAACATTTTAGAAATCTTTGATAAGCTGGACTTAATTGACATTAAAAACTTCTGCTCTCTGTAAGACTCTGTTCAGAATGAGAAGATAAGCCACCAATTGGGAGAAACGTTTTTAAAAGATACAGCTGTTAAAGGACTTGTTATCCAAAATGTACAAAGAATTTGTAAAATTCAATAAAAAAACAAATAAACCAATTAAAAACTAGGCCAAAGACCTTAACAGGCATCTCACTAAAGAAGGTATGCAGATGGAAAATAAGCAAATGAAAAGATATTCCAAATCATTAAAATAACAATGAGATCCCAGCACAAGCCTATTAGAAAATCCAAAATCCAAAATGCTGGCAACAACAAATGCTGACAAGGAGGTGGCACAACAGCAACTCTCATTCATTGCTGGTAGGAATGCAAAATCTTAAGATCACTTTGAAAGACAGTTTGGTGATATCTTCCAAAGCTAAACACACTCTTACCATGCAATCCAGCAATTGCACTCATTGATATTTACGCAAAGGACTCGAAAACTTATGTCCACATAAAACCCTGCACTCTCATGTTTATAGCAGTTTTGTTTCTAGCTGTTAAAACTTGGAAGCAACCAAGATGTCCTTCAGAAAGCAAATGGATAAATTGTTGTATATCCAGACAACGGAATATTGTTTAATGCCGAGAGAGAAAGAGAGAGACAGAGAGAGGCAGAGAGAGAGAGAAAGAGAGAGAGCTAGCTATCTAACCATGAAAAGACATGAAGGAAACTTAAATGTATATCACTAAGTGGAAGAAGCCAAAGACTACATACTGCATGATACCAACTATATGACATTGTGGAGAAGGCAAAGCTATGAAAATAGTAAAAAATCAGTGTAGGGGAACCTGTTGGCAATGTATTCAATAATATGTCACAGAAATGTTCAGAAGTATTTGACTTTGAAATGACATTAAAACCAGGGCTCAATATTAGTATCCAGTTCCAACTTTTGTTAGAAGTTAAGTTACTTTGGGTTGCCTGGGTGGCTCAGCGGTTAAGCAACCGACTCTTGGTTTTGGCTCAGGTCATGATCTCAGGGTCCTGAGGTCCAGCTATTGGAGGGTTAGAACTTACTGTCTCAACCTCAACCTCTGGACTGGGCAAGGGGGCCTGGAGATTGAATCACTCACCAATGACCTATTATTTAATTGATCATGCCTATGTCATGAAGCCTTCATAGAAACTCAAAAGGAGAATGTTCAGGGAGCTTCCAGGTTGGTGAACAAATGGAGGCACTGGGAGCGTGATGTGCATCCACAGGGCAGGGAAGCTCAATGCCCTTTCCTTATACCTTGCCCTATGCATCTCTTTCGTCTGGCTGTTCCTGAGTTTCCTTTTATAGTAAAAAGGAATATATATATATTTACTATAGGAATATATTTACTATAGGAATATAGTAATTAAAATGTTTCTTTAAGTTATAGAGTTAGAACTGCTCTAGCAAATAGATCAGACCTGAGGAGTGGGTCAAGGGAACGTATGATTGATAACCAGTTGAGAAACCTCAGCTTGCGATTGGTATCTGAAGTGTGTGTGTTGTGGGGAGGGGCCGGAAGTTCTTAACTTGTGGGATCTGATGTGATCTCTGGGTAGATAGCGTCAGAATTGAGTTAAATAGTAGGACATTCTGCTGGTGTCTGAAGAATTGCTCGCTGGTATGGAGGAAACCCTCCACCCCCTGTACACACACACATACACACACACACATACACACACATACACACAAGTGTTGGAATTGGATCTAGAAACCCAAAAGAGCTTGTCATTGTAAAAGTAGTTTTAAAAAGTCCTTCTTGGGACACCTGGCTATCTCAGGCATTAGAGAATGTGACTCTTGATCTCAGGGCTGTGAGTTTGAGCCCCACATTGGGTGTAGAGATTACTTAAAATTAAAATCTGAAAAAAAAAAGTCTTTCTTGAAGAATATATTAAGTTTCAAACATGAGGAAGCTAAGATTTTTCTCAAATATTCCTCATATGTGTGATTTGAATGACAAACATCATCTGATTCTGATTCCCTAACTGGTAAATTATAATTGTTGACCTTAAAATGAAAAGGGGAAAAGTGCTGAGGCAAGCAAAGCATAGCATTCTTGTTTCAGTATATACTTTTCTTCTTTTCTCCAAATGTGCGCTTAATTTTCAGAGTAGCATGATAACTTCTCTCAAAAGCCATCATTCTTCCCCAAATATTCGATAGGTGACAAATTTAAATCTTAGCAAATAGGCAAACTTGGAACCTTAGGTTAGAATACAGGTAACTTACTTAATCCTTAAGAAATGAATATTTAGCAAAAAGAAATGGACCTAATTATTCAGAGGATATCATTTCAATTCTGTTTACTTCTTACTAGCATGTACTATCAAAACTGACCAGAGTTATTCCTTGAGAATTTTATCTACTAATATCATTCTAAGATATTTTTGTTTTTGTTTTTTTTTTTTTTAAGATATTTTTGTTGAAAAAACCACCCAAATATTTTCTTGTGATCTTATATCTTTGTTATAAAGTTATAGAGACTACTATAATAAAACATCAAATCTAAATATAACAGTAATACCAATAAGTCTGGAAGCGCAGATTTTTAAAAATTCTCCCAATTTAAAGTATTGCTTCTTATTCAACGCAGATTCCTCTCCCCCTAAATATCTGTGATGATATAAAACCAACACAATAATTAAACACTAATCTAAGTCATGCTTTGGTTGTATTGAGAAGTTTAGGAAAGAAGAGGTGAGAGGGAATCTCTAACAGGATTGAGACCAGAGTACCACACAGGAGGGAACACAAAACAAAAATCTTTTGCCAGGAGCAAAATTCTATACCTACAATGACCCTCACTCCTCTGGAAGGGGGAAGTAGAAATGGTTATTTTACCAGCAGGACTCAGCTGAAAATACATACATAAAATTAGACAACTACTGCTGATTATTATCCAATCCTTATTAATTTGCCTCATTAACTGAGAACCAACAATGGACTGAGCACTGTCAAAGTTTTATTTTAGTATACACAAAGATTTTGTGGGGCACTTGGGTGGCTCAGTCAGTTAAGTGTCTGCCTTTGGCTCAGGTCTTGATCCCAGGAGCCTTGCATTGGACTCCCTGCTCAGTGGGGAGTCTGCTTCTCCCTCTCCCTCTGCCACTCCTCCTGCTTGTGCTCACACACTCTCTCTCTGTGTCAAATAAATAAATAAAATCTTTTAAAAAGAAAGGTTTTGCATTAGTCAGAATATGGTTAGAATTACAGATAGGGACAAATAATAAGATTTTGCCAAGATATTACCTCCTCCTTGAAAATTTTATTGGTTATCCATAGTGTAAAAGAACACCTTAAAATTTAGTGGCTTAAAGCATTAATAATGTATTATTCCTCACAAATCTGATGGCTGGCTATATAATTCCTCTGTCGGATTTGCTGTCACACTAGAGACAGCCAGGATGGAACGTTGAGGATAACCTCACCAACTACCCGGCTCCTTTTCCCTCCACAGGGTCTCCCACTGGCCTCTAGGCTAGAATGACGTTTTTTACATGGAAGCCATAGGGCAGCATTTCCAAAGGACCAAAGGATGAAAGTGGAAGCTTCAAAACCTCTTGAGAAGTAGGCTGGGTAGTTCACACGATGTGATTTCCACATTACATTGGCCAAAGACTAGACCAGATTGAAAAGATTAAAGAATTAGCCACATTTTTTAATGGGAGATGGCAAAATACTGTGACTATGTTTTCAATTTACAACAGAAATAAATAAGTTTTTTTTTCATAAGTACATAGTAGGTAATGAAGTCTTTGTTGATTGATAAAGATCAGAACTGTGTGTCTAACAGGACAGCTGGTTTGCCTGCTTCCTCTGGTTATTCCGTTTTTACCTTATATTGTTTTCTTATGATGAAACTGCATTATGGCAAGACTTTGAATATTCTTCCATAGTCTTATAGAAATCACACAAATAAGGGATTCCCGGGGGGCTCAGTGGTTGAGCACCTGCCCTGGCCCAGGGTGTGACCATGAAGTCACGGGATCCAGTCCCACGTTGGGATCCCTGCATGGAGCCTGCTTCTCCCTCTGCCTGTGTCTCTGCCTCTCTCTCTCTCTCTCTCTCTCTCTCTCTCTCTCCCTCTCTGCGTGTATCTCATGAATGAATAAATAAAATATTTTTTTAAAAAGAAGTCAAAGGAAAATAGAGTAAAAAATATCAAATCACTTAATAAAAGAACAGAATTTAAAGGGATATATCTACAAACAAAAATAATTTTTATATATTGGTTGGCACGTTTAGAAAGTGCTTTTAAGTATTAAACTATTTGATTTGATTCTTATAATTACTCCCTGCAGAAGAGAGAAAAAGTATTTTTACTCCTATTATACAGCTTGAACTCAAATATTTAAGTGATTGTTCTGAGAACACATTCTGAATAGGTAGCAGAAGCAGATCTAGAATTAGGTTTGTTTGTTTTTTAATTTGGGTTTTCTAAGTTTAAAAATTGATCCATTATGTTTCCATACTAAGTGAAGTTTATCTCTTTCATCTAATGAAAAGTTACTTAGAATATGAATACTTAGAACACTTTCTGAACTTTTTTTTTTTTTTTTTTTACTTTTCATACTCTTTATGGTCTTTCTTCTTTCTTCTTTCTATCTTTTAATTCTCTTTTAGGAGGATAAAGTCTGATTTTTGTTTGGTTAACCATTACACTCATAGTGGTGTGCTTCCTGTGAATGGATATAACTGTCTAATAATTATGATAATGTGGAATACCAGAGGTCTATGGACAAACTAATCTAATTATTTTAATCAAAAATTACTCATATCATCTATTTCTTATTGTTTGAGATCTGTATTTTACAAATTAAAAAAATAGTATATCCTTACTTAATTCAAAATGAATACACAAATCTAAAACGGTTTCATTTGTTTCAAAAAATTTAATGTTAATTCATATAAATATATACAGTTACTCTAAAAGAAATAATACCTTACCTAAAATATTTATTTTGATCACTTCTTATACATAAAAAAGATTATATATCAAAACTATTAATTTGGAGTTGTCTATTTTAATATTTAACTAATTTAGTATCAACTATGGTTTTAAGATTCTATTGTCACTGGATATTAAAAATTAATTCAGGACAAAGGTGTCAAGGAATATTAAGTTATAATATACTTGAGAAAGATACAATGTAAGTATCACATTAGGAGCTTCTTTACAATTTTGGAAAGCAAATTGTTAACTTGTTTAGACTAAACCATGCTGAATATTTAAGAGTGAAGAAAATGCCTTTTTACCACTTAGATCATAAAATTAGTGAGCTATAAACAGCTACAAAGCATCTGTACTGATGCCCACTTATTTAAAAAATGACATTAAAGAAAATGACTCATGGAATTTTAGACACACACCAACATATGAAACAACGGATTTTATTATAATGTGTCGTATAATGGAATCCTTAGAGTATAAACTTACCTGTGGAAATGTGGAGAAAATATCACAATTGACTCAGCACATTTGGAAATTAAAGACAACTAATTGCGACACACTAAAATTTTGCAAACAAATAATTTACATTACCTGCTCTTATGCAAAATTTACTTCTCTCAGCGGATATTTACTATATACACTATAGTAACCATAACCAGTAGTTAAGCAATAGATTATCACCATTAGACAATTCACATAACTTTAGAAAATAGGATTCTATCAACATATTAAAAATATTCATCCCCAAGAAATAATACATTTTCAAAAAAGTCAGGTAGAAAGAATGAGCAATGGTAGAATTCAAGAACAAAATGAGTAGGAGAGAGAATGTCATATTACATAGAACAGCTATAACAATTATGAACCTTTATGACCTAAATAACATAGTAATAAATTACATCATGAAAAAAAAAATTAAAAATACAAAGAGAAATTTAGGAAAAAAATAATTACTATCTCTCTATCCAAAAGAACAATAAAACTAAAAATGATGATAAAGATTTAATTAACAAAATTAGGTAACATAAATACACTTGTATACACAGGCCATATTCACAAACACTATATAAACACTATATAAAACACCTTCCATATATTTGTGGAACATTATAGATCTCAATAATGACAATTTCTACCCACAAACTGAGACTTTTGCAGGTGACATTTATGATCTGCACAGAATATAAAGAATAACTATTTTGAGACACTAAAAGCTAACCAAATTCAGACAGAAATAGGGAAGCCTGGTCCTTGAAGAAAGGGTACTGTACTGGATGGGACTTGGATTTATACAGTTTTTACATGACTGTATCCTCCAGTTCCTGAAGTAGAGGGCAGCTCAAACCGAAGTAGAAAGGCACAGTCCCTAAGAAAAGAGAGTCCTAAGGAAACAGAGGATACAATTTAGGGTTTCCTAAATCGTTGGGAAATGAAGGAAGAAATCCCTGGAAGGAGATAACCAGAGAAGGAGAAGTCATAAAATTTGCATATAGATGCTACCGAATTCCTTGTCTGACCCCTAATCTTTGCATGCATAAGGAAGGTTTCAAGGTGAGGTGACATAGCTGGAAGGCTAAAAACTGTGCAGAGATTTCACCTTCTGTCAAGTAAGTGAGAATTGAGTTTGAGTTCAGCCAAGTTAACTGCATAGCAGATCAAAACAATACACTTCAAAAGAAGATAAAATACAGAGATTCTACAACATATTTAAGGAACCACATAGAGCTGACTCAAATGGAAATTTAACAATGGGTTTAAAGCAATTATAAGTCTGTTCAAGAACATAAAGAAATATATAATCATAAAAATGCAAATATGATAATATTCATAATAATGAAAATAGTTCAATTTAAAAACCATAAGTATAACATACTGAAAATGTTTCAAGTATGAAAATTAAAAAACTGAATAAAACCAGAGTCCCTGAAAAATGATAAAGAAAATTAAATATTTTGAAATAAATAATGAAATATACCACATGAATATTTTAAGGACACATAAGACATTGCCTAAACAATAACAAAAATGAGTGCAGAACATTTTGAAGGAAAAAACTCCAAGAAAAATTTAAAAAGTTAACAAAAAATAAGCAAAAGTCACTGTTTTAAAAATATTTGTAATATATATTTACATTTATATATTATTTCTATATATATTTTTCATATTTATATTTACATAAAAGCCTTAATAAGGGTGATCAAAGAAAACAAAGAAGTGAAAATTGTGAGGGGTTTTCCATTTTCCCCATCTTTCTGCTTTGAGGGCAGCATTGGACATGGAGTTATATAGCAGTATACCAGTGATGGAACATCATGAGAGAAAATTCACTTTTCTGGCCAGAGAGATTAGGAAAAGCAGAATTTGTGATCCAAATACATGGGTGGAATCCCTGTTAATTTTTTTTTCTACTTTCTTTTCTCTTGCTGCTTTGCCCTGAGAGTGACCAGAAGTGTGGAACTGAGTAGCAGTGGAACTCAGAACTAAGTTTCTGAGAGAAACCTTATTTTTCTAGCTAAAGAATCAAGAGAAAGGGTTTCTGAGAACTGGATAGTATTAGAAAATTTCCAGAGGTATGATCTGGAAAAAAGGATATCCTAATTCTGTGTATGAACTGGTAAAAATCCCAGACTTCCGATTTGATATGCACAAGATCAAACCAAAGCAATAGAACAAGCTGAGAACTAAATCAGATAATTAACTACAGCCCAAATCCAAGACTCTAACCTTGGAGAGGAGTATGGGCAAGCTAGAACTGAGACAGTAGGAGAGGTTCTAAAAACTGAAGCGACATTAGAACTATTTGCCACAGATTTGGGGTCTGTGCCTAACCAAGTCGATTGTCTACTGAAACAGATAAGATCAACACTTCCCACAAGATAAGAGGAGCAAAAATTTTAAATTTTCAAGATAAGTCCAAAATTACCTGGCATGTAAATAATCAGAAAACTATGACAAATTCCAAAGGGAAAAGATAATTGATGTCACCTTCAAAATAGCCCAAATTTTGGAGCTATCAGTCAATGATTTAAAAGCACCTGTTATAACCATGCTCTCTAAAGTAAAGATAAATGCTTTGAGATAGAAAGGTAGAAGTGTTCAGATAAATAAAACCTGTATTTAAAAATGAAAAAAAATTAATACTAAAAAATACAATATGTGCCATTAAAGGATATTGACTTGATAGAATCAGGATGACAGAGGACATGGTTCATTCACTTAAAGATAGATCAATAAAAATAATGAAATCTCAAGAACAAAAATAATTGAAAAATAATAAAACCTTAGAAATTTGGGAGGCAATATCAAATGATGTAGCATTTATCTCAGAAGGAAAGAAATTCATGCAGAAAACATATTTGATGAAATGGTGACCACTGTTCAAATGTGGCAAATGGCATACATTCACAAAAATAACAAATTCAGCAAACCTAAATAGAATAAACTTAAGGAAGAGGATTCCCAGGTACTTCATAAGCAAAACATTGAAAAACAGAAATAAAGAAAAAATATTAGAAGCAATCAGAGAAAATGGCATGTTAGAGGTTTACACTGTTTTAAATACCAGTGGATTTCTCACCAGAAATACAAGCCAGGGGCCCCTGGGTGGCTCAGTCCATTAAGTGTCTGCCTTTGGCTCAAGTCATGATCCCAAGGTCCTGGGATTGAGCCCCAGGTCAGGCTTCCTTCTCAGCGGGAAGCCTGCTTCTTCCTCAACTCCCCACTCACATTCTCTCTTGCTATCTCTGTCTCTCTCTCTCTCTCTCTCAAATAAATAAACAACATCTTTAAAAAAATCATACAGGCCAGAATATATTTAAAATATTGAAAAAAATTGTTAGTCCAATATTTTATACCCATAAAAATGTTATTCAGAAATGTTGGTGAAATGAAGTTATCCTAAAATGAAGGATAACTAAAAGAATTTCTTTCCAAAAGATCTTCTGTAGAGCAAATAATTAAGTTCCTTAGGCTTAAGGAAAATGATAGCAGAAGAAAACTTAGAATTTCAGGAATGAAAGAAAAACAAGAGAAATGGTAAATATCTGGGTACATTTAACAATATTTTTCTTCGAAGTTATTTAAAATATATATACATAATTACAAATGACTGTATATAATTAATATTATGAATGAATATTATGAATAAATATATTGAGTGTAATGAGAGTAAAAATTCTCACCTTTGGGAATTTGAATTATTGGTATGAACTCATGTTCTTTAAGAAAGAAAAAGATTAATTAATCTTAAGAAAGAAAAAGAAAATTAATGGATAGATAGGAAAATGATATTTTATATGTCATATTCCCATTCTTTGGCCTCTGAGACAGCCTAGGAGCAATGATATAGGTAGTAATAAGCACACATAACACCCTGATCTTGGCTTTTAAATATCTTTTCCACTAAAGGTAGTGAAGCATTTCTGGAGAAAAAGCTAATTCCAGAGCTGGGATATGGATTAACAAGTAAGCCTGAAATGTCTTCTACTGCCCTCAGTAAGAAAGTATTCAAAGAATGATGGGAAAAAAATCAAAAGGACATAAGAGCTAGATTCAAAAGGCTCCCACTGGATAAATCAGACACAAATTGAGCATCAAACATAAATAACTGTATTAATGGAATGCAATCCATTGCATACAATAAGAATACATGAGGCATTCTAATGTAAATGAATAAATAAGTAGACAACAAATAGACTATAAGTAGTTTATAAAGCACTCATAGTTGTGCCTAAAGCACTCCCAAGTTGTGCTTGGGAGGTATCTATTTAGCCATATTAGTGAAAATGGAATTTCTAACAATTTGTTTTGGATCTATAAACATATACCACTGACTTACACATAGTATAAATTTAAAAAATCTATGTAAAATCTAAGAACAAAATACAGCAAGAAAAACAAATACTATTGCATTTATTTAATGGTATTATTTTCAGCAATTTATGCAATTATAAATTTTGCAATAAATGTTAAAACAATTTATCCAAACTACATGTTTTTATCACCTTTTGAGTAACAGATTACTTAGTCGGCCATATAAAAAAAACTACTCCCCCAAGCAGCATCCTTCCCTTCCTGATGCTTTCCATGATAGAGTTCCCAAATATTTCACAAGGGAATCCCATACAGAGAAAATGAGACACACACACTGCTAGAAACGGGACACCGGGGAGCTTACGAGGATATTAATACACGTGAGTCACAGTAAATTAAGCTAAATGAAGGGTTGTCACATAAGGCATCGTGTCTACTGATTACATGTGAGCGATCCTGGATGAACTGCCAGCTATCACCTGTTCACTCAGCAGCCAATCAGGAAACAGTAACGTTGCTTCTAGGGGTAGTGGAAGTAAAGACCATGATCTGAGTGGATTTTTCTCCTTTTGCCCTGTTATGTTTTCAAACACTGACTATACATCAAATGCTGTTGATTACTTTTGTTTTAAAGATCAGATCCTCCGAATCACAGGCTCACAATATTGTTAACTTAGATGCCTAAAAAATGCGGTATATTTTTCCTGTTTCAATTTATAATTATTTTTGTCTTCATAATCTTTTTATATTCTTCCTGGTTCCTGTATTTTTCAAATAATCATATTCTTTTCTCTTAATTAAAAACATTGCAATTTAATATGCTTTTTTAAAAGAAATGACAAAAGACAGACACTAAGGCAAGTTTATTCACCTGGTTATCCAATGCTAGCTAAAGTATTGCTACACTAAATGTAAGCCTCCGCTAATATTTTTCTCTCTGGTAACTGACCTTTTACGATTCAATATAAGTGATTGGTTTCATCTGCTAACTTTGAAGTCAACATCATAGCTTTACCTTTTATGCTGAACACCATTCAGTTCAAGTTCTATTTTATTAGATACTATATTTGGAAAACAAAGCAGATAGTTCAACTTGTGTGTCATTTGAAATTTTACAGCTTTTCGTGCCATCTTATGCTTTTTTTAATTGATATATCCTCATAGAGCATAAGCATAAAATAATGGGAAGTCCTTTGGATTTTATAATGGGTTAAGAACCAAATTCTAAGGCTAAGGAAATTAAGTAAAGCAAACTCTTTAGTATCAACAAATTATGCAAGTAATACCACCTTTGCGAACCTGAATTCTTTTATTTTTAAAATGAGAGTGTTAAACCAGATAATCTCAAGAGTTTACTGTATATATAAGTGCGAGATATATACATTTAAGCAAAATGAAAATTAAGAGAAGAGACATGAGAATACACTGTCTATAAGACTTCCAGTTAAGATGGTCTTTTGAGTTCTGATATGTACTTCCCCACATCCCCACCTCTTAAGGATATCCTCGAATTTACAGTGTGACTCACTTCCTATAACACACTGCCACACACAGTTCCAAATATCCACTTGTCTTAGAAGTGCCAGTCACCGGTCTTTGGCCACCACCTACATATCTCAGCCAACTAGCTATATACCTGGAGTTTTAATGACATTTCTAGCCTTGGTTGAAGCTCTGTACCAAGAAGATGGGGTATGACATCCTGAGATGCTGTCCCAGAGGTTATGCAATCTTTTAGTATTGGGACCCCATAGATTGCTCCAGAAAAATCCCATATACTAAATGGACATATCTATACAGCTCTTTCCCTTTGAAGCTTGTCATGAAGTAATGCCCATATTGAGAGCATGTCAATTAGTTTACATTCATATTTCTTATCTCAGTTTCCTTTCCTTCATCTTTTCTTCTTTAGTCCTTTCTTCAGACTCTATTTTCTAGAGTATTGCCAAAGCACTGACATATAAATTGTTTATATACATCTTTTTCAGGACCTTCTAGATCAAACAGACAAAAATAAGTTAAAACATGTACAAAATTTCACAGGTTAGTCTAGTTAGCTCATTCCTAGCCTGTTTCAAAAAAGCAGAAAACACACAGATACCTTTACTGTGAGGTTGTATGTTAATCTGGTGGACTGTAATTACTGGTTGCTAAAGTTGTGGATTCCAAGGTTTCAAATTCCTCTATTGTTCTTGGTTTTTAGCTCCCCTGTTGTCTTGGGTTTCCCAAAGAACTTCTTAAATAGAATTTATGTATTGCAGATTCTTCAGTTGCAATCAACTGGTAGCACACAGGAGTCCTGCTGATAAATTCTTCAATAAATATTAAAACAATTTATCCAAACTACATGTTTTTATCACTTTTTGAGTAGCAGTGGTGGTAGCAGTAAGATGTAGAGAAGGGGATTATTTAATATCACCATTAAATCTCATTCTTTTTCTTGCACTTTTGTCCTTGGACTGTGACCTTCACTGTTTTGGATCTTTCTTTCTTTCTTTCTTTCTTTCTTTCTTTCTTTCTTTCTTTCTTTCTTTCTTTCTTTCTTTCTTCTTTCTTTCTTTCTTTCTTTCTTTCTTTCTTTCTTTCTTTCTTTCTTTTTTTCTTCTTTCTTCTTTCTTCTTTCTTTTTCTTCTTTCCTTCTTTCTCCTGAGGTGAGGCAGAAAAGCTAGATTTGGCTGGAACTGGCTAGTTGCCTTTCTGCAGACTGGATGACATAAGACTCTGACAAAGTATTTTCTCACTGGAGAAAGGGCCTTTGTTATGCAAAACTCATTGGACACATTTCAAATGTTTACTTTCCCCCTCCTCTGCCAATGATCAAGGGTGCTTTCCCTTGGTTCTTCAGAATGAGTATTTGGTGGGGTTCTTGGAATGAAAACCTATGAAAGTGTGGGAACCTCTTAAGGCTGGATCTTCCAGAACTGTTTCACTCTCCGAATAGCCCACAGTCTCCAGCAATTTATCAAAACTACTATTTAAGTCTTCCTACCAGGTTATGGCTCAACGGGCTTCCACTCCACAAAGGTGATCTCAGTGGTGCTTCTTTTTATTCACTCCTCTTTCCAGATGCCAATGTGTTGACTTTCCCTGTGATCTCAATTCCTTCATTGGCCCAAGAAAAGTCATTGATTTTCAGTTTGCTCAGCTTTTTTTATTGTTATAATACAGAATTGCTAATTTCTAAGCTCTTTATAGTTAGAAGCTAAAATCAGAAGTGCCTAGAACTACTTTTTATAAGAAAGGACCATGAACAATTCCATGTAGATATTTGAACACTTTCATGTAATAGATAATTTTCTAGAAAAATATAGATTGTCAAAAATTGATTTATAAAAAAATAGGAAATATAAATAGGATTTTACTAATAAATTTATTTGGTGACTTAAACTTTCTTGCAAAAGATAGTAAGACAAAGATTCTTACATTAAAATTTTTAAGGTTTTTATGAAATAAAGAATCCTTAACTATAAAACATTTTTTCCCCACAAAATAAAGAAGATAGAAAAGTTCCCTATGAAGAACCTAGGAAAAGAGGCACCTGGGTGGCTCAGTGGTTGAGCATCTGCCTTTGGCTCAGGTCATGATCCTGGGGTCCTGGGATCAAGTCTTGCATCAAGCTCCCAGCAGGGAGCCTGCTTCTCCTTCTGCCTGTGTCTCTGTCTCTCTATCTCTGTGTCTCTCATGAATAAATAAATAAAATCTTTTTAAAATTTTTTAAAAAGAACCTAGGAAAAGAAAGAAGTTTTTTTTTAACCTAATAAAATTTATTTAACAGAGGCCTCTAGAAAGCATGCTAGAGAATGGTGAAACTTATAAATATTTCTATGAAAGTCAGAAATAAGACAATGATACCACATAATACCAATTATATTCAGTGTTTTACCAGTACTTCTACTTAAATAATAAGACAAGAAAAATAGATTTAAGGTAGATACCTCATTGTTTCATTTCTTACTGTAATTTTTTAAAAGATTTTATTTATTTATTCATGAGAGACACACACACAGAGAGAGAGAGAGAGAGGCAGAGACCCAGGCAGAAGGAGAAGCAGGCTCCATGCAGGGATCCCAACGTGGGACTTGATTCCGGGTCTCCAGGATCACACCTTGGGCTGAAGACAGGCTGAGTCACCCAGGCGTCCCATTTCTTACTGTTATTGGCAGAATTTACTTCCTTTATGTTTCTAAAAACTGTCCCCATTTTTGCTGACTGTCAGCCAGAAATAGATCTTATGTCCAAAGAGCCTTTTGAGGCCCTGTTCACCTCAACAAAACAAAACTTCCTTCATTCTAGTTTTGACTATCTCTGACTTTGTCTTCTGCTGATAGCCTGAGAAAATACCCTTCTTTTAAAGAGCTCAAGTGATCCAGTCATGCCTACTGGAATAATCTGTCTAATCTTAGTCTCAGCAGATTAATAACCTCAACTACATCTGCAAAATCCCTTTTGCTAAATGACATAACCATGATAGTAAGACCACAGGGTGGAGACCTTAGGGGAGCGAGGGTTGAGAATCCTACTAACCAGAGTACTCATGCCACTGATTTCGAAATGCAAGGATAGAAAGGAGGGAGCAAATTATCATCAGTTTAACGTATCAGGAAGTTGGGATCCCTGGGTGGCGCAGCGGTTTGGCGCCTGCCTTTGGCCCGGGGCGCGATCCTGGAGACCCGGGATCGAATCCCACGTCGGGCTCCCTGCATGGAGCCTGCTTCTCCCTCTGCCTATGTCTCTGCCTCTCTGTCTCTCTCTCTGTGTGACTATCATGAATAAATAAATAAAATCTTTAAAAAAAAAAACGTATCAGGAAGTAGAATTAATGCATTGTGGAATTATGCTCCAAACTGAACAAGGACATCGAATTCTCCTCTAAGACAAATTTCCACTCTGGGATGATCTTAGAAAATATACTCTATATACCTCCATAAACTAGACATAAAATGATAAGACAAATTCTTGATCTTCCTGAGCCCCTTAAAAGTAGGAAATGTTTCTTTGAATTATTTTGTTCCTTTAGCCTGCAGTGGCTAGAAGGCAGTGAACTGATCAGAGTACCCCAAGAATGGTCTTCACCACTGTTACAAAATATTGGCTCTGCCCAGCTCATAGGCTTATTATCTTTGGACCATGCAATGACTTTTAAACATTAGAATCAGTTGCCAATACTTTTAACATTAGAAGATTTTATATTTTTTAACAAATACAGATTTTTTGACAGATCCTGAAAAATTGGTAGGTCCAGCAGCTCAGAACACACATTCACATAAGCTACTCACCCTCTGACGGTGCTCCAGGCCAGCTGACACACGTTCTCTTCCGTTCAGCATAGCGTACTACCAGGCTGATTTGCTTATTTATATTACCTCCCTGGATTCTATGAAACTTTAAGTTTTCTACCATTTCTCCTCTCTAAATGTTGTTTTCATGATATATTTCAGATATATTAGTCTCAGTGGATGCTCTGAGGAAGGGGGAAAAAAGCAATAAAAATCAAAGCTATTAAGTAAAAAACTTGACTACACTTGTTTTACCCAACATTTTCCAAACACCATTGGCCACAGACCATTTTATTGAGTAACACTTATTAATATATAGCAGAACTGGTAATTTACTGTGATCTAATTTAATTATTCTTACCCACTGAAAAAATATAACACCTTGTCCTAGCCAGGCCCCTCTAGAGGCAGTTTATACCCTAAAATTTTTGCCAAATAAAGAGGAGGAAGGAGATTTGCAATCCCATGGCTACAAGATTAAGGGGAAAGGGAGAGTAAAACACAGAAAGAGGAAAACTAATCCAAGGTGGTACTTCACCAAGTCAGTGAAGGCTTTACAAGAAAACTTAACCCAAAGTTCAATAACATGAGCCTTACTGCTCTGGCCCTATGGAACTATAATGCTTCTAAATAGCCATTGCTGGTTCCTTCTTGCCTCCTGTATCTTCCCCTGTAGTATTCCGTGTCTTCTTTTTTTTTCCTTTTTTTTTCTTTTTTTAAAATGTTGGTTGTCTGTCCCCTCCAAGTAACCATTAGCTAAACCTTGTACCACAGTAGAATGCTTCAGTAGAATCCAACAGTGGTAGGGGTTTCCAGAATCTTCAGGATCTGGTTGGGTTGAATCCAGAAGCCAGAACTGCTACTGCTACCTCTATGACAGGCACAATTTAAGCTTTGTTGGAGGTTTACACTTATCCAAGGTCAGGCTGATACAGCCAAAAATGTTAGGAGACGAGGCATTGGCAGTGTCACCCAGGAATCTCCACTGCGCAAATGATCCAGAAGGCAGATAGGACCAAATGAATTGGGAGGAGAAATACTTCAAGGTTGATAGACTCCCTATCTGGTGATGCTTAACCCTGAAAATTCAACTCAGCAGGGAAAAAACAACTTTAGAGAAACTGGGAGTCAGTTTTTCTTGGCACAAGGATCATCTGCAATAAGTTGTTTGAACCTGTTTTCTCTAGTTTTATTGTTTGTTTGTTTGTTTTTAGTTTACTTATTTCCTTTACATACTAGAAATTCTTAAAGCTGTATGTAAAGCAACACGAGTTTTACAGTTTTTAGGCTTGGCATTGTTGTTTTCCATGCTGGCTATCTTCCATCTCTACATGAAAACAAAAATATTGCACATTTACTCACAATGACTATTTTTTAAAATTTATGTAAAGAATATTGTACAAAAGAGTTGATGGTAACTAAAAACTATCTTCTTCACAGATAGACAATAACTCTGAAAAATGAAGATTAAATAGAACATCCTACTTACAGTTTGTAGGATCTACATTAGAAGAATACTCACATGTAACATATTTTCTACTAATTACATGAAAATTTCACAGTTGTTTTTTGACAGGAAAATGCCGTAGCTAGATAACTGGTTGTAAAAAGAGTACAAAAGTTCAATTGTTTCCTTTTCTGACGGACACATTTATTTTTTCTTCCTGTATTTTTTTCTCTTCTCTGTGAACTCTCCATTCTTTTTTATTGATCTATTTGTGTATTCTTTCCCCAATATCACACTGTCTTGATTTCTGTAGCTTTATAGTATGACTTAAAATCAGGTAGTGTTGGTGCTCTGACTTTGTTCTCTTCCTCCAATATTGTGTTGCCTCTCCATATAAACTTCAGAATCAATTAATTGATATCCATTAAGTAACTTGCTGAGATTTTGATTGAGATTGTGAGGAATCCATAAATCAAGTGGGGAAGAACTGAAATTTTGACAATATTGCATCCTCCCATTATGAGCATGAAATATCTCTTCATTTATTTAGCTCTTTGATTTCCTTCATTAAAGCTTCATAATTTTCCTGATCTAAAGTGTGTACATATATTATGGATATTTTTTGACATCCCTAAGGATTTCATTTTGGGGGTTATTGATTTAAATGGTATTTATTTTAATTTCTAATTCCACACATTCATTGCTGATATGAATTTGACTTCTAACCCCCTCCTTAAATATATGAAATTATAAATTATTTAATACATTATTTTTATTTTAAATTAGTGAATTTAATAACTCCTGATGAAGAAGATATGTATGTTTATTATTGTTGTTTGTTTCAATTTCCTTCTTTTCTCTCCCTATCATGGATCATATCAAAGACAATAGCTGCCCCTTAGACTACAGCTAATTGTCTTATGTTCACAGCTGGTGCCTACGTCAGAGAGGAAGCCTAGCTCTTCTGAGAGTGCACACTGTGTGTGAAGGTCTGAACGGGGGACCTATTAAAATTCACATTAATATAAGATGAGTGCTACTATGCTGTTAGCACAGATGAGACAGCTGAATCTCACAGAGGTTCTCACCTCTCACAGAGGCATGACGTGGTCTGGGTCACATTAACAGAACATTCTGGCTCTAGACCTTTCCTAAACATTCCTACAACTCACAGCCCACATGATAACAGCATGCAGTAATACACGAACAGATACCAAAAGCTTAACAGAAAGTTACAGGTATTGTACAACTACAGAAATGTGGACAGGTTCAGTTTCTGAGTATCTGCAGGGACATGATTTAATAGAAAACGGTTTTTGATAGTCTGTTTGCAAACTCCATTCATCTCTTCATCTTCTCTGAGCTAAACTGATCCAGCAAAAAAAAAAAAAAAAAAATTAAGTCCTGGGGCAGCCTGGGTGGCTCAGCGGTTCAGCACCACCTTCGGCCCAGGGTGTGATACTGGAGACCCAGGATGGAGTCCCTCATCAGGCTCCCTGTGTGAAGCCTGCTCCTCTCTCTGCCTGTGTCTTGCCTCTCTCTCTGTGCCTCTCATGAATAAATAAATGGAATCTTTAAAAAAATCAAGTTCTGAAGTCTCTAAGCACCTTAAAAACTTTGCCAAAAAAAAGGGGGGTCTGTTATATTTTCCCAGTTCTCTCCTGTCAGCTCTCAGAATATGACCACAACACAGAATAATTCAGAGAGCAATTAGTTTAGGGAATTCAACATGGTATTGCTTTCCCCAAACTGCTCTGAAGTTGAGACAATTTTAATGAGTTTTCAAAGACAGAACAACTTATTTTTGGCAACAATACATCTTACCTATTGGGACATTGAGAAATTATGTAAATTCTGAAATATGCAATGGTTATGTCTTAAATGTTCTATAAAATTTGTATGTGAGGATACTTTTGTTGTGTTCTCCTCTCACGTTTGCCTTCTCTTCTTATTAGTGTCCTTGGCAAATTAGACCAATGAAATGGTAAATGTAAGTTTTGTTTTTACATTATTTTTTTTTTAATTTCAGATGAAGTATTTCTATTCCAGTGGGTTAAAATGCACACACATACACACATCTGTGTATTCTCATACTTGTCTTAAACACTCACTCTGTATCTTTAGGTAAATGAAACTACTTTTGCAACTTTTCTTCTCACTCTACATATACTTTTCCCAAACCCTCCTTCCTATCCATAGCTTCAATTATCATCTGAAATTTAGATTCTAAATACCATTCTTGCCAATTCTGTATCACCAGCCCAGAGCTCAAAAGATGATACATTATCCAATGTGATCTCCTTTTATTTTCCTTGGCTTTCTTTTTAAATTTCTGTTTGGCTATATTTATTGTCTTTGTCTTCCTCCTCTCAGAAGATGCACCACTGTACCGTTCCTGGATATTCCCTATACATTTCAGTTGACCCCTTGTTATTCTCATCTGTGGGAACTTGTTAGCCTCTGCACGATTTCTTTACTAGCTTAGCATTCACTCTATTGTCTCTGGTTGCCTTACCTTTTAAAACTCAGAGTTTTCTTTTTAGAGGTCAATAGGATAATGGTCATTAAATTCAGAAGAAAATGATCTTAAACCATATTTTTATACTCAACAGGACTGTCTTTAAATATGGGTGCAAACTTTTCAGATATGCAAACTCAGAAATTATACCATCCACATAGACCTAGAAACCTTTCTAAATAGAGTACTTGCACCAGGGAATGTCAGCAAAATAAAAAAGAATGCCCAACATTGAAGCCATAGACTACAAGTAAAATTGATGAATGAGTACTAATAAAATTTATAATTACAATAAAATACTTATTACTGTTACTATTGTGTAATTTTCTTTCAAATGGAAATTCCTAAAACAGAAAAGGCATAAAATGGAAAATACGTATTAACAAAATCAAAAAACTAAAAGAAGGCACAGACGACAGGCAAGTTGGAGAAAAAAGTCTTATGTTCTTGGAAGGAAAGCTTTGTTTGCTGACTAGGATACAGCCTTAAACTTTCAGTATATTTTCCAAACCACTAAAGGGAAAAGAGCAACAATTTTTAAAAGTAGGAGAAAAACAACAAGAGAAAATAGTAAAATAAAAATCAAACAACGAGAAAATAGAAAGAGAGAACATTGACTGTAAGACCACACATAAAATAAACTTGTCAGTGCCCAAGTGTAATGTCAGAAAGGAGACAAACCTATCAAGGACTAAGATGAATGTGAATATTTAAAACTTCTCCCACAACCGCATGTAAGGCATGCGGAACAGGAGCAGTGTGAGCCCCTCCCCTAGGTCTCACCTCCCACGGGCGAATTTTCTAGTGGGACACCAGCTGTGCAGTGTGCACAAAGGTGGCTGTTGGCAGGCTTGGGGTAAGTAGCTGGAGCCTGGATTTCCAGGCTTGTAGCGTCTACACACATGCATGCCAGGCTTATCACTGTGAAAGATGAAGGAGCCTCTGGTAGAAAAAGAAACACAGATTCCAGGCAAAGAACATGTTATTTACCTGAGTTGGAGTTCTAAATGACCTCGAAATCCAGGTCATTTGTAGGTACCTTTTTCAGGGAGGAGTTAAGTGGTATTTTATTTCACAGCTTGTTACTTTGATGTGTAACTTTAAATATTTAGACATGCGCTAGCTAGGCTTCCCTTTATACTTTTACTCAAAGCCCTACTGGGCTACCCCCTGGAAGATTTCCCTCTGCAGGATCATGAGCCTGCACAGCTAAGAGCTAAAAAAGTCAGCTCTTGAAAAGCATTTTTCCAATTTGCAGCTGTCCTTTCTCACACCTTTGGATTCATTTTTGTTTGAAACAGCGCATCCAGAGACAGACTGTGAACCCAGCCCAAGAGATACTCTTGTCCTTCTCTTCTCTGCTGCTTAATAGCCTCACTTCGCTGTGATCCCTCTCACCTCCAAGGAGAAAGTTAAGACCTTGAGTTGAGGTTTTCAAAGGCAGGAACGTACATCATCTTATTCCGTCCTCGCAGCAGTCCTGGGAGGAAGGCAGCTGGGCATCCTGGCTTCTAGGAGCCAGAGGGTGGAGTTGTGTAATGGGTGGGGCTGGGACCCAAGTCTACAATGTGGATATGTAAATGGATAATTTGTACTTGGTTTAAAAGGTTTTCCAGACTGATTTTAGCTGTGAAATCAGTAGGGCAAAAAGTCCCCTCCCTCTGTAGTTGTGTGCTTGGGCTCCTTTGAAACCGAGGGAAAACAAATGAAAAACAGATCTTGGTGTTTCCTGATCCAAATGGGAAGCCTGCCCTGTGCGGCTGAGAGGGATCCCAAAGGACTGTGCCCATAGGAGCTCAGACCTCCCTCTGACCGCCTGCTCCTTCTTGCCCCTGGGGCCCCCTATAGTTGCCCTTTCCTACAGCCGCTCAGGAGCACACCCTGTGGAGCCTTAAGTCCTTTCAATTAAACAACCAAGTAGAAATTGGTGCAAGTGCAAATAAAATCTGTAAAATGGCATTCTATTTATTGAGGGTATATTTAAAGGAATGTAATCCTACCTATTTTACAGATAGAGAAACTAAACCAGAGACGTTACATGGTTTGTTCACTAGCCCACAGCAAATTCTAAATTATTGTATTAGTTTTAAAAAGTGCAGAAGGGAGTGGTCACTGAGTTAAGAATGGTTCAAGTTAGGTTTTCCCTTCATCTCTGTTATAAGCAAGCTATGCCACCAGAAATAAACTGCTGAATCATCATATTCTTAATATGGTAAATTGAAGTAATAATATAGCCTGTCTGCCTTAGTGTGATCCAGCAAAAATAGAAACATTTCACAATAGACAGGCAATGTCTCTCTTTCAAGGTGACAGATGGTAGAAAATGTCCAAATCAATTGACTTTACAGAATAAAGTACATAGCTCTAATGAAAACCATGTGTACACACACACGCGCACATACGCATGTGAGAGAAAGAGAGACAGAGAGAGAAAGGGATTGAGATTTGGGAGTAGAATTTGTAACCACCAAAGAGGAAGTAAAATAATTTTATGATGAGAAGAAAAGGTATTTCACCACAAACTTAAGCAATATGTATTGATAACTTTGATTATTTAAAAAAATTGAGTGGAAGGAAGTGATAGGTCAAGGAATGAGGATAAACAAGAAGACTAAATTGAAAAAATAAAAATAAACTGAAGAATTGGGGGAGAGGAAATTTAAGAAAGAAACAACTAAAAGGGCAAGTAGCATGGTGTCAAAAGAAGAAGTATAATTTGAGGAGGAAAAAACATGATTCGAAAGCAATTATTATCATAGAAATGAGAACCATTAAGCTATTGAAAATAGCTTAGTGGTTTAATGATTCCAGACTAAATGATATGGTTTTCAATAATATAAAAGATACAAGTGAACTGAACAACACAAATGAAAAACACTAGCGAACAATAAAAAGGACATTTAATATATATTGTACATACATATGCAAATGAATATATAGATTAAAAGACAATGAAAACCATTCTGCTCATTCTCATGAATGAGCCCCAAAGAAAATAATCTCTTTTACAGAATTCTTGTTTTTAAAAAGTCTAAAATATAGAAGAAGCAGGAGCATAGCGCTGACAGCTAGTGAAAAAAGTCAATCATTCACTGCAAATAGAGATTTGAGAAGAAAATTTTCTAGGTGGAAGATATAAAAAGTTTTTGATCAAACTCACCATATTCTCCTTTTAAAATTATTTAAATGGCACCCAATGTTAAGTAAGTACAAAGAATTGATACTAATTTTATTCATAGGTTAATAGTAAAAGAGAGATTAGCACACAGGAGGTTACTAAGTGTTGAAGTGAGATTTAATGTCACTAGAATAAAAAAAATTAGCCAAGACCTAGAGCTGGAATCATCACTGTGTTATAATTAATTGTCTACTCTTTGGGGCAACCAATAAATATGTGTGCAAAATTATTTTATAATGAGTTAAATTAAAATAAATTAAATTGACTTAAATACACATGCAGTTTCTAGTAAACTAGTGGAGAAGGCAAACTATTATATATTTATGATATTTTTGTTTTTATTATAACTCTTATTACAAAGAACATTTGAAAAATGGCATTTGCCTATATGCCTATAGCCTTAGGATAAAATACAAGGAATTATACGCGTGTTTGAAGTTATAGGGGACATGTAAACTAGAATAAACAGTGATTAAAAAAATAGTTCAAAAGACAATTGTTGTCCTGCTCAATATAGGAACATAGAGAAATCTAAATTGAACATAGCTTTACATTTCTTTCAGAGAAGGATTAAACTCATTTAACAAATTGGCGTCAGGTCCTATGCCACTCAGGTTTTGTGCTTACTCTGCTTTTATGTGGGAAGTCCAAATTTGAAAATTCTTACTTGATTTTATGACATTCTGTTACACTCTTACTGATTTAGTCATTTTGCCTTATAATGCCTTACAACTGGCTATTGCATCCCTTGGGGAAATGTAAAATTTAAAGAGACATTAAATTCAGGTAACATCACTCACTGCCTATCAGAGACACGACCGGGAAATACTGTTACACAGCATGTCATTTGATGACATTTGTGATTAAGATGAAAAATATTTGTCAAGTGCTAAAGAGCTGGTCATGTGCGTGTATTCCCAAATTTTTAGAGAGTGGAAGGATAGTTGAAACAAAGTGGTAAAATAAAGTGGTAAGAGATAGCAACTTAAACTTGCCGGTGCTTCAGATGCTGACAAGAGAACTCTTCCAACTTTAGAAGGTACTCTACACAGTATAAATTTATAACTGTACATAAGACCAGGATGTCCCACAGTAGATGATTTCAACTAAAATGGAACTAATTTATAAGTCTTGAGGGACGCTGGGGTGCCTCAGCGGCTGAGTGTCTGCCCTCGGCTCAGGGTGTGACCCCAGAATCCCGGGATCAAGTCCCACATCAGGCTCCCTGCATTGAGCCTGCTTTTCCCTCTCTCTCTCTCTCTCTCTCTCTTTCTCTCTCTCTCTCTCTCTCCGTGTCTCTCATAAATAAATAAATTTAAAAATCTTTAAAAAAATAAGTCTGGTAGTACTAATTTGAGATCTGGATATTATAGACAGGAGAGAATCAGAGGGAAATAAGGGCACTATTCTAAGAAAAAATTAAAATGTGAACACTTCTTTTGGTTTGTCTCTTTTGCATCACTATTATTTTATTTTGTTTTCAAAAGCTAATGTGATCATATTGTTCTACATCCCTTCCCAATTTCTCAGTCCTAGCTCATGTGATTTAAAATTACCTACTTCACCTTTTCTCCAAATTTGGAAACTACTTTTCTCAGAACAGCTCATCTCTATGTATAGCCAGGTTTAAGTTAATCTTACTAAACTAATGTAACATTTTTCAAACCTAACTGATGATAACAATTTTCATATTAAATATTAGAAGTTTTAGAAACTCCCAGGCCCACCCCAGACCAATTGATTGACCTGTTTGAATTAACTCATGCCAAGCAGCGCATGTACATATATACCATGTGTGTGCACATATGCATATATGTTATATGTACCACTAACATGTTACAGTTATGTTATATATACTATTAGTAATGTGAATTTATTTACCCTATGCTGATCTATTATTATGTATCACTGTACATATGAATACAATAACTATGGCAAGGTGTAAAATGCACCTATTAATTACGTGAAATACATTTTGATTGCTTCATCTTTTAGAAATATATTATAAACAACACAATTCAAAAAACACTGATGAACACCTTTATAGATAAATCTCTCTTTGCATTTGTGACTTTTGCTCTACCATAGTTTTCTACATTGGAGCAATAAGAAAAATACACTATTAAATATTTTCCCAAAAAGCCCTGACACTGCATCTGCCTTTCCAATCTAGGAAAGTGTATACTTTATACCAAAATGTTGTTGCTTTGTGGGGGGGATTTGCTGAAATATGGTATCGGTATAAAAGGCAAAGTTCTTGAAGGAGAGGGTAGAAAATAAAGCAGGACTGAAACCTTCTCCATTGAATGAAGAAAATTAGAGGAATTTGTAGTTTGTTCCCAATAGTTTGAGAAAGAGAGAGTGAGACAGGGAGAGAGAGAAGCTCAGGAGAAAGTGAGGACATGGACCGAAAATGGAAAGGGAATTTTCACTTGGCAGAGCAGAAGAGGGGAGAGATGAGGCACATGGTTAGGAGAGGGAGATCACGTAGGAACCTCAGTCAGTGGTGATGGAAGGGAGGCTATTCTATGCCAGGGTGTGTGTGTGTGTGTGTGTGTGTGTGTGTGTGAGAGAGAGAGAGAGAGAGAGAGAGAGAGAGAAATATTCTAATATCTTTCTGATTCTTAATAAATATGGGGTAAATTCAATGTTGGTTTTTTAATTGTTGTTTTTTGTTTTCTTTTTGTTCGTTTGTTTTTTGTAAAAACCTGTTGCTAAAATTTCCCAGGGCTTTAAAGTTTCTTGTAAAAGACTACATTTAATTGTTTCATAATACTCCTTTGTAGACTTTCCACAGTGTATTTATCCAATATGATATTGTTTGATCGCAGAAATACAATTTTAGGGACACCTGGGTGGCTCAGTGTTTGAGTGTCTGCCTTCAGTCCAGGTCGTGACCCTGGAGTCCCAGGATCAAGTCCCACATCGGGCTCCCTGCATGGAGCCTGCTTCTCCTCTATGTCTCTGCCTCTGTCTCTCCATGTGTCTCTCATGAATAAATAAATAAAATGTTTTTTAAAAAGAAATACAATTTTAATATTAAAAATTATGCCTTGATGAACATTTTCATAACTGAACATTGACTTGTATCTTGACCATTTCCAAAAATTGAAATTAACATATGTTAATTATAGTAGCATATGTTGCAACTTTTTTCCTTAACTGAAATTGGTCAATGAGATAAAGGATGTTTTAAAGATTCTTTAGTTTACACTTCCAAGCTCTCCCCTGGCTAGTAATGCTGTGTTATTTTATATTCCATCTAGGGTACATGGGTTTGTTTCTGTACTTACTCAAACTTTACTAGGTATAAGAAACTTTTCTCTTTTTTTCTTAAACTCAGCTAATTTGAGGTGAAAGAAAACATATCTTGATGTGAATTGGGGGTACATTCTTTTGAATACTTTTTGCACATTTATAGAACAGTTGTATCTCTGTATTCCATCTTTTACGAATTATCTACACACAGAAAACCTTTCACTCCTATTGGTGATGGTGTAGAAGCTTTTCCAATATTAAAATTATTAATAATTTATATGTCAAATATTCTGCAATGTCTCCCAGCATTATCATTATTCTTCTAATTTAAGTATGGACGTACATTGTCTTTTTTATGTTCATGTCATCATAGCTATTAATGTTTTTTATGTATATTTTCCCCTCTTCCTGTATCTTTAAAAAGATTGTTTATCCTTCTGTATAAGACATTTTATCCTCCTAATGATGCCTAAGGTTTTCTCCTACTGGTGTTATGATTTGAATTTTATTTTATTAATGTATCTTTAATATACCTAGGATTTATTTGGATAAAATGTTTGACAAGACAGTAACTAGCATTTTCCAAATTGCAAGTCAACTGCTCCAATAATGTTTACTGGAAAAGACCCTTCTTTCTCACTGGTTTTAAATACTCCTCATCATATATAAACTTTTCATATATAATATCAATATTTTACTATTCTTATACAACTATCAAGCATCTAAATTATTATAACTCTCTTTCATCCAACGATACTGGAAGGTAAACACAGTGGGAAAAACTTAGGAGTCATCCAAATAGAAGACAAATCAGTACTCTTAGAAAGTTTAGTATATAATTTTGAGGAGGAAGGAGTTTCTGGGATAAAGTGATATTTTGAAAAATTCAAGGGTGTATGCTAAATAAATCCAAAATGCCACTTTGGCATTTCTAGAGAGGATAATGTGGTTTATCTCCTCTAAGTAATTAATGTGTTGTGTCACATTAATAGATTTTCTAATATAATATTCCTCATGTTCCTGAAATGAATACATTTGGTCATTTTGGATTATTTAAAATAACATGTTACAGTAAATTAACTAATGTTCTCCTTAAGATTTCATAAGCAAAATTAGCATGTAGTTTTTTCATTGTCTACATTTTAGTAAGACAGTCATTCATACCATTCCATTAAAATAAATTTGGGATTTTTTGTTGTTGTTGTTTTTTCCATCCCCAGCATATGTAGCATCGAAACTAATATATTGACATTTTAAACTTCTTTGTATCCAACTACCTTTTTTAATATTCTCATTAACCTGCTGAGTTCCCCTTTAGAAATCTAAAATTTTAGAGGTATAAAATCGTATTTAATCTTTTATATAAAGATATATAAAATCGTTTATTTTAAATTCACTATGCCTTAGAGCAATAAACAAACAGCATATTTAAGATTAAGGTAATATAAGAGTAGTTCTCCTCACTTGATTTATGATTTTAAAGGGAATGCCTCTATTACCTTATTATTAACATAATATTATGTGTTTAAATAATATACTATTTACATGTTAATTAGTAATACATACTCATGTATTAAATTATTTTAATTAATTAAGGGCCATCTCTTTTTATCTGTATTTTACCACATATATTTAAAAGCACTGAAATACACCAACATCTATTGATGCTTCAATTTCTCCAGTGTGGTTTGAGCAGCTTCTCTGGAGCTACAATACCTAAGTTTAAGTTCCAGCTCCACGGTTGCCAAGTTGTGTGACTTTGGCCAGTTTGCTGAACTTCTTTTTTGTCTTAGTTTGCATACCTGCAAAGTAGAATAAAAATAAACCACTTACCTCACAGAATTGTTGTGAGATTTAAAATTCTCAATATATGTAAAGCACTTAATTAAAACTACACTTGTCACATAACAAGTGCTAAATGTGTTATTATGAGATGCAATGAAATGACTGATAATATCTTCTAATATTAGCTCCATTAATCCACTTGATCAGTATGTATTTGTCTAAATATGCATACATACAAAGCATACATACTGTGAATTTAAACTAATAGGTATTTTGGGATCCAGCATCCTTATATTAAAAGTACGGTTGGACAAAATATTTTCTTTGAGAGCTATGCCAAGTTTTGGCATGTTTACATCATTTTCATGTGTATTTTTTATGCTTTGGTCCAAATGTGTAGAACAAGATTTGTATTTGTTTTCTGTTACTGCGTTAAGAATTCACCACAAACTTGCTGGCTTGAACAACAAAAATGCACTATGTTACAGTTTTGTGATTCAGTAGTCTGACGTGGGTCACATTAAAATCAAGATGGCAGCAGGACTGATGTTGTTTTCTGGAGGATCAAGGGAAAAATCAGTTCCCTTCACGCTTCCACCTTCTAGAGGTCACCCATTCCTTGGCTAATGGTTCCCTTCATTCATCTCGGAAGAACTTCCGTCATCTCATCTCTTTCTCCGACTACAGTCAAGAAAGTTTCTCCATTTTAAGGACTCATTTGATTGGATTGGACTCACCCAAGATAATCCAGGATAGTCTCCCTAACTCAAGGTCTTCAAGCTAAATCATATCTGCAAGGTCCCTTTTGCCATGTAAGGTATCAGATTCTCAGGATTAGCGTCAATATCTTAGATTAGTTCTTGTTTATTGAATTTTATGTAGCAAACTTAATTTCCCATTTAAAAATCTCTCTTTTCCTTTTCCTTTTTCTTTTCTTTTTTTCCCCTCCACTGAATTTACTAATTTACTAATGCTTAGCTGTGTCTCCCATTCACACCATCTAAAATCTTTCAAAGATTTTTTTGTAACCATGTTTTGTAGTTGTTGGCAGTTATCAAGTACAGACTCTAGGATGATTTTACTATGAATTACCTGTTTCAGAGACATTTCAGGGGGCTCTTGTTCATTACTTCCTAGATGCAGATATTAAATTAGAAAAATCATTCCAGTGTGTTTTCTGATATTTTCCTTCTCCTCTGCAATTAAATTGTTTATAACGAAATAATCTTCCCTACTCAGGAACAGCGAAAATATCTCACACTTTCCTCTCTGCACCAGTTGCTTGGGCTGCCATTACAAAATTGCACCGGCTGGCTAGTTTATAAAACAACAATTTATTTCTCACAGTTCTTGATGCTCGGAAGTCCAACCTGAAGTCGTTGGCAAGATCCAGAGGCCTCTTTTCTTGACCTGTAGGTGGCTGCCATCTTTTTGGGCTCATATGACCTCTTCTAATTGTACTACAAGTGGAGAGAGAGATCTCTGGTGTCTCTTCCCCTTCTTAAAAAGACATCAGTTCTATCAGATTTGAGCTCTACTCTATAGTATTTATTGCTCCACCTTTAAAACGAGTCTAGATGGAGCACTCGGGTGGCTCAGTGGTTGAGCATCGACCTTTGCTCAGGGCGTGATTCCGGGGTTGATCCTGGGATCGAGTCCCACGTCTGGCTCCCTGCATGGAGTCTGCTTCTCCCTCTGCCTGTGTCTCTGCCTCTCTCTCTGGGTCTCTCATGAATAAATAAACAAAAACTAAAAACTTTTTAAAAATGAAACAAAATAAAATGAGTCTAGTGACTTTAAGTTTCTCAGAATATGCAACTTAGTGTTAAGATCCTTCTCCTAAAATCAGTTTTAGATCATGCCACTCGTTTTATTTCTTCCATCAATTCAATTTTATTCTTTTCTGGTTGCCATTCCTTGCATCATTCATTTATTTGAGATTTCTCTTTTGTTCCTTTTCTGTTATCTGAATTGTTTAACTCATTCAGGTTTATCTTTCTTCTTTTATGATATGAATAACTTCAGGCTCCAGATTCTCCACTATGAATGACTTTAGCTACCTCCACTGAGTATTTATAAATAGATTTGTGTGTGTGTGTGTGAATAGATTTTTAATTCATTCTAACTTTTGCCTATTTTCTTTTTTAGTCATCAGGTTCTTTAGGTATTTCTTTTAGATTCTTTTAACTTTTCTCTGAAGTATATGTCTTAGTTTATTTAACTGGGCTTAAAAAGTGTTAGATTTTTCTTTTTTTTTTTTAATCTCAGGAAGGAGAAATGCACAATCCTAGCAAAGACTGAGAATCCTGCGGGAATAGCATAATTGGAAAAGCACAAAATCAAAATCAGATATGGTAACCAGCTATCAGAATCTTAGAAATGTGAAAATGTAAAGTAAGCAGATGAAACTCAAAGGAAGGTTCAGGCCAGAAATATGTTTGAAAACTGTTGGTGTAGGGACTGGTTTGAACATAGAAATGAACACGATTCCTAGGGAGAAGATGAATCACATGAATGACCAGAGCATGAGTGGGCCTAGGACCAAAGGCTAAAGAGCAGCCCCCACATAGAAGTCAAGAAGTCTCAAGTGATAAAGTAGAAGCAGCTTAGTTGATAAAATGGAGAACCTTAGTTGTGAAGGAGACTAAATAAATGATTTGGTAGCTGGATGGAGATTTTTGGTCAATCTCTTTTTTTGTTTTGCTTTCTTTGTTTTTATGGGAGAGAATACTAATGCATGTTTGAAGGCTGATTAAAAAAAATCACCATCAACATCTTGAAAAAAGCGAATGACTGAAGATACAGAAAAGATGAAGGAAAAACAAAAAAGTAAAAATGCAAGGTGGCCTCAAATAAAAAACCTGACAACATCAGATGTTGTCAAGGAGATAAAACAACCACCAAATTTTTATTTAGTGAGGACGGAAGATCCACTGGCACAATAATTGCATGTAAAAAAAATCTATCCATTTCTTACATCAACCATACGCTTTATGACCCAGCAATTCTAGCTACAGATATTTGTCCAAAAGAAGTAAAAATCATGTCCATAAAAAGAAAGCCGATACTGGCTTTATTCATAAAGACTCAATAAAAAAATAAAAAACCTAATACCGCAAAACTAGAAATAACACAATTATCCATTAAGAGGAGTGTAAACAAACGGCAGTGTATTCAGAGAATATAGCTTTACTCAGCCATAAGGTACATATAACAACGGGTGAATCGCAAAAAAATTTCTATAGTGAAAACAGTCAGACACAAAGGAGTGTCTATTGTATGATTCCATTTTATAGGAAGTTTTAAAACAGGCAAAACTAGTTTTTGTTGTAAAAAAAAAAGTCGGAATAGTAGTTTCGTCTGTTGGGGGAGGAGGTAGGACATTGATGGGGAAGGAGATGAGGAAAAATTCTAGGGTGATAACAGTGTCTTATATCTTATGATAGAGGTTCGGGTTATACAAGTGTAATGCATTTTTTTGGAAACTCAACAAGTATATATTCCATTATGTATAAAATTTAGGTCAAGGGATGCCTGGGGGGCTCATCAGTTAAGCATCTGGGTTCGGCCCAAGGCGTGATCCTGGGGTCCGGGGATCGGGCTCCCTGCATGGAGCCTGCTTCTCCCTCTGCCTATGTCTCTGCCTCTCTCTCGCTCTGTCTCTCATGAATAAATAAATAAAAATACAATCTTTAAAAAATTTGAAAATAAAAAAAATAAAATGGAGGTCAAGAGAAAAAAATGACAAAAATAAGTATTAGGTTCTAGTTAATGACAGGCATGCTCAAGTATTTAGGGGAACTATAATTTACTTGGAAATGCATTCAAAAATTACCAGATGGATTGATGATATTTGGTTAGGATGCTTGATGAAATGAGTGTAGTAAAATATCAAGGGGAGAGTCTAGGTTAGCAGCTACCGGGATATTCACTTTCTGTGTGCTTGAAAGTTTTTATAGCCAAATGCTGGGGAAAGAGAAGCAAGGAGAAGGTGTCTGGAACTAAGTGACTGGATTTCCCTTTGAAGGGAGGAATGCCACTGCAAGAATTTGGAGGGGAAAAGGCAGTCAGAGAAGCGCTGCTCCTGGAATAAAACATCCTTGACAGAAAGAGAAGAAATGAACGTAATTAAGTCATTTTGGTGTGATAAAAGTCCTCAGAAATGTCAGCTTATAGAATTACAAGAAGTGTCTGGACATCTTTGGGGGCCCAACTGCTCAACGGTGAGGAGGTTTGTTAAGGGCACAGTCAACATATTTGTACTTTTCTCCATACACTTGGCACACGGTGGCCAATCATTGACATTTCAATTAATCAAATGTCCCTCATCCTCCACCATCATCTTGAACCGTGGGAAAGGACAAGAAGCCTCGTCCTCTGACTGCATGAAGCATCTTCTCTCCCGTGTCTTAAGTCCATTTAAAATCTATTCTTCACTATGTAACTTAGGAATCTGCTTTCTTGCTCTCAAATCCTTGGAGTCCAAGGCACCTTTGGTGCATTTCTGCAACTCCCTCTGACAGCTGATGTAAGCTGGCAGAGGACGAAAGATTTTGCAAGCGTGGCGGGAGGGCTGAGCTCACACACAACAGTCACGCTGCCCTCGGATACGCTCGGGTCACTCGGGGCTGTGCCAGGCCAAACCAGCTCAGCCTCTCCCTGCACCTCGCCCAGGACTCGAAGGCTCCCTGGAGGGCATGCCCTCGATCACTGGCTCGGGTGTTTGTATTTTCTGCAGCAAGCAAGGATAAAAGAAAAACGAAAGGGAGGGTCACCTCTAATGGAGAGACGCTGGAGGGGACTGACCCCAAATGTGCCATTATGCACAACAGGGAAACCCTGAGCGTCTTTTGCAGCAAAGGGAAGCAGCGCGCACATTTCCCCCAATCCAGCCTGCAGTGTGGAGATGGGACCTGAAAGCAAGAGCAAACAATTCTTTTAGTTTTCTTTCTCTAGTGACCAAAAGATTCAGCAAAATCCCACCAACCAGGTTGAGGAGCGGAGAAAGTAAAAGCCAAATGAGTCTTAAAAGTAGCATGTACATTCAAAATTTAAATTTCTTGCCAGTTCAGCAGTGTAAGATGTCATGGGTAACATAGGGAATACTTATTTAAATTTTTCATATGCTCCCAGAATGAATCAAGATTAGAATGAGGAGGTGCACATAATGGCGCAAAAGGAGCGAAATCTCAAGCTTTCCTCCCGGTGAAAGATTAGTCTTTGAGGTCCCTCCTGTCTAAAAAAGCAAAAACAGCAACCGCTATTTGCTGGCTTTACGAACAAGCTTGTCAGAGATAGTTCTCTAGACATTTCTACTCTGTTAGGTAACTAGTGAACACTGGTTGAAAAACCACCCCTGTCTTTAATCCTCATAAAAACAAAACAAAACAAAACAAAAAACGACCCACCGCTTTGCAACAGCACATACATTTGATCTGAGCAGCTGATCAGACCCGGATAGATTCACATGCTCTGGTTGAAGCAGCCTGACACAAACAGACATTTTAAGATGTGTTTGGGTTTTTTAGTGTACCTCGTAATAGAGAGTTTTTTTTTTGGGGGGGGGGATGGTTAGTGCCGGGTACAGGGTAGGTTAGGGTGCGCTTTTATGAACAGAATGTACACACACACACAAACCCCCAAATACCTGGAGACAATGTCTTTATTTCAAATTGCAACTTCGCCTTGCACACTGCAGTCGGTCCTGGTAGTAGGCACCGTGACATACAGCCGGGGAAGGGACATAACCTAGATAAAGCAAACAAAAATTGAACAAAACACGGGAAGATGACATTTATAACGCCGCTGACAAAGGCAGTCACTTCACTTTAAATAACGTGGCAGGTTGCAAAACTATAGTAATTACTAGAATTTCATTTTCATTAACTAATAAACCAAGGAAAACAATTTAAGTATCTGAATGTCATTTTTCAAATGAAAATAAACTGTAAACATTTGACTAACATCACAGCAGGGATAATATACCTAAGGAAATCCATTGAAATATGCGAGCGGGTTCATCCTCTTCTATCACATTAAAACCGCAATTGACTGTAAACCTCCTACCACTCTCCACTGAGACTTTAATTGTAAAGATTCCTGTTACATATCATATTAGAATTTAGTTAAAATTGTAGAACACATTATTTCCAATGAGACAGCCAACCATCACTCACAAAGATTTTTAAAAAGGTGATTAATAATTCATCTCAGATAAGGAAAAGATCTATATTTATACCATCTTCTCAGCCACCATAAACTACCTGACAATTGTTCAGTAATGATGCCCAGTAAATTCTTTAAAATGGTAATTTGTCATTCTGTCACTTCATTTGTGACCTAAAATTCCTCACTTGAGGCATCATCAAATAAATTAATCACTTTCCAGGATCCATTTCTCTGTTCCGCGCGTTATTATGCGCGGCTCTCCCGTGTTTCTCTTCATTTACATAGATTTAATGGCCGAGCCGTGGCTCGCGATGGCACAGAACGCACACATCTCATTACAGGTGAAATATTCTAACTGCCACTATCACTGGGAAAGAAAATAACTCTCCCAATTTAATTTTCCTGATGTAACAAAACCATGATTCTTCACTATGAAATGTTGATGCCATCCATCAGTCACAATCAATAAAATCATCCTGGAAGTAGCCTCCGCCCGCGCCGCTCCTCCGCGCCGCAGTATTTGAGGAAGGTAATTAAGCTCATCATAGCTAATGAATGTAAATGAAGTCGAGATCCGCGCCGCCCCCGCGGCTGGACCCCAACTGCCCCCCGCACCCGTCCGCGCGCCCCAGGCGGGTCGGCGGGCACCGGGCGTCGGGCGTCGGGCACCAGATGTCGGGCGTCGGGTGTCGGGCACCGGGCACCGGGCGTCGGGCGTCGGGCACCGGGCGTCGGGCACCAGGTGTCGGGCGTCGGGTGTCGGGCACCGGGCGTCGGGCGTCGGGCACCGGGGGTCGGGCGTCGGGCACTGGGTGTCGGGCGTTGGGCGTCGGGTGTCGGGTGTCGGGCACCGGACGTCGGGCATCAGGCGTCGGGCACCGGGCGTCGGGCATTGGGCACCAGGCGTCGGGCACCGGGCGTCGGGCACCGGGGGTCGGGCACCGGGGGTCGGGCACCGGGCGTCGGGCGTCGGGCACTGGGTGTCGGGCGTCGGGCACCGGGCGTCGGGCCCGGGCGTCGGGCATTGGGCTCCGGGCGTCGGGCACCGGGCGTTGGGCATTTGGCGTCGGGCACCGGGCGTCGGGCGTCGGGCACCGGCCAGGCTCCCCGAGCAGTTGCCACCCAAGCGCACGGCCAAGCGCAGCCTTGCCGCCCCGTGCCGTGTGTGGCGGGGGCTGCTGCCAGGGGATGGGGGGAGGGGGCAGGGGCCAGGGGGCCGGAGGTGGGGGCTACCTCGAGGGGCGAGGGGTCGGGATTGTCTCGGGGAGCTGGGGGTGGCGGGGTATGGGGAGCAGGGACCAGGGGCCGGGGGTGGGGGCTACCTGGAGGGGCGAGGGGCCGGGATTGTCTCGGGGAGCTGGGGGTGGCGGGGGATGGGGAGCAGGGACCAGGGGGCGGGGGGGCGGGGCTGCCTCGGGGGCCGCGGGGCCGCGGGGTCCGGGTCAGCAGCGTGGGGAGCGGCGGAGAAGATGCGGCGGCCGGGGCGGAGGGGCTGGGCACGGGGCGCGGTCTCCTCCCGCGGCGCAGGGGCGGTCCCGCAGGAAGCAGCGCACAGCAGCCGCGGCCTGGGCCTCGGGGCTCCCGGGAGCCGCTCGCGGGTCACGGTGGCGCCTGCGGAGCGGCCCAAGCAGGACGGGGCCACTCGGCCGCCCGGAGACGTCCCCACCCCCACCCAACTGCCCCACCTCCCTTCCTCGCCCAGCGGCCAACCACCGTTTCTCAGGGGCCCTGATTTAAGGGAAAACCCCCAAGAAAGACTGCGTGCGCCTGTGCATGTTCTAAACAGAGCAGCGCTCCCGCTCGCCTGGAGCCTCGGGTCTCCGGCACAGCCCCTCGGCCCGCGGGCAAGGGCGGCTCCCCCACCCCTCCATCCCCCTCCCTCTCCCCCTCTCCCCCTCTCACTCCCCTCCCCTTCTGTCTCTCCCCCCTCCATCCCCCTCCCTCTCTCCCATCCCTCCCTTCTTCTCCTTCACTCCCCCTCCCCCTCTCCCCCTCTCACTCCTCCTCCCCTCCCTCTCACCCCATCCCTCTCCCCCTCCACCCCCTCCCTCTCTCCCCTCACCCTCCCTTCTTCTCCTTCTCTCCTCCCCTCCCTCTCACCCCATCCCTCTCCCCCTCCACCCCCTCCCTCTCTCCCCCCACCCTCCCTTCTTCTCCTTCTCTCCTCTCCCCCCTCTCTCCCCATCCCTCTCCCTCCCCTTCCCTCCCTCCCTCTCCCCCTCCATCCTCCTCCCTCTCTCCTCTCCCCCTCCCTCTCCTCCCCCCTCCCCCCCAGCCTGGGGGAGCCTGGGTGCACCTGACTGCCGAGAGAAGGAGGGGGCAGCTGGCGCCCAAGGCCAGCACCGTCGCTGTCCCAAGGGGCCGCAGGCCAGGCGGCCGACTCTGCAGGCCGACCCAGCAGGGACCGAGTGACGGGGATGCGGAGGAGGCCACCTGCCACCAACAAAGCAGGTGCAGGGGCCAGGAGACCGGGGTGGGAGCGGTGGACGCCGCCCAAGCGGGGTGGCGGTCCGGCCGCCTCCTCCCGCGCCTCCTCCCTGGGCGCCCGCTCCGTCGAGTAAGTACAGAGGACCTTCCGAGTAAGTGAAAGGTTAAGCCATAGGGTTTTTAAAACATTCCCATGAAAACTGTAGCCAGGTGACACTTTACATGTGTAGTAACACAAAGAAATAAAGCAAATAGAAAAAAAAAAACACATTATTTATGACCCATTAATAAGTTTTAGCAATTTGATGCTCTGACATTCAAAACAAAAGTATATTTTAAGGAGAGATGTGAGTAGCCAGTAGAGAAGCCTGGCCTACAGGCAAGGTTCATGTCCTGAACAAAGGAAAAAAGACAGATCCCTGCAAATACAGATGCCTATATTAATTATGTTAAATGTAGCACGGAAACGAGTAATTGCCCACAGTGTGGAAGAGTGCACTTAACAAGCCCAAACATCTAATGGAGGTGGGAGGAATTTCCTTATTACTTAAACAACCATCTCTCGGCTCCCGGGTCCTACAGGCCATTCCACTACCAACAGCTCCCGGACCTGAGAGGCCTGGGGGTCCCCGCGTATTCCTGGAGACCTGGCGGTTCACACGCGGGCCAAGCGGGCCTCAGCAGAGCACCAGAAGATACTGTTGCTACAGTCGTCGCCTCAAATGCTATTTTCTAAAACTAGAAAATGTGAGCGCAGTGGTAAACTGGAAGCTATGGCTGCTGACATTAAAACTGTGTGGGAGGGATCCCTGGGTGGCGCAGCGGTGTGGCGCCTGCCTTCGGCCCAGGGCGCGATCCTGGAGACCCGGGATCGAGTCCCAATTCGGGCTCCCGGTGCATGGAGCCTGCTTCTCCCTCTGCCTGTGTCTCTGCCTCTCTCTCTCTCTGAGACTATCATAAATTATAAAAAAAAAAAAAACACTGTGTGGGAATTTTCGATTAGGTTGAGTTTCCATGAGGCAAATCTTAATAAACCGAAGGTAGTAAGCTTAGTTTGCGTGTCCTTTTATGCCCCAAATCCAGTGTTTTTATAGGCTACTTAAACAACCAGTTTTGCCGGAGAGGACTTACTACTGAAAATGTGAATTACCCCAGAACACAAAGTAAACATTATACTGAGTTTGAAACACTAATTAGCTAGATGACTTTGCATAAGTTACATTTCCTCTTCAGAATTTCTTGTCTGCTGATCTATAGAATGGAAATTTAAAAACAAACAAACCTATGATTCACAAGATGACCACCCAAATCAATAAGCAAAGAAGTGAGTGATGAAGCTTGAAGTATTGAGCTAATTACATTTCTTTTTCTTTTGTGTGGTATTAGTTTGCTAAAGCTGCCTTAACAAAATATCACAGACTGTGTGGCTCAAAAATAGAAATTTGTTCCTAGAAGTCCAAGATCAAGGTGTCAGCGCATTTTGTTTTTCTTGTGAGAGGAGGCCTCTCTCCTTTAGCTTGCAGAGGACCGTTGTTTTTGCTGTGTCCTCACATGGTCTTTCCTCTGGTGCATCCCTGGTGTCTCTTCTTTTTATAAGGACACCGCCTGCGCACCCGGGCGGTTCAGTGGTTGAGCATCTGCCTTTGGCTCAGATCCTGATCCCGGGGTCCTGGGATCCAGTCCCACATAGAGCTCCCCGCAGGAAGCGACTTCTCCCTTTGCCTCTCTCTCTGTGTGTCTCTCATAAATAAATAAATAAATAAATCGATAAATAAATAAATAAATAAAATCTTTAAAATAAAAAATCGTAAGGACACCAGTCATTGAATTAGGGCTCTACCCTTAAGACCTTAGTTAGTCTCAGTTACAGATTTAAAAGCCTATCTTGTACAGTCATGTTGGGGGTTAGAGCTTGAAAATGAATTTTGAAGGCACACAAGTCAGTCCATATAAAGCATATTGATAGTAAAATAAATTCGTATACGTACCATCAAAAAATTTCAGGAAAATTTCTTAGGATAGCTGGTAGAAACCAGGATTGCTTACTCCTATCCAGCTCTTTCTCTGCTCAGGCGTTTGGGGAGATTGCACGTCTTATCTTTTCGTAGTAAGGTGGGGACCTGAGACTAGTTTTGGCCACTGGGTCGCAATGATAGATGTATCCTCAACAGCCGGTGACTCTCCACCTCTCTGCTCCCTGCGTGGTAATTGTGACGGGGACTTGCGGTGAAATTGTCACAGGGCTGGGGCCGCCTGATGGCCGTATCTCCACGTGGAGGAAAATCCCTGTGCATTTACTCAGAACGGCAGCCAATTTTGCATGCTTCAGAAATAAACGCTTCATTTTGTTAAAGCCTGGTGGCAGGCACAGCCTGAAGGGACTCCGAGCGAGCCGCGGCCCCGCAGACTCTCCAGTGCAGGCCGCATCTGTGTTTGCGTCTTACCAATAGGATATGGCCAAGGTGAGGGCACAGGCCACCCCTTGAAAAGGTTGTGCTACCTGGCGCAGGAGAGGGGACCCCATACCCGTAACTATGTTCCATTGTAAGACTCTTACGTTCACAGACTGCAGGGGAGGGATTCGGACCCTTTCTGGCTTTGAAGACGAAAGCTGCTTTGGCTTGAACAGCCCCAAGAAATGGCAACGCGGCAGAGAAACCAGGTGAGGCCTGGGGTGCTGGAGCAGCCCCTGGGCAGCCCCTGACAAAACAGCCTGGGCTCTTACAACCCCAGGAACTGAATTCTGCTAACAACCACAGGAACTTGGAAGAGGACCCCAACTTCTCGAAAGGAATGTAGCCTGGCCAACCTCTTGTTTGCAGCTTTGTGAGATCCTAAGCAAAAGATTCTAGTAAACCTTACCTTACAGTTGATTTAGTAAAAGTGTGAGATCATCTGGGACGCCTGGCGGACGCCTGGGTGGCTCAGCGGTTGAGCCTCCAGCTCAGGGCGTGACCCCGGGGTCCCGGATCGAGTCCCACGTCGGGCTCCCCAGGGGGAATCTGCTTCTCCCTCTGCCTGTGTCTCTGCCTCTCTCTCTGTGTCTCTCATGAATAGATAAATGAAATCTCTTTTAAAAAACTGTGACATAATAAATGTATGTTGTTTTGAGCCACTGAATGGTAGTAAATTGTAGGCAGCAGTAGAAAACTGACACAGCCACTGAGGCTTTAGGACTGCTAGTCATCGTAGCATAAATCGAGCCTATCCTGACCGGTACTGGGGCCACTGGGAAGGTGGAACCACGAAGGGTGGATTGCCTGAGCCATGACGTAGGTAATTAATTGAGGAGTCATAACCCAACATGACTCCAGAAGAATGCAGACAACATTCAGAACGGAGGTGTCTACTGTATTAATCTCACATTTTTTGTCCTTTGAGCGAGGTAAAGAAGGCATATTTCTTGAATTTCAAGATGTCACAGGATCAGAGGGCTATCAAAAGCACTGGATTTCGAAATCATCTGTAAAGGAAAGATCTGTCAAATATTAATTAAAATGAAATTAAAGGTAGGGTCTTTGGGGCACCTGAGTGGCTCAGTGGTCGAGCATCTGCCTTTGGGTCAAAGTGTGATCCCGGAGTTCTGGGATCGAGTCCCACATTGGGTTCCCTATAGGGAGCCTGCTTCTCCCTCTGCCTGTGTCTCCGCCTCTCTGTCTCTATGTGTCTCTCGTGAGCAAATGAATAAAATCTTTAAAATATAAAATAAAATAAAATAAAATAAATAAAATAAAATAAAATAAAATAAAATTTAAGAAACGAAACAAAATAAACGTAGTCTTTGTTGCCAAGTCCAGCACTGACCTTTGACAATTACAGGTACTTGACTTGCATGCCATGGTTTCAACTGTTGCTTCTCTTACCTGATATAAGGGAAGCACAAGCTGAAGCCAGTATCTTTCATTCGAAAATATTTGGCCACATTTAACCGAATATCATCTTCCTCCTCTTCCTCAGTGTCATCATCAGAAAATATGCATTAAGAACTGTACTGGCTTCTATAGAAAATAAATAACAGACACAATCTCTACATATGGAAAGTCTCACATCTAAGATATTCATGTGCACCCATTAGAAAGAAGAGAGAGTTGAAATAGTTAAATACACAATCCAGCACACACAAGGAAACAAAACCTCTAATGCTTAGAAAAGGTTTGGCCAATGAACCACAGAATGGAATCGAAAGTCTGGCAAATTCAAAAGAGAATTCTCTAATAAAAATCTTTGTTTATGTGGGGAGTTGAAAACTAAATAAAACACCTGAGACAGCTCTAGTTCCTTCAAAATGGCAGCATCCCAATACAAACAATAAAGTAAAATAATCTCTCTAGTTTGTAGAACTGTAGAATATCAATAAATACACTAAGTAAATAAAATCTTTCCTGTACATCTTGCCGCTGGAGTTCACGAGGGAGCTTCTGGAAACTCGGCATATAGATTTAATGATGGGGCATATATTCTACTGCTTAGTGCAATATAAGCACAGACCTGATTGACAGCATGGTACAGTCTCATCTAGTCTCTGATTCTACCAGACAGATGGACAGATGGATAGAGGGATTGATTGATTTTTTTTTCCCTGAAGGATATTCCGACACTTTTTCCCCAAATGCTAAAATGTCCTCTTTCTCTCTCTCCTTTGACATTTGACTGCAATAGGTGTGTTGAGCTTTATACCAAGGATTCTGTTATCATTAGAGAAACATGCCAAAGGGAGAAGTTGTCCCCTGTGAGTAATGCTGCTGCACTTGAGATGGGCAGGGGTATGCGGGCTTCAGCATTTTCAGGGCAGTGGTGTCCAGTAGATCTATGAGCCTTGTACCGCCTCTGTGCATTTCACAGACTAAGCTGAAATGAAACCGTCAAGTGCAGCTAGCTCATTCCAAAGTTTCTCCCCTTTCAGTGGTCTCAATTCTGGGGAAGCGAGCCTAAGCCCTGAAACCTATTTTCCCTGTTTTTCCTATCACACAATGTGTGAGATTCTCCTTCTTCCTCTTCTTCTTTTTATTACGGACATTACCATTTATTGTTTTGGCTTTGTGTGATACTTCGTTTCAATGACAACAATTAGTAGTAGATGTGCATTTATTCGTCAAGGCTGGGAATTGGATTTTTTTTTCTTTTTTTACAGGCACATCCTGTTTTTAGTAATTGGATGTACCACCAAGGAGTAAAACAAAAGATGAAACATCCTTCAACAGAAGACAAATGGAATTAATATTCCAATTAGGTAATTACAATCCACCAACCTAAAAAAGCTCACTCCTTTCCTTTTCCAACACAGATTACTGTGCAACGTAGCTCTGTTATACTTAAAGCCTACTTTCTTATACACGAGAAAGCTTTTTAAGTTTGGGTTAAAATAATTTCTTCTTCTGTTTAGAGTAGCTAGTTCTGACTTCTTTGCAATTTTCCGGCAAGAAACAGCAAATGAACCAATTTTTCTCAATGTTTTCACTGTCCCCACCTAATTTAAGGATCAAATCATATGAATCATTTACATGACACAATATAACATGTTAGATTTCTTTTACTGAAAAGATGTATGGAATTAGATGTTAAGAGAAGGAGTCAGACTGCCTTGGTTGGAATCCTTATAATGTCATTTGTCAGCTTCATAGCCTTGGGCAGTTTCCTTAAACTTACTTAGGGCCTCAGATTTTCTCTAATAGACAATTATAATAGTTCCCACCTTGTTATATACTGTAATAGAAGGAGTAACAGTAGTCAATACTTGTGAGCATTTAATATGCACCAGGCACACTTCTAAATGCTTTACATATATTGAGTCTACACATGTATAAACCACCTGGAAGAGTTTCTGGCGTAATCTGAGCACTCAATAAATGCTACTAATAATAAAGGCCATTATTAGTATTAGTAACAGTCATAGCACTAGAAAGACATGGGATTGAGTTCTTACACTTTTTCTGACTCTGTGTGTTGTTATAGATTTCAAATCTAGCTCTATACCAGAAGGACATTCTAAAAGTCCTGTTCCATTCTAGTCAGAAGTTAAGAGACTACGGTAGGAGTATCTATGAAGTATGATGAAAACTTCACATTAAATCCTTTATATTTAAAAATTGTCTTAAAAGATAATAAAAATTGGTACAAAATAAGTGTCACCTAGATAAGTACAGAATAACAAGATGGAAAAAACGGGAGCAGTAATGACAGTCCCCTCAACTAACAGAGCCTCGTACTGGACGCGTGTCACCAACTTCCATTTTCTCTATTAAAAATACTGCTTTTGTGGTGATGAGGAGGAGGGTTGTTGTAGGAGTAAAAAAATAAAAAGTTATTAATAATAAAAGTTAAAAATAAAAAGTTACTGTGTTCCTCTCCTTGTGTATATCACAATTCCTCTGTGTCTGTCCCCCAAATGCCCCGCCCCTCCCAATAGAGACAGAGTGAGAAGCAGACCTCACTTCGCTTTGTGCACCCCCACATGTCCTCTGGCACTAGCGTGCATGTTCTCCTCATGCACTCCTCACTCTTCTGTAGAGAAAAAATGTAATGCAATAAAGTTATAACTCCAAACACCGACCTCAACTTGAAATTGCTGAAGGATATCAGTAAGTACAAATAGCCATCTATTTTAAAGATAATGTCAGCATTTGGTTGTTCTTGGATATGTTAAAGTGTCAAGTAAACACATGTTCCGTGGCAAAAATTAAATCAAGCAGTGGAGTGTGAGCTAAAGCAAAAGGGCCACGTCCTCATTCTACTCCTCTAAAAAGATCATTGTTCATAGATTGGTTTATGTTCCTGCAGGTTTGGTGATTTGTTTTTTAATCTTGACAACGTGTTATGACTATCCGTTCGTGACAGTATTGATAGATGTCTTTTAATAAATATTGGAGCGCTCCTCACATATTGGGAAACACAACAAAATCTGAAGCCTACATTAGACAAGGTGATCAAGAAAGCAGCAGAGGCTGTTTGAACGGAGACTTGAATAAATATGCCTGCATGCTATACCAGGGAACGGAGTTATCATTAGGACACACAGGCTGGTTCCATGGCTCCGCTGTTTCAAGAAACTGAATGGACTTTTGTCTTGGAAAAGCTGTGAACTCCTTGGAGTCTTTCAGTTAGACTTCTGAAAGTGCAACAGATGCACATTTAAAACGTTAATAAATATTTCCAAATTGTCTTCCAATCTCGTTTACCTTGCCCTGAACACCAAGACTGTCCGAGTATTTCTATGCTCCCCAATGCTTGGCAGCCCTGCAGATTGTCACAATTTTTTTTTTATGTTCCTTAATCTTACTGGTAAGAAATGGTATTTCTACTTCCATTTTGCTGAGCACTAGCAGGTTTGCAAACCTTATATATTTTTTGCATTTTTTTATCATGACTTTTTCTCTTAACTGTCTGTTTACATGTGTATTAATGGTCTTTTCCTGAGGGTTATGTAGGAGCTCTTTGTGTATTAAATTACCTTGTTCTATGGTAGAGGTTGAAAATAAATTTACCCAGTTTAATGTTGGTCTTTCGTTTCTACTTCGCTTATTTTGCTTTTTAGGAATTCTTTCAACTTTTATATAATCAAAAATTCTTTCCTGTATCTATTTATCATTAAGTACCTACATCATCCCAGACTTTCTTCTAGAAGCCAGAGATATAAAAAGATTAGAAATGTGTACAATCTGGTGAAGGGAGATAGAGAAAAACTGTATGACTATGAGACGATTCCTATGTTGTCCAAAGGAGAGGCAGGAGATAGAATCAGTGTTGGGGGCTAGGGGGCTGCTCATTTACATACAGGAGTGGAGGAAGGCCTCCGAGAGAGTGGCAGTTACTCACACACCAGAAGGAAGTGAGGGAGGAGGCTGGGCTCAGAGAAACAGCCCACGAGGCAGAATCCTGCAGGTGTGTGTGAAGAATGGCGGGAAGGCAGCGGCCAAAGGCCTCGTGGATGAGCAAAGGGGGAGAGGAACAAACGAGGTCAGAAAGGAGGCAGATACCAAACCAGATGGAACCTCGCAGGCAATGATGTGAAAAGCCCCTGGGAGATTTTGAACACTGCACCTGACTTAATTTTAAAGGCTCCTTCTACCTGCACGACAGAGAATGGGTTGTAGAGGATGAGAACAAAGGCTAAAGCAGAAAGAGCATTTATGAGGCTATTGCAAGAGATCAAGTAAGAGGGAGAGCTTCAGGGCAGTTGAATATGCTTATGAGTAACCTTCCTGAAGAGTATAGAGACAAAATTCACATATATTCTCTTCTTAAAATCAGGTTGAAATTTTTGTAGATAACTAGATCGTTCATCATATGCAATTTATTTTGTTTTGTTTTTATTTACTTTGTATTGAGATTTAACTGACATATAACATTGTGTGAGTTTAAGTACATGTTGACTTGATGCGTTTCTGTATTGCGGTGTGGTTACCAACCTAGCATTAGCTGACATTTCAATGAAGTCATACAATTATCATTTCTTTCTGTGATAAAAACATTTACGATTCAGTCTCTTTGCAACTTTGAAGTATATAATACAATATTGTTGACTATAATCCTATGCTGTGCCTTAGATCTTGAGAAGTTAGTCTTCTAATTGCAAATTTGTAACCTAGAACGTCTCCTCGATTACCCCACCCCCTACTCCATGGAAACCTCCATTCTACGATAAGTTTCTATGAATTTGGTCTTTTTTTTAATTCCACATGTCAATGGCATCGTATGATATCTAACCAAATTCCCTGTCTAGTTTGTCTTACTTAGCATAATGTCCCCAAAGTCCATCCATGTTATCACAAAGGCAAGGTTCTTTTTTGCTTATGGCTAAATATTTCATCTATCATATATATGTATATATGTATATACATAACATATTTTCTTTATCCATTTATTCATTGACAGACACTTGGACTGTTTCCACACCATACTTGTGAATAATGCTGCAGTAAACATGGGAGTGCAGATACCTACTCTGCAGACATCTTTTTGATATTCTGTTTTCATTTCTTCTCAGTATATACCCAGAAGTGGGATCTCTGGATTATATTGTTGTTCGCTTTTTAATTTTTTGAGGAGCATCCAGAGTTTTTCATGGTAGCTGAACCAAATTACAATTACATCAACGGAGCACAAGGCTTCCCTTTATCCACATCCCTACCAATACCTATCTTTCACCTCCTGGATAACAGCCATTCTGACAGGTGTGAGGTAGTATCTAATTGTGATTTCAATTTGCATTTCCCTTCCCTTTTAATGTAACTGTTGACCATTTGGATGTCTTCTTCAGAAAAATATGGATTCAGTTCCTCTGCCATTTTTGATTGGATTATGGCAGGGATCATTGAGTTGTATGGATTCTTCATGTATTTTGAATATGAACTTCTTATCCAATGTGATTACAAATATTTTCTTCCATTCTGTAGGCACGATTAATTATGTTAAAATGTCCATATTATGCAAAACCATATCTAGACTCAATGCAACCTCTATCAAAATTTCAGTGGCATTTTTCAAAGAAATAGAAAATGCAGTCTTAAAGTTTATATGGAACCAAAAGACTCCATAGCCAAAGCAGTCCTGAGAAAGGAGAACAAGTCAGAAGAATCACATTTCCTGATTTAAAACTATACTACCAAGCTATACAATTAAAACAGTATGGTATTGGAATAAACATAGGCCGATGAAACAAAAATAGCTCAGAAATAAACCCTACGTATAAAATCAACTGAACTTGACAAGGGAGACAAGAACACTCAATGGGGAAAGGATAGTGTCCACAACAAATGGTGCTGGGAAAACTGGATAATCACATGCAGAAAAATGAAATTGGACCCCTGTCTTGCACCACTCACAAAAATTAACTCAAAATGGATTAAAGACTTAAATGTAAAATCGGATACCATAAAACTCCTATAAGAAAACATGGGGATGAACTTGACATTGGTCTTGGCAATGATTTTTTTTTTTTTGATATAACCCTAAAATGAGAAGCAAAAGCAAAAATCAACAAGCTTAACCTTGTCAAACTAAAAACCTCTGCACATCAAAAGAAATAACCAATAAAATGTGGTAATTTATTTTAAAGTAAGGGCTAAAATAAGTTTTCTGCTTTTTTTCCCTGACATTAGCCTATATTTTTTCAAGGACTGTTTGGGTTGAATATTTTTAGAACTTTTTTTCCACCAAGAATTTATTTTGTTAAGTAATAGAGACCCAGATTTAAGGGTTTAAGATTTAAGGGTTTGTTTTTTTTTCTCCCCAAATGATCCCATTCTAACAACCCCCTTTTTTTTTTTCCTAAAGATTTTATTTATCTATTTGACACAGAGAGAGAGAGAGAGAGAGAGCACAAGTAGGAGGAGCAGCAGAGGGAGAGGAAGCGGGCAGACAGCCCCACATGGGGCTCGATCCCAGGACCCTTGGATCATGACCTGAGCAGAAGGCAGACGCTTAACCAAGTGAGCCACGCAGCTTCCCGTCGACAACCTTTTATGTAAAAATTTATCTGCCCTTCACTGATAAGAGATGCTCTATTTTCAGATGTGCTTGAATATATTTCTGAACCATGAATTCATTGATCTGTCTCTTGATCTTTGTGCCAGTACAATGCAATCCTAATTATTGCTGCTTTTTAAGAAATTTAATATGTTTTAAGATTCAGTAGAGAGAGTAAAATCATTCTATGACAAAGCTAGCTACAAGTCCTCTATTAAGATATTTATGATAATTAACTTTCTCTACCATCATTAAAAACTAGAAAAGCAGAAAATAAGAACCAAGGAAAATTATGCTTATATTACTTTTACCTTCAGAGTGGTTTGGGTTCATGCTATTACCACATTCCCCCCAGCAGATCTTTCCTCCATAGTCTGTGTTTATTAAGCCTCTGTTTATGAGCTTCTGTGATTTTCATGAGAATTCTTACTTCATTGTGTCTTATTTTAGGTCTAACTCTGAATCCAAATATGCAGGCTGACAGATTCTTTTTTTTCTTTTTTTTTTTTATGGGCTGACAGATTCTTGAAGACAGGAACACTACATACAACAATCAGTTCAGGCATTGGTGTCATTTGAAACATAGAAAATTTTCATTTTGATAAAGTTCAGTTAATTTATTTCTTTTGCTGTTTATATTTTGTTGTCATAAACAAGAATCCATTGCCCAAGCTAAAGTCATGTAGGTTTACCTTACATTTCTTCTAAGACTTTTATAGATTTAGCTCTAGTATTTAGGTTTTAGAAAATTTTTTAGTTACTTTTTGGATATGGTATCATAGAGGTGCAATTTCATTCTTTTGCAGGTAAATATCCAGTTTCCCATTCCAATTCTTAAAAACACAATGGTTTCCCCCATTAAATTGTCTTGGTCCCCTTGTCAAAAATCCATTGACCATAAATACATGCAATTATTTCTGGACTCTCAAGTCTGTCCCATTGATCTGTCTATTCTTATGGCAGTACTGCAATATCTTGTTTACTGTGTTGCTTTGTAGTCATTTTTGAAATTGGGAAGTATGAGTCTCTCATATTTGTGCTTCTTTTATGAAAGTTGTTTTACCTATTCTGAATTCCTTGCAACTCCATATGAATTTTAAGATCAGCTTGCTGATTTCTCAAACGAAGCCAACTGGGATTCTACAGGAATTGCCTCAAATCTGTAGATCAATGACTTAAGTCATTAAACCTTCGGATCCATGAAAAATTGGAAGCTTTTACATTCATTTAAAACTTTTTTCTTCCCACAATGCATTGCAGTTATCAGAGTATAAAATTTGTACTTCTTTTGTTAAAGGTTATCTTTATATACTCTTTTCGATGCTATTATAAATTAAAATATTTTCTTAATTTCATTTTCAGGTAAAAAATTCATTTTCAGGTTATTAATTGCAAGTGTGTATTGAAATACAATTGATTTTACATGTATTCATCTTGTATCCTGCAAATTTGCTGAATTCATAAAACAATAATAGACTTTAAGTGGATTCTTTAGGATTATTATAAACAAAATCACATCATCTGTAAATAGCTATACTTCGTTTCTTATTTTCAAACTGTATGCTTTTTGTTTTCTTTTCTTTACCTAACTACCCTGGCTAGAAACTATAGTACAATGCTGAATAGAAGTGATGAGAATGAACATCCTTCTCTTTGTATTGGTCTTAGTGGGAAAGCCGTCACTCTTTCACTGTTATATGGTGTTAGTTGTGGGGGGTTTTACTTACCTTTTAGCAGGTTAAGGAAACTCCCTTCTCTTCCTAGTCTATTGAGTGGTTTTGTCATGAAAGAGTGTTGGGTTTTGTCAAATGCTTTCGCTGTATTTTTTTTTTTTTTTTTGCATTCTGTGTCAGTAAGATGAACATATGTTTTTTGTTTTTTATTCTGTTGATATGGTATATTATTACATTAATTGATTTTCAGATGTTAAGCCAAGTTTGCATTCCTGAGATAAATCCCACTTGGTCATGGTGTATAATTCTTTTTATACGTTGCTGATTTGGTTTGCTAGTATTTCCTTGAGGATTTTGGCATTCATATTCAAAAAAGATACTGGTCCATAGTGTTCTATTCTTACAAAGTATTTGTCTTGTTTTGATATCAGGGTAATATTGGCCTCACAGAGAGGCCTAAGTTTTAGAAGAGCTTATGAAAAATTAGAATTAATTTTTCTTTAAGTGCTCGGTAGATTTCACCTGTGAAGCCATCTGGGCCTGGAGTTTTCTTCATGATAAATGTTTTGATTACATCTATCTCTTTACATGGTATAAATACACTCAAGGTGTCTCTTTCTTTTGGAGTCAGTTTCAATAGTTTGTGGGTTTTGGAAATTGGGCCAGTTCATCTAAGTTACCAAATTTATTACTGTACAATTGTTTGAAATATCTTCTAATCATTTTTTTCCTCTAAGGTCATTAGTAATGTCCCCACTTTCATTTCCAGTTCTACTAATTTGAGTCTCTTCCTGGTCAATCTAGCTAAAGGTTTGCCAGTATATTAATCTTAAGCAAAAAACAGATTTAGTTTTATTGATGTTCTTTCTTTTTTTAATTGCATTAATTTCCACACTAATCTTTATTATTCCGTCTGCTTGCTCTAGGTTTATTTTTCTAGGATTTTAAGGTAAAAGATTAGATCAATATTGATAGATTTTTTTAGTCATTTAAACCTATAAATTAGTACCTCTATAATTATAGAGGTATAGAGTTATAATATAACTAATATTTAAACCTATAAATATTAGTACCTCTAATCACTATTTATTTAAGCTACATCCCATACATTTGGGGATATTGTGTCTTCATTTTCAATCGTCTCAAAATATTTTCTAATTTCACTTTTGAGTTGTTCTTTTTAACCAATCAAATATTTAGGATGAAGTTGTTTAATTTCCACATGTATATGAGTCTTATCTTTTTTGTGTGTGTTAGTTATTTCTAATTTCATCTTATAGTCAGGGAACATACTCTATATTCTTTCAATATTTTTCAGTTTATTGAGGTTTTGGGGGAGAACAGGGAGAGCCCTAGCATATTATCTATCTTGGGGAATGTTCCCTATGTACTTGAAAAGAATGTGGAGTCTGCTGATTTGGGGGAGGTAGTGTTATACAGGTGTCTAATAGGTCTAGTTGGTTTGAAGTGTTGCTCAAGTCTTCTATTTTATGTTGATCTTGTCCATCCATTATGGAGAGTGAGGTATTACATCTCTATTAGTGTTAAATTGTCTGTTTCCCTCAAATTCTTTTTTTTTTTTATTTAAAAATTTTTTTTTAATTTTTATTTATTTATGATAGTCACAGAGAGAGAGAGAGGCAGAGACACAGGCAGAGGGAGAAGCAGGCTCCATGCACCAGGAGCCCGACGTGGGATTCGATCCTGGGTCTCCAGGATCGTGCCCTGGGCCAAAGGCAGGCATATATATTTTTTTTTTCTTTCTTTTTTTTTTTTTTACTTTTAATCTGAAAACGTCCTTGAATATTTTTTTAGGGTGAGTCTTCTGGCAACAATTCTCTCAAGATTTTTGGCTGTTTGTTTTGTTGTTTAATCTAGAAATACCTTTATTTCACATTTATTTTTATAAACTTTTGTTGATATCCAGCTTTGTTGGATAGAAGATTCCTGATTGAGAGACTTTTCTTTCAGTATTTGGAATATGTTATTCCACTGTTTTCTTATCTCCACTGTTTCTGATGTAAAGTCAGCTCAAAATCGTAATGAAGTTCCCTGCTAAGTGCTGCATCCTTTTACTGTTTGCTTTCAAAATGGTCTTTTTATCTTTCAGCCTTCTTGCTATTACATAACTATTGTGAATCTCTATGTTTATTCTTAAAAAAAAAAAAGATTTTATTTATTTATTCATGAAAGGGAGAGAGAGAGAGAGAGAGAGAGAGAGAGAGAGAGAGAGGGGCAGAGACACAGGCAGAGGAAGAAGCAGGCTCCATGCAGGGAGCCTGACTTGGGACTTGATCCCGGGTCTCCAGGATCAGGCCCTTGGCTGAAGGTGGCACTAAACCGCTGAGCCACCTGGGCTGCCCTCTATGTATATTCTATTTGGAGTTCATTGTACTCTCTAGATGCACGTTTTCTAATATTTGGGAAGTTTTAAGGCATTTTTAAGGGAAGTAGTTTTACTACTCCTTCTAGTACTCCTATTATGCATATGTTGTTACACGTTTTGGTGTCTCATGTTTCTCTGAGGGTTTTTATTTTTCTTCACTATGTCTTTCTCTGTGTTCTTCAGATTGCATAGTCTACCAAACTGTCTTCCAGTTTTTCATTCTTTTTTCTGCCAGTTCAAATCTGCTATTGAGCCCTCTGATGATTTTTTTTTAAATTTCAGCTATAGAATTTCCATTTTTTAAAATGACTTTTTTTTATCTTTCTACTGATTTTCTCTAATACAACACTTCCATCATGTCTTCCCTTACTTCCTTATTAAGAGTTTCCTTTAATTCTTTGAGTATAATTATAATGGCTTCTTTGAAATAATTGTCTACTACATCTAATATCTGTTTATTCTCATAAGAAGTGTCTGTCACCTCTTTTTATTCTGGTGTTGGGTTATATTTCCCTGTTGTTTTTTAACATATCCCATAATTTTTTGTAGGAAACTGAACATTTTAGACAATATATTGCAGCAACTCTGAATTTTCACCCCCTCCTTTCCATGGCCTGTTGTTTGCTTCTTTATTTGTTTATTAGCTAGTTGAGTGATTTTAGCAAGGTGTGTTCCATTCATCTCTCCCTCCCAGTGTGAAGGCTCTGATGTCACCCATCAAGGTCACAGCCCACACTGTGTATGCCCACACTGGCCCTGGGATGACAATGCATTTGGCAAGACTCTCTTTGTTTCCTTCCCCCACCTGCTTCCCCACCATACTCCCCACACTCCAGTGTTAAGCTTCACTAAATGCTGGCTCATTGCTCTATTGTCTTCAACAATGTCCAGGGGCATGAATATCTTTACAGACTAAACCTATCAAATTTTGGGACCTTGAAGTTATAGTTTCCACCATCAAAGATTTGTTCTGACCCCAAAAGAGGGCTTCCAGATACCTCTTTTCCCATTTCTCTCCAGTGAACTGTCCTACAGTTTAGCTCATATATCCTATAAATCTACTAATCTCCTATAGCCTTTCACCAAAAATTTCCATTGTTTTTGAGAATGCCCATAGGCCTAACTTCTTTAGTCTTGCAAATAAAGTCAATTCCTTTGGAAAGGAATTTATAGTTCACTGTTCTATGGCTTGCTTGTCCTCCCCAAGCAGAATCTCCAAACCACGTCTTCAGTGCTGGTAGCAGAAGCAATGGTGAGCTTCTCTTTAAAGTGACACCCCACTTTAGGAGGTGAAGACTCAATGGATAAGAAGGGGGCAGCAGCCCTAGGTGCCTTTCGCTTGCTCTTAGCATGGAACGCCACCTAGTGGGCCAGAATAGGGGCAACTGGGGCTTTCAGTATTTTCGCAGTGCCCAAGATGGAGCCTCTGTCCCATTAGCAGGGGGTGGGGAGGTGGGGGGTGGGGGGTGTAGAGGGGGGATGGTGGTATGGTGGTGTTGGCCAAAGAAGAGACTCCCACCTCTCAGTCACACTTACCTGGAACTTAGCCTCAGCAAAAGGTAGCTGGGAGCAAGATGAAAAATGCTGATGTTCTGCACCCTTAGGAAAGACAGAACTTCAGCTGGTTGCTGGAGGGAAAAAGGAGACCCATTTCTAGTCTGGAGTTTCTGTCTTCTTGAGGTAGGAAGAAGGAGAGAAGAAGGGCATGAGTCTTTGTTCAAATACCACAGATTCTCACAATTATTACTGAGTTATAGTAGATTTTCTTGAATAAATGTTTCTTCATTTGCTATAAGTCCTTAGGACTATTCCCTGAAACTTTAAATGGTAATTTTTTGTTATAATTTATCAGGTTTCAGAGTACCTCATACAGTCAGTCATGCCAAAAGTGAAACTCCCATGTAATATTTCACAGTATGAATATACTATAATTAGTCATTATCCTCTGGAATGTTATTGGTTTTCTGCTATTATAAATAAAGCTCCTGTAACAATTTTGAGACTTTTTTTAAAGGACATAAGTAGCTGTTTGTTTTTAGCATATTCCTAGAAATAGAACTTATTGGTCAGAGAATGCATGTATGTGAAGCATAAGATACCTAGGAATAAACCTAACCAAAGAGGTAAAGGATCTATACCCTAAAAACTACAGAACACTTCTGAAAGAAATTGAGGAAGACACAAATAGATGGAAAAATATTCCATGCTCAAAGATTGGAAGAATTAATATTGTTAAAATGTCTATGCTACCCAGGGCAATTTACACGTTCAATGCAATCCCTTTCAAAATACCACGGACTTTCTTCAGAGAGTTGGAACAAATCATCTTAAGATTTGTGTGGAATCAGAAAAGACCCCAAATAGCCAGGGGAACATTGAAAAAGAAATCCAGAGCCAGGGGCATCACAATGCCGGATTTCAGGTTGTACTACAAAGCTGTGGTCATCAAAACAGTGTGGTACTGGCACAAAAACAGACACAGAGATCAATGGAACAGAATAGAGATCCCAAAAATGGGCCCTCAAGCCTATGGCCAACTAATATTCGACAAAGCAAGAAAGACTACCCACTGGAAAAAGGACAGTCTCTTCAATAAATGGTGCTGGGAAAATTGGACAGCCATGTGCAGAAGAATGAAGCTAGACCATTCTCTTACACCAGACAAAGATGAGCTCAAAATGGATGAAAGATCTTAATGCGAGACAAGATTCCATCAAAATCCTAGAGAACACAGGCCACACCCTTTTTGAACTCGGCCACAGCAACTTCTTGCAAGATACACTATGAAGGCAAAGGAAACAAAAGGAAAAATGAACTATTGGTACTTCATCAAGATAAAAAGTTTCTGCACAGCAAAGGAAACAGTCAACAAAACTAAAAGACAATCTACAGAATGGGAGAAGGTATTTACAAATGACACATCAGATAAAGGACTAGTATCCAAGATCTATGAAGAATTTATCAAACTCAAAACCCAAGAAACAAACAATTCAGTCATGAAATGGGAAGAAGACATGAAGAGACATTTCACCAAAGAAGACAGACATGGCCAACAAGCACATGAGAAAATGCTCCACATCACTGGCCATCAGGGAAATACAAATCAAAACCACAATGAGATCCCACCTCACACCGGTGAGAATGGGGAACATTAACAAAGTAGGAAACCACAGATGTCGGAGAGGATGTAGAGAAAGGGGAACCGTCTGCACTGTTGGTGGGAATGTGAACCGGTGCAGCCACTCTGGAAAACTGTGTGGAGGATCCTCAAAGAGTTAAAAATAGACCTGCCCTACGACCCAGCAATTGCACTGCTGGGGATTTACCCCAAAGATACAGACACAGTGAAACGCCGGGACACCTGCACCCCGATGTTTATAGCAGCAATGTCCACAGTAGCCAAACTGTGGAAGGAGCCTCGGTGTCCATCGACAGATGATAGATAGAGTAGCTGTGGTGTATGTATACAATGGAATATTCCTCAGCCATTAGAGACGATAAATACCCACCATTTGCTTCAATGTGGATGGAACTGGAGCGTATTATGCTGAGTGAAGTAAGTCAGTCAGAGAAGGACAAACATTATAAGGTCTCACTCATTCGGGGAATATAAAAAAATAGTGAAAGGGGAAAGAAGAGAAAGGAGTGGGAAATATCAGAGAGGCAGACAGAACATGAGAGACTCCTAACTCTGGGAAATGAACAATGGGTAGTGGAAAGGGAGGTGGGCGGGGGGAGGGGTGACTGGATGACAGGCACTGAGGGGGGGCACTTGAAGGGATGAGCGCTGGGTGTTATCCTATATGTTGACAAATCGAACTCCAGTAAAAAAAATATGCAAAAAGAAAAAAGACTACATGTATGTTTGGCTTATTAACATGTCAATTTCTTGAAATTATGTTCTCAATATACACGCCCACTAGCAATAAATGAGGGTTTTAATTGCTCCATAGCCTGGCTAACTTTTAGTATTGTCTGATCCTTTTAATTTTATCCCTTCTAGTAAGACTATAGTGGTGTCTCATTTGGTTATAACTCATTTTTCTATGAAAACTAATGATGTTAAGTGTCTTTTTATATGCTGGACAAACTAATAGTTGATTTTAGATGCTGGCTGTAGTCATTTGCCCCCCCCCCTTTTTTTTATGTGGCTTGGTTGTCTTTCCAGTACAGTAGCTATATTATCATCTTTTCAATTTCTCCTTGTAGTGACAGTGGTCACCTGTGGTAGGCAGCTAGCATTACAACAAGAACCATCGGTTAAAGAAAATAATAATTCTAATGGCAAAATAAAAATCTTGGAAGACCCTACCTCAAAATAAAGGTGGAGAAAACAGTCCACAAGTGAAGACACCTTTGGATCCCCTCATACCTATTCAATCTTCTAATCATACACTGTAGAATGCTAACCACAAAACAGACATATTGTGATTATCTGTAAACATTAGAGGATATAGCATCGAGCTGTATTGCCTCCACCAGGACTCTGAGCCGTAAACTTGTAAGTACATTAGAAGCCGACACTCAGCAGACTTTGCTGAATTGCTGGCAGCATCAACATCTGATCGATATGCATGTTCACCAGCCAAGCTGACTAGTACATCTGTTCTGTGAAGAAACATACATTCTGCCTCTAGTACAATCAGTGTAATTAAAAATTAACATGCATTAATTGTTAGAGCTGATGTAAACAGCTGATGTTCCACTTAGCACTGTCTTCTGTACATATCATTAGGCAAAGCCAAATATTGTTAAGTAAACAGGCAGCGCTTACAAAAAGGAGGGAAATAGAAAACTAATTCCAACTAAATAAACTGACACTGTATTATAAGTCAAATTAAAACGATTAACCAGAGCCAGATTAGGCTCTGGATCTTCAGAGGAAAACAATTACAGAAGTCACATTTAATCATTCGAATCTCGTATGGCTAAATGTATTTAGGCTCCGTGGGAAACAGAGCGGGTGTGGGCCACGCCAGGATTTCGGAAGAGAGTGAGAACTCCGGGACCAGTCGGCTTCAGGATGGATTTAGGGCTTAAACACTCCGCGAGGATGCCTCCTCCAGTAACCAGCGTTCTCTGGGGAGACCCAAATCTGATGTTTAATGTGAAAAAAGTATTTTTTTTCCGCATGCATCTGCACACCTGCCCTCGCTGTCGGTGGGAGTCACAGGCCGGGGCGAGGAGAGCGCACCTCTCAAGTTGAGTCCTGTCCCACTTCTCCTCCTTCTTTTTCATAATGTCGGCAAAATGATTTCTCTAGCTTCATTCAACTCCAGAAGAAAAAAAGGTCTCCAACAAGAAATCTATCCAGTAGGTGCACTCCCAGTTCAGAGAGCGGTTCCGTCTTCTTGGGAGCCGGCGCTGGATCCAGGCCCGGGCCTGCCCTGCCCTCCCCTCCGCGGCCTGCCCTGCCCTTTGCGGCCTGCCCTGCCCTCCGCGGCCTGCCCCCCCCATGGCCTGCCCCCCCATCCACGGCCTGCCCTCCCCTCCGCAGCCTGCCCTGCCCTCCCCTCCGCGGCCTGCCCTCCCCTCCGTGTCCTGCCCTGCCCTCCGCGGCCTGCCCTGCCCTCCGCGGCCTGCCCTGCCTTCCCCTCCACGGCCTGCCCTCCCGCCGCAGCCTGCCCTGCCTTCCCCTCCGCGGCCTGCCCCGCCCTCCGTGGCCTGCCCCCCCATCCACGGCCTGCCTTCCCCTCCCCTCCCTGCGGTCTGCCCTGCCTTCCCCTCCGCGGCCTGCCCCCCCCATGGCCTGCCCTCCCCTCCTCGGCCTGCCCTCCCTTCCGCGGCCTGCCCTCCCTTCCGCGGCCTGCCCTGCCCTCCTCGGCCTGCCCCCCCATCCACGGCCTGCCCTCCCCTCCGCAGCCTGCCCTCCCCTCCGCGGCCTGCCCCCCCATGGCCTGCCCCCCCATCCACGGCCTGCCCTCCCCTCCGCAGCCTGCCCTGCCCTCCGCGGCCTGCCCTCCCCTCCGCAGCCTGCCCTGCCCTCCGCGGCCTGCCCCTCCATCCACGGCCTGCCCTCCCCTCCGCAGCCTGCCCTCCCCTCTGCGGCCTGCCCTCCCCTCCGTGTCCTGCCCTGCCCTCCGCGGCCTGCCCTGCCCTCCGTGGCCTGCCCTGCCTTCCCCTCCGCGGCCTGCCCTGCCCTCCGTGGCCTGCCCCCCCATCCACGGCCTGCCTTCCCCTCCCCGCCCTGCGGTCTGCCCTGCCTTCCCCTCCGCGGCCTGCCCCCCCCCCCCCATGGCCTGCCCTCCCCTCCTCGGCCTGCCCTGCCTTCCCCTCCGCGGCCTGCCCTGCCCTGCCCCCCCATCCACGGCCTGCCTTCCCCTCCCCGCCCTGCGGTCTGCCCTGCCTTCCCCTCCGCGGCCTGCCCCCCCCATGGCCTGCCCTCCCCTCCTCGGCCTGCCTTCCCCTCCGTGGCCTGCCCTCCCCTCTGCAGCCTGCCCTGCCCTCCGCGGCCTGCCCTGCCCTCCTCGGCCTGCCCTGCCCTCCGCGGCCTGCCCCCCCATCCGCGGCCTGCCCTCCCCTCCGCGGCCTGCCCTGCCTTCTCCTCTGCAGCCTGCCCTCCCCTCCGTGGCCTGCCTTCCCCCCTACCCCCTGGGGCCTGCCCTGCCCTCCCCTCCTCGGCCTGCCCTCCCCTCCGCGGCCTGCCTTCCCCTCTGCAGCCTGCCTGACATTGGCAAACCTGATTCAGAGAGCATGAAGCTCAATTTTGAGCATGATTTTCTAGGCTGTTTCCTCATGAAGTTGGGCTAAGTTTAAACAAACAAACAGACAAACCTCCTGATAAATGTTCTCCAAAGGAAATAAAAATCACAGAGCACTGGAGTCCGACGGAGAGCCTGATTTATCAAGAAATCATCAGGAAAAAGCATCGCTAGACGACTCAGGCTCAATCCTTTTTTATTTTTGTCATAATGGCTAAGTCACTGTAAAGAGACTAAAGATAGAAAACTCCCTTAGCTCGTAGGCATGCAATCATGAGGCTTCCGTTGCAACTCTGCAGTTAATGTGTTTGGGAGAGTGTCTTTTATTCATTCATAATTGCATTACATTTGACCACAAATGAATGAGTTCGTATATTCAAGAAAGATATAAAAATGCTGAATCTACTCATACCAAACAATGTGAGATGTGTCAAGGATCACAGGAATCAAAATGGAGCCCATGAAAGTAAAGCAAGTTACATAAATTTAGGTCATGAATGTGAGAGCTGGCTTCTGAACTACTAAGTTATTTGTTTGCTGCTCAAAACCACCATCAATCTGTATGCTTTAAACATAAAATTTAAAAGATGGTAGTAATAAGACAAGTGTTTTTGAGAATTTAAAGTAAATACCTAAAAGATATCATCCTTATTATTATAAAAACGTCTGATATTTACAAAATACTAAGCCTTTAACATGAAATACGTTTACTATCTGAAACACAGTTTGTGAAGATTTTGGCATGATATTAAATACATTTTTCTTTTTTTTAAGTAAAAAATAATTAAAAAGTATTGGATAAACTATTTAAATGAAATAATTTGAAAGCGATGCAATAGTTAATTAAAAGTGAACATATATCAAAAGAAAAGGTTAACATATATCCAATGCATGGATTATTGATTATGAAGGAAGTAGCATAACCACTATATTAAACATTAAGATTTTGTTTTCAAAGTACTCAGAAAATCTTAATGATCTTGTGGTTTCTCAAATGTATGCATATCTTCCAGCAGTAACTTATGAAGTATTGTAGATATGGATAGTTTGTATAATTAGGATAAATTTGGTTTTTACATTGAAAACTTCCTTTTAAAATATCTCTCATTTCCCTTTATTTTCTTGACATTACACCTACACACACACAAACTTCCATTAATTCTGGGAAATTTCACCTAATTTCAGTATCGTATATTTGTATAGTGATTATTTAAAACTTTGCTAAAATTAAAAAGTAAAAAAGCATCTTCTTCATTTTCAGAGAAAGGTGGGATGAAGAAAATATGTCATTCACGAAAAGAATAAGGATATATGTTTTCTATAGCATTTTTTATAAGGATCTCATAATATATAATGATTCTGAAGTCCTCAGTGTACTTATAAATATATATTTTTCTCAAAGAAATGAGTATGAATTTGTGTAATCTTAAATCCTTCACAATATATAGAGGGTTTTCATGAATATAGTAGTAAGCAAATAAATGTCATACAAAGGAAGGGAAGATAGAAAATATAGAATGATGACTTACTGTGATTATTAAAACTTCATTAATACAGATGGTTTTTTACCTAG